>NC_086454.1:355697209-356297209 GCF_028390025.1 Pseudophryne corroboree | reverse complement strand
CATTTAAGGGGGAAGGAGAGAGAGAATGGCTTACAACAAAATAGGAGATAAATATGGTTGCAGAGAACTTACGCACAGGGGAAACAATCGCATGCGCCTTTCTGGATATCCAGCTCCCGATTATCAGTGATGAGAACCGTTGTGAAGAGTAGAGAGCTGGCCCAGGTCGGCTTGTCTTTATATACACTTACACATAGTACAATACAATGGTCCCTACATTCTTATTGTTCATTGGACACAGGAATCCGTCTCCGCATTATAACAAAAGGTCATAGGTTGGTTCATACAGGTGGGCTGTGACTATTTCAAACTGCTCAAGTGGGAGGGAAACTCAGGTTTCCCGCCGCATGGGTAATAAACTGCGAATATAGCAAATGTCCATAAACTTCTTATGGCCATAACTATACGCACAAGCGATTAATCCGTTTCTAACCAACACCGGAATATTGCTAATTTAATACTCTTCCGATGGATACTAAACACCACTGTGTCACCCCTGTCTGACCCTTCGTATCAAACAAAGAGGGATCTCTTTGTCTCTGGACATACTACATTAACTAAACTTTCAGATTCTATCAAAGGGACCATAATCTACAAAATACATGATATGACAGAAATATGTAACGATCGAGTCGCCCGCTAGACGCACACAAACTCTACCGTAAATGCGCATACCGTGCGCCTGCGAGTGCACGAGACTGCGAGTATACGCACACACGGGAGGGCTCATGCATGTGCAGCGGGCACACGCATGAGGTGCATATATGGCAATGTGCAGCGTGATCATTTTCTGACTTTGACAGTCCACCCTTTGGCAGTCACCAATAACTGCCACTTCCTAAAACAGTTCAAAAAGAGAAAAATATATGTCATGTATAAAACATTTCTATGATTGGGTAAGGGAGAAGAGAAGAAGGTGGGAAAAAGGTATGACCTAGTGAGATAGTAGAAGCATGTATGTATGAGTCCATGTTTGAGGGGTCATGTATCATCGTGCCGTACGTGTTTTAAATCAAGCTTCGAGGTATTGCGAAGTATACATTTGAATTCCTTCTTATCCCGTGGTACGGGTCTGTGGATGGGCTGTCAAACTTTACCGAGCTCTTTTCGGCTTTTGGTTGCAACAAAATGGGTGAGCACATTTTAGTTGATGATACATGAATGGGGGGATATGTGAGTGCTGATATCTGTGCCTATATTCCCTATCGACTATGTCTGTCATTACCTGAAGGTTGTAGAGATGAAGATAAGGAGCAATTATGGTAAATGCAGTCATAAACTATGTGAGTTTAATATACATTTGTTGATTGAAGTCTTGTCTGGTGTCTTGTCTTGATGTACATGTTGACTGTAGTCTCTTTGGGCTTTTGCCAAAATGCGAGCAAAAACCTTTCTCAATGTCCATAGACTTACAAAAGTGTTGGGCTTTCGTAAAATTTTAAAATTGCTAGGGATATTGGGGGTCTATGGCATTGTCCATCAATGGTCTGTGTAAAAGGTTGTCAAATTCTTCTTCCAAGCGGATGTCTTTGTACCTTGGAGGAAAACAAAGGAGAAACGGGTGAAAGAAACGGACCGTGGAATCACATTTTCATCACAACATTGTCTCAATGGTTGGGTCGTAAATCAAATCAGTCGTTGTTATTACAGTATCTTCACTTCTTAAACTCATCACTCGGGCGCTACGTTTACACTTTGTTAAAACCCGAACGCATCTAAATATCAGACCGACCAATATGATGACACCCAGAATACACAAAAGAAATTTCCCTACATCCTTGATAATACCTTGGGTCCATTCTCATAAACCAGAGAACCAATTTCGTGGGTTCAACCATGACACCCAACCGGTCAGCTCATTACCCACAGCGGCAAGGGTGAGATTGTGTTTCCTTCGGAACTCCCATTTTAATTGCAAAATGTCATCCATCTTTTGGTCTATGACCTCGGCTGGGTCCTCTGTGCTGTTTGTAATATACGTGCAGCACTTTATTCCATATTGAGTCGCTAGGGTAACACAATACCCGCCTGTCACAGCCGTGAGATAATTGAGAATCATCCTATGCTGAACCAGTTCTGTTTTGTAGGCTTGTAAGCGCAGATATATATTTATAATTTATCACTCCTCTGGCGGTACGAGTGATATCTAACGCGATTAGGAATTGAATCCCGGTGGATTCATGGATCAGGTCAGAAGCCGGATGCTCTGTTCTTTCTATCAGGTGCCGTTTAACGATGTGTTCGTAATGAGTGTGAGTATAAGGAGCTTGGGCACTGCGGTGAATATCCTTCATTTTAGTGTGGGATACGGTCATTACCTCAGGCAGTACTTTTCCAATATAACATAACCCTTCTGAGTTTGGGGCAAGCCACTTATACGCCTTCCTCCCGCATATGAAATATGCATCATCGGGGAGAACATATGGGACGGAGTAGGACATAACCATATTACACATTTTCCATATGAAATCTCCTAACCCTAATTCTCCCATCTGTTTAGTACACGTATCTGTTTGTACGATATGTGCACAGTATCCTGGTGATACTTCTCCAACTCTCATGATCCTACTTCCTAGGGTATACCTATATCGGAAATATTTTCCACTACCGGCTATGTGGCGTATAAGTTCTGTATCTGTTAGCATTCTATCGGCTCTGTATGAAAAGGTCATGGTTTGGTTATTCCATGACACTTCTCAATTTCCCGGCTTTCGGGGATTGGAAATGTTAAAACACACTAAGGACCTATCCACATGATATTGGTGGAGCTTCAAACTAGGAGGACTAGAGATATTAAACCTCTTGTCCACCGGTCTCCCACCACTTAACTCAAGTACCTCCCCTATCGTTAAAGGAAATGGTACTAGTCCTGACTTGCTGTGACCTTGAGGTACTTGAGAGCATACCCAACAGTCTGTTTGGTTTAACACCTTACCCACTAATGAGTGATAGTCACCCAATGGATGCCGGTCCATGTTAATGTTAAAACTGGACTGACATTTCTTGATGCACCCATCCTCAACTAAGTTATCACAATGCCTACAGATGCAGTTTTCTTCAGCTAACAATCCTTCACAATTCCTTCTATTGTCAATGCTACCAGATCGTTTTCTGATACTCGCCTTTACTCGGTGATTATGTTGTTCTTGGAAATCTACGCCTCCATCTCTGTCATCAGAACCCATTCCATAACCTCTCTCGACCTCCATGGTACTCTCGCCGGAACAGACTGCTCTGGTCAACATCATGGTCAACAGGAAAATCCGGATCACAGTCTCTTGGGGCAAGTCCATCTTATAGGAGGAAATGGAGAAGAATGAGAAAGGGGAAAGAAATAATTGAGGGAGATGGGATGGGAAGTGGAGAAAAACTATAAAAGGGAACAGGGAATCGACAACTGCCTCCGATCTTATTATTCTCAATGCTCAGGTGCCGTCTCAGTCCTCCTGAAACAGACACTCCAGTGATACAACTTCCTCTACCGTCTGTTCTTTATCACGGGACCTCTCTGGATCAGCAACCTTCTTACAATGGGACGAATGAACCCAAGTCTCTCTCTCGGCAACCTTCAATGCTGTCGTGCTAATCAATAAGACTTGGTATGGTCCTTCCCATCTGTCAATAAGGCAACCTGAGCGTAGAAAATTCCGTATCATTACATAATCCCCAGGTTCAATGTCATGACAATTACTATCTGGCAGATCAGGAATCACCAACTTCAAATT
This sequence comes from Pseudophryne corroboree, assembly GCF_028390025.1. Taxonomy (NCBI): domain Eukaryota; kingdom Metazoa; phylum Chordata; class Amphibia; order Anura; family Myobatrachidae; genus Pseudophryne; species Pseudophryne corroboree. The sequence continues at coordinate 356,293,484 of NC_086454.1, read as the reverse complement.
GTCATTCTGATTCCTTAGCTGTTTACTCATCTTAACCAGGTATTTTACAGTCACTTCCTTGTTACACTTCAAATCATCCTGAGGGTTAATCATAACATGCGGTTGTCGACCGAACAGAATTTCAAAGGGGGACAGATTAAGAGGGGACCTGGGAGTGGTTCTGATGCTGTATAATACAATGGGCAAAGCTTCTGGCCATGTCAATCCTGTTTCTGCCATAACTTTGCTCAATTTATTTTTAATAGTGCTGTTCACTCTTTCTACCTTCGCACTCGCCTGGGGGCGGTACGGAGTGTGCAGCTTACTATCAATTCCCATCAACTTACACATTCTTGAAAGACATCACCTGTAAAATGGGTACCCCTATCACTTTCAATTATTCTAGGGATACCGTATCTACACACAAATTCCTGCACAATTTTCTTAGCAGTAAACATAGCGGTATTTGTGGCCGCAGGAAATGCTTCGACCCAATTTGAAAACACATCTATACAAACTAGTACATACTTCAAATTTCGACAAGGGGGTAATTGTATGAAATCAATTTGTATTACCTGAAAAGGGCCGCCTGTAGGTGGGATATGAGATGGTTCTGTTGGTATTGCCTTTCCGATATTCTTCCTCAAGCAGGTGAGGCATGTCATTGCCCTTTTTCCCGCATGGGAAGAGAATCCTGGGGCGCACCAATATGCTCTTACCAACTTGCACATCCCTTCCTTGCCTAGATGAGTCAGCCCATGTGCTGCTTCCGCTAAACTTGGAAGGTATGCTCTGGGTGCCACTGGTTTACCCTGCCCATCTGTCCAGAGTCCTGAGGACTCCTGGCCATATCCTTTTGCCCTCCAAACTGCCTTTTCCTGTGTGGAACACAAATTTTGCATTTCACACAATTTCTGTGTGTTGACGGTATTAAATACCATCAGTTGTGTGGTGTCTGTCTGTCTGGGGGTACCAGCTGCTAACTTAGCAGCTTCGTCTGCTCGGCTGTTACCAAGTGATACCGGGTCTTGGCTATATGTATGTGCTTTACACTTGATAACAGCCACTCTGTCGGGTTCCTGTATCGCTGTTAGAAGCTTTTTGATGTGAGCTGCATGCGCTACCGGTGTACCAGCTGCCGTCATGAAATTTCTGAGGCGCCATAGGGCTCCGAAATCATGGACTACCCCGAAGGCGTATCTAGAATCGGTATAGATATTGGCTGATTTGCCCTTAGCCAATTCACATGCTCTGGTTAGGGCAACCAGTTCAGCAACCTGGGCTGAGTGAGGTGGGCCTAGCGGTTCTGCTTCTATGGTGCCTTGGTCATCTACGACTGCGTATCCAGTACACAAGTCTCCCGAGTCCGTCTGTCTGTGACAACTACCGTCAGTGTAGAAAGTAAGATCTACATCTTCCAGTGGGTTGTCACTGATGTCAGGCCTTGCCGTGAAATTTTGGGTCAAATATTCCATACAATCATGCATGTCTTTTCCTATACTAAATCCTCCTTCACCATTACTCTCATCCTCCACCCTTTGTGCCTGTCTAGGCACACCTGGGAGATACGTTGCAGGATTTAATGCGCTGCATCTCTTTATGGTGATGTTTACGGGGGCCATCAATGCCAATTCCCATCTTGTAAACCGCGCTGATGAGACGTGTCTGGTTTGAGCCGAATTTAGCAAGGCTGACACTGTATGCGGTGTATGGATTGTGAGGTTGTGTCCTAGCACTACATCTTCGCTTTTCGTTATTAGCAATGCTATCGCAGCGACACTTCGCAAGCATGTGGGGAGGGATCGCGCTACCGTATCTAGCTGAGCGCTGTAGTATGCTACCGGCCTGCTGGCATCACCGTGCTTTTGGGTTAAGACGCCTGCCGCGCAACCAGCACTTTCTGTTCCGTACAGCTCAAAGGGTTTCTCATAGTCTGGCATACCTAATGCTGGTGCCTGCGTTAGGCACTGTTTAAGTCTCTCAAATGCCATCTCGGATTCGTCTGTATGCGAAATCCGATCAGGTTTGTTTGATGAGACCATCTCCTGCAAAGGTAATGCTAGAATGGAAAAACCTGGGATCCAGTTACGGCAATACCCACACATTCCTAGAAACGTTCTGATCTGTTGCTGGGTTTGTGGCAGAGTCATGTCTCGAATTGCTTGAATTCTATCAGCGGTCAGGTGTCTCAGTCCTTGTGTCAGACAGTGTCCCAAATATTTTACTTTAGTCTGGCATAATTGCAACTTGTCTTTGGAAACCTTGTGTCCTGTGTCTGAAAGATGAAACAGGAGCTGTTTCGTATCTTTCAGGGACGCTTCCAGTGAATCTGAACACAGTAGTAAATCATCCACGTACTGGATCAATACTGATCCACTCTCTGGTTGGAAAGACTGTAAACAATTATGCAAAGCCTGTGAAAATATACTTGGACTGTCTATGAAACCTTGTGGTAATCGAGTCCATGTGTATTGGACTCCTCTGTATGTGAATGCAAACAAATATTGGCTGTCAGGGTGCAGAGGTACCGAGAAGAAAGCGGAGCAGAGGTCAATTACAGTGAAAAATTTCGCAGTGGGAGGGATTTGCATAAGGATGACAGCTGGATTTGGCACTACGGGGAACTGACTCTCAACTATTTTGTTAATCCCCCTTAGATCCTGCACTAGCCTGTAACCCCTCCCCCCACTCTTTTTCACAGGGAAGATGGGACTATTGGCAGTGCTGGATGTTCTTACCAGAATGCCCTGTTGTAGCAAGCGCTCTATTACGGGGTATACTCCTAACTCCACCTCTGGCATCAGAGGGTATTGTGGGATTTTTGGAGCTATCCTACCATCTTTTACTTGCACAACGACTGGAGCTACGTTTGCCATTAATCCAGTGTCTTGTCCATCTTTAGTCCAAAGTGACTCTGGTATCTGGGAAATCATTTCCTCTACCTTAGACGGACACCTATTTACAACAACAGTGTGTGACATTAATTTTGATGGGGAGTCTAGCATATCTTGTACTTCCTGGGCGTGGTTCTCAGGTATGTCTAGGAATACACCTTCAGGAGTACAATATATGACGCACCCCATTTTACACAATAAATCTCTTCCCAGGAGATTAGTCGGTGCCGATGCAGCCAGCAAAAAGGAATGCTTGGTATGCAGAGGCCCTATTGTAATCTCTGCTGGTTTGCTAACAGGGTAGTGCTGTACTACTCCCGTTACTCCCATGGCTGGAATTGTCTTACCAGTGGTTCTCATGCCCACTGTCGAATTTATCACTGATTTGGCCGCCCCCGTATCTACAAGGAAATTTAATGATTTACCAGCTACATCAATTGTGATCTCGGGTTCACTTCCAAGACTTGCAATCAATTTCACTGGCTGCAGATTACAGGTGTGGCCACACCCCTATTGGGTATGGTGACCTCCCTGAATCGCGCTGGCAGCAATTACTTGTGGTGGGGGTAGATGGGAACTATCAGAGATTTGCCAGTCTCTTCTTGGGGGATACCTTTTTGTTTCCCCTGCATGTGGCTCATAGCTCCACTTCTGCGGTCCTTGATCCCAATGTCTCGTATCAGGTCGTTGTCTAGGGGATTGATATGAATTTTGCCTTTGTTTTGTTTTACAATCACGTGACATGTGTCCCTCTCTGTGACAACTATAACATTTTATACCTCTTGACTTACCCACAGGGGTCACAGTTCTGGGCTGAGGTGGTGGCCCAGTAGTAAGAGCTTGTATGCTTACAGCCATTAATTTATCACTCTGTGACTCCCTGTGTCTGATGATATTCCGATCATGCCCAGCAGCAGCCTCTCCCAATGCATCCACCGACATACCTCTCCAATCAGGCCTAGTGGTTTGTATTCTATTCCTTAAAACCTCTTTTAGACCGTCCATTAATACTGAAACAGCTACTTCCCTGTGGTGTACATTAGTTTTAATGTCATCTATACCAGTGTACCTAGCCATATCCTGCAGAGCCCGGTGAAAATACTCTGGTGTGGATTCACCTTCTTTTTGTTTTATTGCAAAGATTTTATTCCACTTTACTACTGCAGGAAAATATACTCCTAACTGTAAGTTGATTCTCTTTACATTATCCTGATTATACTCGTCTGTTAGTGGTACTTCCTCATCTAACTTGCAATCAGCGATAAACTTTAACGAATCAACATTGGGGGGTAAACATGCCCTCAAAACTGTCCTCCAATCTTTGTTATTTGGCTCTGCAGAATTTCCTAGCTCCCTAATATACTTTTGACATGCAACTAAATCTTTCCTAGGATCAGGGAATTCAGACATCGTTGATCTTAATTCTGCTCGGGAAAAGGGACAGTGCATGGCGATGTTCCTGACAGGAGTTGCTCCTGAAGCTTCAGTTTTCCCATTTGGCACTGCTATTACCCTAACGGGATTAAGTCCAATAACATCATTCTGAGTAGATTCTACAACATGTGGTGAAATGGTTTCAGCATAGTGTATGGTGCCGTACTTACCAGTCGATACGACCTCACCTGTCCCTCCGCTAGGGGCCTTTGATACTAATCTTACGGGTTGGGTCGTGCCCACTGCTGTTTCTGATATGGTGGCTGCTAGGGAGAGTGCTGATATTGTTGTGGGCTCATCCTCTTGGTCACAATCCTGGGGAAAGTTCAAAACAGGGTACAACTTGCACGGATTAGTGTTAGCATTAATTACTTTGGTTACATTATCTTTAACTTCTATACATTTAACATGACCCTGAGTGCCATTCTCTGCAACCAATTTCTCTCCAGGTATGTATGGTGGTGGGGGTGCAGTGGCTATCAGTTTCCTGATAGGGTTAGATCCAGCATTTGCGCCAACCCCCTTTGTATTTCACCTTCCTGTTGCCACAATGTTAAATAATCATAATGTCTAATACGCCTTTTTGAAGATTTAATCAGGCAAACTCTTCTCCTTAAATTCTGTAATACTTCTGGGTTAAAACTACCTACCCGGGGAAACTTTTCCCCATCATACACAGTCATCCTTTCCCATTCATTGCACAACATTTCTGTGTGATGTCCATATTTCTCACACATGATATACCTTGCCGACCCGATTGGTCGGTTTACCAAATCAACCTGAACCTCGGTTGATCGCCCCTTACCTGAACAACTGGCCCCCATCTCTGCAGGTGCTGCTTTCACTACCTCTGACTTCAAATCAGGGTCTTCGGCAACCCTTACAAAAACCAAGATGCTCGGGGTAAGGCTGCGGTGGGGGTTTTGCAACGAGGTCCGCCCACTTAACTCCGCCCACGCTGGCCAATACGGCGACCAAAGTTCCCAGAGGTTCCGTACCCAACCTAGGGCACCTAAGTACGTCTACTTGCTCGGGCGTGTGGGAGTGTCTTACCCTCCCCAGCAAGTATCAGTCGCTGGAATGTCCCTGAGTGATCAGGCTACTTCCCTTAAAATAAAAAAAATTACACAAATCACGTTAACAATGTGCAAGTAGCGTTCTTCTGAATTCAAGACACGCTAATGCACACAATCACATGCGGTACAATCGTATCTGCACACAAGCAACTAATCTTATGTGCGGAACGATCAGTGGAATCGAAAATTTCGGCTGCGAATTCCTTCAGCAATGAGCTTCTTTGGCCTATATGGGTCTCGCACCAACCCTCTTCGGTTGTGCTCTCTACTTCTAGTCTGCTGTACCTGAACCTCCTGTTCTGTGACCTCCTGGTCTGTGACCTCCTGGTCTGTTATGTACAGCAGACTCTACTGCTCATTAATATGTCGAGACTAACAAGGGACGCCTCCCAAGCCACCCCACGATATCACTCTCGCTGGTGTACCTCTTTCTACTGGCCTATGGTTCCCACGTCCGTAATAAAAGAGAAATCTTATATATACACACTCTTACATTCGAACACTCTTATTTCTGTACAGAATTCCTTTCATTCAGTAATAGTCTAACCCAGAAGAATTGCAACAGAGAAAGTCTTTTTTTTCCTTTTTTTAACTTTAAACTTTTGGATTTGAGATAGATTTGTGTTATTTTCGCGTTACTTCCTTATCGCCTATTAAAACAATACTCTCGTGTGGTTTGTATTATATGGGCGTATCCATACGCTCCGTTGCGTAATATACGCTCCGTGCATCGACCCTTGCGTTGCGTACGCCCTGCCCTTGTAAGGACACGTGTACGCAGACCAAGTACGTCCACAGTAACACACTACACGTTTATCAATGTGAATGATCTTTAACAGTAATCATTCACTGAACACCACCCAAATCTCCCTTGTATTCTTAGGCGAGACTGTGTGCGTGCCTTTTACAATTATTCCCTTAAATATTACTTTTTATCTTTTAACTATTAATAACAACAAATGTCTCAGCACGTTATCACTAGTGTGTGGCAATCAGGAGAATGAGGTATGGACAAATAATACTAAACAAGAAATACAGGTGTGTGTGCTTATGCGTACGTTCGCAAAACAGAAACTAAACAGGTTTTAAAAGACAATAACGTACTGTTCCTACCTTCCGGTTCCGGATTCCTTCAGCACTCCTTACTAAGCGAAGCAGACGCTTATCTGGTCAGCACTACGAGGAATATTACCTCCCGCCCTTTGCTGACCGATAATGTCTGCTGAAATTACCTAGTGCAGATATGTGAAGAGCGGGCGAGTCCCCAATTGATAAAGCCTATAATTTATCCTATATTAAACACGCTAAAAGGTTAAGGGACTCAGTACGCTATTGGAGTATGTGGTACCGTAAGGGTACGCACTTAGCGTAGCGTACGCTTAGCCGTGGACGAGACGCACGAGCGGCACGTTCGCTCACGGCTTAATGCGTAGAGGCAAGCACGCTATAGGCTGTCGACTAACGTAACGATATGCTATCAGCGTAGCGGACGCTCGAGACCACGAGGAGATCACAAGCGGCGCTGACACTCACAGAGTTAAACCTTTATAACTATACCATAAATAATGTACTTATACTGTAAACCTTTGTGCAGTGTTAGGGTGTAAATGCAACACAGTGTAACCTTGTTAGTTTAAAAGCTGTATGAGCGACTCTTACGCTCTGAGAACCCTTTAGCAATATAATAAACACTCAAATACCGGTCTAAGTGTCTAACACCTTTTAAGGGAGAGAATGAACGTTCAATCGCAAAAGAATACACAATACAAGTTATACACTACCAAACTAACATAAAATACCTAACCGAGTTACTACACATTAAAATACAACAAAGACACAATTACATTTAAGGGGGAAGGAGAGAGAGAATGGCTTACAACAAAATAGGAGATAAATATGGTTGCAGAGAACTTACGCACAGGGGAAACAATCGCATGCGCCTTTCTGGATATCCAGCTCCCGATTATCAGTGATGAGAACCGTTGAGAAGAGTAGAGAGCTGGCCCAGGTCGGCTTGTCTTTATATACACTACACAAAGTACAGTACAATGGTCCCTACATTCTTATTGTTCATTGGACACAGGAATTCGTCTTCGCATTATAACAAAAGGTCATAGGTTGGTTCATATAGGTGGGCTGTGACTATTTCAAACTGCTCAGGTGGGAGGGAAACTGGGTTTCCCGCCGCATGGGTAATAAACTGCGAATATAGCAAATGTCCATAAACTTCTTATGGCCATAACTATACGCACGAGCGATTAATCCGTTTCTAACCAACACCGGAATATTGCTAATTTAATACTCTTCCGATGGATACTAAACACCACTGTGTCACCCCTGTCTGACCCTTCGTATCAAACAAAGAGGGATCTCTTTGTCTCTGGACATACTACATTAACTAAACTTTCAGATTCTATCAAAGGGACCACAATCTACAAAATACATGATATGACAGAAATATGTAACGATCGAGTCGCCCGCTAGACGCACACAAACTCTACCGTAAATGCGCATACCGTGCGCCTGCGAGTGCACGCGACTGCGAGTATACGCACACACGGGAGGGCTCATGCACGTGCAGCGGGCACACGCATGAGGTGCATATATGGCAATGTGCAGCGTGATATTTTTCTGACTTTGACACCTCGTTTGGGTTTCTGAGTCAGGCGTGAAAACCCGAGCCTGACTCGGAACCGGGCTCAGAGCGTGAAGTTCGGTAGGGTTTAGTTCTCTGAGAACCGAACCCGCTCATCTCTATTTTTAATATTATCTGTTACATGTCTTATCTTTTTTTTACTTTGTTACAACAATCATCGGGCCTGATTCTGAGATGTACGCAAATCCAATGCTTTACGTACATCTCCGCTGGTGAAGCGATAGCGCATTTGCAGAAGGGTGCCCCGCGTGATCGCACACCGTGCATCCTAAGCCACAGTCTGGTTGATAGACTGCCTGCATTTGGGGGGCCGGGAGTGGGCGGAGCTTGGAAGTGTTTCTGGGAAAGGGGGCGTGTCTATCTGTTTTCTGGGAGTGCAGAGCGCAAGGTTTGCTTCCTTTGACCGATGGTCGTAACGGAGAACCAACGCTGCATCCTCGCACGGCGGGAGGCCAGACGCTTCTTGTTGCATTGCCGTTTTTATACATCGCAACTCTGACTCAAACGCCTTGTTCCCAATTGCCCTTTGCCTTAAATCACATAAGTTGATATGAGTGGCGAATGTTCCTTAAGAAATACCTCGTTTTTATTTTGTTTTTGTTTTTCTTATTTAAAAAAAAAAAAAAATGACTGTGGTCCCAATACTTAATTCTTGCAAAAATATCTAAAACTCATTTGTTGCACAGGTGAATGCGGCTGACCCATCAGCTTTGCTGTAAAATTGACTTTAAAAATTACCCGGTCTGTATTTGTTCTCCCCATCCGGCTCTCGGGCTTTCAGCCGCAGCTCAAGTCGATAGCGCAGAGTTTATTTTTAACAATGTGGATAAACGTCCAAATAAATGGGGAGAAAATGAACACAGACAAACCGGCGTTATTTACATAAATCATTCAATCTGTGCTGATTTGGAACCACTGACGGATCTTTTGTTCTAAAGCTTTCCCTGAGTGTCGATGCTCCGAGAGCGGGTGTTAAAACCAAGGCACGTTGTATTTTGTGAATACCAATGAATCGGTCTCCATGGCGACGGTGCCTCGTCAGAACTTTTTCTTAACTCATTTTATTTATTTTTTCCAAAGCAGCTTGGGAAACACATGCGCTCAATAGCAGGAGTTGTCTGTGCGCTCCCGGCATTAAAACAGCAGAAATAAGCCAGGCAGAGAGAAGCAGAGGGTTTTTTTTTTCTCATTTAATACAATAATGCACATTTTTTTTTTAAAATTCTTGGTGCAGTTTTTCCTGATCCAGCATCTTTTGTTAGAGAAGTAAAAAATAAAAACGAGAAGGAATTGCTCTGCTGATAGGAATTTGTCTTACCGCAACTTTCTAAGCTCCGGTGATGAATCTCAATATCTGTGCTCCTATTGGTGGAACTGCAGAGACGTTTTCTCTAGACAAGGAAAGTGATTCAGATGTGGACGGAAAGAGCCGCTTTCTTGGAAGCATCAGCAACGCTTGCATACAGTGCATCTGGAAAGTATTCACAGCGCTTCACTTTTTCCACATTTTATGTTACAGCCTTATTCCAAACTGGAATACATAAATATTTCCCCTCAAAATTCTACACACAATGCGGGTCATTCTGACCCGATCGCATGCTGCAGTTTATCGCAGCAGTGCGATCGGGTCAGAAGTGCGCAGGCACTACGATCGCCTCTGCCTGATTGACAGGCAGAGACGGTCGCTGGGCGGGGGGGGCAAAACGGCGGCATTTGGCTGCCGTTTCGTGGGCGCGGTCCGGCCAACGCAGGCGTGGCTGGACCGAACGGGGGGTGGGCTGCAGCGGCTGCATGACATCACACGCAGCTGCTGCGGGCCAGGGAGCGGTGAGTAGCTCCGGGCCAGCACGCTAAAGCTGCGCTGGTCAGGAGCTACTCTTGGAGTGCAAAGGCATCGCCTCTGCGCGATGCCTTTGCACTTCTGCGGGGGGGCCGGCACTGACACGCGGGGCGGACTAGCCCAGTGCTGGGCGTCCCCCCGCATGTCAGTGTGAATGATCGTAGCTGTGCTAAATTTAGCACAGCTACGATCATCTCGGAATGACCCCCATTACCCCATAATGACAACGTGAAAAACGTTTTTTTTTTGTTTTTTTTTTGCAAATTTATTACAAATAAAAAACTGAGAAATGACATGTACATAAGTATTCACAGCCTTTGCCATGAAGCTCAAAATTGAGTTTAGGTGCATCCTATTTCCACTGAGCATCCTTGAGAAGTTCCTACAGCTTAATTGGAGTCCACCTGTGGTAAATTCAGTTGATTGGACATGATTTGGAAAGGCGCACACCTGTCTATATAAGGTCCCACACTTGACAGTGCATGTCTGAGCACAAACCAAGCATGAAGTCAAAGGAATTGTCTGCAGACCTCAGAGACAACGCTGTAACATAACAAAATGTGGAAAAAGTGAAGCGCCTTGAATACTTTCTGGATGCACTGTATAGTAATGCAGCAGGAGGCATCTTATATAAGTAGATGTCTCCTGCATTCACCTGTGATCTGAGGATGCATCATTGGAGAGTTCTGTGACACCAATGGGTTACGCAGACTGTCCACACTGCTCCGTCGCTGAGGCAAGGAAATCTCTGTTGGAAAAGTGATACCCTGACCTCAGCTCTCCCACAAAACGGAGGCAACCCACCTCAGTTTTGTGAAACAGAGGTCATCACTAGAGATGAGCGCCTGAAATTTTTCGGGTTTTGTGTTTTGGTTTTGGGTTCGGTTCCGCGGCCGTGTTTTGGGTTCGACCGCGTTTTGGCAAAACCTCACCGAATTTTTTTTGTCGGATTCGGGTGTGTTTTGGATTCGGGTGTTTTTTTCAAAAAACCCTAAAAAACAGCTTAAATCATAGAATTTGGGGGTCATTTTGATCCCATATTATTATTAACCTCAAAAACCATAATTTCCACTCATTTTCAGTCTATTCTGAATACCTCACACCTCACAATATTATTTTTAGTCCTAAAATTTGCACCGAGGTCGCTGGATGACTAAGCTAAGCGACCCTAGTGGCCAACACAAACACCTGGCCCATCTAGGAGTGGCACTGCAGTGTCACGCAGGATGGCCCTTCCAAAAAACACTCCCCAAACAGCACATGACGCAAAGAAAAAAAGAGGTGCAATGAGGTAGCTGTGTGACTAAGCTCAGCGACCCAAGTGCCCGACACAAACACCTGGCCCATCTAGGAGTGGCACTGCAGTGTCACGCAGGATGTCCCTTCCAAAAAACCCTCCCCAAACAGCACATGACGCAAAGAAAAAAAGAGGCGCAATGAGGTAGCTGTGTGAGTAAGATTAGCGACCCTAGTGGCCGACACAAACACCGGGCCCATCTAGGAGTGGCACTGCAGTGTCACGCAGGATGTCCCTTCCAAAAAACCCTCCCCAAACAGCACATGACGCAAAGAAAAATAAAAGAAAAAAGAGGTGCAAGATGGAATTGTCCTTGGGCCCTCCCACCCACCCTTATGTTGTATAAACAGGACATGCACACTTTAACCAACCCATCATTTCAGTGACAGGGTCTGCCACACGACTGTGACTGATATGACGGGTTGGTTTGGACCCCCACCAAAAAAGAAGCAATTAATCTCTCCTTGCACAAACTGGCTCTACAGAGGCAAGATGTCCACCTCATCATCATCCTCCGATATATCACCGTGTACATCCCCCTCCTCACAGATTATCAATTCGTCCCCACTGGAATCCACCATCTCAGCTCCCTGTGTACTTTGTGGAGGCAATTGCTGCTGGTCAATGTCTCCGCGGAGGAATTGATTATAATTCATTTTAATGAACATCATCTTCTCCACATTTTCTGGATGTAACCTCGTACGCCGATTGCTGACAAGGTGAGCGGCGGCACTAAACACTCTTTCGGAGTACACACTTGTGGGAGGGCAACTTAGGTAGAATATAGAGATGAGCGCCTGAAATTTTTCGGGTTTTGTGTTTTGGTTTTGGGTTCGGTTCCGCGGCCGTGTTTTGGGTTCGACCGCGTTTTGGCAAAACCTCACCGAATTTTTTTTGTCGGATTCGGGTGTGTTTTGGATTCGGGTGTTTTTTTAAAAAAACACTAAAAAACAGCTTAAATCATAGAATTTGGGGGTCATTTTGATCCCATATTATTATTAACCTCAAAAACCATAATTTCCACTCATTTTCAGTCTATTCTGAATACCTCACACCTCACAATATTATTTTTAGTCCTAAAATTTGCACCAAGGTCGCTGGATGACTAAGCTAAGCGACACTAGTGGCCGACACAAACACCTGGCCCATCTAGGAGTGGCACTGCAGTGTCACGCAGGATGTCCCTTCCAAAAAACCCTCCCCAATCAGCACATGACGCAAAGAAAAAAAGAGGCGCAATGAGGTAGCTGACTGTGTGAGTAAGATTAGCGACCCTAGTGGCCGACACAAACACCGGGCCCATTTAGGAGTGGCACTGCAGTGTCACGCAGGATGTCCCTTCCAAAAAACCCTCCCCAATCAGCACATGACGCAAAGAAAAAAAGAGGCGCAATGAGGTAGCTGACTGTGTGAGTAAGATTAGCGACCCTAGTGGCCGACACAAACACCGGGCCCATTTAGGAGTGGCACTGCAGTGTCACGCAGGATGTCCCTTCCAAAAAACCCTCCCCAATCAGCACATGACGCAAAGAAAAAAAGAGGCGCAATGAGGTAGCTGACTGTGTGAGTAAGATTAGCGACCCTAGTGGCCGACACAAACACCAGGCCCATTTAGGAGTGGCACTGCAGTGTCACGCAGGATGTCCCTTCCAAAAAACCCTCCCCAATCAGCACATGACGCAAAGAAAAAAAGAGGCGCAATGAGGTAGCTGACTGTGTGAGTAAGATTAGCGACCCTAGTGGCCGACACAAACACCGGGCCCATTTAGGAGTGGCACTGCAGTGTCACGCAGGATGTCCCTTCCAAAAAACCCTCCCCAAACAGCACATGACGCAAAGAAAAATAAAAGAAAAAAGAGGTGCAAGATGGAATTGTCCTTGGGCCCTCCCACCCACCCTTATGTTGTATAAACAAAACAGGACATGCACACTTTAACCAACCCATCATTTCAGTGACAGGGTCTGCCACACGACTGTGACTGATATGACGGGTTGGTTTGGACCCCCCCAAAAAAAGAAGCAATTAATCTCTCCTTGCACAAACTGGCTCTACAGAGGCAAGATGTCCACCTCATCATCACCCTCCGATATATCACCGTGTACATCCCCCTCCTCACAGATTATCAATTCGTCCCCACTGGAATCCACCATCTCAGCTCCCTGTGTACTTTGTGGACGGCAATTGCTTGCTGGTCAATGTCTCCGCGGAGGAATTGATTATAATTCATTTTAATGAACATCATCTTCTCCACATTTTCTGGATGTAACCTCGTACGCCCGATTGCTGACAAGAGTGAGCGGCGGGCACTAGAACACTCTTTCGGAGTACACACTTGTGGGAGGGCAACTTAGGTAGAATAAAGCCAGTTTGTGCAATGGCCTCCAAATTGCCTCTTTTTCCTGCCAGTATAAGTATGGACTGTGTGACGTGCCTACTTGGATGCGGTCACTCATATAATCCTCCACCATTCTTTCAATGGTGAGAGAATCATATGCAGTGACAGTAGACGACATGTCCGTAATCGTTGTCAGGTCCTTCAGTCCGGACCAGATGTCAGCATCAGCAGTCGCTCCAGACTGCCCTGCATCACCGCCAGCGGGTGGGCTCGGAATTCTGAGCCTTTTCCTCGCACCCCCAGTTGCGGGAGAATGTGAAGGAGGAGATGTTTGACAGGTCGCGTTCCGCTTGACTTGACAATTTTCTCACCAGCAGGTCTTTCAACCCAGCAGACTTGTGTCTGCCGGAAAGAGAGATCCAAGGTAGGCTTTAAATCTAGGATCGAGCACGGTGGCCAAAATGTAGTGCTCTGATTTCAACAGATTGACCACCCGTGAATCCTTGTTAAGCGAATTAAGGGCTCAATCCACAAGTCCCACATGCCTAGCGGAATCGCTCCGTGTTAGCTCCTCCTTCAATGTCTCCAGCTTCTTCTGCAAAAGCCTGATGAGGGGAATGACCTGACTCAGGCTGGCAGTGTCTGAACTGACTTCACGTGTGGCAAGTTCAAAGGGCATCAGAACCTTGCACAACGTTGAAATCATTCTCCACTGCGCTTGAGACAGGTGCATTCCACCTCCTATATCGTGCTCAATTGTATAGGCTTGAATGGCCTTTTGCTGCTCCTCCAACCTCTGAAGCATATAGAGGGTTGAATTCCACCTCGTTACCACTTCTTGCTTCAGATGATGGCAGGGCAGGTTCAGTAGTTTTTGTGTGGTGCTCCAGTCTTCTGTACGTGGTGCCTGTACGCCGAAAGTGTCCCGCAATTTTTCTGGCCACCGACAGCATCTCTTGCACGCCCCTGTCGTTTTTTAAATAATTCTGCACCACCAAATTCAAGGTATGTGCAAAACATGGGACGTGCTGGAATTTGCCCATATTTAATGCACACACAATATTGCTGGCGTTGTCCGATGCCACAAATCCACAGGAGAGTCCAATTGGGGTAAGCCATTCCGCGATGATCTTCCTCAGTTGCCGTAAGAGGTTTTCAGCTGTGTGCGTATTCTGGAAACCGGTGATACAAAGCGTAGCCTGCCTAGGAAAGAGTTGGCGTTTGCGAGATGCTGCTACTGGTGCCGCCGCTGCTGTTCTTGCGGCGGGAGTCCATACATCTACCCAGTGGGCTGTCACAGTCATATAGTCCTGACCCTGCCCTGCTCCACTTGTCCACATGTCCGTGGTTAAGTGGACATTGGGTACAACTGCATTTTTTAGGACACTGGTGAGTCTTTTTCTGAGGTCCGTGTACATTCTCGGTATCGCCTGCCTAGAGAAGTGGAACCTAGATGGTATTTGGTAACGGGGGCACACTGCCTCAATAAATTGTCTAGTTCCCTGTGAACTAACGGCGGATACCGGACGCACGTCTAACACCAACATAGTTGTCAAGGCCTCAGTTATCCGCTTTGCAGCAGGATGACTGCTGTGATATTTCATCTTCCTCGCAAAGGACTGTTGAACAGTCAATTGCTTACTGGAAGTAGTACAAGTGGGCTTACGACTTCCCCTCTGGGATGACCATCGACTCCCAGCAGCAACAACAGCAGCGCCAGCAGCAGTAGGCGTTACACGCAAGGATGCATCGGAGGAATCCCAGGCAGGAGAGGACTCGTCAGAATTGCCAGTGACATTGCCTGCAGGACTATTGGCATTCCTGGGGAAGGAGGAAATTGACACTGAGGGAGTTGGTGGGGTGGTTTGCGTGAGCTTGGTTACAAGAGGAAGGGATTTACTGGTCAGTGGACTGCTTCCGCTGTCACCCAAAGTTTTTGAACTTGTCACTGACTTATTATGAATGCGCTGCAGGTGACGTATAAGGGAGGATGTTCCGAGGTGGTTAACGTCCTTACCCCTACTTATTACAGCTTGACAAAGGGAACACACGGCTTGACACCTGTTGTCCGCATTTCTGTTGAAATAGTTCCACACCGAAGAGCTGATTTTTTTGGTATTTTCACCAGGCATGTCAACGGCCATATTCCTCCCACGGACAACAGGTGTCTCCCCGGGTGCCTGACTTAAACAAACCACCTCACTATCAGAATCCTCCTGGTCAATTTCCTCCCCAGCGCCAGCAACACCCATATCCTCCTCATCCTGGTGTACTTCAACACTGACATCTTCAATCTGACTATCAGGAACTGGACTGCGGGTGCTCCTTCCAGCACTTGCAGGGGGCGTGCAAATGGTGGAAGGCGCATGCTCTTCACGTCCAGTGTTGGGAAGGTCAGGCATCGCAACCGACACAATTGGACTCTCCTTGTGGATTTGGGATTTCGAAGAACGCACAGTTCTTTGCGGTGCTACTGCTTTTGCCAGCTTGAGTCTTTTCATTTTTCTAGCGAGAGGCTGAGTGCCTCCATCCTCATGTGAAGCTGAACCACTAGCCATGAACATAGGCCAGGGCCTCAGCCGTTCCTTGCCACTCCGTGTGGTAAATGGCATATTGGCAAGTTTACGCTTCTCCTCCGACAATTTTATTTTAGGTTTTGGAGTCCTTTTTTTACTGATATTTGGTGTTTTGGATTTGACATGCTCTGTACTATGACATTGGGCATCGGCCTTGGCAGACGACGTTGCTGGCATTTCATCGTCTCGGCCATGACTAGTGGCAGCAGCTTCAGCACGAGGTGGAAGTGGATCTTGATCTTTCCCTAATTTTGGAACCTCAACATTTTTGTTCTCCATATTTTAATAGGCACAACTAAAAGGCACCTCAGGTAAACAATGGAGATGGATGGATACTAGTATACAATTATGGACGGACTGCCGAGTGCCGACACAGAGGTAGCTACAGCCGTGAACTACCGTACTGTGTCTGCTGCTAATATAGACTGGTTGATAAAGAGATGTCGTAGTATGTATGTATGAAGAAGAAAGAAAAAAAAACCACGGTTAGGTGGTATACAATTATGGACGGACTGCCGAGTGCCGACACAGAGGTAGCCACAGCCGTGAACTACCGTACTGTACTGTGTCTGCTGCTAATATAGACTGGTTGATAAAGAGATGTCGTAGTATGTATGTATGAAGAAGAAAGAAAAAAAAACCACGGGTAGGTGGTATACAATTATGGACGGACTGCCGAGTGCCGACACAGAGGTAGCCACAGCCGTGAACTACCGTACTGTACTGTGTCTGCTGCTAATATAGACTGGTTGATAAAGAGATGTAGTAGTATGTATGTATGAAGAAGAAAGAAAAAAAAAACACGGGTAGGTGGTATACAATTATGGACTGACTGCCGAGTGCCGACACAGAGGTAGCCACAGCCGTGAACTACCGTACTGTACTGTGTCTGCTGCTAATATAGACTGGTTGATAAAGAGATGTCGTAGTATGTATGTATGAAGAAGAAAGAAAAAAAAACCACGGTTAGGTGGTATACAATTATGGACGGACTGCCGAGTGCCGACACAGAGGTAGCCACAGCCGTGAACTACCGTACTGTACTGTGTCTGCTGCTACTATAGACTGGTTGATAAAGAGATGTCGTAGTATGTATGTATAAAGAAGAAAGAAAAAAAAACCACGGTTAGGTGGTATACAATTATGGACGGACTGCCGAAGTGCCGACACAGAGGTAGCCACAACCGTGAACTACCGTACTGTACTGTGTCTGCTGCTAATATAGACTGGTTGATAAAGAGATGTAGTAGTATGTATGTATAAAGAAGAAAGAAAAAAAAAACACGGGTAGGTGGTATACAATTATGGATGGACTGCCGAGTGCCGACACAGAGGTAGCTACAGCCGTGAACTACCGTACTGTGTCTGCTGCGACTGGATGATAAATAATGA
This sequence comes from Pseudophryne corroboree, assembly GCF_028390025.1. Classification (NCBI taxonomy): domain Eukaryota; kingdom Metazoa; phylum Chordata; class Amphibia; order Anura; family Myobatrachidae; genus Pseudophryne; species Pseudophryne corroboree. The sequence continues at coordinate 356,276,004 of NC_086454.1, read as the reverse complement.
TATAAAAAATATATATATATCACTACTGCAGCCGGACAGGTATATATATTATATAATGACGGACCTGCTGGACACTGTCAGCAGAATGAGTTTTTTATAGAATAAAAAAAAAAACACCACACAAGTGAAGTCACACGACGAGTGTTTAACTTTTTCAGGCAATCACAATATAGTATACTACTAACTATACTGGTGGTCAGTGTGGTCAGGTCACTGGTCAGTCACACTGGCAGTGGCACTCCTGCAGCAAAAGTGTGCACTGTTTAATTTTAATATAATATGTACTCCTGGCTCCTGCTATAACCTATAACTGGCACTGCAGTGCTCCCCAGTCTCCCCCACAATTATAAGCTGTGTGAGCTGAGCACAGTCAGATATATAATATATACATAGATGATGCAGCACACTGGGCTGAGCAGTGCACACAGATATGGTATGTGACTGTCTTGTACTCCTGGCTCCTGCTATAACCTATAACTGGCACTGCAGTGCTCCCCAGTCTCCCCCACAATTATAAGCTGTGTGAGCTGAGCACAGTCAGATATATAATATATACATAGATGATGCAGGCATGCAGCACACTGGGCTGAGCAGTGCACACAGATATGGTATGTGACTGAGTCACTGTGTGTACCGTTTTTTTCAGGCAGAGAACGGATATATTAAATAAAACAACTGCACTGCTGGTGGTCACTGTGGTCAGTCACTAAACTCTGCACTCTCTTCTACAGTATCAGCCTCAGGTCAATCTCTCTCTCTCTCCTAATCTAAATGGAGAGGACGCCAGCCACGTCCTCTCCCTATCAATCTCAATGCACGTGTGAAAATGGCGGCGACGCGCGGCTCCTTATATAGAATCCGAGTCTCGCGAGAATCCGACAGCGTCATGATGACGTTCGGGCGCGCTCGGGTTAACCGAGCAAGGCGGGAAGATCCGAGTCGCTCGGACCCGTGAAAAAAAACATGAAGTTCGTGCGGGTTCGGATTCAGAGAAACCGAACCCGCTCATCTCTAGTAGAATAAAGCCAGTTTGTGCAAGGGCCTCCAAATTGCCTCTTTTTCCTGCCAGTATAAGTACGGACTGTGTGACGTGCCTACTTGGATGCGGTCACTCATATAATCCTCCACCATTCTTTCAATGTTGAGAGAATCATATGCAGTGACAGTAGACGACATGTCCGTAATCGTTGTCAGGTCCTTCAGTCCGGACCAGATGTCAGCATCAGCAGTCGCTCCAGACTGCCCTGCATCACCGCCAGCGGGTGGGCTCGGAATTCTGAGCCTTTTCCTCGCACCCCCAGTTGCGGGAGAATGTGAAGGAGGAGATGTTGACAGGTCGCGTTCCGCTTGACTTGACAATTTTGTCACCAGCAGGTCTTTGCACCCCAGCAGACTTGTGTCTGCCGGAAAGAGAGATCCAAGGTAGGTTTTAAATCTAGGATCGAGCACGGTGGCCAAAATGTAGTGCTCTGATTTCAACAGATTGACCACCCGTGAATCCTTGTTAAGCGAATTAAGGGCTGCATCCACAAGTCCCACATGCCTAGCGGAATCGCTCCCTTTTAGCTCCTTCTTCAATGCCTCCAGCTTCTTCTGCAAAAGCCTGATGAGGGGAATGACCTGACTCAGGCTGGCAGTGTCTGAACTGACTTCACGTGTGGCAAGTTCAAAGGGCATCAGAGCCTTGCACAACGTTGAAATCATTCTCCACTGCGCTTGAGACAGGTGCATTCCACCTCCTATATCGTGCTCAATTGTATAGGCTTGAATGGCCTTTTGCTGCTCCTCCAACCTCTGAAGCATATAGAGGGTTGAATTCCACCTCGTTACCACTTCTTGCTTCAGATGATGGCAGGGCAGGTTCAGTAGTTTTTGGTGGTGCTCCAGTCTTCTGTACGTGGTGCCTGTACGCCGAAAGTGTCCCGCAATTCTTCTGGCCACCGACAGCATCTCTTGCACGCCCCTGTCGTTTTTTTAAAAATTCTGCACCACCAAATTCAAGGTATGTGCAAAACATGGGACGTGCTGGAATTTGCCCATATTTAATGCACACACAATATTGCTGGCGTTGTCCGATGCCACAAATCCACAGGAGAGTCCAATTGGGGTAAGCCATTCTGCGATGATCTTCCTCAGTTGCCGTAAGAGGTTTTCAGCTGTGTGCGTATTCTGGAAAGCGGTGATACAAAGCGTAGCCTGCCTAGGAAAGAGTTGGCGTTTGCGAGATGCTGCTACTGGTGCCGCCGCTGCTGTTCTTGCGGCGGGAGTCCATACATCTACCCAGTGGGCTGTCACAGTCATATAGTCCTGACCCTGCCCTGCTCCACTTGTCCACATGTCCGTGGTTAAGTGGACATTGGGTACAACTGCATTTTTTAGGACACTGGTGAGTCTTTTTCTGACGTCCGTGTACATTCTCGGTATCGCCTGCCTACAGAAGTGGAACCTAGATGGTATTTGGTAACGGGGGCACACTGCCTCAATAAATTGTCTAGTTCCCTGTGAACTAACGGCGGATACCGGACGCACATCTAACACCAACATAGTTGTCAAGGACTCAGTTATCCGCTTTGCAACAGGATGACTGCTGTGATATTTCATCTTCCTCGCAAAGGACTGTTGGACAGTCAATTGCTTACTGGAAGTAGTACAAGTGGGCTTACGACTTCCCCTCTGGGATGACCATCGACTCCCAGCAGCAACAACAGCAGCGCCAGCAGCAGTAGGCGTTACACGCAAGGATGCATCGGAGGAATCCCAGGCAGGAGAGGACTCGTCAAAATATCCAGTGACATGGCCTGCAGGACTATTGGCATTCCTGGGGAAGGAGGAAATTGACACTGAGGGAGTTGGTGGGGTGGTTTGCGTGAGCTTGGTTACAAGAGGAAGGGATTTACTGGTCAGTGGACTGCTTCCGCTGTCGGCCCAAGTTTTTGAACTTGTCACTGACTTATTATGAATGCGCTGCAGGTGACGTATAAGGGAGGATGTTCCGAGGTGGTTAACGTCCTTACCCCTACTTATTACAGCTTGACAAAGGGAACACACGGCTTGACACCTGTTGTCCGCATTTCTGGTGAAATACTTCCACACCGAAGAGCTGATTTTTTTGGTATTTTCACCAGGCATGTCAACGGCCCTATTCCTCCCACGGACAACAGGTGTCTCCCCGGGTGCCTGACTTAAACAAACCACCTCACCATCAGAATCCTCCTGGTCAATTTCCTCCCCAGCGCCAGCAACACCCATATCCTCCTCATCCTGGTGTACTTCAACACTAACATCTTCAATCTGACTATCAGGAACTGGACTGCGGGTGCTCCTTCCAGCACTTGCAGGGGGCGTGCAAATGGTGGAAGGCGCATGCTCTTCACGTCCAGTGTTGGGAAGGTCAGGCATCGCAACCGACACAATTGGACTCTCCTTGTGGATTTGGGATTTCGAAGAACGCACAGTTCTTTGCGGTGCTACTGCTTTTGCCAGCTTGAGTCTTTTCATTTTTCTAGCGAGAGGCTGAGTGCCTCCATCCTCATGTGAAGCTGAACCACTAGCCATGAACATAGGCCAGGGCCTCAGCCGTTCCTTGCCACTCCGTGTGGTAAATGGCATATTGGCAAGTTTACGCTTCTCCTCCGACAATTTTATTTTAGGTTTTGGAGTCCTTTTTTTACTGATATTTGGTGTTTTGGATTTGACATGCTCTGTACTATGACATTGGGCATCGGCCTTGGCAGACGACGTTGCTGGCATTTCATCGTCTCGGCCATGACTAGTGGCAGCAGCTTCAGCACGAGGTGGAAGTGGATCTTGATCTTTCCCTAATTTTGGAACCTCAACATTTTTGTTCTCCATATTTTAATAGGCACAACTAAAAGGCACCTCAGGTAAACAATGGAGATGGATGGATACTAGTATACAATTATGGATGGACTGCCGAGTGCCGACACAGAGGTAGCTACAGCCGTGGACTACCGTACTGTACTGTGTCTGCTGCTAATATAGACTGGTATATAAAGAGATGTAGTAGTAGTATGTATGTATAAAGAAGAAAGAAAAAAAAACCACGGGTAGGTGGTATACAATTATGGACGGACTGCCGAGTGCCGACACAGAGGTAGCTACAGCCGTGGACTACCGTACTGTACTGTGTCTGCTGCTAATATAGACTGGTTGATAAAGAGATGTAGTAGTAGTATGTATGTATAAAGAAGAAAGAAAAAAAAACCACGGGTAGGTGGTATACAATTATGGACGGACTGCCCAGTGCCGACACAGAGGTAGCTACAGCCATGGACTACCGTACTGTACTGTGTCTGCTGCTAATATAGACTGGTTGATAAAGAGATGTAGTAGTAGTATGTATGTATAAAGAAGAAAGAAAAAAAAACCACGGGTAGGTGGTATACAATTATGGACGGACTGCCCAGTGCCGACACAGAGGTAGCTACAGCCGTGGACTACCGTACTGTACTGTGTCTGCTGCTAATAGAGACTGGTTGATAAAGAGATGTAGTAGTAGTAGTATGTATGTATAAAGAAGAAAGAAAAAAAAAACCACGGGTAGGTGGTATACAATTATGGACGGACTGCCCAGTGCCGACACAGAGGTAGCTACAGCCGTGGACTACCGTACTGTACTGTGTCTGCTGCTAATATAGACTGGTTGATAAAGAGATGTAGTAGTAGTATGTATGTATAAAGAAGAAAGAAAAAAAAACCACGGGTAGGTGGTATACAATTATGGACGGACTGCCGAGTGCCGACACAGAGGTAGCTACAGCCGTGGACTACCGTACTGTACTGTGTCTGCTGCTAATATAGACTGGTTGATAAAGAGATGTAGTAGTAGTAGTATGTATGTATAAAGAAGAAAGAAAAAAAAACCACGGGTAGGTGGTATACAATTATGGACGGACTGCCGAGTGCCGACACAGAGGTAGCTACAGCCGTGGACTACCGTACTGTACTGTGTCTGCTGCTAATATAGACTGGTTGATAAAGAGATGTGGTAGTAGTATGTATGTATAAAGAAGAAAGAAAAAAAAACCACGGGTAGGTGGTATACAATTATGGACGGACTGCCGAGTGCCGACACAGAGGTAGCTACAGCCGTGAACTACCGTACTGTGTCTGCTGCGACTGGATGATAAATAATGATATAAAAAATATATATATATCACTACTGCAGCCGGACAGGTATATATTATATAATGACGGACCTGCTGGACACTGTCTGTCAGCAGAATGAGTTTTTTATAGAATAAAAAACAAAACACCACACAAGTGAAGTCACACGACGAGTGTTTAACTTTTTCAGGCAATCACAATATAGTATACTATACTACTAACTATACTGGTGGTCAGTGTGGTCAGGTCACTGGTCAGTCACACTGGCAGTGGCACTCCTGCAGCAAAAGTGTGCACTGTTTAATTTTAATAATAATATGTACTCCTGGCTCCTGCTATAACCTATAACTGGCACTGCAGTGCTCCCCAGTCTCCCCCACAATTATAAGATGTGTGAGCTGAGCACAGTCAGATACGAGTGTTTAACTTTTTCAGGCAATCACAATATAGTATACTATACTACTAACTATACTGGTGGTCAGTGTGGTCAGGTCACTGGTCAGTCACACTGGCAGTGGCACTCCTGCAGCAAAAGTGTGCACTGTTTAATTTTAATAATAATATGTACTCCTGGCTCCTGCTATAACCTATAACTGGCACTGCAGTGCTCCCCAGTCTCCCCCACAATTATAAGATGTGTGAGCTGAGCACAGTCAGATATATACATAGATGATGCAGCACACTGGGCTGAGCAGTGCACACAGATATGGTATGTGACTGAGTCACTGTGTATCATTTTTTTCAGGCAGAGAACGGATATATTAAATAAAACTGCACTGTCTGGTGGTCACTGTGGTCAGTCACTAGTAAACTCTGCACTCTCTACAGTTCTACAGTACTCCTAAGCTCCAGTAAATCAGGTCAATCTCTCTCTCTCTCTCTTCTAATCTAAATGGAGAGGACGCCAGCCACGTCCTCTCCCTATCAATCTCAATGCACGTGTGAAAATGGCGGCGACGCGCGGCTCCTTATATAGAATCCGAGTCTCGCGAGAATCCGACAGCGTCATGATGACGTTCGGGCGCGCTCGGGTTAACCGAGCAAGGCGGGAAGATCCGAGTCGCTCGGACCCGTGAAAAAAAACATGAAGTTCGTGCGGGTTCGGATTCAGAGAAACCGAATCCGCTCATCTCTAGTCATCACCAACCCCAAACGGCTGCAGACTGTCAATCAACAGCCATGCTACTGTATGTCTGACGATGCAGCACATTTAATTGTATCCCATCATACAATATTATACCACACTTGTATTTTGCTGTGTACCTAGCGTTGTCACTGTACCTGATATACCCAGCGATGTAACTGTTTCTGACGCACCCAGCGATGTCACTGCGCCTGGTACAGGACCTAATTTCGGAGATGCACGCACATCCAATGTTATGTACACGTCTGATGTTTTTGGATCTGTGGACGTGCAGATCTGGGGCTGCGGTGTCGCTCCCATTGCCCCAAATGATTGACATGCTGCTAGCGTTTGGGTAGGTGACAGGCAGTGTTACAGAAAATGAAGGAAAGGGGGTGCTGGCCCCGTTTCCCGGGCGTGCCGAAGAAAGTGGCTGCTTCCATGGATTACTCCAGCAGCGCAATTTGCCCGGCCATCCTGAGTTGTCTAAGCATGACTCCGACGACCGATGTCAGACAGATAATAAAGTGCTATGTCCCCAGATGCAACAAAGGTGTGCCCGGGATACGGTCATTAGGCCGACCGCACTTAGGTCGACAGTCATTAGGTCGACCGTCGACATGGTCACTAGGTTGGCGTGTCCTAGGTCGACATGGAAAAAGGTCGACATGAGTTGTTGTTTTTTAAATTTCCTTTTTTGAACTTTTTCATACTTTACGATCCACGTGGACTATGATTAAGAATGTGCCAAGCGCAGCATGGCGAACGAAGCGATCACTAATTGGGGTTCCCCGCCACTTTTCAAAGAAAACGACACCAAAAAAAGTAACAACACTCATGTTGACCTTTTTTCATGTCTTCCTAGTGACCATGTCATCCTAATGCATGTCGACCAATAGCTGTTGACCTAATGACTGTTGACCTAAATGTAGTCGACCTATGACCCATATCCGATCTGAGGATGCATCATTGGGGAATTCTGTGACATCATTGGCCAGCTGAGTAGCCCATGAGGTAACGCAGACCGTCCACGCATCTCTGTCGCTAAGGGACAGGAAATCTATGTTGGATAACGCAGACCCTGGCCTCAGCACTCCCAACCACACACCTCCATTTTGTGAAACAGAGGTCATCGCCCCCAAATGGCTGCAGACTGTCAATCAGCTGATGCCGGCAGCCATGCTATGTTTGACGATGCAACACATTGTGCCCTGCAGTACAGGTCCGACACAAGTGCAATGTACCGAACATCAGTACATTGTGACATCACTACTAGAGCGACCGGCCCTGAAACACTCTCACAACAGTCTGAGCTGCCATTTTATCCTAGCCACCTCAAGCTGAGCTGCACTCACTGTAAAGCATATAGGGTGTCATTCCGACCCGTTCGCACGCAGCGGTTTGTCACTGCGGTGCGAACGGGTCTGTAATGCGCATGCGCAGCGGCCGCCCTGCGCACGCGCGTCGTTGCCCGGTGACAGGGGTCGCCGGGTTACGTCGCAGCCAACGAAGAAAGCAGTCGCAGAGCCAACCGCAAGAAGATTGACAGAAAGAAGGCGTACCTGGGCGGATCCGGACCGTTTGGAGCCGTTTTCGGGGAGTGGAGAAGAAAACGCAGGCGTGTCCAGGAGAACGGAGGGCGGATGTCTGACGTCAAAGCCGGCTCCAGCATCGCTGAGATCGTTGCACAGGGTAAGTATGTCCAGGGCTGGTCTTGTTCTGCTTGAATTTTTTTTAGCTTAGCAGGGCTGCACAAGCGATCGCATCCCTGCTAAGCTAAAATACACTCCCCCAAAGGCGTGGACTAGTTGATCGCAGCAGCAGCAAAAAGTTGGTACATGCGATCAACTCGGAATGACCACCATTGGGACTAATTTAGACCTGATCGTAGCCCTACAAAATATTGCAGGGCTACGATCGGGCACACTGACATGCGAGGGGGACGCCAAACACAGGGCTAGTCCGCCTCCCCTCGCAGAAGTACAAAAGCATCGCACAGCGGCGATACTTTTGCACTTCAGGAGTAGCTCCCGGCCAGCGCAGCTTTTGCTTGCTGATCGGGAGCTACTCGTCACTGCCCGGGTCGCAGCGGCTGCGTGTGATGTGACCTCACATGGTCCGGCCCCACCTGCGTTGGACAAAACGGCGGCCAGACGCCGCCATGCCACCCCCTCCCGCCCAGCCACCGCCTCTGCCTGTCAATCAGGCAGAGGCAATCGCTAGGCAACGACAGCCATCGGCTGTCAGCCATGCGCCGGCGCACTGCGGCGTCGGCGCATGTGCACTTCTGACCTGATCGCTGCGCTGCAATGACCAGCAGCGTGCTATCAGGTCAGAATGATCCCCACTGTCCAGTGCGATTACTGCAATTTAACAAATACAGGTACCTACTGCTAACAGTTTCCTTATACATGCCCTTTACATGCCACAAACATGACCCCTACTTACATGTTCTCCGCACATACAAGATAATACCGCCAGTTACGTGGAAGGGACAGGAAACCATTTTCTCCAGCCTGCCTGCGTCAGTTTCAGGACGGACAAAACCCCTTTGTTCGTCTATAAAAGAGGGTTTTTTTTACAATATGCATCTATGAGCGGCCAACGTTTGAAGACTATATTTCAAAGTGCCTCGGATGTGCGTGGACGACCTGAAAATTCAGCTCCCAGCCAGAGGTTTTCAATCGGATTCTGAGGTGTCAAAGAAGACTGCAGTGAGACGCAGCACAATAATTAATCCTTCCATAGCTGGAGGAGCCTCTGTGCTGCAATATAATGTGTTCCTGTCGCCGGGGAATAGCCAACTCATTTCCCAACTACACGTCTGGACATTTAAATGTATTGCTTAGAAATCTTTGTTTCCTATCAAGAAGTTTGTATTTTATAGTTAATGGATCTACTGAAAACTTACAGAACATGAACATACCCTGATTAATTAATACGGACATTAATAATAATCGAATAGTTCCAAATCTGAAAGATCCAAACTTTTTTAAAGAAACTATGGAAATTATTTGCACTTGATGTTGCTCTTGTAATTCAGATACAAAGTATTTCTACAAAGAACATTAAAAGGGTTCTGCAAACATTTGATTCTAGAAGGAGTGCAGAATATTCCGTTCAATCGCTAGGGCTGCAAATAATAAAAGTCCATTCTGACCACCAGGACGCCAAACGCATTCCGTCCCGTATTACAGTACCATGACATCCCCATTTTCTAATTATTTATTTCTGTCCACACCGTCTGGTAACCTTTGTGCCGACCAGAGAATCCAATGTCATTAATTGAATAATGACTGAAGTCTAAAGGGCCCTACACACTGGCAGATAAAATGCACGATATGAACGTTCTCGTTCATTAATGAAGGAGAACTCGTTCATATCGTTCTGTGTGTAGGCACCAACGATTAATGATGCGCGGCCCCGTGCTCGTTAATCGTTGGTACCCCGTCGCTTATGCATGCAGGCCAATATGGACGAGATTGTCCATATTAGCATGCAGTGCTATAGAGCCAGGTGATGGGGGGAGTGAAGAAACTTCACTCCCCCCCGTCACCTCCATCCCGCCGCTGGGTCGCCTGACGGCGGATACGGCCGACGGGCGACTCGGCGGCGGCGAATCTGCCAGTGTGTCGGGCCCTTAAGTTTCATGACCTGCTTGAGTATATACTATGCGATTTATGGCTTTATACGGCATGACCCCCCCCCCACTGCAATTGCATACATTAGCCTTTGTAAATGGAACCAGAGACGGACCTAGGCATAGGCAAACTAGGCAACTGCATAGGGCATTTGGAATGCCTTGGGGCACAAGCAGCTTCTGCTGATTAAAATGATATGCAGCATGCCTATATTCTGTGTGTGACTGCGGCTCTATTTGCATACGAAATGCATTACTAATGCGCGCCATTATGTGTATAAGGTGTACTACGGTACTTTGTGACGTAACGTATAGAAAGGCCTCTACTGTGTGGTCTAATGTGAATAAAGAGCAATATGGTGTGGTGTAATGTAAATAAGGGGCACTACTGTGGGGAGTAACGTGGTACTACTGTGTGATGTAATGTGAATAAGAGACACTATTGCATGATATAATGTGAAAAAAGTTGCAGTACTGTGTGGCATAATTTCAACTGGGGTTACTATTTTGTGGCCATGCCCCTTCCCAACAAGAACACACCCCGTTTTGGGCTGCGCACCGAATGTACACACTATTCCTATTTAAAATATAGGGGGTAGGAGCACCAAAATGAGGACTGCTATGGGTGAGGGGTTATGGTGCTGGAAAGGGGCACAGGGTCAGAGGTGGAACTATCATCTGTGCAAGGGGGCACCAGCTAAAATCTTGCCTAGGGCATCATATTGGTTAGGGCTGGCTCTGAGTGGAACAGTTTCAGTTCAACACCAGAGAAGGGGGATGGAAGACCTCCGAAAAACAGAAGACTGAGACAAAGAGGAGAAGATGCGCCATTGGCAAGAAAAATAAAAATTCTGGAATGAAGAAATGAGACAAGACACAATGCCAAACAGAAGGGGGAATAGAAAAATATAGAGAATAAAAGGGTTTTTAAGCCCATATACTGTAGATGTTTTGCATCAGTAAACCTCCAGTCACCTTTCAACTAGGTTACCCCAACAGTCACATAAAAGGTATACTGTTGGTGCAATCCGGCTCTACCTGTTTTTTGGTTTTACTCCTCTTGGAGAGTTTGCATCACGCTGTGTGACTCGCACTATAATGTATATAAACACTTAGAAAATGGGGACACATCTGTAGCTGTAGTTTTGCTGCGCATCTGCAACTGACTGGTAAATGAGTTGTTATTTTTGTCATTGCGCGTGTTTGGTAGCGTGGGTGGAACACTGTATCTGTCGTCTCTTGCCCATGCAGGTGGAAAAGTGGGACAAGAGCGGCAGACAAAGGCTGTGCTACATTCTCCCAGCTCCTTGTCCCAAGCACCCCAACGCAGGGAGTGTCCCAGGTGTTTCATTCCTCCACAGGTCATCGCATGTGTTACATTACTTTACTACATAATCATTTGGTCACAGTCACTCTCTATATGTATGATCAATGAAAACGCATGCGAGCATTGTGACCAGGGGCATAGCCAGAATTTCTTAGGCCCCAGAGCAACATTTTGAAGGGGCCCCATCCTGATAGCTCTAGCGAGACACCTCTCTCCACAACAGTTGTTCGTTTTATGCCCCATAGTAGTGACTTAGTAAACAATATGACCTATAGTAGTGCCATAGTTTATTTTAAGAACCATAGTAGTGTCCTAGTTCACATTTTGCCACATTATAGTGCTACCAGTACACAGTATGCCACACATTGCCCCCAATTCACATTATGCCCTTGGGTACCCAGGACATATTATGCCACACTAAAGTGTCCCCAGTTCATATTATGCCACATTGTATTGGTTCCTGTTCATAATATGCCACATTGTAGTGCCCCCAATTCATAATATGCCACATTGCAGTACCCACAGTTCATATTATGCCCCATTGTAGTGCCCCAATTCATAATATGCCACATTGTAGTGTTGCTAATTCATAATATGCCACATTGTAGTGCCCCAATTCATAATATGCCTCATTGTTGTGACCCAATTCATAATATGTGACCCAATTCATAATATGTCACATTGTAGTGTCCCAATTCATAATATGCCACATTGTAGTGCCCCCAATTCATAATATGCCACATTGTAGTACCCACAGTTCATATTATGCCACATTGTAATGTCCACAATTCATAATATGCCACATAGTAGTGCCCCAATTCATAATATGCCACATTGTATTGGATCATGTTCATAATATGCCACATTGTAGTGCCCCCAATTCATAATATTGCACATTGCAGTGTCCCTAATTCATAATATGCCACATTGTAGTGCCCCAATTCATAATATGCCCCATTGTTGTGCCCCAATTCATAATATGCCACATTGTAGTGCCCAAATTCATAATATGCCACATTGTAGTGCCCCCATTCATAATATGCCACATTGTAGTACCCACAGTTCATATTATGCCACATTGTAATGCCCCAATTCATAATATGCCACATTGTAGTGCCCCCAATTCATAATATGTCACATTGTATTGGATCATGTTCATAATATGCCACATTGTAGTGCCCCCAATTCATAATATGCCACATTGTATTAACCACAGTTCATATTATGCCCCATTGTAGTGCCCCAATTCCTAATATGTCACATTGTAGTGCCCCAATTCATAATATGCCCCATTGTAGTACCCACAGTTCATATTATGCCAAATTGTAATGCCCCAAATCATAATATGCCGCATTACAGTGCCCCAATTCATAATATGCCAGATTGTAGTGCCCCAATTCATAATATGCCAGATTGTAGTGCCCCAATTCATAATATGCCACATTGTAGTACCCACAGTCCATATTATGCCCCATTGTAGTACCCACAGTTCATATTATTCCACATTGTAATGCCCCAATTCATAATATGCCACATTGTAGTGCCCCAATTCATAATATGCCACATTGTAGTGGCCCCAATTCATAATATGCCACATTGTAGTACCCACAGTTCATATTATGCCCCATTGCAGTACCCACAGTTCATATTATACCACATCATAATGCCCCCAATTCATAATATGCCACATTGCAGTACCCACAGTTCATATTATGCCACATCATAATGCCCCCAATTCATAATATGCCACATTGTAGTGCCCCCAATTCATAATATGCCACATTGTAGTACCCACAGTTCATATTATGCCCCATTGTAGTGCCCCCTAATTCATAATATGCCACATTGTAGTGGCCTCAGTTCATATAATGCAAAGTTGTATTGGTTCCAGTTCATTTTATGCCACATTGTAATGACCTCAATTCATATTACTTATGACCTGCATGACACTTTAAGGGGCATATTTATCAAAAAGTTCTTGTAGCATATCTCCCAAAAACATAGCAAATATTAGGTACCACTTAGATGTATGTACAGGGGACCGCAGCAGATGTCAGAAAAAAGCAGTCACCGTAGGTTTCTAGGGGCCGCTAAAATGCAGAATTTTCCAAGCTTGGCCCCGGCAGCTCATGTTTTCTGCAGATTTTTCTAGAAAGATGGGGGCAGGGGGTGATACGCAGTGGATTCAGCTACATGGTTGACATTAAAATTGGGACAATGCGTCATTTCTTATAGTTGCAATAAGCAGTGTTAAAAAAATAAAAATTATCGAATCTAATTCTCGATCATAAATATTCCCCTAATTCATTTGTCTCCCATGCAGAGTTCCTGGCTCCTATCAGGTGTGCCGGGACCATGCGAGGCCGGTGTAAGAATCAGACACGTCTGATGGATGTGCGGCCGTGTAGATGCTTTAGTATTGGCAGAAGCCGAGGTGAAGACAATCTATGTGACCTCTGAGTGATTGAACCCCGCTGTGAGGAGCAGATAGCAGGCTGAGCTCTCTGTGTGGGTGCAGATTAACAGGTCTCAGGAGCTGGTATAGGAAAGGAGTATATCTTCCCGCGTTCCGATAAATTCATGGTGGGGGTCGGGTCACTCTCTGCCCTTTTACGCACCAAACATTGTGCCTTCGCTAAGTGAAGAGGGATGTTTTAATTCATTTAGCACAAACCATTTCCAGTTCCTTGTGACATTGAGGGAATTTCCTGACACTACCGGGAAGCGAATCTCCAATGGATTGTTAGGAAGCAATATACTGATAGAAACACTGCTATCGGGATGTACTGTTGTCACCTGAATATAGAAAGTTCTAGAACAGCGGCTTTCAGGTCATGATGATAGTGCTGGCATTTCCAAGCAAGTGAATGAGGATGAATTAAACGTTTAGGATAGATTCAGATTGTGTGTGAATAAAGGGGGGGTCATTCCGAGTTGTTCGCTCGCAAGCTGCTTTTAGCAGCTTTGCATACGCTAAGCCGCCGCCTACTGGGAGTGAATTTTATCTTTTAGCTTATCAAAATTGCGAACGAAAGATTAGCAGAATTGCGAATAGACACTTCTTTGCAGTTTCTGAGTAGCTCCACACTTTCTCGGCAACTGCGATCAGTTCAGTCAGTTTCGTTCCTGGTTTGACGTCACAAACATTCCCAGCGTTCGGCCAGACACTCCTCCATTTCTCCAGCCACTCCCGCGTTTTTCCCAGAAACGATAGCGTTTTTTCGCACACACCCATAAAACGGCCAGTTTCTGCCCAGAAACACCCACTTCCTGTCAATCACATTACGATCACCAGAACGAAGAAAAAACCTTGTAATGCCGTGAGTAAAATACCTAACTGCATAGCAAATTTACTTGGCGCAGTCGCACTGCGGACATTGCGCATGCGCATTAGCGACTAATCGCTCCGTTGCGAGAAAAAAATACAGAGCGAACAACTCGGAATGACCCCCAAAACCTGTTCAGGTGTCCGGAAGAACTCTGCAGGACACAGCACGATTTCCAGGCGGACTGACGCACTGGAGCGCTGCATTCCGGAAGTTTTCTGTAACAGTAATGTATCAGGAAATATATCCAGTGGACCAGTGGAGAAGTTTCACATAGCAACGAACCAGCTTTCCTCTAGCACTTATCAAGTACATTCTATAAAATGATAGGTAGAATCTGATTGGCTGCAGTTTTCCACTTCTCCATTCTTTAGCATTCTTGATACATCTCCCCCATAAACCGGAACAGTAATCCAGTCCAGCAATTGTAAATCTGCCCGGACTCTGGAGAGGACCTAAGCCCAGTCTCAAAGTCTATTATTCTGTACTATAATTTAGTTGCTGAAGCCATTGGCTAAAAGGCTACTTTAATAACATGGTTTATACATTCTATATATACTTTGTGTATAACTTTACACAAATCATGCTGTACATTATGAAGAAACATCCCAACAAGTATAATAGGACTACAGTCTTATTCAAGAGATTATCCACAGAACATTTACTGCGTTATACAAACAAGAAGAGAGGCGGCGTGAAGGCTTAGCGATGGCGCCAATCAAAACTGGTTCTCTTCAGCAAATAAAGTGTAGAGGCTCGGAAAAAGCATTTTGCATCCAAATTTACAGATGTAAACAACTGTGATCACTGCAAAAATGCACTGCGCGCAGGCCAGCGCCAAACGGCGAATGTGACACTTTTTAGTACATCAGATATAATTAATGATTATACCCAATTTTTTTATATTTGTTTTTAAAGAAAAATACACAATTGCATGTTGCATGACACTGGCCACACCCACACATCACTGACCACACCTTCCCAGCACTGACCACACCCACACATCACTGGCCACACCTTCCCACCACTGGTCACACCCACACAGCACTGGCCACACACCCTCTGCCTCTAACAATAGACCCATGAACATTTTCAGCCCCAGGTCCATGTGGCCCTTAATCCGGCCCCGCCCTTCTGCATGCAGCCTATTGTACGGATGTGTGCAGAAACAATTTGCACACTATTTTGTTCCCCCTTCACACACACACACACACACCCCAATGTGTCTTCTCAGTGACAGACTGGGTCAAGAAGGGCCAAAGGGGGGCAGCAGTGATAGGAGTCCATAGTTACGAGTGTGGCCAGCCTCCAGACGCTTGAAATACATCATAGTCCAGCGCAGTATATTGTAACATTACACTGCACAGGGCAATGGTTCCAGACTGTGCACTATGGTCATGTTCCAGACTATAAACTTGCATAATACAAGTACACAGTCTGGACCCTGGTCCCTAGAGGAGGGGATGGGCCCTTATGCAGTCGGGGAAACCTGGGGTTTCCCCTGTACCCCTGTGAGCCAGTCCAACCCTGTGTCTTCTGATCTCACAGCCAGGCCCGGCGCTACCCGCTCAGCAAATGGATGCAGTGCAGGGAGGCACCAGGAAGGAGAGGCGTTCTCCCTGCTCTGCATCCCTGTGCTGAGCTGCTGCTGCTGCTATCACTCTCTATGACATACAGCGGCGCAGGCAGCACAAAGCCTCCTCTCTCCCCCCGCTCCCCTGTGTGACAGTTCAGTGGCCGGGCGGGATCCAAGGGGGCGTAGCTAGATGGGAATAAAGGGCAGAGCTAGACGGGACCATGCTGCAGCAGGAGGATAAGCTGCTACAGCTTCGGCCAGCCAGACTTCATTAGATAAGTGTCTGGAAAGAGAGTGAGTGTGTGTGTGTGTGTGTGTGTGTGTGTGTGTGTGTGTGTATACAGTGTCTGTGTATACTGTATATATGTGTGACTGTGTATGTGTGTAATGTATGCACAGTATGTGTGTGTGTTTGTGTGTATTTGTATATATATATATATATATATGTGTCTGTTGTGAGTGTATGTGTGTGTATGTGTGAATGCGGCATAATGTGTGTAAGCGTCACTGGTACAGTAGGCGTTACGTGTGTAAGCGGCACTGGTATAGGTGGCGTTATGTGTGTTAAGTGTCACTGGTACAGGGGGCGTTATGTGTGTAAGCGGCACTGGTACAGGTGGCGTTATGTGTGTTAAGTGTCACTGGTACAGGGGGCGTTATGTGTGTAAGCGGCACTGGTACAGGTGGCGTTATGTGTGTTAAGTGTCACTGGTACAGGGGGCGTTATGTGTGTAAGCGGCACTGGTACAGGTGGCGTTATGTGTGTAAGTGTCACTGGTACAGGTGGCGTTATGTGTGTAAGTGTCACTGGTACAGGTGGCGTTATGTGTGTTAAGTGTCACTGGTACAGTAGGCGTTATGTGTGTTAAGTGTCACTGGTACAGGGGGCGTTATGTGTGTAAGCGGCACTGGTACAGGTGGCGTTATGTGTGTAAGTGTCACTGGTACAGGGGGCGTTATGTGTGTAAGCGGCACTGGTACAGGTGGCGTTATGTGTGTTAAGTGTCACTGGTACAGTAGGCGTTATGTGTGTTAAGTGTCACTGGTACAGTAGGCGTTATGTGTGTTAAGTGTCACTGGTACAGGTGGCGTTATGTGTGTAAGTGTCACTGGTACAGGTGGCGTTATGTGTGTTAAGTGTCACTGGTACAGTAGGCGTTATGTGTGTTAAGTGTCACTGGTACAGGGGGCGTTACATGTGTAAGCGTCACTGGTACAGGGGGCGTTATGTGTGTAAGTGTCACTGGTACAGTAGGCGTTATGTGTGTAAGTGTCACTGGTACAGTAGGCGTTATGTGTGTAAGTGTCACTGGTACAGAGGGCGTTATGTGTGTAAGTGTCACTGGTACAGGGGGCGTTATGTGTGTAAGCGGCACTGGTACAGGTGGCGTTATGTGTGTTAAGTGTCACTGGTACAGTAGGCGTTATGTGTGTAAGTGTCACTGGTACAGGGGGCGTTATGTGTGTAAGCGGCACTGGTACAGGTGGCGTTATGTGTGTTAAGTGTCACTGGTACAGAGGGCGTTATGTGTGTAAGCGTCACTGGTACAGTAGGCGTTATGTGTGTAAGTGTCACTGGTACAGAGGGCGTTATGTGTGTTAAGTGTCACTGGTACAGTAGGCGTTATGTGTGTAAGTGTCACTGGTACAGTAGGCGTTATGTGTGTAAGTGTCACTGGTACAGGGGGCGTTATGTGTGTAAGCGGCACTGGTACAGGTGGCGTTATGTGTGTTAAGTGTCACTGGTACAGGTGGCGTTATGTGTGTTAAGTGTCACTGGTACAGTAGGCGTTATGTGTGTAAGTGTCACTGGTACAGGGGGCGTTATGTGTGTAAGCGGCACTGGTACAGGTGGCGTTATGTGTGTTAAGTGTCACTGGTACAGAGGGCGTTATGTGTGTAAGCGTCACTGGTACAGTAGGCGTTATGTGTGTAAGTGTCACTGGTACAGAGGGCGTTATGTGTGTTAAGTGTCACTGGTACAGTAGGCGTTATGTGTGTAAGTGTCACTGGTACAGTAGGCGTTATGTGTGTAAGTGTCACTGGTACAGAGGGCGTTATGTGTGTAAGTGTCACTGGTACAGTAGGCGTTATGTGTGTAAGTGTCACTGGTACAGTAGGCGTTATGTGTGTAAGTGTCACTGGTACAGTAGGCGTTATGTGTGTAAGTGTCACTGGTACAGGGGGCGTTATGTGTGTAAGCGTCACTGGTACAGTAGGCGTTATGTGTGTAAGTGTCACTGGTACAGGTGGCGTTATGTGTGTAAGCGTCACTGGTACAGTAGGCGTTATGTGTGTAAGTGTCACTGGTACAGGTGGCGTTATGTGTGTAAGTGTCACTGGTACAGGGGGCGTTATGTGTGTAAGTGTCACTGGTACAGTAGGCGTTATGTGTGTAAGTGTCACTGGTACAGAGGGCGTTATGTGTGTAAGCGGCACTGGTACAGGTGGCGTTATGTGTGTAAGCGTCACTGGTACAGTAGGCGTTATGTGTGTAAGTGTCACTGGTACAGGTGGCGTTATGTGTGTAAGTGTCACTGGTACAGGGGGCGTTATGTGTGTAAGTGTCACTGGTACAGTAGGCGTTATGTGTGTAAGTGTCACTGGTACAGGTGGCGTTATGTGTGTTAAGTGTCACTGGTACAGTAGGCGTTATGTGTGTAAGTGTCACTGGTACAGGTGGCGTTATGTGTGTAAGCGTCACTGGTACAGTAGGCGTTATGTGTGTAAGCGTCACTGGTACAGTAGGCGTTATGTGTGTAAGCGTCACTGGTACAGTAGGCGTTATGTGTGTAAGCGTCACTGGTACAGTAGGCGTTATGTGTGTAAGCGTCACTGGTACAGTAGGCGTTATGTGTGTAAGCGTCACTGGTACAGTAGGCGTTATGTGTGTAAGTGTCACTGGTACAGAGGGCGTTATGTGTGTAAGCGTCACTGGTACAGTAGGCGTTATGTGTGTAAGTGTCACTGGTACAGAGGGCGTTATGTGTGTTAAGTGTCACTGGTACAGTAGGCGTTATGTGTGTAAGTGTCACTGGTACAGTAGGCGTTATGTGTGTAAGTGTCACTGGTACAGTAGGCGTTATGTGTGTAAGCGTCACTGGTACAGTAGGCGTTATGTGTGTAAGTGTCACTGGTACAGTAGGCGTTATGTGTGTAAGCATCACTAGTACAGTGTGTAAGCGGCACTGGTACAGGGGGGTTACATGTGTAAGCGCCACTGGTACAGGGGGCGTTATGTGTGTAAGCGGCACTGGTACAGTAGGCGTTATGTGTGTAAGTGTCACTGGTACAGTAGGCGTTATGTGTGTAAGTGTCACTGGTACAGTAGGCGTTATGTGTGTAAGCGGCACTGGTACAGTAGGCGTTATGTGTGTAAGTGTCACTGGTACAGTAGGCGTTATGTGTGTAAGTGTCACTGGTACAGTAGGCGTTATGTGTGTAAGCATCACTAGTACAGTGTGTAAGCGGCACTGGTACAGGGGGGTTACATGTGTAAGCGTCACTGGTACAGGGGGGTTACATGTGTAAGCGGCACTGGTACAGGGGGGTTACGTGTGTAAGCGTCACTGGTACAGGGGGTTACATGTGTAAGCGGCACTGGTACAGGGGACGTTACGTTGTTATATCCTGATGTACATCTCTTAATTTCAATGAATCATGCAGTAGGAAGATTATGTATTTTATTTCTTATTGGTAAGTAATATTTGCATGATTACAGATCAAATCCACATGCTGCTCTCCTTCTCCTTCTCTCCCTTCTACTTCCTGATCACACGTTCATCTGTGCAGCAAGATTCTTAAAGGTACACTACCTCATCTAGCTGATGCACATAAACTATCTTGATAGATAGTATACTACATACGTGTGTAAGCGTCACTACTACCACGGGCATTATGTGCGCTGTCCCTTTGTATAGTATGGGAGGGCGCAAATTTATAGTTTGCAGAGGGGGCGCTGAACACCCCGGCACCAGCCCTGCTCAGAGCAACGGAAACTATGAACACAGACAGGAAAAGGGCTTATGATGAGTAAGACATTTTTCTGTTACTCTGATTTAATTTTGATTTTTTTTTTTAAACGATGTTATATTTTCCGAATCGTGGGCGTCATATCGGGTAATGAAGCAGATGCGCAGCAGATGGTCTGAACAGGGTCACAAGTCTTCTTCTCACTTTTTATTAGAGGTAAATGGAAGCGCACAGAGCAAAACTTGTTATTACCTCGTTACAGATGTTCTATGAAGAGGAAACGCATCCTCTGAGCAGCCAGAGACTGCAGGCTATATATACCTCTGTGGATAGTTCTGTTAGGCGTGCTAGCCTGTTTCTTAAAGTTTTCCATATCATTTATGTCACGGCACTATAAAGAAATATATCTGCACAGTTGCAAGTAGCTAGTCAGGAACAATGGGGGTAATTCCAAGTTGATCGCAGCAGGAATTCTGTTAGCAATTGGGCAAAACCATGTGCACTGCAGGGGAGGCAGATATAACATGCGCAGAGAGAGTTAGATTTGGGTGTGGTGTGTTCAATCTGCAATCTAATTTGCAGTGTAAAAATAAAGCAGCCAGTATTTACCCTGCACAGAAACAAAATAACCCACCCAAATCTAACTCTCTCTGCACATGTTATATCTGCCTCCCCTGCAGTGCACATGGTTTTGCCCAACTGCTAAAAAATGTCCTGCTGCGATCAACTTGGAATTACACCCAATGTGTATCAATTACATTGCTACCTCCTTTGTTATTGCTAAAAGCCCCGCTACCTACTGGCCCTCCGAAATGCAGATGGGAGTCATTTACTTTCTTATCAGAAATGTATTAAAAAAATAATTTCTTGATTAAGTGGTACAATCATTGAATTTATTTGACACACATTAAGGGGAGGTAGGGGGCTTGTGTCCCACAGTTCTGGGGTGATGCGCAGGTAGGGACGCAGAGAAGGTTCAGAGCGATATTTTATTTGTAGTTAATTCTTTACATGAGCATGGCTTTCGCCCCCTCTAGCGCTCGGAATATGTCTCAGCAGACCAGAGCGCAAGTAGTGGAACGCGGTGGGCAAAATAAATAAATCTGGCAGTGCACAATCCTAGTACTGCTACTTCTCTCGATCTGAAAGCAGAGACATTTCTCATTTATTTATTATTTATTACCAGTTATTTATATAGCGCGCATATATTCCGCGGTGCTTTACAGAGAATATTTGGCCATTCACATCGGTCACTGCCCCAGTGGAGCTTACAATCTGTATTCCCTACCACATTTATATGCATACACATTT
This sequence comes from Pseudophryne corroboree, assembly GCF_028390025.1. Lineage (NCBI taxonomy): Eukaryota > Metazoa > Chordata > Amphibia > Anura > Myobatrachidae > Pseudophryne > Pseudophryne corroboree. The sequence goes on along the minus strand of NC_086454.1, from coordinate 356,254,602 downwards.
TTACTAGGGTTAATTTGTGTTGGGATCCAATTGATCTACCAGTATATTTCTGGATTGTGGGTGGAAACCGGAGTACCTGGAGGAAACCCACGCAAGTACGGGGAGAATATACAAACTCCACACAGGTAGAGCCATGGTGGGAATCGAACCCATGACCTCAGTGCTGGGAGGCCCTCATTGCTTCCTCTTGTTCTGTACAGTATGTATGAGCATTTAAACACTACTACTTCTCTTCTTTTGTAAAGGGAGACAATTCTCAGGACCCTTGCTTGTTCTTTATGAATGCTGGAACCTCCAAAACCGTGTGTGGGGGAGCGGTGGGGGCATAACCCAGGAGTACATAGCAATGCCACATCGGGTGCCATTTAGTGAATCTGTACAGCGCTGAGAAGCGGTTGAGCGTGGGCATGGCCACTCTGTCTTGGGGAACGTGGTCACGTCTCTCCAGCAAACCTGGAATTGAAGATACCAGTTCTTGATCTGTATGTGCTGGCAGTTACATAGTACTACTTCTCTTATTGTAATGGTTGGGACAATTCTCATTATCTGTCCTTGTTCTATTAGAAGTGGTTAAATAGTACTACTTCTCTTGTCAAAGAGGAGAACATTCTGAGGGTCTGTTCTTGTCTTGTATGTAGACGTGCATCAAACATCTATAACCTTGAAACGAATTATTGCGTATAATCACTCATAGGGGCCTCTAAAAGAGCGGCCTGGCTGCGATGGGGCATTCCGGGAAGAATCATTGCGACCTGCAACATCACAGTGGTGAGCAGGAAAATTAGCGACGTTGAGCCTTCCATAACAGGTGGATAAGTGCGCAGCTAAGCCTCGTTGGACGTGTGGTGGCATACTACCGCTAACTGAATCAGCCACGTAGAATGCATTATTTATTACACACAGATGGAACATGTTGGCGTTCCCAGCAATAAAACTCCAAAAGGGCATCGACCCGGTAAATGAGACCTTGGAAATTATTTTAATTGATTTTAAAATATTATCAGCTGGTTACAAATGAGACATTTGTGTTTCCACAGTTGTGTCATATAAAGAAGGAATCAGAACTTTCTTCAGGGATAAAATGGAAATTTGAGGAGAAGGCTCAAGTATAAATCTCAGAGAACTGAGAAATCTTCATGTAAATGACTCCTTAGTTTTTTCTTCTTTCAAGAACTAATGAAATGATATCCAGTATTCAGACCCCTACTGTGTGTCGTTAATGCATTCTTCATAACGAGAACATCTAGTTACATTTTCCAATTGCATCAAGGTTTTCTTTGTCGGATGAGAAACAAGTTTCATATTCAATTTATAACTTTTCATAAAAGGGATTTTTTTAATGTAGCCAATGGGAGGTCAACAAGATCCTGATTCATCCGTAGTCATTTCATAACCCAAATATTACTTATCCAGCGGCAACATGAGATAGAAAATAAAACTGATAAAAACACTTTTCTTAATAGGGGGGCTTCAGATCATTCTTCTCAACGGTGGGGGGGGGGGGCTTCAGAGCACTCTTCTCAATGGTGGGGGGGCTTCTGAGCACACTTCTCATAAGGGGGCTACAGGGCACTCTTCTCAATAGGGTGGGGGGCTTCAAAGCACTCTTCTCAATAGAGGGGCTACAGAGCACTCTTCTCAATAGAGGGGCTACAGAGCACTCTTCTCAATAGAGGGGCTTCAGAGCACTCTTCTCAATAGGGGGGCTACAGAGCACTCTTCTCAATAGGGGGCTACAGAGCACTCTTCTCAACAGGGTGGGCTTCAGAGCACTCTTCTCAACAGGGTGGGCTTCAGAGCACTCTTCTCAACAGGGTGGGCTTCAGAGCACTCTTCTCAACAGGGTGGGCTTCAGAGCACTCTTCTCAATAGAGGGGCTTCAGAGCACACTTCTCAATAGGGTGTTCTTTAGAGCACTCTTCTCAACAGGGGGTGGGCTTCAGAGCACTCTTCTCAACAGGGTGGGCTTCAGAGCACTCTTCTCAACAGGGTAGGTTTCAGAGCACTTTTCTCAATAGAGGGGCTTCAGAGCACACTTCTCAATAGGGGGTCTTCAGAGCACTCTTTTCAACGGGGGGATGGGGGGGATTTCAGAGCACTCTTCTCAACAAAGGGGGGCTTCAGAGCACTTTTCTTGATAGGGGTCTTCAAAGCACTCTTCTCAAAAGGGTGGGCTTCAAAGCACTCTTCTCAACAGGGTGGGCTTCAAAGCACTCTTCTCAACAGGGGGCTTCAGAGTACTCTTCTCAATAGAGGGGCTTCAGAGCACACTTCTCAATAGGGGGCTACAGCGCACTCTTCTCAACAGGGTGGGGTTCAGAGCTCTCTTCTCAATAGAGGGGCTTCAGAGCACACTTCTCAATAGGGGGGCTACAGAGCACTCTTCTCAACAGGGTGGGCTTCAAAGCACTCTTCTCAATAGGGGGCTTTAGATCACTCTTCTCGACAGGGTGGGCTTCAAAGCACTCTTCTCAATAGGGGGCTTCAGAGCACTCTTCTCAATAGAGGGGCTTCAGAGCACACTTCTCAATAGGGGGGCTACAGAGCGCTCTTCTCAACAGGGTGGGCTTCAGAGCACTCTTCTCAATAGAGGTGCTTCAGAGCACACTTCTCAATAGGGGGGTCTTCAGAGCAATCTTCTCAGTGGGGCGGGCGGGTGGCTTCAGAGCACTTTTCTTGATATGGGGCTTCAAAGCACTCTTCTCGATGGGGGGGCTTCAGAGCACTCTTCTCAATATAGGGTCTTTAGAGCACTTTTCTCAATAGAGGGGCTTCAGAGCAATCTTCTCAACAGGGGGGCTTCAGAGCATTCATCTCAATAGGGGCTTCAAAGCACACTTCTCAACAGGGGGGCTTCAGAGCAATCTTCTCAATATGGGGGCTTCAGACACTTTTTTCAATAGCGGGGCTTTAGAGCACTCTTCTCAATAGAGGGCTTCGGAGCAATCTTCTCAATAGAGGGACTTCAGAGCACTCTTCTCAATAGGAGGGGCTTCAGAGCATTTTTATCAATGGAGGGACTTCAGAGCAATCTTCTCAACAGGGGGGCTTCAGAGGATTCTTCTCAATATGGGCTTCAGAGCACTCTTCTCAATATGGGGGGCTTCTGAGCACTCTTCTCAATGAAAGGGGCTTCAGAGCACTCTTCTCAATAGAGGGGCTTCACAGCACTCTTCTCAATAGAGGGACTTCAGAGCTGCCTTTGGTGGGGGTGGGTTGTACAACTAGTCTGTTAGCTCCCCCCCCCCCCCAAGGCTCCTATAGCCCAATGCATCTCTTTAGTTTCCTATGTATGTGTTGTGTAACTAACAGCAGAGCCCGATTCAGGGTCACATGAGTCTGTAGCTCAAAATGTTGAAGGGCCTATTGTGAGAATCAGAGGAGTGATGACCGGTGCTGTGTGGGTGTGGCCAGGGTCATGTGGGTATGTACGTGCCTCCCCCCCCCAAAAAAAAAAAAAAACAACAACACTATCAACCCCAGTGCCCTACTAACAGGGAGATGTACTAAGAGTTGGAAAGTGATAAATTGGATAAAATATCAGCCAATCAGCTCTTACTGTATCTACCATGTAACAGGCTGTGTATAAAAACACCCAGGAAATGGTGATGACATGCCTGCGTTTCTCACCACGCCCTGTCACCGCTTCCAGACCGTTGCTTCCTGTCACTCACTTTGCAAATAAATCCTCACTGTGGGGATTCAGAGCTGAGTCACTGTTTGTGTGCCTTACTTGGACATATGTACTGATAATGATATTGTTCTTGAAGGCAACATACAGCTTTTAGTGTGAGCACCACTCCTTTGAATAGAGATTTTAGTATTGCTGCCACTCAGAGATAAAGTGAAAGCCAGTCACCCCTTAGGGCATGTAAATGATTAAGGTAATTTTTCGGGTGCAGATTTAGTAGCAGTGCTCAAATATTTATCACGTTAGTGTGAGAAATCCTTGGTCCGTAGGACATTAGGTTCAGACTGAAAAGGAGACTGTTCCAGCAAAGGATTGAGAACAATTTATGTTTTATTGATTTGTTGAGCAGATAAAAAGGGGTTTCCATCAATAAAACGCGTTTCGTGGGTCACTGCTCGTTTCCTCAGATAATGGAATCATACTTTTCTTGTAGGAGGTGAAGAGAATCTGGGCTTTGGACTTAGGGGGTCATTCCGAGTTGATCGCTCGCTAGTAGTTTTTAGCAGCCGTGCAAACACATAGTCGCCGCCCACGAGGAGTGTATTTTCGCTTTGCAGGAGTGCGAACACCAGTGCAGCAGAGTGCTGTGCAAAACAAGACCAGCCCTGTAGTTACTTATCCTGTGCAATGATTGCTGCGACGAGTGACACGGTAATGACGTCAGATACCCGCCCAGCAAACGCCCGGCCACGCCTGCGTTTTTCCAAACACTCCCAGAAAACGGTCAGTTGACACCCAGAAATGCCCTCATCCTGTCAATCTTTTTGCGATCGGCTGTGTGTTTGGAATCGTCGCTAGAACCAGTGCAAAACCACAAAGGACTTTGCACCCATACGACGCGCGTGAGCATTGTGGTGCATACGCATGCGCAGATTAGTCTTTTTTTTCACTGATCGATATGCACCAAACAACGGCAGCTAGTGATCAACTCAGAATGACCCCCATAATCCTATGAATTTTTCAATTAAACCAACATATTTAACTTTGGGTATGTTTGTGCAAAGCTGTCTAACTCTAATCTGCTGATAATCTTATTTATAAGGCTCCGCAAGGGCCCCGTAGCGCTGTACAAGGGTTAAAATGGACAACAAGGTACATAAGTACAGACCAATACAGACAGTATATAAATTCCCATAGCTACATAATTGCAATGTGTATTTACAGTAGTATAATTATGTAGATGAAGGGGAGAGATGCAAGATTACAATTTATAGGAGTTATAGGGGACACAATAGAAATTATTAAATAAAATATTTTTATATCAAATTCACAAATAAATGATTGAACCACCATATTGCCCTCTAACCATTTCCATCAGAAATATGTTGTGTCTCATACCTTAGCAAAATATATGAATCCATTGGACAACACATGGGAATAAAAGGAGCAGAGGTCAAGGGACACCTTTTAATCACCAAAGGTACCATCAAGGGGACTACTGAGGCACACTTATTGCTCAGTCACATGTACAAACTATTCTCGTCTGTGCATATGCTGTTATACCTTTACTCCATCACATGTGCAGTTTGCAGTAGATAGTACATCCTTGTGAGAGGGTGCATGCAACACTTGCTTGAATGCAAAACAGAACAGTGGAATTGTGGTAAAATGTTCAGGATTTATTGATTATCACGCAAGATTAAAACTGCTCTATTGTTTGCCCAATCATTTTGGAGTATAGCAACAGCTGCAGGCTGAGTATAGCATGAAAAGCTATCTGGATGGACAGAAGGTGGCGCTGTGTCTTAACCTGTCACTGCTGCAGTTTCTCTTTGTTGCTATAGTGTACTGTCTTCCCAAATCTTCTTGGTAATTTCCTTATTTAATGATAGGAGGTTTTACCTGTGTTTCTCACAGTAAAGAAAATCGCTCATTATTTCCCCATGTGTTCAATTCTTAAACAGAGAAGCAGTTTCTGTAAAACATATCAACTTTTACCGTTCGTGGGGCAGCATGAAAAACACAATATAAATGTTCTGCCATTAGCACACAAGAATCTATAGGTTCTTTAGAGTAGATGTTTGTATTTGTCTGTGTTCAGTACTAAATAATCTACTGACTCTTGTGTGAGCGAGTCGCTGATTACAGGTGTTCAGATACCATCGGTTTAAACATATCCCATTCCGTGCCTCAGTAATGCATTGTTAAGCCCCAATTCCTGAACGCAAACCCTGAATCTTGTCTGCTAAGCTTGTTTCAAAATAAAATAGGCTGCTAAAACTCTGCGGCTTTATCTAGATTGATAATTACAATGTAATCTCTGGAAACCAGTGGTAAATTGTTTTTTGTTGGTCACTTCCAGAAAGAGGAGGTCAATACGGTTTTCTGCTGTGACACCGCCATCCCCAGGAGGCCTGGAAGCTGATAGAACACAATTTAATGATTGCTCCTGGCTATTCCTTGGTGCAATAGTATTAAGAGATCCAAATCAACGTCATTACAGCTATAACTCTGAGTTATTCTCGGTCAGTGTCACCCAGGAAGATTTAACTCCCATAAAATATTGAGTGAAATTGTATGTCTCCAGCGCTGAGTGGATTATTTGTGCTTTATGACACTTGGAAAAGTACAATAAATAAAAGAAATAGTGCGTCTGTAATAATGTGATTATTGTCCTTTAGCCTTGCTAAATCCCTGTACAAGAGACTGCTGAGAACATTCTAAAAGTTAATTTAATAACAAGGCGCTAATGTCACAATCATTGTATAGTCTATTGCAAACAATAAGACATTTGCTGTCTTCGCTCATCTTCACCTACTATAGGTTAGTATTTGAGTGGTGGATACAGTACAGGATGTGTTCCAGCACAATGGAAAGTAAGGGAAAGTTACACAATGGGTTGAGTGGATTATTTGTGCTTTATGACACTTGAAAGTACAATAAAAAAAACAATAGTGCGTCTGTAATAATGTGACTATTGTCCTTTAGCCTTGCTAAATCTATGTATAAGGGTGGAAACGTTCTAAAAGCTAATTTAATAACAAGGCGCTAATGTCTCAATCATTGTATATTCTGTAAGACATTCGTTGTCCTCTCATCTTCACCTACTATGGGTTAGTATTTGAGTGGTGGATACAGTACAGTATGTGCAGGGCCGTCTTTTCGTATGGGCTCAATGGGCTCTTGCCCAAGGGCCCCAGGAGTATGAAGGCCCTAGGCTGTGATAGCTGAGGGTCTCCTCTTTCCAGGGGTATCAGATTTTTGAAAATCGGCTCTGGGGAACCGGAGATATCTGACTTGAAACCAGTGGTCCCCATCCAAGCCTGTTAATTGCTCTTCCAAGCCAGATATCTCGAGTTCTGTCTGACTTAGAGTTTTTCAGAGGGTATAATCCAAAAGCTGGGACTCTCTGCTTTTGGTGGACACTGTCAGCTTCTTTCTACTATGCCCAGAACCAGAGATATCAGCCTTCCAGCAGCTGGTCCCTGCTCCAGCTCCACACGCCTAATATGCAGTTTTAGATTTTCATTGGTGGATTGCTCTGGTTCCTGAACTCTGATCCCCAAGTCCCCAGTACCTCCTGAAAGGTGGGACTCTCTGGTATTTTTATCCCATTCAAAGCTAAGAAATATATTTTCAGGAACTTGAGATATCTGCAGTCAAGCAAGCTGCCCTCCCACCGGAAAATTATAAATATTAAGCCCACTCCACTATCCACCCCTTCCCTACATATTAAACACCCCCTACCACCCTGGAAGTCATGTACCAGGGCTTCTTCATTCAGCCCAATGCCCCCTTCTACAGTTTTGCCCCATCTGTGCAGTAAAGGAGTAATTAGCAGAAATTACTGCTCCAGGTCCTACATGCTGAGCGGAAGATAGAACACCCCCTACCGCCCGCGGGACATCAAAGCTGCCGCTGATAGCACCCCCACCCCTACTGCTGGATAGGGGGCCCAGTGCATTGCTGTGCCCAGGGGCCTTCACTGCTGTTAAGACGGCCCTGAGTATGTGTTCCAGTTACAGGGAAAGTTGCACAATGGGTTCAAAGCGTCATCTTTGTTTTGAAAGTTTGTAAGATTTTGTAACTTTTGGGGATCTTAAAACTGTTTGCAACTCCTGCCATATTGTACAGCTAAATGCTTCTTAAAGTGATCACTGTTGTGGTTGTGTAATATAATGGACCATTTAAGTCTACTCTATTACACAAGCAGCATCGCTGCCACCAAGATTAACAAAGATGCAGACACATCTAGAACTCCAGGCAGCCAAATAAAATTAGTGCCCCCATCATGGCAGCAAGATTGGCCATAAAATCGAAGTATTAAAATTTTATTTCTAGTTTTCTCGCAATATGCGACTCTCCATACGACTCACTCCCCATTCCTCTCCATGCGACTCACTCCCCATTCCTCTCCATGCGACTCACTACCTCCCAATCCTCTCCATGCAACTCACTCCCCATTCCTCTCCATGCAACTCACTCCCCATTCCTCTCCATGCGACTCACTCCCCATTCCTCTCCATGCGACTTACTCCCCATTCCTCTCTATGCTACTCACTCCCCATTCTTCTCCATGCGACTCACTACCTCCCAATCCTCTCCATGCAACTCACTCCCCAATCCTCTCCATGCGACTCACTCCCCATTCCTCTCCATGCGACTCACTCCCCATTCCTCTCCATGCGACTTACTCCCCATTCCTCTCCATGCTACTCACTCCCCATTCTTCTCCATGCGACTCACTCCCCATTCATCTCCATGCGACTCACTCCCCATTCCTCTCCATGCGACTTACTCCCCATTCCTCTCCATGCAACTCACTCCCCATTCCTCTCCATGCGACTCACTCCCCATTCCTCTCCATGCGACTCACTCCCCATTCCTCTCCATGCGACTCACTCCCCAATCCTCTCCATGCTACTCACTCCCCATTCCTCTCCATGCGACTCACTCCCCATTCCTCTCCATGCGACTCACTCCCCATTCCTCGCCATGCGACTCACTCCCCTTTCCTCTCCATACGACTCACTTCCCATTCCTCCCCATGTGACTCAATCCCCATTCCTCTCCATGCGACTCAATCCCCATTCCTCTCCATACGACTCACTCCCCATTCCTCCCCATGTGACTCACTCCCCATTCCTCTCCATGCGACTCACTCCCCATTCCTCTCCATACGACTCACTCCCCATTCCTCTCCATGCGACTCAATCCCCATTCCTCTCCATACGACTCACTCCCTATTCCTCCCCATGTGACTCACTCCCCATTCCTCCCCATGTGACTCACTCCCCATTCCTCTCCATGCGACTCACTCCCCATTCCTCTCCATACGACTCACTCCCCATTCCTCTCCATGCGACTCACTCCCCATTCCCCCCCATGTGACTCACTCCCCATTCCTCCCCATGTGACTCACTCCCCATTCCTCTCCATGCGACTCACTCCCCATTCCTCCCCATGTGACTCACCACTGCCTGCTCAACCAGGATGCAGCAAGCTGCACTACCCATGCCCCTGTCCCTTTCCTACCTGTCTGCAGGGGCGTAGAGAGCCACACTGGGCCCCGGTAGAGGGGGCGTGGTGATGCACATTACTTACTATAAAAATATTTATATAATAACATAAATACGGGGCAACTTAGCGCACTCTACAGGGGGCGCAATTTTAACAAAAAGGGCGGGCAGGTGGAGGGCACCCGCGTCCCACCTTACTTGAATAGGAAGCAGGTCCCTCCTCTCCGGCCAGTGCCATCTTCCTAGTGATATTTGGGAAGATGACGCTGGTCACTAGCGAGCAAAGACTCTGGCACAGTGCCAGAGTCTGCTTACCATGTGCGGCGCCATCTTCCCCAAGAGAGTACTGGGAAGATGGCACCACACGGCATTAGGTATACTGGGGGGGAGGTTACGGATGGGTGTGGTTCATTGGGTCAACCCTGACTAGGTCAACAGTCATTAGGTCGACCACTATTGGTCGAGTGACTAGGTCGACACCTGAAATAAGTCAACGCGGTCATCAGCTCGACACAGAAAAAGTTTGACATGAGTAATTTGTTGTTTTTTTTGGTGTCGTTTTCTTCGTAAAGTGACCGGGAACCCCAATTAGTGCACCGTGTCCCCTCGCATGGGTAATGTGGTTATTATTCCCGATCGTAGTCCACGTAGATCGTAAAGTATGACAAACTGTGAAAAACCCTTGTCGACCTTTCATGTGTTGACATTTGCCACGTTGACTTACTGAACAAGTCGACGTAAAGACCATGTCGACCTAAAGAATGTTGACCAACAGTGGTCAACCTACCGACTGTCGACCTAAGTGTGGTCGGTCTTTGTACCTGCCCCCCTCTGGCGCCACTGCCTGTCTGTGGTTTTAATGTGAGGTCTTGTATTTATGCTACAGTGTGTACTATGTACTTATACTGTTCCATTTTTGAACACACTGCTTACGCTTTATGATGTCTTATAAATAAAAGAAAGAAAATAATATTTACATATATCTATAATTTTGCCAAAATTTGGTGTCGTTTGGTGCCCCAAAAGAAGGAAAAAAAGAATTTGCTAAATCGCTTATTATAGCCCGTAGCAGCTATCTTTCTCCATGAGATTGCGGCTTTAAAGGTGGTTTCTTTTTAATTCAGTTTCGCTCAGAAATTGTTCACGTAGCCGATATTACATTATCCCTTTCCTGAAGAGGATGCACACGCAGCACAAAATCTCAAGATTACTTTTCGATAAAATAAATATATATATTATATATTTTTTTATTCTAGCCAAGCATCTGCGTAGCGAGGGCGCCGCAATGACGCTGTGTCAGCAGCCTGCGAAACTGAATCGAATTATTTGCGACGAGATACTGTGAAATCATTTTGAAATTTTAGGGTAGCTTCCTTCTTTATTTTTTCAATTTTTTTTTTTTTATTAGCGTCGGACGGGAGCCAATATTAAAACGAGAATACAATTGGCGTATAATGTTGTTGTGCGGAGTAAGTGCCCTTGTCTGAATGGGAGGCTTACACCCCGCTATAAAGACTCCGGCAGATCAGTAAGAGCAGACATCTTTTGAGTGACATTATCTCTTCCTGTGGAGAAACCAATTTCTGTAAGAACTCTGCAATTTGAAAGTTAAAGATATAACATGCGACCGGGGAATTATTCTCCCTCCACAAATTGCAGGGCTGTCATTGAAAAGGGGTTTAATACTTCTGCACGGTCCATTCTCACCGGCGCTGATATTCATTACGGCTGCCCGGCCTGACACGCGCTAGCAATGTGTTTGTTTGCTTTAAGTAACTGCTGTCTGGATGTTTTGTTGCGGTTTATTTTTAGGGGCAGCATTTAAATGTTGGCTGCGGCGCGGCAGAAAGCTAACGCACGATATTGTGCCAAGATTACGCCGATCTCAGCCAGAACGTTAGATATACATGATTAGTTTAAAATAATGAACCAAATGGATTGCTAATGACGGACTTGGAAGAAGGCAGATTTTTCCATCTACATAAATAAGTGTTGAAGAGCATAATATACAGTATATTGACGGGGAATAATAAAGAATAATACTAATATAAATATTATTGTAACAAAGGTATCAGACTGTGGGGGGTAATTCAGACCTGATTGCTCGCCAGCGTTTTTTGCAGCGCTGCGATCAGGTCAGAACTGCGCTTGCATATGCAACACCGAAGAAAACGGTTCGTTGCTCTGCAATGGGTTTGTGCGAAGAATCCATTCGCACGGGCGATCGCAAAGTGATTGACAGGAAGAAGGCGTTTGTGGGTGTCACATGACCGTTTTCTGGGAGTGCCGTGGAAAATGCAGGCGTGTCCAGGTGTTTGCAGAGCGGGTGTCTGACGTCAATTCTGGTCCCGGACAGGCTGAAGTGATCGCAGCGGCTGAGTAAGTCCTGGGCTACTCAGAAACTGTACAAAATGTTTTTGTACCGCTCGGCTGCACATGCGATCGCACACTTGCACAGCTAAAATACACTCCCCGGTCGGCGGCGACTATGTGAACGCAGGACTGTAAAAAACAGCTAGCGAGTGATAAGGTCTGAATTACCCCCTGGGAGCACAGTGAGGCACAAAACCTTAAGTCACATACATTTACAGGACTGCATGGAAATCCTAGGTGCATTGAGATTTAAACAGTAGTACCCATACTTGTCCGACTTCCAGAGAGCTGTTAAGGCACCCGTACATCAGATATATATTGAAGAAATGCCCCGATCCCCTGATTGCCGGGTTGGGGGATCAGGAACATTAAACATGCTTAAAAATCCAGATTCCCCAATCCCGACTGAAAACAGTCAAGATTTGCGAATTGAGAATTTTGAATATGTTTAATTTCTCCGAATCTATAACAATTATAGATATAACACACACATACAGTATTCCACAGCGATTTACAGAGAGTCCCTGCCCCAGCGGAGCCTACACTTTGTGGGGCTGATTCTGAGTTTGGAGCAAAGCAAAAAAGAGCTTGTACTGTAAAATTGCACCTGGGCAAACTCTGATATCTCCTGGGGTAAAAGCAGACCTCAGAGTTGGTGTGCAGTTAGTAGATTGGGGCTAGATTGACTCTGCTATAAATTTCAGATATGATACAACAAAAATAAAAAAGGAGATAGATACTTGCTGCCAAAAAGAAAACATCACCTGCAGCCAGTAAGTATTAAACCATAGACAATCATTATTTTTATTGTTAAAGCAATATTATTATTATTCTTCCTCCACCTCCTCCTCCTCCTCCTCTTTTTCCTCCTATTTTGCTTCTTCCTCTTCCTTCTCTTCTTCATCCCCTTCTCATCCTTCTTCTTTTTCCTCTTCTTCTTCTTCTTCTTCCTCTTCCTCTTCTTCATCTTCTTCTTCCTCTTCTTCTTCTTCCTCTTCTTATTCTTCCTCTTTTTCTTCTTCTTGTAATTGTTTAATATCAGTTGTCTCATTATTATTGTTTCGCAAAATGTAAATATGTATCTTCTTCCATTGTATAGGATTAGGACAGGATAGCAATAGGATTGTGCTAGAACACAAACTGGAAATACTGGCTTCATGTCAGCGGCTTTAGCAATTCACTCTTTTTTCTTCTCTGCATGGATAATTATCACTAAGGGAACAGAGGAACAAGATATTCCACTGTTCTGTTGCCTCATTCAAAAATGAGATTCTAATGAGAGAAACTTATCATTAGTTAATCAATAACACTTTCCTTTCTTGAGAGAATAGAGGGCATTATTAGGTCAACCTCGATCTCCTTCAAATGTGCTGCTAGGAGCAATACGGATTAATTCCAGTCATTTCCCTACAGACCGAACGTTGCCACATTGTAGCAGCTGCTGAGAATATTACATGCAGTAGGTATTGGCTTATTATATAATACGTTTTGTAGGATATAGGATGTATATGCTGCATATTTAGGGGTGCTGAAAGAATGGGTGTATCACCCATAAGGCTGACTAGGTTGAAGCCTAGGGGCCTGCAGGGACTAGGGGCCCATCATTTTTTTATTTTTTTTTGCTGTGGTGCTGTTTACCTGCTTCCTAGGGCTCCAATAGCGCACTAGTGTTATTTTAAAAGAGAAAAGAAAAGGAAGAACAATTGCGCAGTAAGATAAGAGGTCAGCAGACTTTACTTCAACTGGGCATCGGCGTCCGTGTGAATACTGAAAGTGTAAATGATGATGGCATAACTCTGCTTCCCAAACATCAACTGTAGTGGGGTAAATGATTGAAGGGGCCCAAAATAACTGAAAGCCTAGGTGCCCTTTCATGGGTCAATAAGGCCTGGGCCCTGGCTGAGAGGGATTACCCAGGCCTTTGCTTGTCTGTGGGTGTCTGCGGGGGCCAGACAAGCCATAGATGCAAAGCAAGGTCCCCCTGTTCTGTGTTATTATCAATGAATGGTTTTACGAGCTGGTGAGGTGACATCCTCATATTTGCTTCCCCCCTTCCCCCTTCAGTAATAGGCCTGGGAGATGTCCTGCAGCCCTGTGCATATTGTAGCAAGTGCAAACGTTATAATGCGATTGGCTACCCTGACTGCTTCGTGTATGATTCGTTACTGAATATAAGTGAGCAAAGGTGATAAAGAATATTATGCAATTACCTATAGTACTTGGCCTGGGCCAGTGGTTGCCAAATTGGGTGCTGTGGCACCCTGGGGTGCTGCAGACACTTACAGGGGAGCCGCAGGCAGGTGTTCCAGTCTGAAGTGGTTTGGTCAGGCTTGTCTGTGCGCTGCTTGTAGCCTTGGAGATCCATTTACACTGACCACACGTCTTAGTGCAGCTGTGTGCCCCTCCCCCTCATGTAATATTCAAATTAAATATTAAATAATATTTTTCTTTTCATTTATTTTATGTACAATAATCTTTCAAATAACTAATAAGTTATAAGGACATAAATAGTACGTTTTTTGTATCTGATAGTATTCTTAATAAATGTCACTGTTCTGTATTTATTTTGGCCTATGAGTGCCATGAAAACAATTACTGAGACACTAAGGGACTGAGGGGGTGATTCCGAGTTGTTCGCTCGCTAGCAGATTTTAGCAGCATTGCACACGCTAGGCCGCCGCCCTCTGGGAGTGTATCTTAGCTTAGCAGAATTGCGAACGAAAGATTAGCAGAATTGCGAATAGAAAATTCTTAGCAGTTTCTGAGTAGCTCCAGACTTACTCCTACACTACGATCAGCTCAGTCCGTTTCGTCCCTGGTTTGACGTCACAAACACGCCCTGCGTTCGGCCAGCCACTCCCCCGTTTCTCCAGACACTCCCGCGTTTTATCCTGGTACGCCTGCGTTTTTCCGCACACTCCCAGAAAACGGTCAGTTTCCGTCCAGAAACACCCACTTCCTGTCAATCACACTCCGATCACTTCAACAATGAAAATTCTTCGTTCGGACGTGAGTAAGTCTACTAAGTTTTGAGCTAAAATACTTAGCGCATGCGCACTGCGTACCATGCGCATGCGCATTTTCGCCTTAATCGCTCCGTTGCGAAAATCGACAACGAGCGAACAACTCGGAATGACCCCCTGAGTCGGATGCTTTTTTTGCCGCAGTTGCATTTGAGTCTTTAGGATAATGCAGCTACACAGCCCTTCCTTGGTGTATGGCTATGCCCCCGAATGTGCTTGGATTGAGATGCCCACTGCCCACCAAAGTAGTAGAGACCGTGGCCCAGGAACTTTATCAGGGGCGTGGCCCAATTGCAGGAAGCATGGCCACACCCCCTTAAAAATAAAATATTGGGGGGGGGGGGGGGGGAAGTACTGCTCCCTGCTGGACAGAGGGGCACAGTGAGCCCCTCAGCCAGGAGTAAATCCAGGAGGGGGCGCGCTATCAGTGTGATCACGACCCACACCCATGCAGTCAGAGAAGCAGCCTTCCTGCCTTCACTGCAGCCCAGCACACAACAGCATGTGCTGGCTGAGGAGTAGCTACCCCTCCCCCCCTCCCCTCCACTGCTGCACGCTTGGAGCATCTGTAAATGCCACCATCGGTTGCACCATCAAAACTTGTATGAGCCCTGAGGCAGGTGCAGTTCCTCCACCTGGTTAGAGTTAGGGATTATAGTGGTCAGGTTTAGGATTACTGGTAAAGGTTGGAGTCAGCAGCTGAGGTTAGTGTTAGAGGTCACCGTTGGGGTTATTACATCTATTATCATTTCCTACTTTGTAAGAAACACACAAATCTTTCTGCTTCTCTCTCTAATTACAGAGAGCGCACAATAAAATGCTTAGTTTACAGTAAACGGGCTGGAACTGTGAGGATGCTACAGAGGTTGACTGGAAACAAATCCTTTAAAACATGACATCTTTATTTCCTATTCTGCATTTGTCATTGGCAACAATTCCTAAGCAAATAATTTCCTTTGTTGCCTAAAGTATTCCAGACATTGTGCACAACGGTCAAGTATTCTCTGCAAAGCCTGCTCTCCCAATATGGCTGTAACATATATATATATATATATATATATATATATATGGAAAGTCCCGGCACTCCTCTGTAAAAGTAATAAAGCTGCGGTGCCCTCCCAAAGGTGTTGACCTCATAAACAGAGCCGGCCATAGGCATAGGCAAACTAGGCAATTGCCTAGGGCATTTGATATGCCTAGGGGCATCAGCAGCTTTTGCTGATTAAAATGATATGCGGCATGCCTATATTCTGTGTGTAGCATTTCATATGCAGATACAGCCACAGTCTCACACAGTATATAGGCATGCTGCATATAATTTTAATCAGCAGAAGCTGCTTGTGCATCCTAGCCACATAGCAATGCAAAATAAGATGCATTTTCATAGAAAAAAGGTGCCCGACGTTAGCATTGAGGCAAGATTTATGAGGACACATCTGTATCCAAGCAGAGGCAGAGGTCACAGTGTAAGTGGCAGTGTGAGTGCTGTGTGCATGTGAGTGGGTTGGTTGTGCAGTAGTGTTCAGAATATGTGTAAGGAGCATTATGTGTGTCATGTAAAAATGCATTAATAATGTGCAACATATGTGTAAAGGGGCACTATGTGTGTCATTATGTGTATAAGGGCATTAATAATGTGCGGCATATGTGTAACGGGGTACTACTGTATGTGTGTCATTATGTGTATAGGGGCACTAATAATGTGCGCAAATGTGTAGGGGGCACTATGTGTGTCATTATGTGTATAAGGGCGTTAATAATGTGCGGCATATGTGTAAGGGACATTATGTGTAAAAGGGCATTAATGAAGGTTGTCATATGTGTAAGGTGCATTATGTTTATAAGGACATTAATAATGTGTCTCATATGTGTAAGGGGCATTACTGTGTGGAATTATGTGTATAAATGCATTACTAATGTGTGGCATTATGTGTATAAGGTGCTCTACTATGTGGCATTGTGTATAGAAAGGGCACTACAGTGTCATCTAATGTGAATAAAGAGCAATAGGGTGTGATGTAATGTGAGTAAGGCGCTCTACTGTGAGGAGTAACGTTTATAAGGTAAAGTGATACTTCTGTGGGATGTAATATGAATTATGGACACTATCACATGATCAAATTTGAATAAAGTTGCAGTACTGTGTGGCGTAATTGGAATTGGGGCTACTATTGTGTGGCCATGACCCTTGCCAGCAAAAACACGCCCCTTTTTGGGCTGTGCGCCAAATGTGCGAACTGTTCCTATTTAAAATATAGGGGGTACAAACACCAAAATAAGGACTGCTATGGGTGAGGGGTAATGGTGCTGGGAAAGAGGTGCAAGTTCAGAGGCGGAACCAGCGGTGGTGCTAGGGGGCACCAGCCAAAATCTTGCCTAGGGCATCATATTGGTTAGGGCCGGCTCTGCTCATAAACATGTAGAAAGAATGGAGGCGGCACTCACGCAGACTTTTGCAGGTGTAGAAAGGTCAGTTTAATGTACCGACATGTTTCGGGGACTAACCCCGTCCTCAGGGCCTTAACAACCCAAACTGATCACAAAACAAACATTTATACCAAACCCAGAACAAACAATCATGTTGGAACAAAGCTCACCTGCTCCACGGCGCCAAGATGATCGTCCGGACGCCCTGCAGCGCTTCCGCGTCGCCCTCCCCTGACGTCATCCAGCTGCGCTGTTTGTCCGTCTCCATGGTGACCTGACGCTGCGCCCGCTGGACACCAGGGGATTCTCAGCGGTCTCGTGCTGCTGACCCGTGACGTCATCCGGCGGCGCTGAACGAGGTAGTAACCTGGGTAACCACATAAACAAAGAAAAAACCAAGTGAAAAAAATACACTAATAAATACATTGTGCATAATACCTTATAATGCTCTAACAATCGGATAACACGACCTAGTGTAGACAGCAGTTATATATAGTAGATTCATTGGTATAAAATAAATAAATAGGTAAATGGCCTAATTAGACAATTAAACTGATCTGGGTCATGTGGAATGATTAGCAATGTAGTGATGCTCAAGATTAACAGAGCCACCACATAATAACATTATGACATGGTGACCCTCATCTAGAGTAAACTGCCTTAATCCAAGTGTGTGATTACAGAAAACACTGGAGGCCAAAATTCTCATTAAGGCCTCGAGGGAAGAGAGTCCCCAATTTATAGATCCACCTGGACTCTCGCTGTAAAAGCGTTCTATCGCTATCTCCCCCTCTAAGTGTCTTAGGGACTTGATCGATCAATATAGCCCTAATACTCGCCACCCCATGTTTAAGCTCAAGACAATGACGGGCAAACGGTCGGTCACTGTGACCTTTCTCCAAAGCTTTTTTAATGGCACTTCTATGTAAAGCCATGCGTTCTCGGAACAGGCGTATGATCTTACCGACATATGCAAGGCCACACGGACAGGTCAAGAAATACACAACATGTGTGGAAGTGCATGTAAGGCGATGTTTGATAGCTATTTTTTTCCCAGTTAACGGGTGATTGAATGTATTGCCTGTCATTAAAGTGTTACAGGTGGCGCATCCTAAGCACCTAAAGCAACCTAGTTTGGCTCTTAAAAAATGGGCATCTTGTATACTAGTCAACTGGGTGACGTCTAGTTTAACTATATGGTCACCTATGTTACGACCCCTGGTGTAGCTAGGTAACAGAGACGTCTGGGCCAAAGATGATAGTGCCCCCTCTGTTTGAATAATTGGCCATATGCCTTTGGCTTTTCTTATCCTCTGTTTAGTGGCTGTTGTATATCTATTAACCCATGGCAATCGGGGACTGTCGCCCCGACAGGGTCTGACTGAGGGATTCAATGCTTGCTCCCGAGGGATCTTTAAGGCCTTGGATTTTGCTTTCTCTAGCTCGCCTAATGGGTAACCCCGTTCAGCAAATTTGGCTAACATCTTGTCCATGGCTCTCACTGTTTCTACAGGGTCTGAAGTAATGCGTCGCACCCGCATAAATTGCGAATAGGGTAAGCCCCTTCGCAGAGGGCTGGGGTGAAAACTACGATAGTCAAGGAGCATGTTTCTATCGGTCTTCTTGGTGAATAAAGAAGTCGACAGTGTACCTTGGTTAATAGTTATCGCCACATCCAAATAATTGATGGTGGTCTCATCAATAATGAATGTAAATTGTACAGAGTGCTGCGTTGCATTGTGATCCTCCCATAGCTTGGCTAGGTCCTCTCTAAACCCATGCCAAAGTACAATCAAATAATCTATGTACCTCCTGAAATAAATTACCCTGGACATAATCTGTGGTTCTAAATACAGCATTTTGGACTCAACCTGATGCATAAATGCATTGGCGTACGAAGGGGCCACTGCGGACCCCATCGCACACCCGGCTAACTGGAGCATGAATCTACCATTAAATACGAAATAATTACGCCTAAGGACTTTATCCAAAAGGGACAGGAAAAAAGGTATTTCGGAGCCTTGATATGCTTCATTGTCTTGGATAAGCGATCTCACGGCTTCCATACCAGCCTCATGCGGTATGCATGTGTATAAACTAGTCACATCCGAGCTGCAGAGCAACACACCCTCAGGGAGGTTACCCAGGGCTTGGAGCTGCAGCAACAAGGATGTGGTGTCCTTCAGGTACGAAGGAAGAGATTGGATACAAGGATTCAAATAGGCGTCCAGGTTTACAGATATAGGATGGTATAAGGACCCTCTGGCAGACACTATGGGTCTGCCAGGGGGGTCCACCATGGATTTATGGACCTTAGGCACTGTATAGAATAGCGGGGCCTTGGGATGTTCAATGGTAAGGGCCTTGAACGTTTCTACTGAGATTAAACCCTGATCCTTGGCCAATGCCAAAGAGGCATCTAGATCCCTTTTATACTCTTTGGTAGGGTCCATCGTGAGTCTCTTATAAACCTTGGTATCATTGAGCTGCCGCTCACACTCCTTAACATAATCCACAAGGTTTTGGATCACGATGGACCCGCCCTTGTCGGTACATTAAACTGACCTTTCTACACCTGCAAAAGTCTGCGTGAGTGCCGCCTCCATTCTTTCTACATATATATATATATATATATATATATATATACATACAGTTGGGTGCGGCTCTTTATTTTCAGTGTTCTAGGAAACAACAGAATTCCTCAGTGGTCTCTGGATACAACTGTGACCAGATAATAACTACACAGGGCAACATATATCATCAAGCCTGCTTGATGTGGATAATGCTGTTATGTAGTTAAATGGTTAATCGCTATGTGCGGTCTCTTAACTGTGTGTCATTGTGCATGGCTTATCTGTCTAAATAGCATCACATGTCTGAGTAAATATTATTCACCAAACTTAAAGGTCACACTGACTATATTCCAGCTGCAGGACTTTTAACATGCCTCTTTAAAAGTATTGGCATGTACAAAAGTGGGTAACTATGTTATTGGAGTGCCACAGTGCTGTACAACTGTACAGTACTTAGCCCTAGATAGATTGATACCTCAACATATTGACTGCTGTTTGCCTTCTATCACATGTATCCTATTACACTGAATAAAACCTACTCTGGTTTGAATCAACATATGGACTAACCACCTTCTTCACATCTGCTATGCACCTATCATCATGAAGGCATCTGCCACTAGATAAAGGCAGGAAAACACAAAAGCCGAAATAGAAAGCCATGCACTTAGTAAAAGTCACATGACACAGAAGTGGTCTGTCAGCAAGCTGGGAGATAGATCGCTGCATTTTGTACAAAGCCTGCCCGGGGATCCAGAGCCAGATAGATAGCCAGTCAATGCCAGATATCAAGAGTCAGAAAGACAGCCAACCAATGCCAGGGATTCAGAGTCAGAGAGATAGCCAGCCAATGCAGGGATCCAGAGAAAGAGAGAAAGCCTGCCATTGACAGTGATCCAGATCCAGAGATATTTAAAGCCAATTCCACAGATCCAGAGCCACAGATATTGCCAGCCAATGTCAGTGATTCAGATCAAGAGAGATATCCAGTCAATGCCAGAGATCCAGAGCCAGCGATGTAGCAAGCCAATGCCAGAGATCCACAACCAGAAAGATAGCCAGCCAATGTCAGTGATTCAGATCAAGAGAGATATCCAGGCAATGCCAGAGATCCAGAGCCAGAGATGTAGCAAGCCAATGCCAGAGATCCACAACCAGAAAGATAGCCAGCCAATGGCAGGGATTCAGGTGTAGAGATGATGCCAGTTAATGCTAGGGATCCAGACCCAGAGAGAAAGTCAGCAAATGCTAGGGATCCAGAGCCAGAGAGATAGCAAGCCAATGCCAGGGATCCAGAGCTAGAGAAATAACCAGCCAATGCCAGAGATCCAGAGCCACAGAGATAGCCAGCCAATGACAGAGATCCAGAGAGATATCCAGGCAATGCCAGGGATCCAGAGACAAAGAGATAGCCAGCCAATGAGAGATCCAGAGCCACAGAGATAGCCAGCCAATGACAAGGATCCAGAGCCAGAGAGATATCCAGCCAATGACAAGGATCGAGAGCCAGAGAGATAGCCAGCCAATGACAAGGATCCAGAGCCAGAGAGATATCCAGCCAATGACAAGGATCGAGAGCCAGAGAGATAGCCAGCCAATGACAAGGATCCAGAGCCAGAGAGATAGCCAGCCAATGACAAGGATCCAGAGCCAGAGAGATATCCAGCCAATGACAAGGATCCAGTGCCAGAGAGATATCCAGCCAATGACAAGGATCCAGAGCCAGAGAGATATCCAGCCAATGACAAGGATCCAGAGCCAGAGAGATATCCAGCCAAAGACAAGGATCCAGAGCCAGAGAGATATCCAGCCAATGACAAGGATGCAGAGCCAGAGAGATATCCAGCCAATGACAGAGAGCCAGAGAGATATCCAGCCAATGACAGAGAGCCAGAGAAATATCCAGCCAATGCCAGGAATGTCTTGCATTCCAGACAGCCAGAACATTTTGTCTTGATTGCCCATGCTGCTTAGAAATGTGTCCCACTCACTTGCCACTTGCATGCTGTGCTGCATTGATGGGAGGAGGCAGCATAGTGCTTTAAAATATATTGATATATACTTCATGGTCAGTAGTGTAGACTTTGGGCCTAATTCAGAAATGATCGCAGCAGCAAAATTGTTCTGTAATAGGCAAAACCATGTGCACTGCAGGGGGGGGGGCAGATACAACATGTGCAGAGAGAGTTAGATTTGGGTGGGGTGTGCAGTGGCGCATGCAGGGGGGGGGGGGGGGGGGTTCCAAGTACCTGATGAGCTGAATCTTTTATTTTTGAGACGGAGACACAGCTGTCTCCGTCTCAGTTAAAAGCTGTGATCGCAACCGTGGAACTGCTGCACTGATGCAGCATCAGAGAGCTACGGTAGCTCTCTGCTTGTAGAATGTCCGGAGGAGTGTAGGGGGGAGCTGCTAGCTGCACATGCACAGCCACCAGTGGCAAACGCAGGATTTGCATGGGGGGATTTCCAGTACTGGGTGGAGCCAATCACGGGGGTGGGGCTGAGGTGACCCAGTATATGCTCGGTCCGTAAAACTAGTGTATCTGTGTATATATTAGTGATGTGCACCGGATATTTTTCGAGTTTTGTGCTTTGGTTTTGATTTCGGTTCCGCGGCCGTGTTTTGGATTCGGACGCCTTTTGGCAAAACCTCCCTGAAAATTTTTTGTCAGATTCGGGTGTGTTTTGGATTCTGGTGTTTTTTTACAAAAAACCCTCAAAAACAGCTTAAATCATAGAATTTGGGGGTCATTTTAACCTCAATAACCATAATTTCCATTCATTTCCAGTCTATTCTGAACACCTCACACCTCACAATATTATTTTTAGTCCTAAAATTTGCACCAAGGTCGCTGGATGACTAAGCTAAGCGACCCAAGTGGCCGACACAAACACCTGGCCCATCTAGGAGTGGCACTGCAGTGTCAGACAGGATGGCAGATTTAAAAAATAGTCCTCAAACAGCACATGATGCAAAGAAAAAAAGAGGTGCACCAAGGTCGCTGGATGGCTAAACTAAGCAACACAAGTGGCCGACACAAACACCCGGCCCATCTAGGAGTGGCACTGCAGTGTCAGACAGGATGGCAGATTTAAAAAACAGTCCCCAAACAGCACATGATGCAAAGAAAAAAAGAGGTGCACCAAGGTCGCTCGATGGCTAAGCTAAGCGACACAAGTGGCCGACACAAACACCTGGCCCATCTAGGAGTGGCACTGCAGTGTCAGACAGGATGGCAGATTTAAAAAACAGTCCCCAAACAGCACATGATGCAAATAAAAAAAGAGGTGCAATGAGGTAGCTGTGTGACTAAGCTAAGCGACACAAGTGGCCGACACAAACACCTGGCCCATCTAGGAGTGGCACTGCAGTTTTCTAGCGAGAGGATGAGTGCTTCCATTCTCATGTGAATCTGAACCACTAGCCATGAACATAGGCCAGGCCCTCAGCCGTTCCTTGCCACTCCGTGTCGTAAATGGCACATTGGCAAGTTTACGCTTCTCCTCAGACGATTTTGATTTAGATTTTTGGGTCATTTTACTGAGCTTTATTTTTTTGGATTTTACATGCTCTCTACTATGACATTGGGCATCGGCCTTGGCAGACGACGTTGATGGCATTTCATCGTCTCGGCCATGACTAGTGGCAGCAGCTTCAGCACGAGGTGGAAGTGGATCTTGATCTTTCCCTATTTTACCCTCCAAATTTTTGTTCTCCATTTTTTAATGTGTGGAATTATATGCCAGTAATATATCAATAGCAATGGCCTACTACTATATATACTGCGCACAACTAAAATGCACCACAGGTATGGATGGATAGTATACTTGACGACACAGAGGTAGGTAGAGCAGTGGACTACTGTACTGTACTGCTATATATTATATACTGGTGGTCAGCAAACTGTGCAAAACTGAAATGCACCACAGGTATGGATGGATAGTATACTTGACGACACAGAGGTAGGTAGAGCAGTGGCCTACTGTACCGTACTGCTATATATTATATACTGGTGGTCAGCAATCTGTGCAAAACTGAAATGCACCACAGGTATGGATGGGATAGTATACTTGACGACACAGAGGTAGAGCAGTGGACTACTGTACCGTATTGCTATATATTATATACTGGTGGTCAGCAAACTGTGCAAAACTTAAATGCACCACAGGTATGGATGGATAGTATACTTGACGACACAGAGGTAGGTAGAGCAGTGGCCTACTGTACCGTACTGCTATATATTATATACTGGTGGTCAGCAATCTGTGCAAAACTGAAATGCACCGCAGGTATGGATGGGATAGTATACTTGACGACACAGAGGTAGAGCAGTGGACTACTGTACCGTATTGCTATATATTATATACTGGTGGTCAGCAAACTGTGCAAAACTGAAATGCACCACAGGTATGGATGGATAGTATACTTGACGACACAGAGGTAGGTAGAGCAGTGGCCTACTGTACCGTACTGCTATATATTATATACTGGTGATCAGAAAACTGTGCAAAACTGAAATGCACCACAGGTATGGATGGGATAGTATACTTGACGACACAGAGGTAGGTAGAGCAGTGGCCTACTGTACCGTTCTGCTATATATTATATACTGGTGGTCAGCAAAATTATGCACTGTCCTACTACTATATATATACTGCGCACAAAAACTTAAATGCACCACAGGTATGGATGGATAGTATACTTGATGACACAGAGGTAGGTAGAGCAGTGGCCTACTGTACCATACTGCTATATATTATATACTGGTGGTCAGCAAACTGTGCAAAACTTAAATGCACCACAGTTATGGATGGATAGTATACTTGACGACACAGAGGTAGGTAGAGCAGTGACCTACTGTACCATACTGCTATATATTATATACTGGTGGTCAGCAAACTGTGCAAAACTGAAATGCACCACAGGTATGGATGGATAGTATACTTGACAACACAGAGGTAGGTAGAGCAGTGGCCTACTGTACCGTACTGCTATGTATTATGTACTGGTGGTCAGCAAACTGTGCAAAACTGAAATGCACCACAGGTATGGATGGATAGTATACTTGACGACACAGAGGTAGGTAGAGCAGTGGCCTACTGTACCGTACTGCTATATATTATATACTGGTGGTCAGCAAACTGTGAAAAATTGAAATGCACCACAGGTATGGATGGGATAGTATACTTGACGACACGGAGGTAGAGCAGTGGACTACTGTACCGTACTGCTATATATATAGTAATCCTGGTGGTCAGCAAAATTATGTGCTGTCCTCCTACTATATACTACAATGCAGCACAGATATGGAGCGTTTTTCAGGCAGAGAACGTATAATACTGGTGGTCACTGGTCAGCAAAACTCTGCACTGTCCTCCTACTATATAATACTGCTGGTCCCCAGTCCCCACAATAAAGCAATTAGCACACTGAGCACAGATATTTGCAGCACACTGAGCACAGTCAGATATGGAGCGTTTTTCAGGCAGAGAACGTAGATATTTCACTTGCAGCACACTGAGCACAGATATTTGCAGCACACTGAGCACAGATATTTGCAGCACACTGAACATAGAAACTGAGAGGACGCCAGCCACGTCCTCTCACGATCATCTCCAATGCACGAGTGAAAAATGGCGGCGACGCCCGGCTCCTTATATAGAATACGAATCTCGCGAGAATCCAACCGCGGGATGATGACGTTCGGGCGAGCTCGGGTTAACGGAACCGTGTAAAAAAAGGTGAAGTTCGGGGGGGTTCGGATCCCGACGAACCGAACCCGCTCATCACTAGTATATATATATATATATATATCTATCAGAAAACACAATTCCTGAGTGCGCTGTATTGATTGTATAGATTTGACGGAAGTCCTTCCCAATGGGTATATCCTATACTGTGCAGGATTTTCTGGGTTCCTAAAATGGATAACCCCTCACCAGAAAGTCACCCAAACAAATGGCCCAAGGCCAATTAGAATAAAATATTTAATAACAAAATATTCATAAAAAATCATTTACATAAGATCTTTCAAAAATGTTATACATAGACAATTTCTTAATAATTCCATCAGTGAAAAGAGTGTCCGGT
The DNA here is from genome assembly GCF_028390025.1 of Pseudophryne corroboree. Lineage (NCBI taxonomy): Eukaryota > Metazoa > Chordata > Amphibia > Anura > Myobatrachidae > Pseudophryne > Pseudophryne corroboree. The sequence goes on along the minus strand of NC_086454.1, from coordinate 356,228,968 downwards.
AAGTGATGTAGATATGTATACTCCCTCACCTTCAAAAAGGTGTGAGTTCAACAAAGGGAGTGTTTCCACAGACCGGATCCCTGACCAATGGCGGACAAACCCAACGCGTTTCGTCTGTTAGACTTCATCAGGGGTAACAACAGGGAAAAAAATTTTAGTCAGGATAGATCTTATATCAATAAATCTGTATAATTGGTGTTCTAAGCCACCTTTTATATAAATAGGCTCTTCATGTAAAAAGTAGTTCTTAAGAATGACTTCTTAATCAGACCCTATTTAGAGCCTCTATATCTTTAGTGGTGAATCCACCTGAACAAAATGGAATAGTTCAGTACGCTGAATTTGGAACCGGTGCTGAGGAGCGGCTGTAGTCAGGAGGAGCTTCGTGGCGACTGTGGGCATATGATACAACTGTGGGTCCTCTTTGGGAGTTCCAGCACTTTATTACAATTATTGATCTTTGTCTCTGGATATATCTTTTGACACTTCTGTACACATTCATAAAAATTCCAAATTCCATTTTGTTCAGGTGGAGTCCTACACAGTATAAGATATACCCATTGGGAAGGACTTCCGTCAAATCTATACAATCAATGAAGCGCACTCAGGAATTGTGTTTTCTGGTCTATGTTAATCTGAGATTTGGCAACGGTGATCTCACCTGTAGTGCTGCTTTTCTTTTGAGCGCAAGATAAAGATATTTGTGTTGTATATATATATATATATATATATATATATATACATACACACATATCTACACATATATATACCGTATATACACCTATATATATATATATATATATATGTATACACATATACATAGCATATTAAACATGCATATATATATATATATATATACACATACAGTAGACGTATATATATGTACACATGTATATATATCATATGTGTGTTTGTGTGTTTATATGTATGTATTACATGTGTATATATATGCATGCACATGGATATATACTGTATGTACTATAATTAAAATAAAGTAAACTTTTATTAAGCACTTACAAGTGCCACCAGGAAGACAGCAGGCTACAGAGGACGCTAGACAGCCATTAATAATACTCATGCAGCAACAACAACAAAATAAAATTATATATATATATATATATATATATATATATATATATATATAAAAAAAAATTTTTGTGGAGGGGGTTTCTGGGTGCTCGGAAACCCCCCTGGGTGCATCACTAGTCACAACAGCTCCCTCCGTCCTCACATTGCTACCCATCTGCTCCTAGCCCCTGAAGGAACCCTATGTATGTACTTATTTGTAGTTATGTATGTATGTATTGTATGTATGTATGTATTGTATGTATGTATGTGTGTTTGTGTCTATCTGCTTGTGTATGTATGTAGTATGTACAGTATGTATGTCTCTATGTCTAAATATGTGTGTGTGCGCACATGCAGCGGTCTTTGTGAGTAGATTAATGTATTAAAGTACAAAAGGCATAGTGTACGGACGTCTCAACGCTGCGCAGGGCATTTTTTTTCAAGGTGCTATGCTGTAGGCTTGAAAAAAACGCCCTGCTCGTGTTGACACGGTACAATATGCTTTTTGTACTTTTATTAGAGATGAGCGCCTGAAATTTTTCGGGTTTTGTGTTTTGGTTTTGGGTTCGGTTCCGCGGCCGTGTTTTGGGTTCGACCGCGTTTTGGCAAAACCTCACCGAATTTTTTTTGTCGGATTCGGGTGTGTTTTGGATTCGGGTGTTTTTTTCAAAAAACACTAAAAAACAGCTTAAATCATAGAATTTGGGGGTCATTTTGATCCCATATTATTATTAACCTCAAAAACCATAATTTCCACTCATTTTCAGTCTATTCTGAATACCTCACACCTCACAATATTATTTTTAGTCCTAAAATTTGCACCGAGGTCGCTGGATGACTAAGCTAAGCGACCCTAGTGGCCGACACAAACACCTGGCCCATCTAGGAGAGGCACTGCAGTGTCACGCAGGATGTCCCTTCCAAAAAACCCTCCCCAAACAGCACATGACGCAAAGAAAAAAAGAGGCGCAATGAGGTAGCTGACTGTGTGAGTAAGATAAGCGACCCTAGTGGCCGACACAAACACCGGGCCCATTTAGGAGTGGCACTGCAGTGTCACGCAGGATGTCCCTTCCAAAAAACCCTCCCCAAACAGCACATGACGCAAAGAAAAAAAGAGGCGCAATGAGGTAGCTGACTGTGTGAGTAAGATAAGCGACCCTAGTGGCCGACACAAACACCGGGCCCATTCAGGAGTGGCACTGCAGTGTCACGCAGGATGTCCCTTCCAAAAAACCCTCCCCAAACAGCACATGACGCAAAGAAAAAAAGAGGCGCAATGAGGTAGCTGACTGTGTGAGTAAGATAAGCGACCCTAGTGGCCGACACAAACACCGGGCCCATTTAGGAGTGGCACTGCAGTGTCACGCAGGATGTCCCTTCCAAAAAACCCTCCCCAAACAGCACATGACGCAAAGAAAAAAAGAGGCGCAATGAGGTAGCTGACTGTGTGAGTAAGATAAGCGACCCTAGTGGCCGACACAAACACCGGGCCCATTTAGGAGTGGCACTGCAGTGTCACGCAGGATGTCCCTTCCAAAAAACCCTCCCCAATCAGCACATGACGCAAAGAAAAAAAGAGGCGCAATGAGGTAGCTGTGTGAGTAAGATTAGCGACCCTAGTGGCCGACACAAACACCGGGCCCATTTAGGAGTGGCACTGCAGTGTCACGCAGGATGTCCCTTCCAAAAAACCCTCCCCAATCAGCACATGACGCAAAGAAAAAAAGAGGCGCAATGAGGTAGCTGTGTGAGTAAGATTAGCGACCCTAGTGGCCGACACAAACACCGGGCCCATTTAGGAGTGGCACTGCAGTGTCACGCAGGATGTCCCTTCCAAAAAACCCTCCCCAATCAGCACATGATGCAAAGAAAAAAAGAGGCGCAATGAGGTAGCTGTGTGAGTAAGATTAGCGACCCTAGTGGCCGACACAAACACCGGGCCCATTTAGGAGTGGCACTGCAGTGTCACGCAGGATGTCCCTTCCAAAAAACCCTCCCCAATCAGCACATGACGCAAAGAAAAAAAGAGGCGCAATGAGGTAGCTGTGTGAGTAAGATTAGCGACCCTAGTGGCCGACACAAACACCGGGCCCATTTAGGAGTGGCACTGCAGTGTCACGCAGGATGTCCCTTCCAAAAAACCCTCCCCAAACAGCACATGACGCAAAGAAAAATAAAAGAAAAAAGAGGTGCAAGATGGAATTGTCCTTGGGCCCTCCCACCCACCCTTATGTTGTATAAACAGGACATGCACACTTTAACCAACCCATCATTTCAGTGACAGGGTCTGCCACACGACTGTGACTGAAATGACGGGATGGTTTGGACCCCCACCAAAAAAGAAGCAATTAATCTCTCCTTGCACAAACTGGCTCTACAGAGGCAAGATGTCCACCTCATCATCATCCTCCGATATATCACCGTGTACATCCCCCTCCTCACAGATTATCAATTCGTCCCCACTGGAATCCACCATCTCAGCTCCCTGTGTACTTTGTGGAGGCAATTGCTGCTGGTCAATGTCTCCGCGGAGGAATTGATTATAATTCATTTTAATGAACATCATCTTCTCCACATTTTCTGGATGTAACCTCGTACGCCGATTGCTGACAAGGTGAGCGGCGGCACTAAACACTCTTTCGGAGTACACACTTGTGGGAGGGCAACTTAGGTAGAATAAAGCCAGTTTGTGCAAGGGCCTCCAAATTGCCTCTTTTTCCTGCCAGTATAAGTACGGACTGTGTGACGTGCCTACTTGGATGCGGTCACTCATATAATCCTCCACCATTCTTTCAATGGGGAGAGAATCATATGCAGTGCCAGTAGACGACATGTCCGTATCCGTAAACGTTGTCAGGTCCTTCAGTCCGGACCAGATGTCAGCATCAGCAGTCGCTCCAGACTGCCCTGCATCACCGCCAGCGGGTGGGCTCGGAATTCTGAGCCTTTTCCTCGCACCCCCAGTTGCGGGAGAATGTGAAGGAGGAGATGTTGAAAGGTCGCGTTCCGCTTGACTTGACAATTTTCTCACCAGCAGGTCTTTCAACCCCACGAGACTTGTGTCTGCCGGAAAGAGAGATCCAAGGTAGGCTTTAAATCTAGGATCGAGCACGGTGGCCAAAATGTAGTGCTCTGATTTCAACAGATTGACCACCCGTGAATCCTTGTTAAGCGAATTAAGGGCTCCATCCACAAGTCCCACATGCCTAGCGGAATCGCTCCGTGTTAGCTCCTCCTTCAATGTCTCCAGCTTCTTCTGCAAAAGCCTGATGAGGGGAATGACCTGACTCAGGCTGGCAGTGTCTGAACTGACTTCACGTGTGGCAAGTTCAAAGGGCATCAGAACCTTGCACAACGTTGAAATCATTCTCCACTGCGCTTGAGACAGGTGCATTCCACCTCCTATATCGTGCTCAATTGTATAGGCTTGAATGGCCTTTTGCTGCTCCTCCAACCTCTGAAGCATATAGAGGGTTGAATTCCACCTCGTTACCACTTCTTGCTTCAGATGATGGCAGGGCAGGTTCAGTAGTTTTTGGTGGTGCTCCAGTCTTCTGTACGTGGTGCCTGTACGCCGAAAGTGTCCCGCAATTCTTCTGGCCACCGACAGCATCTCTTGCACGCCCCTGTCGTTTTTTAAATAATTCTGCACCACCAAATTCAAGGTATGTGCAAAACATGGGACGTGCTGGAATTTGCCCATATTTAATGCACACACAATATTGCTGGCGTTGTCCGATGCCACAAATCCACAGGAGAGTCCAATTGGGGTAAGCCATTCCGCGATGATCTTCCTCAGTTGCCGTAAGAGGTTTTCAGCTGTGTGCGCATTCTGGAAAGCGGTGATACAAAGCGTAGCCTGCCTAGGAAAGAGTTGGCGTTTGCGAGATGCTGCTACTGGTGCCGCCGCTGCTGTTCTTGCGGCGGGAGTCCATACATCTACCCAGTGGGCTGTCACAGTCATATAGTCCTGACCCTGCCCTGCTCCACTTGTCCACATGTCCGTGGTTAAGTGGACATTGGGTCCAGCTGCATTTTTTAGGACACTGGTGAGTCTTTTTCTGAGGTCCGTGTACATTTTCGGTATCGCCTGCCTAGAGAAGTGGAACCTAGATGGTATTTGGTAACGGGGGCACACTGCCTCAATAAATTGTCTAGTTCCCTGTGAACTAACGGCGGATACCGGACGCACGTCTAACACCAACATAGTTGTCAAGGCCTCAGTTATCCGCTTTGCAGTAGGATGACTGCTGTGATATTTCATCTTCCTCGCAAAGGACTGTTGAACAGTCAATTGCTTACTGGAAGTAGTACAAGTGGGCTTACGACTTCCCCTCTGGGATGACCATCGACTCCCAGCAGCAACAACAGCAGCGCCAGCAGCAGTAGGCGTTACACGCAAGGATGCATCGGAGGAATCCCAGGCAGGAGAGGACTCGTCAGAATTGCCAGTGACATGGCCTGCATGACTATTGGCATTCCTGGGGAAGGAGGAAATTGACACTGAGGGAGTTGGTGGGGTGGTTTGCGTGAGCTTGGTTACAAGAGGAAGGGATTTACTGGTCAGTGGACTGCTTCCGCTGTCACCCAAAGTTTTTGAACTTGTCACTGACTTATTATGAATGCGCTGCAGGTGACGTATAAGGGAGGATGTTCCGAGGTGGTTAACGTCCTTTCCCCTACTTATTACAGCTTGACAAAGGGAACACACGGCTTGACACCTGTTGTCCGCATTTCTGTTGAAATAGTTCCACACCGAAGAGCTGATTTTTTTGGTATTTTCACCAGGCATGTCAACGGCCATATTCCTCCCACGGACAACAGGTGTCTCCCCGGGTGCCTGACTTAAACAAACCACCTCACCATCAGAATCCTCCTGGTCAATTTCCTCCCCAGCGCCAGCAACACCCATATCCTCCTCATCCTGGTGTACTTCAACACTGACATCTTCAATCTGACTATCAGGAACTGGACTGCGGGTGCTCCTTCCAGCACTTGCAGGGGGCGTGCAAATGGTGGAAGGCGCATGCTCTTCACGTCCAGTGTTGGGAAGGTCAGGCATCGCAACCGACACAATTGGACTCTCCTTGTGGATTTGGGATTTCGAAGAACGCACAGTTCTTTGCGGTGCTTTTGCCAGCTTGAGTCTTTTCAGTTTTCTAGCGAGAGGCTGAGTGCTTCCATCCTCATGTGAAGCTGAACCACTAGCCATGAACATAGGCCAGGGCCTCAGCCGTTCCTTGCCACTCCGTGTGGTAAATGGCATATTGGCAAGTTTACGCTTCTCCTCCGACAATTTTATTTTAGGTTTTGGAGTCCTTTTTTTACTGATATTTGGTGTTTTGGATTTGACATGCTCTGTACTATGACATTGGGCATCGGCCTTGGCAGACGACGTTGCTGGCATTTCATCGTCTCGGCCATGACTAGTGGCAGCAGCTTCAGCACGAGGTGGAAGTGGATCTTGATCTTTCCCTAATTTTGGAACCTCAACATTTTTGTTCTCCATATTTTAATAGGCACAACTAAAAGGCACCTCAGGTAAACAATGGAGATGGATGGATACAAGTATACAATTATGGACGGACTGCCGAGTGCCGACACAGAGGTAGCCACAGCCGTGAACTACCGTACTGTACTGTGTCTGCTGCTAATATAGACTGGTTGATAAAGAGATGTCGTAGTATGTATGTATAAAGAAGAAAGAAAAAAAAACCACGGTTAGGTGGTATACAATTATGGACGGACTGCCGAGTGCCGACACAGAGGTAGCCACAGCCGTGAACTACCGTACTGTACTGTGTCTGCTGCTAATATAGACTGGTTGATAAAGAGATGTCGTAGTATGTATGTATAAAGAAGAAAGAAAAAAAAACCACGGTTAGGTGGTATACAATTATGGACGGACTGCCGAGTGCCGACACAGAGGTAGCCACAGCCGTGAACTACCGTACTGTACTGTGTCTGCTGCTAATATAGACTGGTTGATAAAGAGATGTCGTAGTATGTATGTATAAAGAAGAAAGAAAAAAAAACCACGGTTAGGTGGTATACAATTATGGACGGACTGCCGAGTGCCGACACAGAGGTAGCTACAGCCGTGAACTACCGTACTGTGTCTGCTGCGACTGGATGATAAATAATGATATAAAATATATATATATATCACTACTGCAGCCGGACAGGTATATATATTATATAATGACGGACCTGCTGGACACTGTCTGTCAGCAGAATGAGTTTTTTATAGAATAAAAAAAAAAACACCACACAAGTGAAGTCACACGACGAGTGTTTAACTTTTTCAGTCAATCACAATATAGTATACTACTAACTATACTGGTGGTCAGTGTGGTCAGGTCACTGGTCAGTCACACTGGCAGTGGCACTCCTGCAGCAAAAGTGTGCACTGTTTAATTTTAATATAATATGTACTCCTGGCTCCTGCTATAACCTATAACTGGCACTGCAGTGCTCCCCAGTCTCCCCCACAATTATAAGCTGTGTGAGCTGAGCACAGTCAGATATATAATATATACATAGATGATGCAGCACACTGGGCTGAGCAGTGCACACAGATATGGTATGTGACTGTCTTGTACTCCTGGCTCCTGCTATAACCTATAACTGGCACTGCAGTGCTCCCCAGTCTCCCCCACAATTATAAGCTGTGTTAGCTGAGCACAGTCAGATATATAATATATACATAGATGATGCAGCACACTGGGCTGAGCAGTGCACACAGATATGGTATGTGACTGAGTCACTGTGTGTATCGTTTTTTTCAGGCAGAGAACGGATATATTAAATAAAACTACACTGTCTGGTGGTCACTGTGGTCAGTCACTAGTAAACTCTGCACTCTCTTCTACAGTACTCCTAAGCTCCAGTAAATCAGGTCAATCTCTCTCTCTCTCTCTCTCCTAATCTAAATCACTGTACTCCCTAACAGCTGCTCCCCGTCCCCAATCCTCCCCACAATTATAACTAAGTCACTCAGTCTTTACTCTTTTCTACTATAACGGAGAGGACGCCAGCCACGTCCTCTCCCTATCAATCTCAATGCACGTGTGAAAATGGCGGCGACGCGCGGCTCCTCATATAGAATCCGAGTCTCGCGAGAATCCGACAGCGTCATGATGACGTTCGGGCGCGCTCGGGTTAACCGAGCAAGGCGGGAAGATCCGAGTCGCTCGGACCCGTGAAAAAAAACATGAAGTTCGTGCGGGTTCGGATTCAGAGAAACCGAACCCGCTCATCTCTAACTTTTATACATTAATTTACTCACAAAGACCGCTGAGTGCCTCCTGGTTTCTACTGCACGGTGTGTGTGTGTGTGTGTGTGTGTGTGTGTGTGTGTGTGTGTGTGTGTGTGTGTGTGTGTGTGTATCAGTGATGTGCAGTGGGATATGTATACATACACACACACACACACACAAGCATCCACCCTCCCACGGAAACCCCCCTTACTAAATCCTGCGTTTGCCCCTAGTGTGTTCAAACTGAAATCTAAATTGCAGTGTAAAAATAAAGCAGCCAGTATTTACCCAGCACAGAAACAAAATAACCCACCCAAATCTAACTCTCTCTGCACATGTAACTTTTGCCCGCACCTGCAGTGCACATGGTTTTGCCCATGAGAGAATAAATTTGCTGCTGCGATCAGGTCTGAATTAGGCCCGTTTTCCTTAAATTTGGTTTAGCAGACCCAAAATGTTAAGTTTACATGTAAAAGCCCGGCCTCAGCTTGTGCCATTGGTTAGATAGACTCTCGAGATGTGTGTATCTATTGTTATTTTGCAGATCCTTCATCTTTTGTGAGCTTGGCATGTGCAGTCTCCCTGTCTACTGACGGCCCTGGGCCTGATTGAGGCACCGCTGTCACTGACTTCAGCACGCCCTTAAAACGCCAGTGACACATCTGCAGTTAAGATGCTCCAACCAAGGTCGGACTGGCCCACAGGGGTACCAGGGAAACCACCGGTGGGCCCCACTGCCTGAGTGCCCACTCCTTCCTCTAGGGATCAGGTTCCAGACTGTGCACTTGTATTATACATGGTAGATATGTTGCATTACACTGCACTAGACTATTGTGTATTTCAAGCCTCTGTGGTGGCTGGCCACACCCCCTTTGTAGGCTGGCCACACCCCTAAGTATGGGCCCCTATAACTGCATTCCCCAGTCCGACACTGGCTCCAACCCAAACGGCCACAGCCTTCTCCCACACTGCGACCAGAGTTGCAGCATCCTCACTGCATATGGGGGGGTCATTCCGAGTTGCTCGCTCATTATTTTTTTTTCGCTACGGAGCGATTAGTCGCAAACTGCGCATGCGCAATGTACGCAGCGCACCTGCGCCAAGTAATTTTGCACAAAAGTTAGGTATTTTACTCACGGCTTAACGAAGATTTTTCATCGTTCTGCTGATCGGAGTGTGATTGACAGGAAGTGGGTGTTTCTGGGCGGAAACTGGCCGTTTTCTGGGAGTGTGCGGAAAAACGCAGGCGTTTCAGGAAAAAACGCGGGAGTGGCTGGAGAAACGGGGGAGTGGCTGGGCGAACGCTGGGTGTGTTTGTGACGTCAAACCAGGAACGAAAAGGACTGAGCTGGTCGCAATGGCAGAGTAAGTCTGGAGCTACTCAGAAACTGCGGGGTAATCGTTGCGAGAAAATTAGCGAATCTTTCGTTCGCAATTCTGCTAAGCTAAGATACACTCCCAGAGGACGGCGGCTTAGCGTGTGCAATGCTGCTAAAAGCAGCTAGCGAGCGAACAACTCGGAATCACCCCCATGGATAGTTGTGACCACTAGGTCATTTGGCTGACATAAGCAGTTTACACTAAGAGCATACAGTATATAAAGCCATTCAGATGTTTCCGTTTTATTGCGGTGATCTGAAGTTTGATATGAGCCACAGAAGTCCGGGTGTAGACAGGGGACTGAATATTCTCCCATTCACCAGTGGGAGAAGCTGCCAACAAGTAAATTCTAGATATCCTCTGCTAGAGAGTGTATCTAGGAAACAATTAGCCATAGGATTGGCCTAATACGTCCACAAAATACCCTCTGGACATCTTGAAAAAAAATATGAGGAAAACTGCAGAAAATTTAAATTCAAGCAGAACTAATGATTTTCTTTAAAAAATGTACATCTGCTTAAATATTTATAGGCACTTAAATTCAAATAGCAACACAAGTTATCTAGAATCTGCACAATGACAATTTTGCCTCCAAGACAAATAAATTATGCAGAAAATTAGTAAAATTTACAATTGAAATAAAACAATCGGGGAAATGATGGCTGCGCGATGAAGTATAATAAAAATGACACCTAGTCAATTAAATTTGGCATGTTTTGCAATTTTGAGGCAGAGGTGATGTCACCCTAGAGAAGTTTTATTGACTACTATAACTCTTAAAACCAATTAGTTGGTGTGTTAAATAGTTTAAATATTTATACCGAAAGTGTATTTTGCATATTCATTTCTGGTGCTCAGTAATACACGTATGAGTCAGCTTAGTGCATACCGTGCAGAAGATTAAATATGAAACTCACAGCCTAAAAATATCTTGCAAATGTGCAGCAAGGGATAAGTCGCAGTATACTATGTACTAAGGCCAGGTTTGGACTGGCCCACAGGGGTACAGGGAAACCACCGGTGGGCCCTACTGCCTGGGGGCCCACCTCCTGCTCTAAGGATCAGGTTCCAGTCTGTGCACTTGAATTATACATTATACATATGTTACCTTATACTGGACTATGGTGTATTTTCTACAATGCATTACTGATAAGTAATCTGGTACATTATCATGCATGCAGCAGCTGAATTACTGTATATACTTATGAAAGGGCCCAGACGTTGCATCTAATCGTTGGTCAAACCAATGAGGTGGCAGGCCACACCCCCTCTGCAGACTGGCCACACCTCTAAACATGGGCCCCTACTACTGCATTCCCCCGGTGGGCCCTACGCGCCCCAGTCCGGCACTAACTAAGGCCCTCATTCCGAGTTGATCGCACGCTGCCGTTGTCCGCTGCGCAGCGATCATGTAAAAAAATGGCAAAACTGCGCATGCGTAGTCACCGCAATGCGCACGTGCTTCGTACAGGTACAAAGAGCATCGTTGTTTTGCACTGCTTCTAGCGACGATTCCATTCGCACAGCCGATCGCAAGGAGATTGACAGGAAGTGGGAGTTTCTTGGTGTCAACTGACTGTTTTCTGGGAGTGTTTGGAAAAACGCAGGCGTGTCCAGGCGTTTGCAGGGCGGGTAGCTGACGTCAATTCCGGGACCTTCGTCGCAGCAATCATCGCACAGAATAAGTAACTGCAGGGCTGGTCTTATTTTGCACAAAATGTTTTTGTACCGGCTCGGCTGCACAGGCGTTCGCACACTTGTAAAGCGAAAATACACTCCCTCGTGGGCGGCGACTATGTGTTTGCACGGCTGCTAAAAGTAGCTAGCGAGCGATCAACTCGGAATAAGGGCCTAAGCCTTGCATGGAGATAAAGTGGACGGAGATAAAGTACCAACCAATCAGCTCATAACTGTCATTTTTAAAACACAGCCTGTAACATGGCAGTTAGGAGCTGATTAGCTGGTACTTTATCTCCATCCAAGGCTTAGTAAATAAACCTCTTTGTTCTGTAACTGTCATCGGCATACATAGACAGCCATCCTGTGGACTGAATCCATATTCAATGTTCAATTATATATCAGGGACACCAGTTGATACTGTGCTTGCCTACTTTATAGATCTCCTTTCCTGGAGAAGCCTGAAGAGGAGATGCAACTCACCACTTTGGGGGCGAGGCCAGACTCGGCATGTCATTAGGCCCAGCCCCATCACAGCAAAAAAATGGTGGGTCTGTGGGTGCGGCCCAATGAAGTGCAGCTCTGAATCATGCGCAGAGTGATCAGCTGACAGATACAATACAAGGGTTCTGAAAGAGTATGGGGTCTATTCATGAAGCGGTGAAAGTGTGGAGGAGTGCGCCTGTGGAGAAGTTGCCTATGGCAACCAATCAGTGTTGAGGTAACAATTATAAAGTGCATTCTATAAAATGATACGTAGCTGCTGATTGGTTGCCATGGACAACTTCTCCACTGGCTCACTTCATACTTTCACTGCTTCATGAATAGACCCCTAACTCCAGAGCCGTAACTACGTGTGTGCCAGGTGTGCCTGGCACAAAGTGCAGTGGCCCTGAGGGCGCAACTGGCCGCACCCCCATGACTTTAGTCAGTGGCACTGTAATGAGTCAAACTGACTCATTACAAGCCACCTGATAGGAGAGGAGCAAGGGGAGAAGGAGGAGGAGGAGGGAGGAAGACTTGGGAGGCGCAGCAGCGCACTGTAATTGGTGGTGGCGCTGCTGCAGCTGTCCCTCTCCTTGCACCATAGCCAGATTAAGAGGGGGATCATGGGCATACTGTACAACGGGCCCCCCTTTGTCAGGGGGCCCCCTGGCCAAAGCACACTGACATTACTAGCTTTTACTCTTAAGCAGCAACAGCAGAACCAGCAGCCAGAATCCGAGCAGGACAGTATGCCGTACAGGCAGAGACACAGGAATATCATGTTGTTTCATGAGCTACCGACAGAGCTTTCTGACCGGAGGAGAGATAGGAGGGTGGAGAGAGCAGTAAGTGACACATGGATCCCTGTTTCTCCTTCTGTCTGAGTCCTGTGTAAACTGTTATGTAACTAAACCATTTGGGTCTGGAGAGAGAGACACACACACACACACACATAGATTCCTCCTGAGTCCTGTCCCAGTGTGTAAGTAGTACAGAGGCTGCTGCTATTCTTGCATGTGACAAGATAAATTATTTTATTTTTCTATGTGTATTTTAAGGTTAAGTTGTCTTTCTTCCACTACAAGAAAAGTTTATTAAATAGTTGTCTTTTAATTAGATGGAGCTATAAACCGTAACCAGGCATTATTAAACTATTATTTAAAACTATTATACACCATTGATTTAAATTTAACATACACAATCTATACCTCCCACCATGACCCATTCCAGGAGGGAAAAAATGTTCTCTACCTGGACTTCCTTCTTAATTTGCAATCACCTGTGTTGAATCACCTTTCTTATCAATTAAATAGTTCAACACAGGTGACGCCAATCATATATTAAGAGGGAAGTCCAGGTAGAGAGCATTTTGTCCCTCCTGGAATGGGAAATGTTGGGAGGTTTGGACAATTTAATATACATCCCCAACCTCCATTGGGGCCCCCCTGTCTTAAGTACCCCAGGCACCCCCAAGACTTATCTATCTACAGTATACTATCTATCTATCTATCTATCTATCTATCTATCTATCTATCTATCTATCTATCTATCTATCTATCTATCTATCCTGTCTGTCTGCCGTAATGTGTAAAAAGGGGGACTGGCTGCCGTAATGTGTAAAAAAAGGGGACTATCTGCCGTAATGTGTAAAAAGGGGGACTGTCTGTCGTAATGTGTAAAAAGGTGGACGCTATCTAAAATGGGCTCTACCTGGTGTAGTGGTGCTACTGTGTGGCGTAATTTGAATAATGGAGACTACTGTGCACCGTAATATGAATTGGTATTATTTTGTGGCCACACCCCTTCCCCATGAAGCCAAGTGCCGTTTCTTGCACACAGCGCTAAAATGTCTAGTTATGGCACTGCCTAACTCTCTTCATTTTAGTTATGGTAACAGCCTGGTGAGGACTCACACCTACCCAGTGGAAAATGGGTAATATCTAATAATGTGTGCAGGGTTTGTGGTGCACATGGGGCCTTGGGTCAATGGGGCCCTGCAACGCACAATCAGCACCTTCGGCACGTGTGTAGTATATGTGGCTTCCAGAGGCGCCCAGGAAATGTGCTGAGAATGTAGTGAGTGTTTCTGGTCGGTGACAGGGGACTTAGCAGGCACATGCAGAAGGTCTGTCTTATGGGCGTGTTATGGCAGTGTCGCGGGCGTGTCACTGATGGTGCTTGTGTACACAGACTCTCTACCGCTCACATAAGAGGCCATACTCTGACATAAATTAGAAATTGGGGCAGTGGGGCACACCAGGGAAGGGTTTTGTAGCACCTACAGACTCGTGGCTGGTGACGAAACCTATTGCCATCAGCTTCCATTCTAATGGTCTAAATGACTCCATATTAAGGTGAGTTGTGGCAGCGTCCTATATTTACTCCCTGCTGTTTATTCATTCTAATAAGTCTAGCACAGTGGAAGCGAATGCAAGGGGGACCAAGCAGGGCACTCCCAATGACCGCCGCCGATGCATGCGTGGCTGAGCCGGCCCTAGCCAATTGGATGCCCTAGGCAAAATGTTGTCTGGTGCCCCCTAGCACCGCCGCTAGTTCTGCATCTGACCCAGCAACACTCAGGCAGTAGGGCCCACCAGGGGGTTACCCTGTGCCCCTGTGGGTCAGTTCAACCCTGCATAATGCCCCACAGTAATGCCCATTAATACAGATAATTCCACACAGTAATGAACCTTAAACATATGTCCCATATTAGTAATGCCCATAATACACATAATGCCACACAGTAATGCACATTACACATATGCCCCACATTAGTAATGCCTATAATACACATAATGCCACACAGTAATGCACCTTACACATATGCCCCATATTAGTAATGCCAATAATACAGATAATTCCACACAGTAATGCACCTTACACATATGTCCCATATTAGTAATGCCCCTAATACACATAATTCCACACAGTAATGCACCTTACACATATGTCCCATATTAGTAATGCCCCTAATACACATAATGCCACACAGTAATGCCCCTTACACATATGCCCCACATTAGTTATGCCTATAATACACATAATGCCACACAGTAATGCACCTTACACATATGCCCCACATTGGTAATGCCTATAATACACATAATGCCACACAGTAATGCACCTTACACATATGCCCCACATTAGTTATGCCCATAATACACATAATGCCACACAGTAATGCACCTTACACATATGCCCCATATTAGTAATGCCTATAATACACATGCCACACAGTAATACACCTTACACATATGCCCCACATTAGTAATGCCCATAATACACATAATGCCACACAGTAATGCACCTTACACATATGCCCCACATTAGTAATGCCCTTAATACACATAATGCCACACAGTAATACACCTTACACATATGCCCCACATTAGTAATGCCCATAATACACATAATGCCACACAGTAATGCACCTTACACATATGTCCCATATTAGTAATGCCCATAATACACATAATGTCACACAGTAATGCACCTTACACATATGCCCCACATTAGTAATGCCCATAATACACATAATTCCACACAGCAATTCACCTTACACATATGCCCCACATTAGTAATGCCCATAATACACATAATGCCACACACTAATGCACCTTACAGATATGCCCCATATTAGTAATGCCCATAATACACATAATGTCACACAGTAATGCACCTTACACATATGCCCCACATTAGTAATGCCCATAATACACATAATTCCACACAGCAATTCACCTTACACATATGCCCCACATTAGTAATGCCCATAATACACATAATGCCACACAGTAATGCACCTTACACATATGCCCCACATTAGTAATGCCTATAATACACATAATGCCACACAGTAATGCACCTTACACATTTGCCCCACATTAGTAATGCCCATAATACACATAATGCCACACAGTAATGCACCTTACACATATGCCCCACTTTAGTAATGCCCATAATACACATAATTCCACACAGCAATTCACCTTACACATATGCCCCACATTAGTAATGCCCATAATACACATAATGCCACACAGTAATGTACCTTACACATATGCCCCACATTAGTAATGCCCATAATACACATAATGCCACACAGTAATGTACCTTACACATATGCCCCACATTAGTAATGCTAGTAGCTTTTTTTTTATAAAACTTACTTTTGCTTGCTGGCGTGCTTGCAGTCAGTGTGTGCGCTCATGCAGCTTCCTAGATCCGTGACTGCGTTTTGTGAGATGGGGGTTGGAGGATGGGTGAGTGCTTGCGCTCGCACTCATTAAAGGGGCACCCGTACAAGGGATGTGACCTCACAGGGTATGCTGTCCTTTGCAAGCCTCATCCTTTATTTTAGCTTGCTGGTTGAACACAGATGGCAGCAATGTCCAGATTCTGCCATACTTGCTGCTTATAAAAAAAAGACCAGTATCAAACATGTAGCAACTGTCCATTCTCTTCACTGTTCAGTGTGTTTGCTGGTGTCTGTTACTCCCGGCAACTGCATGCCCTTTATTTTATACTGCAGGAGCAATATGCTCTGCTCTCCAGTCTGACGCATCTGAAAGTCATGCTGCACTGACATTTCATATAGGAATAGCACAACGCAACTTACTGACCAGCTACAGTGCTGAATGGCATGGTAATTTTACTGCATGGACTGACTGAGAAATAAAGTGTGGGGAGAACACTGCCCATGTTATGTCCCTGCAGACACCTGGGGTTTGCCCAGGGATAAGGGACACAGGATAGCAGGGTCCCCCTTCCCCATGTGTACAAGCAGTATAGGTGATGTCAGATCTAGGTGAAGTAGTCTTCCAAACTACACATGTGTTATCATAAGGAGCCATCCAGTAATAACCTTATATAGTCAGTGAAAATGTCACAGGTCCAGGAATTGCAGTTACTGGGTTTCTGCTGTCTAAGGTCTCACAAGTCAGGGGCATTCAAGCATGTCGGAGGGAGTTCAAGGAACAGTGGCCCTCATTCCGTGTTGTTCGCTCGGTAATTTTCTTCGCATCGCAGCGATTTTCCGCTAATTGCGCATGCGCAATGTTCGCACTGCGACTGCGCCAAGTAAATTTGCTAAGAAGTTTGGTATTTTACTCACGGCATTACGAGGTTTTTTCTTCGTTCTGGTGATCGTAATGTGATTGACAGGAAGTGGGTGTTTCTGGGCGGAAACTGGCCGTTTTATGGGTGTGTGGAGGTGGCTGGATAAACGGGGGAGTGTCTGGGCGAACGCTGGGTGTGTTTGTGACGTCAAACCAGGAACGAAACTGACTGAACTGATCGCAGTGGCAGAGTGTGTGGAGGTGGCTGGATAAACGGGGGAGTGTCTGGGCGAACGCTGGGTGTGTTTGTGACGTCAAACCAGGAACGAAACTGACTGAACTGATCGCAGTGGCAGAGTAAGTATCGAGCTACTCAGAAACTGCAAAGAAATTTCTATTCGCAATTTAGAGAATCTTTCGTTCGCAATTTTG
Source organism: Pseudophryne corroboree (assembly GCF_028390025.1). NCBI lineage: Eukaryota > Metazoa > Chordata > Amphibia > Anura > Myobatrachidae > Pseudophryne > Pseudophryne corroboree. The sequence continues at coordinate 356,211,606 of NC_086454.1, read as the reverse complement.
CTAAGCTAAGATTCACTCCCAGAGGGCGGCGGCTTAGCGTGTGCAATGCTGCTAAAAGCAGCTTGCGAGCGAACAACTCGGAATGAGGGCCAGTGTGCATTCTATTTGACAAATGTAAAAAGCAGTGTATGTATACAAGTACTGATTGAATACATTTAGAAAGTAACAGTTAGTTTGCAGACTGTCCCTCCCAGCATGAAATACTGCAGGGACATGCTTGGATGCCCCTAGACATGCTTGGATGCCCTAGGCAAAAGCCTAGCCTGCCTATAGCAAAGGCCGGCTCTGATGCGCGGGTTAGCACTGCATGACAGACACTATCACGTTTACTTTACACATGTAATATCAGTGGCAACTTGCTAACGTTATTGGGTAACAGCCTGTGGTATGGCGGGGCTTAGTCTCCTCTACAATATATTCAGATATTCAGCTCAGGTTTGATTCCATTTTCAGTAAGTGACTATGGGCCTAATTCAGCATGGGCCGCAGATGGGCGAAAAACCACACGTCTACAACCCATTACAGTGATATGCAGGGGGGTGCCCAGCACAGGACCAGTCTGCCCGCATGACCCCCTGCCCCCCCCGGAAAACATGCGAGCGCTTCACATGTTTAGTGTTGCCCTCTGCCTACGGAGCCTAGCTGCAAAGGTAGATGGAAACTCGCCATCTTTTGGGTTATGGCAGCTGCGTGTAATGCCACACAGCTGTCACAGCCCACCCTGCAAATGGTCCAGTTGCGTCTGCGTTGTCCGGACCGCATCCACCCCAACGCCGCAACACCGCCCACAAAACGTCATTGCGACGCCCCCTCCTGCCCAGCGAACACCTCTGCGTGTCAAAGGCGTTCGCACATGTGAGATGCCATCGCATATCACTGTGTGCACATGACACGTGCAGGGCGGCTTCTGCAGCATGCAGACGCATTCCTACCTGTGTTCCATGCTGAATTAGGCACAATGATGTTATATAAATCTTGGAACAGAGAGAAAATATTTTGGTATGGCTTTCACTTCCGGGTCAGATCTTGGGTGTTTCAGTAAGTATTTGCCCGCTATTCCCAGCAGTTCAAGTGCGCGGGTACGCGCGGGTATGGTGTACAGTTAAGAATTTAGCTATGGGTATGCCGTAACCACCACCGCCAGACCGCCGCTCAGTGCGCTCACCACAGCCGCCATTAGCGCTTCCGCTGTACGCCGAGTCTCTGCCTCATGCGCCTCCCCTTCCCAGCCTGCTGGGAGCGTGACCGTGACGTCATCACGCTCCTGCAGCTGCCGCTGTGGGCGTGCACAGGACCCTGAGGGCTGGCTGGGCGGGTTAACGCCGTGTCTCTATCTCCTAGAGCAGCGCAGCAGCAGCTTGCACAGTTGCAGGGGTCACTCAGAGGGCGTTAGAAGCACGGAGCAGGCTCCTGAGGTACAGTGTACAGCAGCACCAAAATCTATCCTTCCTAGTATATAATATACAATGTATATATAAAGTGTATATATATATATATATATATATTACACACACACATATATATATATATATATATATATATATATATATATAATGTGAGTGCATATATGTGTGTGTGTGTGTGTGTGTGTGTGTGTATATATATATATATAAATATATATATATATATATATATATATATAGTGCGAGAGAGAATCCACATCACCTGGCACTCCTATTATGGCCTCGCTTTACTTGCTTGGGTGTCCTCCTTGAGAGAGTAATCTCCAATATGTACGACGTAAAGGCAGCACTCCAAGGCTTTCACTGAAATACAAAAAAGTGCTTTTATTTCAATGTTTCGGGAACCAGTCCTATCATCATACCGAAACGTTGAAATAAAAGCACTTTTTTTGTATTTGAGTGAAAGCCTTGGAGTGCTGCCTTTACGCCGGCTATATATATATATATATATATATATATACACACATATATATATATATACACACCCACTGTATATGCAATCTGGATGGCGGCCAGCGCTGCAAGTATGGCGGTACGGGGCGGCGTACCGGTAAGAAATTCCCAGCCGGTACGCAGTACCGCTGGGCCATCCACCATACCTGCATCCCGCTGGCTGCTGTGTGAGGGGAGGAGAGCGCAGCGCTTCTCCTGCCCCTCAGTTCTCTGTGATGTCCAGTCTCCGGCGGCTGCGGCAGCGTGAATCTCTATAAGGCACCAGTTTGCTAGCCAATCAGAGCTCGCGGACCGGCAGCCACAGCTCCCGATTGGCTGCCGGTCTGCGAGCTCTGATTGGCTAACGAACCGGTGCCTCATTTGAGATACCTGCCACCAGAGACCGGACTTCATGAGCATTGAGAGGCAGGAGAGGTGCGCTCTCCTCCCCTCACATAGCAGCAACAGAGGCAGTGGTGAGCTGGGGGGGGCACTCTGGGGCAATGTATATCTGGCACTGTGGGGCAATGTATATCTGGAACTGTGGGGGCATTTGTGTATGTGGCACTGTGGGGCAATGTATATCTGGCACACTGGGGAAATGTATATCTTGCACAGGGGGCAATGTATATCTGGCACTGGGTGGCAAAGTATATCTGGCACTGTGGGGGCATTTGTGTGTCTGGCACTGTGGGGGCATTTGTATATCTTGCACAGTGGGGGCATTTGTGTATCTGGCACTGTGGGGGCATTTGTGTATCTGGTACTGTGGGGGCAATGTATATCTGACACTGGGGCAATGTGTATCTGACACTGGGGCATTTGTGTATCTGGCACTATGGGGGCAATGTGTATCTGGCACTGTGGAGCAATGTATATCTGGCACTATTGGGGTTATATGTGTATTTGGCCCCCCCATATGTGTATCACGCCCCCATTTTGTTTGGCCTCGCCCTATGTTGCATTTGGCCACACCCATTTTTTAAAAAAACCTTCTTGCACCACTGGCTATTCCTAACCCTAACCCTTCCTCTAGTGCCTAAACCCTAGCCCCCACGCAGTCTAACCCTAAACTCCCCCCCTACAACCTAACCTCCCCCACAGCCTAACCTTAACCCCCCAAAGCCTAACCTCCCCCCGCCTAACCTCCTCCCTGCAGACTAACCCTAACATCCCGTCAAAGCCTTACCTTAACCACCACACAGCCTAAAATCTCCCCACAGCTTAACCCTTATCTCTCCCCGCAGCCTTTCCCTAACCTCCCCCTGCAGTCCAACCCTAACCTCCCCCTGCAGCCTAACCCTAACCTCAACCCGCAGCCTAACCCTAACTTCCCCCTGCAGCCTAACCCTTACCGCCCCCTGCAGCCTGACCCTTACCTCCCTCTGCAGCCTAACCCTTACCTCCCCCTGCAGCCTAACCCTTACCTCCCCCTGCAGCCTAACCCTTACCTCCCCCTGCAGCCTTACCCTAACCTCCTCCTGCAGTCCAACCCTAACCTCCCCCTGCAGCCTTACCCTAACCTCAACCCGCAGCCTAACCCTAACCTCCCCCTGCAGCCTTATCCTAACCTTCCCCTGCAGCCTAACCCTTACCTCCCCCTGCAGCCTAACCCTTACCTCCCCCTGCAGCCTATCCCTTACCTCCCCCTGCAGCATTACCCTAACCTGCTTCAACAGCCTAACCCTATCTTCCCCATGCAGCCTAACCCTAATTCCCACCCCCCCACACACACTGCCTATCCATAATGTCAAGAATGTTGGGACACTGCCTGTGAACATTTCAACAATGTCAACATCATAACTGTCTACATAGTTGTGTCGGCATTTATGAATGCTGTCATTGCTACTATCGTGCTTTAGGCTACATCCTATCCTTCCTATAACAGATGTGTTCTTCTGTTACTGACCTAAAATGCCGACTGTCGGGTACCCTCCACCCCGACAAAATGATTAGACGCAGACGCTCGACGTATGAGAGGCCGCTAATTCATTAATGCTGAAATAGAACAATTATGTCGCTTAGCGATTTTTTATTTTTCTTCAAAACGGAGTCACTGAAGAATGTGACCCATATTGATTAGCGTCAGATGGGAAATTAACATCGAATTCATTTTCTCAAATGCCACAAAATAAAATGTCAGATCACAAACAGCTTCAATTAAAAACAATCCAATACTCTGCTGAAATAATAGGCATGTTTAGCAAGCTATTACGTGGTAACGATGTAGAGTGCATTTATTTCAAGGAGATAAGTGTTGATGTAGAACGTTCTTTATTTATTTCCGTCGCATTACTCTGTGCTTTTCTATTCTGTGGAGAGAGTCTAGACCACTTATGATTCATACTCTGTAAGAAATATTTCAAAGTATTGCTTAATAGAGGCTCCCTATGAAAAGGGGAGGGCGAGCTCGGAGACAGCGCTATACGAGGGGTGCGCAATAAGTTTTCAGATGCATAGAAAGTATTACAGTATGTTTACAAAGTAAACATTTTGGGGTATATTCAATTAGGGTCAGATCCATTCCGACATGCATTTGTTGGAATGGATCCGACAACGCCTATTCAAATCTCATCGCAATTCGACTTTTAAAAAGTCAAATTGAGATGAGGGACCCAGAGGAGGAGAGGGGGGGAAAGCCGCCGGGAGACCAGCGGGGACAGCCGCGGGCAGACGGAGGAGATCAGCGCTACAGTAGCGCTGCAGGAGGATGTCACACAGCCGTCCGACCTCATGGCAGTGTCCACCCGGCTCCAGCAAGCGTGACCTCACTTGCTGGAGCCGGGTGGACCGCTGCCATGAACGGCGCGGCTGTGAGACATCCTGCTGCCCCCGTCTCCCTGCGGCTCTCCCCCCTCTCCTGCTCTGGGTCCCACATCTCAGTCCGACATTTTTTTATGTCGGACTGAGATGGTCGAAAAGGGGGCCAAAACCTGTCGGTTTTGGCCCCATTTTCGACACAAGCACGTGGCTCGGCAGCTATTCCTCGACTTGTTGAATATATTGAATATGTTGGAACCCCTTTCCGACCTAAAAAAAGTCGAAAACTGCTGTCTTTTCGACAGACGGCAGCTTTCGACGTCAATTGAATATACCCCTAAATTGTTTGAACTATTAAGTTTTAACATTAAGTATTCGCTAGAGGAGTCTATGCAAAGTTCCATGCACTCAAACCACTTGGCGACGTAGCTGGACCAGTCCGAAGCAGGTACAGTATGTCTTCTACATGCTGGATGAAGGTCTCCACTGCAGCTTCCGGGTACTCAGAAGGAGTCCCACATATCATGTGCTTGATTTGAGGGAACATAAAGAAGTCACAGGGGCCAGGTCTGGACTGTAAAGAGGATGACAAAGCTCCTGGATGTGTTCATGGGCCAGAAAATCCGCCACTTTCCTGGGCTTGTGGGCAGGTGCATTGTCGTGATGGAGAAAGGCACAAAGTCTACAGACGAATATGCTGCCAGCTGGAGTGGAGGGGTCCAGATGGAGACTGCACATTGCTCTTCTGCACACGGACCCCTTTCTGCACACGGACCCCCTCCTCACTTAAAACGCCTCGGCTCAGAGACTGGGGATGGGCAGGAGGACAAAATGTCAGAACTCACTGGCCAATGCCCACAGGCCGCACAGACCGGGATGCGGTCAAGATCCCGCCGGACGGAATCCCGGTGGTCAAAATACCGACGCCGGAATCCCGACCGGCACAATCCCGACATATTCTCCCTCCGTGGGTGTCCACGACACCCACAGAGGGAGAATATAATAGTGTGCCGAGCGTAGCAAGGCACCGTGCCCGCAAGGGGCTGCGTTCCGCTCACCACCCCTGTCGGGATTGTGTGGTCGGGATTCCGGCGTCGGTATTTCGACCACCGGGTTCCTGTCCAGCGGGATTTAGTACTGATCCCCACAGACCATGCTGCAATTTATCCAACCCATGTCCAAGTCTGCACAAACCACTAGGGACGCCTAAACATATTTCAGCCCCTTTGGTATTTGATGTAAATGTTCCAGTACAACAAGCGTAAGCTTTGACCCATCATGACGGGTAGAATTAGTTTGCATTGATGAGTGACAAAACAGTGTTTCCAAAATCTGGTTCTCGTGACTCTCAACGCCTCAAGTTTTGAGGATATTTGTCTACAGATACAGGTGGAAAAATGACTGACCTAGTCAACTGACAAAGGGGTCTATTTACTAAAGCCTTGGATGGAGGTGAAGCGGACAGAGATAAAGGGGGTTATTCCGAGTTGATCGCTCACTAGCTGTTTTTAGCAGCCGTGCAAACGCTAAACCGCCGCCCACTGGGAGTGTATTTTAGCTTAGCAGAAGTGCGAATGAAAGGATCGCACAGCGGCTACAAAAAAATATTGTGCAGTTTTAGAGTAGCTCCAGACCTACTCAGCGCTTGCGATCACTTCAGACTGTTTAGTTCCGGATTTGACGTCACGAACACGCCCTGTGTTCACCCGGCCACGCCTGCGTTTTTCCAGGCACGCCTGCGTTGTTTCGATCACTCCCTGAAAACGGTTAGTTGACACCCAGTAACGCCCACTTCATGTCAATCACTCTGCGGCAGCCAGTGCGACTGAAAAGCTTTGCTAGACCTTGTGTGAAATTACTTTGGCTACTGTGAAAGTATGTTGCACGTGCGCATTGCGCCGCATACGCATAAGTGCCGTTTTTTTGCATCATCGCTGCGCAGTGAACATTTTCAGCTAGCGGTCAACTCGGAATGACCCCCAAAGTACCAGCTAATCAGCTCCTAATTGTCATTTGTTAAACCCAGCCTGTGACACTTAGGAGCTGATTGGCTGAGACTTTCTCTCTGTCACCTTTATATCTGTCGACTCTATCTCCATCCAAGGATTAGTAGATAGACCCTTTAGTCACCTGTACATGATTACAGACATCATGGAAATATGAGCTGATGGGGATACATGATTAATGGTTTTGGTAACACTGCTCCAAACCTTGATGCCTGTGACAGCAATCTAGGGTCATATAGGGGCAGTGCCCACCCTGCTTATTGTATAATATTATGCTTAACTGCACCGCACAGACAAAGGATTCCCATCACCCAGACATCATCGTGCATGCATAGCATTTCTGAATCAATCAAATTAAACAAAGATCTCTTGCATTTTCCTGTTCTTCAAATCCTTTATTGTATTTTGAATATGAGAAACTGGCCAACGTTTGTTTCAGCCTTTTATTATCTTTCAATGCACATCATTTACAGTTGGAGTAGCCTTTATTTCATATTCTGCATGTTCCTTCCAGAAACATTAATCTTGCCTGGTGTGTATTGGGGGGTGGGTGGGAGCTAGAATCACTGGGACACTTACAGACCTCTCCCCTTCCTATTTTTCCTCTGGTTGGGAAGCCCTGTGCTATCCTGCTTGCGTTCTGGCTGCCTGGTTCTTCCTTCTGCTGCTGCACAAGTGGGAGAGCCGGTGATGGCAGTGCGTTCCGGCAAGGGTGCCCACTTGACAGAGTGGGGCCCGTGTTACAGTGTATATCTATATTCTTTTTTTCCTAGATCTAGTGAGGTCCACAGGTGCAGAATTCTGGATAGAGTCTAGTGAATTATTCCAGTTTATATAATGTGACACGGGACGATCTGCCTTTGTCACTTCTCGTGCCACGCGGTACACCAGAGGGCAAGCAGCTCATCAGGGATCTACACCTAGATGAATGAGAGAGCAGATTGGATGTGACAGAGCCTCGCTGATCAGCTCTGTATGCAGTCTTCTCATAGAGGCACTGAATTACAGCAAGACCCTGAGAGTGCGAACAGACAGAAAGTAACAATCAGTAAAACTGAGGACGTTTTTTAACAACGTAGCTAAACGAGCATAGACTAAAATAATACAGTGCAACGAGTGATTACAGGGTTCCATAGCAACAGTTCAAAGCGTTCTGTCCTCTTCCAAGCAATTTGCCGGCTCAGTGCGATCCCTACTTACCCACACTACACCAAAAGTAATCTTCTCGATTATCCTTTACTTATACAGTGCAATGCCTGCTCAAGCTCATCAACTCAGACTCCCCCCACCCCAGGTTCTAAACGTACCAGTCAAGGAGCCGGTGTTCACTGCTACAGGAGGCTTCCGGGCGCCGGGTCCTTCTTCTACGCTGTGACACAGGGTGCTGTAATGTGCGCTACTGCTTTGCAGCGTCACTTTACTGCACAGGGGTCACAGCACAGCATATGGGGAGCCCGGCTCCTGGCAGCGCTCACCGGAGCGGCAGGCACCGGCTCCCGGGGCTGGTAAGTATGATTTTTTTTTGTTAACTTAATTCTTATTTTTATAACACTGTGATCAGCTCTGTGTGTCCATCGGACACACATAGCTGATCACTCTGCCGGGTCCCCGCTCAGCTTTCTCTGCCAGGGGGCGCTGCCCTGTGATCTCGCCAGCCTGAGCTGATGTCATTATCACAGGGCACACTGCGGTATTTTTTTACAATTTCTTTTAGTAGATTCGGGCCAGATCACATTTCCCATTATAAGTACTGTATGGGGAATGCGACGTGGGTTACTAAAAAAAATGACAATGAAAGTGTTTGGAGCAGTTTGTCATGAAAACTTCCCCAAATACCCTTGATACTAAAATAATGTGAAAATGGTGTGGAAACAGAAAACTCCCCTTTTTTCACATTATTTTAGTAAAAATAATATTAATACAGGTTGAGTATCCCATATCCAAATATTGCGAAATACGGAATATTCCGAAATACAGAATTTTTGGAGAGAGACTGAGATAGTGAAACCATTGTTTTCTGATGGTTCAATGTACACAAACTTTGTTTAATACACAGCGTTCTTAATAATATTGTATTAAATGACCTTCAGGCTGTGTGTATAAGGTGTATATGAAACATAAATTCATTCTGTGCTTAGATTTGGGTCTCATCACCATGATAACTCATTATGGTATGCAATTATTCCAAAATACGTAAAAATCTGATATCCAAAAATACTTCTGGTCCCAAGCATTTTGGATAAGGGATACTCAACCTGTAAATGGGCCCGAAAGTCTGTACACACTGCATCAGCTGCACGCCGGCAGCTCATGGGCATCGTTGAATATCGCGCCGCAATCCTGATGTCGGGAGTTGTGCGTGACCGTTGGTTCCGGGTGACGGGTACACACTGTGCCTGAGTAATATGCGGTCACTACTTCGATGGTGTCGCAACTGAGAGATCTTTGGCAGACTGCACACGAGTCGCAGAGGGATTGACAGGAAGAGGCTGTTTGTGGGGGGGGGGGGGGGGGTCTATAAATCTGTTATTGCATACGTAGTACAGATTATGAAGCTAGATTATAATTCCAGCCCAGAGGTTGAAGCTGTGAGAGTCAGCGCCTGACTTTTTTTTTTCTTCGCATAAGGAGAATATTTCACACGTCTATGTGAACAGCTGCGCCCCAATTATCTCTTATACGAGAGTGTTTCAAGAGAATCTCTGTTTTAAACGGGCTGAAATATTCTTACTGTACTTTTATGGGCCTTCTGAATTACTTTGGAATTTAGCGCTTTACTGCAAATACGTTGCCGAGTCTTTCACGGAGTGAGATATAATGTTTAGAATGATTTACTTAGATTAGGAAGATCCTACATTTCAGTTTCCAAAGCCTTGCCAGAAGCTGGTTTCCATTCACAAAGCAATTTACAGTTCAATAAAAAAGAGGAGAATCACCCCGAGTAAGTCTGTTGATCACGCCTTTGTTTAGACCACCGAGATAATTAGCAAACGCGTTTCGCAGCAGCAAATTCATGAACTTAACAAAATTTCTCAACATTTGCCTGTTACATTTTCATAAAGCTAATATTTTGTTAAATAAAACATGTACTATATGTAGGTGAATAGACTGATACAGGTGTGTCTGTGCTGTATTTTACATTATTAAAGGGATTACGCACAGAACAAGGGCTGATTTAGAGTTCGTTTTGTCCCAAAGGAATGTTTGCTGCCGAACCAACAATGTGGTACTGCAAGGGGAGTCAATAGAGACATTTCTTCCTACATAATAAAAGGCTAACACTACTCCTCACCTCTATGGGGGGATTCAAGGGTTTTGCACGCAGGCAGCCACTAGATGGCGCCTAACAGAGCAATTCAAGTGTTGCTGCGCTCAGGCGCGCCCAGCCGCCGGCACTTGAAATTACGGTTATGTTGTTTCCGTCATTTTGCCGGGCTGGTAATTAGATTACATATAAAGTATGAAGAAAATTGGTAGGAGAACCATCTGCAATCAGATGTAGTGATACATATGTCCAGAGTTCTGCATTTATTCAATAGTCTCCAGGGTGTCGTGCCATAGACAGTGACCATTGCTGGAGGACACAGGGTTGGAGTTATCTGGAATTGAAGGAATCCCAGAAATGGTGGCGTTACATTAAGGTAAGGAGGGGGATTAATGTATACAAAGCATATTGTTTGATTATACAGTTCACCGGTGAAGGGCTTTGCTCCACCAGCTAACAAATACATATAAATAGTTCTTGTTAGTAGTGACCATCTCTGGGTAGGGCCGGCAACAGAAATATTGGGGCCCTGTACAGTGAAAACTTTGGTGCCCACTCAGATTATATATATATATATATATATATATATATATATATATAAAACAAAAAAGTGAGAATAGGCGCCTCCTAGTGTAGTATTGTATATAGGATGTGACCGTTACCCTTAGTATCACCCTGTGAAGTATAGGTGTACCGTATATGGTGGAATTCCAACCACCTTTCTCAATGGCACAATGTCACAATTTCCAAATGAGCGATGTCATCAGTAATATCCTGGTGATATTCCTCCTTCGTTTTAACTCACATAATGGAGACAAGAGCAGAAAAAGGACCGATGGTGCAATACGTTTTGCATAAAACACACATTTATTTAGAACTAGTCCAACAGTAAAAACATTGCCTGTAAAATATAAAAGATTAAAAACAGCTTATCTGTCAGTTAGTCATCCATACGAGTAAACACTCAACGCGTTTCGTCCTATGCCCATGGCCTGGACTTCCTCAGGAGTGTGATGGTAATGATTGTATGGACACATTTATACCCCTATCAATTGATCCAATTACACAGGAAATTGACAGTTTCCCCGGTTTTCCGGAAATGACGTCAGTTCCGCCCGGATTGTATATTGTCTAGTCTTAGTGTTCAAAAAGATATATATATATATATATATATGTATATATATATATATATATATATTATATAATATACATGATTCTAGCGCAAGTGTGCTTAACTAAGTCTGTAATGTGCATTTTTAGAGCGGTCTTTCTACCCCCGTCCGCCGTGACCGCCGGAAGTCACGAGCGGACCGAGGCTTCACAGCCGCCCTCTCTCTAACTGACTTCACGGAGCTCTGTGCACATGCGCCTGCCAGGCCGGTCACAACGCCGCCCACCGCCGCCGCCCACCGCCGCCGCGCTCAGGCTCCCTCCGTCAGCAACGGAATTTGCTGCGCTATATAAACTGTTATTTTTATATATATATATATATATATATATAATAAGATTTTACTCACCGGTAAATCTATTTCTCGTAGTCCGTAGTGGATGCTGGGACTCCGTAAGGACCATGGGGAATAGAGGCTCCGCAGGAGACTCGGCACAACTAAAGAAAGCTTTAGGACTACCTGGTGTGCACTGGCTCCTCCCACTATGACCCTTCTCCAGACCTCAGTTAGGATACTGTGCTGACACAATAAGGAAGGATTTTGAATCCCGGGTAAGACTCATACCAGCCACACCAATCACACCGTATAACTCGTGATATTATACCCAGTTAACAGTATGAAATATAACTGAGCCTCTCAACAGATGGCTCAACAATAACCCTTTAGTTAGGCAATAACTATATACAAGTATTGCAGACAATCCGCACTTGGGATGGGCGCCCAGCATCCACTACGGACTACGAGAAATAGATTTACCGGTGAGTGAAATCTTATTTTCTCTGACGTCCTAAGTGGATGCTGGGACTCCGTAAGGACCATGGGGATTATACCAAAGCTCCCAAACGGGCGGGAGAGTGCGGATGACTCTGCAGCACCGAATGAGCAAACTCTAGGTCCTCCTCAGCCAGGGTATCAAACTTGTAGACTCTTGCAAAAAGTGTTTGAACCTGACCAAGTAACAGCTCGGCAAATTTGTAAAGCCGAGACCCCTTGGGCAGCCGCCCACGAAGAGCCCACTTTCCTCGTGGAATGGGCTTTCACTGATTTAGGGTGCGGCAGTCCAGCCGCAGAATGTGCAAGTTGAATCGTGCTACAGATCCAGCGAGCAATAGTCTGCTTAGAAGCAGGAGCACCCAGCTTGTTGGGTGCATACAGGATAAATAGCGAGTCAGTTTTCCTGACTCCAGCCGTCCTGGAAACATATTTTTCAGGGCCCTGACTACGTCCAGTAACTTGGAATCCTCCAAGTCCCAAGTAGCCGCAGGCACCACAATAGGTTGGTTCACATGAAAAACTGATACCACCTTAGGAAGGAATTGGGAACGAGTCCTCAATTCTGCCCTATCCATATAAAAAAAAAATTATAAGGGCTTTTGCATGATAAAGCCGCTAATTCTGATACACGCCTGGCCGACGCCAAGGCCAACAGCATGACCACTTTCCACGTGAGGTATTTTAGCTCCACGGATTTAAGTGGCTCAACCCAATGCGACTTCAGGAAATCCAACACCACGTTGAGATCCCACGGTGCCACTGGAGGCACAAACGGGGGCTGACTATGCAGCACTCCCTTAACAAAAGTCTGAACTTCAGGCAGTGAAGTCAGTTCTATTTTGGAAGAAAATCGATAGAGCCGAAATCTGGACCTTAATGGAACCCAATTTTAGGCCCATAGTCACCTCTCCTTTGGGGCCTTCCTGGCCTCACAGCGCGCAACATATTTCCGCCATATGCGGTGATAATGGTTTGCGTTCACTTCTTTCCTAGCTTTAATTAGCGTAGGGATAACTTCCTCCGGAATGCCCTTTTCCTTCAGGATCCGGCGTTCAACTGCCATGCCGTCAAACGCAGCTGCGGTACGTCTTGGAACAGACAGGCCCCCTGCTGCCGCAGGTCCTGTCTGAGCGGCAGAGGCCATGGGTCCTCTGAGATCATTTCTTGGAGTGCTGGGTACCAAGCTCTTCTTGGCCAATCCGGAACAATGAGTATAGTTCGTACTCCTCTCCTTCTTATTATTCTCATTACCCTGGGTAAGAGAGGCAGAGAAGGGAACACATACACCGACTGGTACACCCACGGTGTTACCAGAGCGTCCACAGCTATCGCCTGAGGGTCCCTTGACCTGGAGCAATATCTTTGTAGCTTTTTGTTGAGGCGGGACGCCATCATGTCCACCTGTGGCCTTTCCCAACGGTGTACAATCATTTGGAAGACTTCTGGATGAAGTCCCCACTCTCCCGGGTGGAGGTCGTGTCTGCTGAGAAAGTCTGCTTCTCAGTTGTCCACTCCGGGAATGAACACTGCTGACAGTGCTAACACATGATTTTCCGCCCATCGGAGAATCCTTGTGGCTTCTGCCATCGCCATCCTGCTTTTTGTGCCGCCCTGTCGGTTTACATGAGCGACCGCCGTGATGTTGTCTGACTGGATCAGCACCGGCAGGTGTTGAAGCAGGGGTCTAGCCTGACTTAGGGCATTGCAAATGGCCCCTAGTTCCAGAACATTTATGTGTAGGGAAGTCTCCTGACTTTTCCATAGGCCTTGCAAGTTTCTTCCCTGTGTGACTGCCCCCCAGCCTCGAAGGCTGGCATCCATGGTCACCAGGACCCAGTCCTGTATGCCGAATCTACGGCTCCCTAGTAGATGAGCACTCTGCAGCCACCACAACAGCGACACCCTGGCCCTTGGAGACAGGGTTATCCGCCGATGCATCTGAAGATGCGACCCGGACCACTTGTCCCCCAGATCCCACTGGAAGATCCTTGCATGGGACCTGGCGAATGGAATTTCTTCGTAAGAAGCTACCATCTTTCCCAGGGCTCGCGTGCATTGATGCACCGACACCTGTATTTGTAATAGGAGGTCTTTGTCTAGAGACGACAACTCCTTGGACTTCTCCTCCGGGAGAAACCCTTTTTATCCTGTTCTGTGTCCAGAACCATACCCAGGAACAGCAGACGCGTCGTAGGAACCAGCTGCGACTTTGGAATATTCAGAATCCTGCCGTGCTGTTGTAGCACTTCCAGAGATAGTGCTACTCCGACGAACAACTGCTCCCTGGACCTCGCCTTTATAAGGAGATCGTCCAAGTACGGGATAATTATTTCGGCCATTACCTTGGTAAATACCCTTGGTGCCGGGGACAGACCAACGGCAACGTCTGGAATTGGTAATGACAATCCTGTACCACAATTTTGAGGTACTCCTGGTGAAGAGGGTAAATAGGGACATGCAGGTAAGCATCCTTGATGTCCAGTGATACCCTGAAATTCTCCAGGCTTGCAATAATCGCCCTGAGCGATTCCATTTTGAACTTGAACCTTCGTATATAAGTGTTCAAGGATTTCAATTTTAGAATGGGTCTCACCGAACCGTCTGGTTTCGGTACCACAACATTTTGGAATAGTAACCCCGGCCTTGTTGAAGGAGGAGTACCTTGATTTCACCTGCTGGAAGTACAGCTTGTGAATTGCCGCCAGTACTACCTTTCTCCGAGGGCAGCCGGCAAGGCTGATGTGAGGTAACGGCGAGGGGGAGTCGCCTCGAACTCCAGCCTGTATCCCTGTGATACTACTTGCAGAACCTAGGGATCCACCTGTGGGCAAGCCTACTGGTCCCTGAAGTTCCCGAGACGCGCCCCCACCGCACCTGTCTCCACCTGTGGAGCCCCAGCGTCATGCGGTGGACTCAGAGGAAGCGAGGGAAGATTTTTGATCCTGGGAACTGGCTGTCTGGTGCAGCTTTTTCCTTCTTCCCTTGTCTCTGTGCAGAAAGGAAGCGCCTTTGACCCGCTTGCTTTTCTGAAGCCGAAAGGACTGTACCTGAAAATACGGTGCTTTCTTAGGCTGTGAGGAAACCTGAGGTAAAAAAATTTCTTCCCAGCTGTTGCTGTGGATACGAGGTCCCAGAGACCATCCCCAAACAATTCCTCACCCTTATAAGGCAGAATCTCCATGTGCCTTTTAAAGGCAGCATCACCTGTCCATTGCCGGGTCTCTAATACCCTCCTGGCAGAATGGACATTGCATTAATTCTGGATGCCAGCCGGCAAATATCCCTCTGTGCATCCTTCATATATAAGACGACGTCTTTAATATGCTCTATATTAGCAAAATATTATCCCTGTCTAGGGTATTAATATTATCTGACAGGGTAACAGACCACGCTGCAGCAGCACTATTTATGCTGAGGCAATTGCAGGTCTCAGTATAGAACCTGAGTGTGTATATACAGACTTCAGGATAGCCTCCTGCTTTTTATCAGCAGGCTCCTTCAAGGTGGCCGTATCCTAAGACGGCAGTGCCACCTTTTTTGACAAACGTGTGAGCGCCTTATCCACCCTAGGGGATATCTCCCAACGTGACCTCTCCTCTGGCGGGAAAGGGTACGCCATCAGTAACTTTTTAGAAATTACCAGTTTCTTATCGGGGGAACCCACGCTTCTTTACACACTTCATTCACTCATCTGATGGGGGAACAAAACACTGGCTGCTTTTTCTCCCCAAAAATAAAACCCCTTTTATGTGGTACTTGGGTTCATGTCAGAAATGTGTAACACATTTATCATTGCCGAGATCATGTAACGGATGTTCCTAGTGGATTGTGTATATATCTCAACCTCGTCGACACTGGAGTCAGACTCCGTGTCGACATCTGTGTCTGCCATCTGAGGTAACGGGCTTCTGGCTCTGTAAGGGGGCCAGCGGCGCGGCTCCGGGAACGAACACCAAGGTCGGGTCCTGCGGTCGATCCCTCTGGAGCTAATGGTGTCCAGTAGCCTAAGAAGCCCAAACTACCACCAGTTAGGTAGGTTCGCTTCTTCTCCCCTTAGTCCCTCGCTGCAGTGAGTCTGTTGCCAGCAGATCTCACTGTAAAATAAAAAAACTAAAATATACTTTCTTTCTAGGAGCTCAGGAGAGCCCCTAGTGTGCATCCAGCTCAGCCGGGCACAAGATTCTAACTGAGGTCTGGAGGAGGGTCATAGTGGGAGGAGCCAGTGCACACCAGGTAGTCCTAAAGCTTTCTTTAGTTGTGCCCAGTCTCCTGCGGAGCCGCTATTCCCCATGGTCCTTACGGAGTCCCAGCATCCACTTAGGACGTCAGAGAAATATATGTATATATGTGTGTGACTGTGTGTGTGTGTATTTATTTATTCACATATATAAATATGTATATCTTTCCTTCCTCACCCACATACACCACAGTCTGTCTCCCCCCATTGACTCCATGCTACATTCCCAGTTTACCCACCCCATCCCGAAAACCCTGTATCCCCTCACCAAGCCGCTCTTACTCCGGGGAGAGACTCACCTGTGCTGCACTCCCCAGTACCCAGACCCTGCCCAGCAAACCCCACAAAAGGAGGCTGGCACAGGGCATGGGATTTTTGGGCAGCGGAGCTGCTGTCATGTCCTGTAACTGTCTGCAATAGAGCTGGACCCAGTAGAGCGGGCGCACTCTCTCGCCGCACAGTCACTGTGTGTGTCACTCTAAGGATGCGCCCACGCCGCCTACAGCTTGCTGCCCTATTTGGACAAGATGCCTCACATCCCTTCCGGGCACTAAGCGGCTAATCCTTGGGCTCCTTGGGGCCCAGTACAGGTGTCCCCTTTGACCCCCCCCCCCCTTGTCACCGGCCCTGTCTCTGGGACCTGTCCTTGCTCTCCGTGTTAGGTATCTATACAGTCCTTAAGTCTTCCTAGCCCCATCAAGTATCATAGTATATGATTCCCCTTCAAAGACCACAAGGAACGTTGGACACTTGCGTTCCTCTATCTGCTGCTCAGCTTGTATTCATGACCCCTACTCATGACTCCGACTCGGCTGTGTTTGGTGCCAGTAATGTCCCTCGACCTGACGAATGCAGTCTCCTCTGGAGGCGTGGGTTCCAACCCCACTTCTGACAGATTTTCCACTCTCCCAACCCCCTACCTCATGCCTTGGCCATCTCTGCCTCGCTTACTTCCTGCCACCAGGCCACCTTCTGCTTGCTTGTGTCTCATGTACCTGTCTGTCTCCCACCACCCCCTAGATTGTGAGCTCCTTGGAGCAGGGCCCTCTTCCCTCCTGTTCTCACAAGCCTCTTCTCTCACACTTTAACTACAGCTCTCCCCTACTCAGCGACAGTCTATACCCGCATCTCCTCTCTCTCGTTATCTCTGCCAACGGCTGCCCGACCCTAGTAGTACGCCGATTGCTCCTTTCCTTCTTTTCATCTCGGCTGTAGTGTGTACTGAGGACTGTGCTGCTAGTTGTTACCTGTGCTTCTGTTTCAGTTGTTCGGTTATTGTAATGATAAGTTCTGTGTACACTGTATTGTTCTAATGTCTGCCGTATGTACGGCGCTGCAAAACACTTGTAGCGCCTTATAAATAAAATGTAATGATAATAATAATTATGCTAGCTTATCGTATGTCTTAGTGCTCTCCACGATGTGGACCAGGTGGATCTCCAAGAAACCCACAGAGACAGGCAGATGGAATACCTTCAGCACCGGATGCATGCTTCAGGATGGCCAGTAACTTCAACCCACCTCTGGAGAACGTCCCTTTATTTGGCATAAACCACAAATGGGATAACCTATAAAATATGGAAAGCTGAGCTGTCCAATCCACTGAGTCAATGCTGAATAGGTCCTCTACATGAAAGGGTACGGGTTACATAGGCATATGGTCAGTGGCGTAAGTTCGTCCCGGAGGCAAGATAAATATTGGTGCCCCCCCACACCTCTATGTTTAGATAGATTATATACATATAGATAGATAGATAGATAGATAGATAGATAGATAGATAGATAGATAGATAGATAGATAGATAGAGAAGGTTATAGTCGGCACCCAGGAGGTTGAATAATTCAGTATTTTTTAAATGCATACAATGCATTATAGGGGTGGGGAGCACCGATAGTTATCCTGCCAACCATATTTATATCCCGCCATTCTTCGAAAGCATAACGGTGTATGCTTGAAGAAAATTCCAAAGGACAGTTCTTGCGGCAAGAGCTGTTCTTTGCGATGATAGGACTTCTAGGTTAATGACCTGGAATCCTATCTGCGCACGTGCGGGCTGACGCACGCCACTGGGAGTTGCTGGAAGGGATCCAATTGGGCAGCAGGACTTAGCAAAGATGGGGGGAGAAGGGGGGGGGGCAGATGGAGCAAGGGATGAGGTAGGATGGGGTTTGTTGGTGACTAATGTGTATATATATATATATATATATATATATATATATAACGGTATATCACAACGTAATTATTAGACTCTGTAATGACACCTTGTTCCCTCACCTCCTGGTGCCCCTTCTACTCCTCCTCTCCCCAATTACCAGAGACAGAGAACAAATACAGTAGGGAGTGGAATCTGAGGTGAGCACGGTTCCGCTTCTTCTAATAACAACACTGCCTCGCAGGGGTAAATGCGCGATTTTTATGTGTGTGTGCATATATATATATATATATATATATATATATATATCACATGCATATGCCCCCCCCCCCCCATACACACACACATATGCACCTCAGAAAATATAGGCTGCTGAAATCATAGCCTTCCCAGCAAACATTGGCTGTTGCAGTCATCAATTGTAAACCCCACCCCTCCATATACATTCTTACCCACTCATCCCCCCTCCTTCCCCTAACAAATATTAGCTGCCACAATCATATATCATAGATAAACCCCCCACACACACACACACACAGGTGTGGTTCATCAAATAGACAGTGTCTAGGTCGACAATGTTTAGGTCGACCACTATAGGTCGACAGTCACTAGGTCGACATGGATGGAAGGTCGACAGGGTTTCTAGGGCAGCCAAAGCTGGGGCTCCAATCAGACAGCAAAGGTTCGGGGGGACATTCTCCTTCATTTTGCAGCGCTTCCACCAGTGGACGGATCTTCAGCATTTTCACTCTATTCTCTCAGCAGCACTTGGTACCTGTCATTGGGAGAAATGCGGAGAATCCTGTAGGGTCTGACAAACTGACTGTAACACTTTATAAAGTCAGGAACTAATGACTTCTCCGAGCTCCCACACAAAGATTACTAGGACAAACAAACTTATTTCAAGAGTAAAATTCCCCAGGTCTGCCTCCAGAGCGCTCGGCAATGTTTCAGCTCTTTGATTTGGCCGCAATCCCGCAAACGTCACATTTGTACCATGAGGACTCTGTTATAAACTAATTCCGCTTTTAATTACATGGATTAACTGTGAAGTGTTTCTTTTGCTAATCCAAAGGTTCTGATTGGGCGAGTGTATTTCTTTATCTCACAAATTACTCTATTTGTTAATTAAACAAACTCTTGTTCTAAATCTGCATGGACCATAGAAATATTGTTAGATTTATAGGACATTTAATCAGCGTTGACACAACTTCTGACTCGTGTGTTTGAAGGGTGCTGCGCAATAATTACTTATTTCTGTTAGGGGGGAAAAACACTCATGACGGCGGTGTGACAAGATTCAGGTGTTGTGCGTATATAGGGGGCCTCGTTCACATGTGGATGGAGGAGCTATCACCACTGCTTATGTAGAGGCGGCACCAGCAGCGATAGCGCTAATATGGTAATGCAGCAGGGAGCGCCCCACCTGGTGTACAGCCGTGCGTTTGCATGTGCAAGGACTAACAAGGGCACTTTGAGCATATTTTGGCGGTAATTATTAGACACAAGGGCCCTCATTCCGAGTTGTTCGTTCGCTAGCTGTTTTTAGCAGCAGTGCAAACGCTAAGCCGCCACCCACTGGGAGTGTATCTTAGCATAGCAGAAGTGCGACTGAAAGGATCGCAGCGCGGCTACAAAAAAATATTGTGCAGTTTCTGAGCAGCTCGAGACTTACTCCTAGCTAGCGATCACTTCAGACTGTTTAGTTCCTGTTTTGACGTCACAAACACGCCCTGCGTTCGGCCAGCCACGCCTGTGTTTTTCCAGGCACGCCCGCGTTTGTATCTGACACGCCTGCGTTTTTACACACACTCCCCGAAAACGGCCAGTTACCACCCAGAAACACCCACTTCCTGTCAATCACTCTGCGGTCAGCAGTGCGACTGAAAAGCGTCGCTAGACCTTGTGTGAAACTACGTTGGCTTTTGTGAAAGTACGTCGCGCGTGGGCATTGCGCACCATACGCATGCGCAGAAGTGCCTTTTTTTGCCTGATCGCTGCGAACGAAAGCAGCTAGCTATCAACTCGGAATGAGGGCCAAATATCAGTCACACCATCGAATCTTGCCGCAGCCCTGTGCTACGTGCAGATTCTATGTCAGAGTGCGAGGGAAAAACGCGGGAGTGTCTGGAGAAACGGGGGAGTGGCTGGGCGAACGCAGGGCGTGTTTGTGACGTCAAACCAGAAACGAAACGGCCTGAGCTGATCGCAATCGGTGAGTAGGTCTCGAGCTACTCAGAAACTGCTCAGAAATTTCTATTCGCAATTCTGCTAAGCTAAGATTCACTCCCAGAGGGCGGCGGCTTAGCGTGTGCAATGCTGCTAAAAGCAGCTAGCGAGCGAACAACTCGGAATGAGGGCCATAATCCCTATAATATAATACACCAATAACTGCTGTTTTTCTTTGAAATACACTAAAAAGTGAGTGTACAGTAAATGAGCACTTTTCTAGCCAAAATGGTGATAGGGTCTTTGTCAAATGTAAGTGATGGGACTGCTCAGGGCATAGGGCATTATATTCATGTAAGAGCCTTGAGTCCTTCCAACGAAAAGTTCTGTATACTGTAAATACAATTATTATTATTATTAGTAGTAGTATAATGGACCCGCCATCACTTCAGTCTCTGTCTCACTTGGCTTCGGCTTCTGGCTGGCACTGCCTCCTGATGCACCAAGCCCTCCCTCACAGTTGCCCCGGCAGCAGGGTCTCCTAAATATCCACCCCTGACCCTCATACACACTCACACTCTGGCTGTGCCTCCACTCCCACCGCTTCATTATTATTAGAGAGTACTGAGCAACAGTTAAACATTGTTTTTCATGAAGCAAAGGCCGCTAGGTGGCAATGGGGGTCATTCCGAGTTGATCGCTCGCTAGCCGTTTTTAGCAGCCGTGCAAACGCTATGCCGCCGCCTACTGGGAGTGTATTTTAGCTTAGTAGAAGTGCGAACGAAAGGATCGCAGAACGGCGGCAAAGTTTTTTTGTGCAGTTTCAGAGTAGCTTCAGACCTACTCAGCGCTTGCGATCACTTCAGACTGTTCAGTTCCTGTTCGGACGTCACAAACACGCCCTGCGTTCACCCAGCCACGCCTGCGTTTCTCCGGGCACGCCTGCATTTATTCGAACACTCCCTGAAAACAGTCAGCTGACACCCAGAAACGCCCACTTCATGTCATCACTCTGCGGCCAGCAGTGCGACTGAAAAGCTTCGCTAGACCCTGTGTGAAACGACATCGTTCGTTGTAATAGTACATCGCGCGTGCGCATTGTGCTGCATGCGCAGAAGTGCCTTTTTTTTGCCTCATCGCTGCACAGCGAACGAATGCAGCTAGCGATCAACTCGGAATGACCACCTAAATTCTATAGAGTGGAGAAAAAAAATCATTAGGCAAACTGACAGTCCACTGGGATATCCAGCTAGCGCTTGATTTGTAAAGTTTTGGGAGAACAGGTTCAGTCCTGGTTTACCGGCTGATTTGTGAAATGGCTAGAATGACACCTTGTATAACCTTGAGAGACGTGCCTCAGAACACCCATTACCTCAGCCAGCAGCCTCGTAATGCTTTTCTGTGAACGCACTTTTTCAATGCATGAGAAAATAGAATGTTCTGCCAGTAAATTGTTGATTTCCCCTCGGATACTTAAAAATTATAAAATATATTTCAGCACATTTCCCGAGTCATTATCATCATTAATCTGTTTTTTAGGTACGGCGTTAAAAAAAGAAAAAAAATATATTTCACGCTGATATTTGAAAGAAAGTTCTAATTAGAGGAGACGTGAACAGTCAGCCGCCATTGGGTAACGCTGCAGTAAAAGTCTGATGAAAAATAATGAATTGTTTTCTTCAAATCAATTTCATATCAAAAAAGAGAAACGGTGCATTGTAGAAATTTCTATTGCACGGCGATGATAATGACGCCTTGATTAACACGCCAGTCACCGGGGGGAAAGGCAAGCTTCAAAGTTGGGCTGACTGTATTGTACCAGACACTCAGCGAATCATAACTTTATATATATACTTACATATATATATATATATATATATATATATACACACACACACACATACTCAGTATATATATATATATACATACATACACACACACATACTCAGTATGTATGTGTATATATATATATATATATATATATATATATATACACATATATATATATATACATACACAGTATATATATTATATATATATATATATATATATATATATATATACGTATACAGTATATATATATAATTTATTTTTTTTATTTTATTTTTTTGATTGGCCTTTGCAGAACTACCTAATAGATTAACACATGAGCCGTTAGTGAATGGTTCATTATCCCCATAATATGATTCATTCTCGCATGAGAGATGGAGGGTAAGCTGCAAATATTCATATAAACATGATATATGGACTGGCTGGGGGAGTTCAATTAGGTGTAAAGGTCAATGAGATACGGCAAATTATGCAAATTTCTTGGGCTCATAAAATAAATAAATAAATAAAATATATCCCCTAACTTCAACCAGACAGACGGACACGTAAATGTGCATGTTTTGTTTTTTGTAATACGGTCGATCCCTAAAGTAATATATACTGTAAGTTTTCTATGTAACAATTCATTGTTTTAAGAAAGGGTGTTTTTCAGAGGAATAGAAATTTTTAGTTTGCAACTTTTTGCCAATTGTATTCCCTTGTCGTTTGGCTTTACTGTCTATTATTTTATCTACTCAATGTTTATTTTCTTTGCCCTTGGCAAACCACAGACTGCTCTGCGGACAGAGGGGGTCATTCCGACCTGATTGTAGCCGTGCCAAATTTAGCACAGCTACGATCATCTTCCCAGACATGCGGGGGGGACGCCCAGCACAGGACTCGTCCACCCCGCATGTCTGTCCGCCCCCACCCGCACAAGTATAAAAGCATCGCACAGCGGCGATGCTTTTGTACTTGTAGAGTAACTCCCAGCCAGCGCAGTTCCTGCGTGCTGGCCGGGAGTTACTTGTCGCTGCCAGGGTCGCAGCGGCTGCGTGTGATGTCATGCAGCCGCTGCGGCCCGCCCCCCCTCATGGTCTGGCCATGCCTACATTGGCCGGACTGCGCCCCGGAAACGGCGGCCAAACGGCGCCATGCCGTCCCCACCCGCCCAGCGACCGCCTCTGCCTGTCAATCAGGCAGAGGCAATCGCTAGGCAACGACGGCCGTCAGCCGTCTGACATGCGCCGGCGCACTGCGGCGCCGGCGCATGCGTAGTTCTGACCCGATCGCACCGCTGCAAAAACCTGCAGCGTACAATCGCGTCGGAATGACCCCCAGAGTTTTATTCAAGAGCAGAACTGACCAGTGTCTTATCTAAGGGTAATAACAACAGACAGCAAAGATTATATAAAAGTCTGTGTAAAAAAATATATAAAAATAAAGAAGTGAGCATGCAAATACATAGATTTAAAAAATAATAAAGGATTTATTAATCAAGAAGACGTTGTAGCCTACATCGGGTGTATTAACAATGAAGGTGGCTCATCTGAAGCACCTCACCGCCTCTGAGCCCCCCAGCACCTTGTGCCGGCAATCGTGACCTTCCTCCTCCAAAGCGCCATCTTCCCAATGATATTGGGGTCCAGGGTGCGCAGTACATGGCGCCTTGTACCCACGGTAAATACACCTATGAGCCTACAGGATAAATCTGGGAGACAGACATAATTTGGGGAGATCTCCCAGACTCCCGGGAGAGCAGTAAATCACCCTTTCAGATACTACCTGCTTCCCTAGTAAAGTAGACGGAGCTTTAATGACTTGATCTGCTGTTGTCACGATTACTTCATAAGTATACCACTCAGTTTCACAGGTTGAACCCCAGCAGCAGACTTACAATGTAATGGTAGCAGGCAGTAGGCCCGGCGACAGGGGGGTACAAAGGAGACACTTGTGCAGGGCCTCGAGGTTCAGGGGGCACCAAGGATCAGGGACACAAATAACGGGGCCGCAGTGCCAATATTGCTTTTTAAAGTGTATGCTCCAACTGCTCAATTTAAGTAGGAATACAATTATCAGGGCCCTAAACCCTCCCCCCTCCTTTTACCCCATCGCTGTGGCCAGTCCCTGTGGTCCATACTGTATTGCCATCAGTATGCATGTCACTGCGCTGTTCTGTATGTCCCTGCCACCGTAGAGCCCGGTATCCCAGCAGGAAAACCACCTGCCGGGCTCACTGACAGTCTGAGTCAAAGGCTCCATTTTTTTTTTTAAGATCCCCTCTGACAATTTAAGGGGGGTTGAGGGGCCCCCAGAGATATCAGTGTACGGGGAACCAAGATTTCTGTTGCCTGCCCTGACCCTAACCCAGACCCTTAAACTAACCCTAATGTCTGCAGTAAAATTCAATGTTTCTTCTATGTATATGGTGTATTGTAAGTAAATATCTGCAAATCCAATGGTACCGTAAGTGCGGTATATACTTGGACTTCTTTGCGGGGAGAGAACTTCTCCCCTAATTGAATTCAGCCCTATAAATAGAGGTTGTGTGATCCCTGTGCAGCAGTCACAGAAAGGGTTAATATCTGCAGCTGGTCACTCACATTATATTGTTGCATTGTGTTGCAGAAGTGGCTCTGGGAGCTGTAACCCACAGACCAGATGCAATCATTACGCATTAGTGCTAGTGACTGGCAATCATAAAATATGTGCACAGTCAGACAGAAGCAAATCCTGTCCCCCACCATATAACTGGCCCTAAGGATGATAGATATATATATGTGTGTATATATATATATATATATATATATATATATATATATAAAGCAACCAGGGTTGTCTGCACTCACAGTAAAATAAAATTTGCTGGGGTGTCACTCAAGTTCATTAGAGCCAGGCATCTACCTTTTTCCATGAGCATATATGTCTTTGTATAGAGTGCACTCACCAGACTGTTATTAGAGCCAGCAGGATTTTTATTCAGACATCAGGTAAACATCACACACCGACGTTTCGGTCCTATCTGGACCTTCTTCAAGGTTTAACTGTCACCAACATGACTTATCTATATATAGCCATCACCTTAATTATATTCTAATAAAAACAGACATGGAACATATATGACATGGACATACACATACAAACATATTATAACAACAATCCTACCTATTCAGATCCCTTCATGTCCCCACATGATCCGTGTATTATCCATCCCGTATATTCAAGTAATGAAGTGGATATTCACTTATTCCCGCTGTGCCGCCAGACAGTATGAACCGCACGCCGGCGGGAGCGGAAGCGACCACATCTCTCCTGAAACGCAACCACGTGATCCCGACATGTGGTGCCCACATGTGTCCAATCACTGCGACACTATGCGTCATATGTGTTACGTGCGTCATCACGTGCGACGCCTATACTCTCGTGAGGCATCCGCGTCATCACAAATTCTTTCAATGTATGCAGGGTACGCTGCCTAGCAACGTAGTTACCTAGGAAACCCTCGTTATGCATCTGTGTCCGTCAAGTTTACACATGTCGTAGGAGTGTTACATTTACGTGGGGTAATCCTTATGTATCCCCACATGACAAATAATGGACATGAAGGAATCTGATGGCACTTAGATAAAAATAGCTAGAGAATAAAGACCATCGTGTATCATATTAGAACTATCAAATTAACAATACATAATATAAATATAATGCAAAATGTAGGCTTTAACAGTATCATGGATCATGTGCAAACAAGACTAGTGCAGACCGGAACACATTCAGGAAAAAATATATATCCACAAAATCAAAATTATAAAAAAAACAAAAATATATGAAAAAACTAAAAAAACCATAATCATTATGACGGGATTTGAAAATCCACCAATATGCCAGTCCTTTCCTATTATAGGAAAATATTGAAATGTACTGATTCATTCAGGCCCTTCGGGTAAACAGTCTCTAATTTATGTATCCATTATGCCTCTCGGCGTAGAAGTATCTTGGCACGATCACCGCCCCTCGGTAGTGGTGGAATTCTGTCTATAACCATGTAGCGTAATGCTGTTAACTGATGTTGATGTTGTACAAAATGACGTGCGACTGGTTTGTCCGACCCACCAGTTTTCAATGCCAATCTGATATTTGATCGGTGGTTTGAAATCCGTTCACGGAATGATCTTATTGTTTTGCCCACATATATTAGTGAGCATGGACATATCAAGATATATACCACATAATCAGAAGTGCACGTTAGACGGTGTTGTATAGATATCCGTCGGCCATCGTGTGGGTGCGGGAAACTGTTGCCAGTCAGCATACTTCTGCATGTAGTGCAATTAGGGCACTTATAGCAACCCAGTTTCTTTGAGGGTAGCCAATTATCTACTTCTTTGCCTACTGATTGATCAGGACGCATAAGCATATTTCGCAGATTTGGTCCCCGTCTGTATGCAATCAATGGTTGCTTTGGGAGAACATTTTTAAGTACACCATCCGTAGCCACTATATCCCAATTTTTCTTGATAGCGGATCGCGTAGCAAAGCTACCAGTATCATATGTGGTTAGAAACACAAACGGTTTTTCTGTACTCTCTGCTAGGCTCTTCTTGTTTTTCTCAACCCTGAGTCGCTGTTCAGCTGTTTTCAAACAGCGTTCAATGATATCAGGATGATATCCCCTATCAAGAAATCGATGTTGCATATCTCTAAGTTGATCCTCTAGGATTTTTGAGTCCGAATTGTTTCTCATAACTCTAATAAACTGGGAAATGGGTAGACTTTCCTTAAGGGGTTTTGGGTGGTAGCTACTATAGTGTAACAATGTGTTCCGGTCTGTAGCCTTCCTGTACAACTTAAATCCATAACCCCCATCTGTGGCAAACACAGTCACATCCAAAAAGTTGATTGACCTATGATTACATTCCATCGTAAATCTAATTGGTGTGTCAAGTTGATTCAGGTGCGACAACATATCCTCCAGGGCTGTTTTATCTCCAGACCACAGGATGAATATGTCATCTATAAATCGTTTGTAATAACCGATACTACCCCCAAACATCGGTAATATGTATTGCTGTTCATATTCATTCATATACAAATTTGCATACGACGGGGCTATGTTACTCCCCATCGCGGTCCCTGATGTCTGGAGGTAGTACCGGTCACCAAATCTGAAGTAATTACACGTGAGTGTCATATCAAGTAATTCCAGCAAGAATTCAACAGGTGGGTGCTGTTGTTGATTCAATATTAATGCTCTTCTCACAGCAGCCATACCCTCTTGATGAGGTATGACTGTGTAAAGAGAGGACACATCCATAGTTACAAGTAGCCAATTTTCATCATAATCTTTTATCGCTTTTAACCCATTAATGAAGTCATTCGTGTCCTTAATATAGCTTTTTATTTTCTTAACACATGGTTGGAGATGGGTATCAAGGTAACGTGCAACCGGTTGGAATAGTGATCCCCGGGCAGAAATGATAGGTCTGCCCGGGGGAGCCTCAATGCATTTATGTACCTTCGGCAAAGTGTATAAAATGGGACATATAGGGAAATCTGTATGCATAAAGGATGAAACAGTCTCACTAATAACGCCCATACCCAACGCCATGTCCACTGTCATATCCAATTTCTTTTTAAATATTGGCATAGGATCACTTTCCAACATTCTATAGGTGCCTTCATCACCAAGCTGACGTAAAATCTCTTTATTATATGCTATTGTATCCTGAAGTACAACAGCCCCACCCTTATCTGCTGGACGTATAGTGATAGTGGGATTATCTTTCAGTTGTTTTAGGGCCATCCTCTCTCCTTTGTTGAGATTGGGTCTAGTTCTCACCTTTTTCTTCATACAATCATTTACCGATTGATCCATCATACGCGAAAAGGTTTTAATATTGGTATTATTTGATGGTGGATCGTAGGTACTTTTCTGTTTGAACTCAACATCAGGTATGTCACGTCTATTTTCCCCAAATTTTTCTTTAAGTCTTAATTTACGAGATAAACAATAGTTGTCTATTTTCCATCTCATAGGACTAAACATAACAGTGGGAATAAAGGATAATCCACGTGACAAAACCTTTTCTTGGTCCAAACTTAATGTTAATGAAGAAATATTGATTATTTTGTCCGAGGGTTCTTCGGAGGTTTTTTTACATTTTTTATAGGACCCCCTCCGCGGGTGGGGCCTCTGGTGTCTACTTGTACTGGATCTAACTGTGAGCGTGTGGCCACCCGAGAAAAAGGTTGTCGTTGACTATTTCTTGAATCAGAATTCTCTCTATCTGAGCTAGAGGCGGTGGAATATTGGTCAAATTGGTATTGGCCCCTTCTGAATCGTGTGTCGCGCATTCTACGTGGGGGGAAATCATTCCCCACTAGCCAGCCATATACCCTATGTTCACGATAGTCCTTTTCAACTTTCTCTAGTTTGTTACGCTTAAAATTAATTAAATCTGTTTTATATTTATCTATCTGTGAATTCAGTTTGGTAAGCCAATCCTCAGTTTTATCATTCTGAAGTATGGTTTCAAGTTGCTCTTTATTCAAACCTAATTCACCTCTTACTTTTTTGAGTTCCATGCCCACCTCTTCAATCACCAGCAGTACCAGATCTAATGAACACTTATTTAAGATCCCACACCATCGGCTGCAAAACACAGGGTTATTGCGGCCGATGGTGGGGACATTCCGGACCCGGAACCCTCGTGGAATCTGTTTCTTCCGAAAATAATCGGATAGAAACTGTCCATGTAGCAATAAATCAGTTTCACGTTTGTTGAGATTCAATAATTTATAGTAAACATCAATGGCTTTCTCTCCTGGGATAGCCCCAAAATCAGTCAAATTAAAGAGAAGACGTTCAGCCTCATCATCTGTATAAGACACCTGTCCAAACTCTGCATTGGACAGGAGTTCAGGATTCACTAAATTCTCCATATTAGAAACGTCCTAAGCACAAAATATCCCAAACATAGGACAATACAAGATATGGATGTAACTATGCCGCCACAGATATAGGGAAAAAGACCTCTAATACAAAAATATACCTACCAAAAAATTGAAAAAATATATATGAAAAAATACAAGAAAAAATTGTAAAATATAAATAATGAAAAATCAATCAAAGATAGTCTCCTATCCACACAATGGAAAGTATTAACCAGCCATGTAATCATGAAGTGGCATCCAAAATTATTGAAATAGTCACCATATCTGGTACACTTCGTCAAATTCAAGCTTTACTTTCTGGGTGCACAACAAAAGATCCATATGTCCTCCTTCAGGATAGTCACATAGTAATCCAAAGCAACCAGGGTTGTCTGCACTCACAGTAAAATAAAATTTGCTGGGGTGTCACTCAAGTTCATTAGAGCCAGGCATCTACCTTTTTCCATGAGCATATATGTCTTTGTATAGAGTGCACTCACCAGACTGTTATTAGAGCCAGCAGGATTTTTATTCAGACATCAGGTAAACATCACACACCGACGTTTCGGTCCTATCGAGTTCTAATATGATACACGATGGTCTTTATTCTCTAGCTATTTTTATCTAAGTGCCATCAGATTCCTTCATGTCCATTATTTGTCATGTGGGGATACATAAGGATTACCCCACGTAAATGTAACACTCCTACGACATGTGTAAACTTGACGGACACAGATGCATAATGAGGGTTTCCTAGGTAACTACGTTGCTAGGCAGCGTACCCTGCATACATTGAAAGAATTTGTGATGACGCGGATGCCTCACGAGAGTATAGGCGTCGCGCGTGATGACGCACGTAACACATATGACGCATAGTGTCGCAATGAACTTGAGTGACACCCCAGCAAATTTTATTTTACTGTGAGTGCAGACAACCCTGGTTGCTTTGGATTACTATGTGACTATCCTGAAGGAGGACATATGGATCTTTTGTTGTGCACCCAGAAAGTAAAGCTTGAATTTGACGAAGTGTACCAGATATGGTGACTATTTCAATAATTTTGGATGCCACTTCATGATTACATGGCTGGTTAATACTTTCCATTGTGTGGATAGGAGACTATCTTTGATTGATTTTTCATTATTTATATTTTACAATTTTTTCTTGTATTTTTTCATATATATTTTTTCAATTTTTTGGTAGGTATATTTTTGTATTAGAGGTCTTTTTCCCTATATCTGTGGCGGCATAGTTACATCCATATCTTGTATTGTCCTATGTTTGGGATATTTTGTGCTTAGGACGTTTCTAATATGGAGAATTTAGTGAATCCTGAACTCCTGTCCAATGCAGAGTTTGGACAGGTGTCTTATACAGATGATGAGGCTGAACGTCTTCTCTTTAATTTGACTGATTTTGGGGCTATCCCAGGAGAGAAAGCCATTGATGTTTACTATAAATTATTGAATCTCAACAAACGTGAAACTGATTTATTGCTACATGGACAGTTTCTATCCGATTATTTTCGGAAGAAACAGATTCCACGAGGGTTCCGGGTCCGGAATGTCCCCACCATCGGCCGCAATAACCCTGTGTTTTGCAGCCGATGGTGTGGGATCTTAAATAAGTGTTCATTAGATCTGGTACTGCTGGTGATTGAAGAGGTGGGCATGGAACTCAAAAAAGTAAGAGGTGAATTAGGTTTGAATAAAGAGCAACTTGAAACCATACTTCAGAATGATAAAACTGAGGATTGGCTTACCAAACTGAATTCACAGATAGATAAATATAAAACAGATTTAATTAATTTTAAGCGTAACAAACTAGAGAAAGTTGAAAAGGACTATCGTGAACATAGGGTATATGGCTGGCTAGTGGGGAATGATTTCCCCCCACGTAGAATGCGCGACACACGATTCAGAAGGGGCCAATACCAATTTGACCAATATTCCACCGCCTCTAGCTCAGATAGAGAGAATTCTGATTCAAGAAATAGTCAACGACAACCTTTTTCTCGGGTGGCCACACGCTCACAGTTAGATCCAGTACAAGTAGACACCAGAGGCCCCACCCGCGGAGGGGGTCCTATAAAAAATGTAAAAAAACCTCCGAAGAACCCTCGGACAAAATAATCAATATTTCTTCATTAACATTAAGTTTGGACCAAGAAAAGGTTTTGTCACGTGGATTATCCTTTATTCCCACTGTTATGTTTAGTCCTATGAGATGGAAAATAGACAACTATTGTTTATCTCGTAAATTAAGACTTAAAGAAAAATTTGGGGAAAATAGACGTGACATACCTGATGTTGAGTTCAAACAGAAAAGTACCTACGATCCACCATCAAATAATACCAATATTAAAACCTTTTCGCGTATGATGGATCAATCGGTAAATGATTGTATGAAGAAAAAGGTGAGAACTAGACCCAATCTCAACAAAGGAGAGAGGATGGCCCTAAAACAACTGAAAGATAATCCCACTATCACTATACGTCCAGCAGATAAGGGTGGGGCTGTTGTACTTCAGGATACAATAGCATATAATAAAGAGATTTTACGTCAGCTTGGTGATGAAGGCACCTATAGAATGTTGGAAAGTGATCCTATGCCAATATTTAAAAAGAAATTGGATATGACAGTGGACATGGCGTTGGGTATGGGCGTTATTAGTGAGACTGTTTCATCCTTTATGCATACAGATTTCCCTATATGTCCCATTTTATACACTTTGCCGAAGGTACATAAATGCATTGAGGCTCCCCCGGGCAGACCTATCATTTCTGCCCGGGGATCACTATTCCAACCGGTTGCACGTTACCTTGATACCCATCTCCAACCATGTGTTAAGAAAATAAAAAGCTATATTAAGGACACGAATGACTTCATTAATGGGTTAAAAGCGATAAAAGATTATGATGAAAATTGGCTACTTGTAACTATGGATGTGTCCTCTCTTTACACAGTCATACCTCATCAAGAGGGTATGGCTGCTGTGAGAAGAGCATTAATATTGAATCAACAACAGCACCCACCTGTTGAATTCTTGCTGGAATTACTTGATATGACACTCACGTGTAATTACTTCAGATTTGGTGACCGGTACTACCTCCAGACATCAGGGACCGCGATGGGGAGTAACATAGCCCCGTCGTATGCAAATTTGTATATGAATGAATATGAACAGCAATACATATTACCGATGTTTGGGGGTAGTATCGGTTATTACAAACGATTTATAGATGACATATTCATCCTGTGGTCTGGAGATAAAACAGCCCTGGAGGATATGTTGTCGCACCTGAATCAACTTGACACACCAATTAGATTTACGATGGAATGTAATCATAGGTCAATCAACTTTTTGGATGTGACTGTGTTTGCCACAGATGGGGGTTATGGATTTAAGTTGTACAGGAAGGCTACAGACCGGAACACATTGTTACACTATAGTAGCTACCACCCAAAACCCCTTAAGGAAAGTCTACCCATTTCCCAGTTTATTAGAGTTATGAGAAACAATTCGGACTCAAAAATCCTAGAGGATCAACTTAGAG
Source organism: Pseudophryne corroboree (assembly GCF_028390025.1). Lineage (NCBI taxonomy): Eukaryota > Metazoa > Chordata > Amphibia > Anura > Myobatrachidae > Pseudophryne > Pseudophryne corroboree. The sequence continues at coordinate 356,178,881 of NC_086454.1, read as the reverse complement.
ATATGCAACATCGATTTCTTGATAGGGGATATCATCCTGATATCATTGAACGCTGTTTGAAAACAGCTGAACAGCGACTCAGGGTTGAGAAAAACAAGAAGAGCCTAGCAGAGAGTACAGAAAAACCGTTTGTGTTTCTAACCACATATGATACTGGTAGCTTTGCTACGCGATCCGCTATCAAGAAAAATTGGGATATAGTGGCTACGGATGGTGTACTTAAAAATGTTCTCCCAAAGCAACCATTGATTGCATACAGACGGGGACCAAATCTGCGAAATATGCTTATGCGTCCTGATCAATCAGTTGGCAAAGAAGTAGATAATTGGCTACCCTCAAAGAAACTGGGTTGCTATAAGTGCCCTAATTGCACTACATGCAGAAGTATGCTGACTGGCAACAGTTTCCCGCACCCACACGATGGCCGACGGATATCTATACAACACCGTCTAACGTGCACTTCTGATTATGTGGTATATATCTTGATATGTCCATGCTCACTAATATATGTGGGCAAAACAATAAGATCATTCCGTGAACGGATTTCAAACCACCGATCAAATATCAGATTGGCATTGAAAACTGGTGGGTCGGACAAACCAGTCGCACGTCATTTTGTACAACATCAACATCAGTTAACAGCATTACGCTACATGGTTATAGACAGAATTCCACCACTACCGAGGGGCGGTGATCGTGCCAAGATACTTCTACGCCGAGAGGCATATTGGATACATAAATTAGAGACTGTTTACCCGAAGGGCCTGAATGAATCAGTACATTTCAATATTTTCCTATAATAGGAAAGGACTGGCATATTGGTGGATTTTCAAATCCCGTCATAATGATTATGGTTTTTTTAGTTTTTTCATATATTTTTGTTTTTTTTATAATTTTGATTTTGTGGATATATATTTTTTCCTGAAGAAGAGAGTATTGACTGCATAGGAGAGAAAAGAGTTAAACATCTGGGGAGGGGTGGACCTAGCTGTTAGGAAAGTACAGCCTTTAAGGGGAGGGCTTGATATATATAGGGAAGGCGAGGCCATTTTAAGTCTCTTGGTGATTTGGTTTTATGCAAGACAGTGCTGCGTCTCCCTAGGAAAAGGGGGACAAAGCCTGATAATGCAGAGGAGACAAAGATCCCCTTTTGAAGGGATCTGCATCACTGGGAGAGGCACAGGCGATCCTCTGCAAATCATCTGGCTGTGAGTACTGGTTGTATTAAGGGCCAGTTAGCACAGCTTCCTGCATATGACAGGTTTTAGAAACCATTTATTGTGGTCAGTTTCCCCCTCCCCTCTGTATCGCAGCGGACACACCGCTGTGAGGCGGCCGGGATCCCTCCCGCAAAGTTTCCCCTAACAGGGAGGCGCCCTGCGGGACCTGATCGAGCGGTCCCAGCGCGCCCAGCCAGCGGGAGATCCCAATGCCGTGCGGCGGTGCACATGCCCTCAGCCGCCGGAGGCGGGGAGCAGGGGAGAGACGCGGCAGTGAGCACGCAGCTGAGGAGATTTACTCAGCTGCGGGCAGGCACTGAATGGGTGCTAATCACCAGCGGCCAGGGGGAGAGCCGCGTCCGGGACATTACCAGCGTGCGGGGAGACACTGTATGGCGCCGCTACGGGACTTGGTGTGAAACGGTCTCGTAGCGCATGCGCACACCAGAGACGCCGCAGTGTTTCCGGGCGGCTGTAGGAGAAGTTCTCCTCAGCTTTGTGTGGGGGAGAGGCCGCTCAGTACAATAGCGCGCCTCCCCATATGGTTAGAATTATTAAAAAGGTCTTAATAGTCAGCTATCTTAAATATCCCAAACGAGCGCCATTTACGGGGAAGGGATAGCCCCCCCCCCCCCTGTATAGATCAGAGGGATGTTTTATGTGTGCCAATAGCTCCCTCTAATGGCGAAAAAGTATATGCAGAAATGTGAGGATCTACTTTACAAAATAATCCTTTGGACTATTGTATGTCCAAAGGACTTCTATTATAAAGATCCTGAAAGGAATACAACGAAGCAAGCGGATACCAACTCTACCGCGTAGCTGAGTTACAGTTAAGGGTGTATATCGGCATGTCGGCTGGTGGTTTAAACGTTTTTCCCCCATTTATTTATATATATACATTTCTCATGTTCTGGATTCTATGTAAAGAAGAGAACAGTAATTCCAGCCGGATCCGATAGCCTTGCTCCGTCATCACTCACAGCCTTTCTCTTCCTAGTTAAAAGGGTGGCAGTGCTGTGAAATACCCTGGTACGGGGTTTTAACCAACATGTCTAAAGCAAGGACCCTACACCTGGAAACAGTGCTCCGCATAGGTCATGGCAAAGGACTTGGCAGATGGAATCTCCAGGTGAATCGCAAAATCACGCATGCAGCACTAGAAAAAGGCTGCGAGATTTATATATATATTCATTTATAAGCTAGGATCAGACCGGTTACGGCAGGGGAGCACGGTCGCTGCGTATTCCACGCGGGGTGCCCGGCGTGCGCCGCAGGTGGGGGCCGGCCCCCCCCCCCCCTTTTTTTTGTTTTATCTTCCACAGAGGACCGAGGTGACAGGGATTTGGCAGACTTCGTGATTGACGATGATTGGAAGGATGACGACGAAGAATCCGGGTCGGAGAGGTCGACGGCATCCGGTGAGTTGGGACAGTCTTTATCAAATTCCGCCGCGAGCTCGAGTTCGCGTAACTCTTCATCCCCCTCCTCATCCTCCTCTTGGGCATCGCAGACGTCCGACGCTGATAGTACTGCTAGGACACGGAAGGAGACTGAGAAACTTGCCAAAAGGGCGGCAAAGCAGCAGAAGAGGCGTAAGCGGCAGGCGAATGTGGGAAGAGGAGCGTAGGGCGAAGAAGAGGCGAGATCTTCCGGGGGTAGTGCGCTGCGGGTATACGGCAGTGACGCGGGGCCTGCGAGATAGCTGCCGCAAACAGATACGTAGGGGTGACTTTGTAGACTATTTGGTTTGACTAAGGCCATGAAGAAGGATTACAAAGCGGCGGCCGCTACAAAGGGCATGGGGGCGGAAGCTTCCAGGTCTTTTGATAAATGGCTGGCCGGATTGGGGTGTTTGCGGCTTGCTATTTGGAGGACAGGCCGGAAGAGCACGTGAATATCACCCGGTACCTTCATCTAGTGCACGACATGCAGCGCACATCCTGGGGTTCGGAATGGCGGCGATATGACCAAGAGTTTCGGGAGAAGCAGGACAGGTTACGGGTCATGGACTTCGCGTTCAAAGACCTGGAGGTCTGTCTCAAAGTGACCCGGGCATCCCAGCGGGAGGACGAGACCCAGGAACAGGGTACGGGGGGGCGCCGCGGGGGGTCGTCAGCGCAGGGAGCGGGCGCGGACGGGGCATTTGCCAAAACAGGCGGATTGGCCGTTCGCATGGGCGGGCGGTCTGCCCCTCGGGGGAAATGCTTCGCTTTTAACAGCGGAGCATGTTCATTGACAAACAGTGCCGTTTTCGCCACTCTTGCCAGCAGGGCGGTGGAACCCAACCAGCCTCCTCTCGTTCCAAAGGGGGACGACAGGGCAATCGGGGGAAACAACCCTACCCTAAGCAGGCCGCGAGCGGGACCGCTCAGCAGGGCACCAGCGCCAGTTAAGTTGGAAACTATGGGTAAATGGTTGGGTCTTTATCCTAATAAACGGGATGCAAATTTTTGGTTAGATGTTTTTAAGTTCGGGTTCCGCTTGCCTGTTGCAAGCGAGATGTCCGTGCGTGCGCACAGAACCTTCAATCCGCCCGAGCTTCGCCGATGGTGTTGCGGGAAAAGTGGATAGGGAGCTCAGGTTGAGCAGGATGGAGGGGCCGTTTAAGTCAATCCCGGTGGATGACTTGGTCATCTCCCCGGTTCGGGTGGTGCCAAAGAAGACTCCGGGCGCCTTTCGGCTGATTCAGCATTTTTCTTACCCGCCACGAGCGTCGGTCAGCGACGCCATACCACCGGCTCATTGCTCGGTGGTGTATCAGTCGTTCGACGAGACGCTAGGTATGGTCCGCAGCTACGGGAGCGGGGCCCTCATGGCTAAGATCGATGTTGAGTCAGCTTTTAGATTACTGCGGCATCCTGTCTATCAATTTTGGGGGAATGAAATTGACACCGTGGCGGGAGAGTGTAGCCCGCCCCAGGACGAAGTGTCAAAGCTCCGCGAAACTATTCGCCGTTTCAACGGCTCGCGTAAAGTCACGCTGCGGCAGGCTCAGTCCGTGCGGGGCATGCTGAACTTTGCTTGTCGGGTGATACCGATGGGCAGGGTTTTCTGCAGGAAGCTCGACAGAGCTGCAGCGGGGTGTGCCAGGCCGCATCATTTCGTTCGTTTGTCCTCTGAGTTAAAAAGGGATTTGGCCGTTTGGGCTTCATTCCTGGAGGAATTCAACGGGGTGAGCATATGGCAAGCGCCAGCCATTGACAGCGAGAGTTTGCAGTTTTTTACCAATGCTGCGGGTTCCTCTGGATTCGGCTGTCTTCTGTAGGGATCGTGGTGTGCGGCATCTTGGCCGGCGAAGTGGCATAGCGAAGGTCTTAAAAAGGATCTGGTGCTGCTGGAGCTTTTTTCCCATTATGGTGGCGCTGGAAGTTTGGGGCGATCGGTTGGCTAACCGCAGCATAGTGTTCAGGGAGTTAATCTGGCCGTGGTACATGCGATTAATAACCAAAGGGCGAAATCGCTGGTGGTACTACGGGTTCTTGTACAACTGCTTTTCACTTGCTTGCGTAAGAACCTATAGTTCCGGACGCAGCACGTGCTCGGGTTGGAAAACGAAATCGCAGACGCGTTGTCGCGTGGACAGTGGGAGAGATTTCGGGGGTTTGGCTCCCAAGGCCGAAGAGCAAGGTTTTCACTGTCCCGGTTATGTTTGGCAGGTGACCGTACCGGACTGAAGGGTTTAGCGTTGCGGTCAATCGCGCCGGACACGCGCAAGGTGTACGGACAGGCTTGGAGTGAGTGGGAGGAGTTTGTCCGGGGGCGGCAACATCAAGGTAAGAGCAGGCATCGGCTGTTGCTTTCTGTTAGGTGGCAGCGCTACGTCTCCGACAGGTCACGAGCAGTGGTTTCTCGGTACTTGGCAGGCATTTCTTTTTCTGCAAGCTGCGAGGCGTCCCTGACGTAACGAAAAGCGAAGTTCTGCGGAAGGCAGTGAAAGGGTGGGCGCGAGTTGCGCCGTCGCCACCAGATAGGAGGCGGCCATCGATGCGGCTTTGTTGCCGGCCGTAATAATGGCCGGAGGGCGAGTTGAGTCGTCCAGGTTTGAGACGCTTTTGTTTAGTTTGGCGTTCTCGATGGCTTTCCACGGAGCCTTTCGATTTTCTGAGTTGTTAGCGCCTTCCAAGAGAGCAGATTCGCGTTTGCTTGTCGAGGACTTGGTAGTGGGTGAGAGGTCCTGGCTGTGCAGGTTACGACGCTCCAAGACGGATCAGGTGGGGAGAGGGCGCTGGGTTACAATGGTATCAGCGCTGGAAGAGAGCGTTGCCCGGTGAGGCTGGCACTGCAATACGTGGGGGTGCGACCCGTTAAGGAGGGGTCTGGGCTGTTGCATTATGATGGGCTGCCAGTCACGAAATACCAGTTTCAATGGATGCTGAGTCGCTGTTTGGCGGGCCTGGGCCTCCCACCCACTGCTTTTGGTACCCACTCCTTTCGCATAGGCGCAGTGACGTCGGCTGCTGCGGCGGGCTACTCCAGAACGGATATACAGGCGGTGGGGCGATGGAAAGCAGCGAGTTATAGACGATATATTCGCCCCGTCGCATGAGAGGTCGGTTTGCGCTTGGTGCTTTGCGTAAAGTCGCAATGTATTATGCTGTTACAGTTCTGTGAATTTGTGGTGTTGTGCGTCTGTTGGTGTTACCCCTTTTGTTTTGTTTTTGTTTGTTATCCTACTCAGGGATTAGCTACTCGCCGTTGCTGGCATGAGTCGGCAGCGGGGGTCTGGAGTTATTTGCGATTTTTTGCCTGACTTGACGGACTGAATTCTAATCCATAATTCGGCTAATTTGGTCTAATCAGAGTCCCTCAGCAGGTCTTTACGTTTCACCTCCAGCTGAGTTATTACATGTGTTTCCCATTTTATACCCCCCCCCCCCCCCTTTCCACCCCCCCCCCACCCCCCCCTGTTTTTATTTCGTTTAATTTTATTTGATTTTCCCCCTTTGTGTCTTTAATTGCACTTCTAAATTGGCAACGAAAAGTGGTGCAGTCGGCTAGGCCGTGACTGCTGCAACAGCGAGTCCTAAAGTTTTCTTTTTTGGCAGATCCTTCAGTATAAACAATGAATAAGCCTCTTAGTAATCAATTCTACCCCTCTTTTTCCCTTCAGGATGGTTCGGAGACAATTTGACCATTTGGGTGGTTGGCCACTCTTACATTTACGGGGCGGCCAGGTTTGTGGCCTCAGAAGGGTCTCAGGCATTGTTTGGAATACAGGGTGTCAGATGGCTTGGCTGGCGCGGAATGATGTGGGGTGAGCTGAGTAGTAGGTTAGTGAGTCAGGCCAGCAAGCATGGAGTCCCTAAGGTTTTCGTTGTCCATCTAGGGGGCAGCGACTAGGGGAAGAGGACATCCTTGGAGCTGCGGTGGGCCATGATACAGGATCTGGCAAGTGTGACCGCGCAATGGACCAATTTGTGTGTTGGTTTTTTCCATGATGGTGCCGAGATTTGTGTTGGAGGGGTGTGGCGGATGGTCGCCGGATTGATGAGGCCCGGAAAATGGTGTAAGGAGCTGTGGCACAGTGGGTGCTGTCCCACGGCGGGTAGGGTGGTGAGACAGCCACCTTTTCCGGTGCGATGGAGTACATCTATCCGAGGAGGAGATGATGTTTTTTCTGGAGGATCTAGGTTTCGCTTTGCAGGAGTTAGGGTAGGTTTCTGGTGGCGGTGCGAAAGACTTTGGGGATGAGTCTTTCGCTGTTGGCGGAAAAGAACGGCAGTTTCGTATGGTAGAGAAAACTGTAGTGTTTTACAGTTTGTTGTGGTTTAGGTGCACTCACCTCCATCGACTTATGGCCGCTTGACCACCCATCCGGGAAGGCAGCGGCAGGGCACCCAGGAGCGGTGGGTAGCCACTGTGGGGGTTGAGTTGTCACCTATTACCGGTTTATGGTAAGCTTTTAGTAAATTTATAGGATTGAGTTATTTAAGTTAATTTAGATTAAGGAGCCGTTCTTTTGGGCCGCCACCATATGCCAGATGGAGCGGCATATTAAATTAATCTCTTTTTATTACAGGTTTCCTAATGGTTAGGGACAAATAAATAGCTAGCAATTTTCTGCCAAATTCAAGTCTCAGTGTCGTTATTTCTGGTTATGATTATGAATGCTTTACTTTCAAAGAAAGGGGTCCACCAAATATCACTAAGATGTTTAGAAGAGAGTATTGACTGCATAGGAGAGAAAAGAGTTAAACATCTGGGGAGGGGTGGACCTAGCTGTTAGGAAAGTACAGCCTTTAAGGGGAGGGCTTGATATATATAGGGAAGGCGAGGCCATTTTAAGTCTCTTGGTGATTTGGTTTCCCTCCCTCCCGCCCTGGTAGTTGGAGATTGTGGCACGTGGTGCTTTGGCTCTAAGTTGTTGGCTGTTTTCGTTGGCTATTTATTGGCGGAAAAGAACGGCAGTTTCGTATGGTAGAGAAAACTGTAGTGTTTTACAGTTTGTTGTGGTTTAGGTGCACTCACCTCCATCGACTTATGGCGGCTTGACCACCCATCCGGGAAGGCAGCGGCAGGGCACCCAGGAGCGGTGGGTAGCCACTGTGGGGGTTGAGTTGTCACCTATTACCGGTTTATGGTAAGCTTTTAGTAAATTTATAGGATTGAGTTATTTAAGTTAATTTAGATTAAGGAGCCGTTCTTTTGGGCCGCCACCATATGCCAGATGGAGCGGCATATTAAATTAATCTCTTTTTATTACAGGTTTCCTAATGGTTAGGGACAAATAAATAGCTAGCAATTTTCTGCCAAATTCAAGTCTCAGTGTCGTTATTTCTGGTTATGATTATGAATGCTTTACTTTCAAAGAAAGGGGTCCACCAAATATCACTAAGATGTTTATGTGTTCCGGTCTGCACTAGTCTTGTTTGCACATGATCCATGATACTGTTAAAGCCTACATTTTGCATTATATTTATATTATGTATTGTTAATTTGATAGTTCTAATATGATACACGATGGTCTTTATTCTCTAGCTATTTTTATCTAAGTGCCATCAGATTCCTTCATGTCCATTATTTGTCATGTGGGGATACATAAGGATTACCCCACGTAAATGTAACACTCCTACGACATGTGTAAACTTGACGGACACAGATGCATAACGAGGGTTTCCTAGGTAACTACGTTGCTAGGCAGCGTACCCTGCATACATTGAAAGAATTTGTGATGACGCGGATGCCTCACGAGAGTATAGGCGTCGCACGTGATGACGCACGTAACACATAAGACGCATAGTGTCGCAGTGATTGGACACATGTGGGCACCACATGTCGGGATCACGTGGTTGCGTTTCAGGAGAGATGTGGTCGCTTCCGCTCCCGCCGGCGTGCGGTTCATACTGTCTGGCGGCACAGCGGGAATAAGTGAATATCCACTTCATTACTTGAATATACGGGATGGATAATACACGGATCATGTGGGGACATGAAGGGATCTGAATAGGTAGGATTGTTGTTATAATATGTTTGTATGTGTATGTCCATGTCATATATGTTCCATGTCTGTTTTTATTAGAATATAATTAAGGTGATGGCTATATATAGATAAGTCATGTTGGTGACAGTTAAACCTTGAAGAAGGTCCAGATAGGACCGAAACGTCGGTGTGTGATGTTTACCTGATGTCTGAATAAAAATCCTGCTGGCTCTAATAACAGTCTGGTGAGTGCACTCTATACAAAGACATATATATATATATATATATATATATATACTGGGTTTTTTAAAGCCCCCTCTGCCAAGTTAAGGGGGGTTGAGGGAGCCCCAGAGATGTCAGTGTACTGGGCCCCAAGATTTCTGTTGCCGTCCCTGGCAGGCAGTGAACAACCACAATAGTTAATTGAACCTGTGTGGAGGTAGCATGGGGAATCGAGTGGTTAGGCAATCCGGGTCAGGTACACTAAAGGTCACATTAGAGCAGACAAGGGGAGAGGCAAAAATAAGTCCAAATACGATTCAAGGTCTGGTACACTGACGGTCTGGTTTGGGAAAAAAGGTATTAGACACTGGGTTGGTGTCCGGAAGGGGGCAGCCATGTCAGCACAGCTGTAGATGGTGTGGGGTGTGTGGCTTAGCATAGGGGGTGGGAGGTGTGTGACGCGGCAAAGGAGGTGAAGGTTGGGGTGTGGCTGCACAATTGCATCATCGTGGCCATACAACCCACTAGACAATGGTTGGTACAAAGAGTCCACAAAGTAGCACTGCAGACTGCATGGTAGTAAAATGGGAGCTGGGAGTCAGTTATGGGAATTGAATACACAAGCGAGGTTAGCACGGCTCAGCACAGGAGGCAATCACCTAGCACTGATTGCTAGAAGAGTTCCTAATTTGTGTTCATAGGGGGCCTGACACTAAGTTCAGGCATATGTCCACATAAGTGCGCACCATAGACCACAATGCCGCTATTTTTTCTGTCCGCAGCCCCAAGCAATGGCACTGGACACCCAAGACCCTTAACGCATGTGATCCGGACCTTAAAGGACACCACTGAGCATACAGAAAGTGACTGATGGATATTGTGTCATCTACACCCTGTCTCCTGCGGCAAGATAACATAAGTTGTTGGGTTTAGGAGGCGCAAGTGCCAGACGCGACCAAATACTGTATGCACACAGGGATAGGTGGACACTTTGGGCCATGCTCAGTACAATTTTGCATAGGATGCAGATGTAGATACAGCTCATAAGGAGATGCACTTTGCTAGACTTCCTGCCAGTAATCCCATTGCATAACGCAGCAGTCAGCTGCAATCAGTCTCTTCTAGACTCCATTAGCCATAAATGGCTGATAACACAGAGCAGGACATTGGGCCCAATTCAGCATGGATCGTAGATGTGCGAAAAAACACACATCTGCGATTCAATACTCCGACATGTGGCGGAACGCCCAGATCCAGACCCCACCCTCTACAAACATGCGAAAGCATCACACGGCGGCAATGCTTTCTTATACTTAGGGTAGCCCTCTGCCTATGCAGCCTAGCTGCGAAGGCTAGCGGCAACCCGCCATGTTTTGGGTCGCAGCAGCTGCATGTGATGTCACGCAGCCCCCGCGGCCCACCCCGCAAACAGTCCGGACACGCCTGCGTTATCTGCACCGCGCCCCGAAAACGCTCCCACGACGCCCCCTCCACGCCCTGCGAAGGCCTCTGCCTGTCAATCAGGCAGAAGCGTTTACAGATGTGAGATGCTGTCATATCTCACAGTGTGCGCAGGCGCAGTGCGGCTGCTGAGCGTGCGCACACTTCACAGGGCTTCAGCCTGCGAACGCATTGCCTTTTTCTGTATTGCCAACGTAAATACATTAAGTATCTCTAGTCCTCTCACTGCATTTATAATTATGTCTCTAAATGATATTAGTATCTCTTTCATATCATCAGTATAAAATCAGTATAATAAGTATAATCATATATTATTATTTTTTTCATGCCTATATTAAAAACAGAGTGTCTGTAAACGTTGCTGGGTGTTAAAGCTGATGGAACGGGCAGAAGATGAAGCGGGTATAGGGCCTAATTCAGACCAGCAAATTTGTTAGCTAATGGGCAAAACCATGGGGGTTATTCCGAGTTGTTCGCTCGTTATTTTTTTGTCGCAACGGAGCGATTAGTCGCTAATGCGCATGCGCAATGTCCGCAGTGCGACTGCGCCAAGTAAATTTGCTATGCAGTTAGGTATTTTACTCACGGCATTACGAGGTTTTTTCTTCGTTCTGGTGATCGTAATGTGATTGACAGGAAGTGGGTGTTTCTGGGCGGAAACTGGCCATTTTATGGGTGTGTGCGAAAAAACGCTACCGTTTCTGGGAAAAACGCGGGAGTGGCTGGAGAAACGGAGGAGTGTCTGGGCGAACGCTGGGTGTGTTTGTGACGTCAAACCAGGAACGAAACTGACTGAACTGATCGCAGATGCCGAGTAAGTCTGGAGCTACTCAGAAACTGCTAAGAAGTGTCTATTCGCAATTCTGCTAATCTTTCGTTCGCAATTTTGATAAGCTAAGATTCACTCCCAGTAGGCGGCGGCTTAGCGTGTGCAAAGCTGCTAAAAGCAGCTTGCGAGCGAACAACTCGGAATGACCCCCCATGTGCACTGCAGGAGGGGCAGATGTAACATGTGCAGAGAGAGTTAGATTTGGGTGGGTTATATTGTTTCTGTGCAGGGTAAATACTGGCTTCTTTATTTTTACACTGCAATTTAGATTTCAGTTTGAACACACCCCACCCAAATCTAACTCTCTCTGCACATGTTACATCTGCCCCACCTGCACTGCACGTTACATCTGCCCCACCTGCACTGCACAAGGTTTTGCCCATTAGAGAACAAATTTGCTGCTGCGATCAGGTCTGAGTTAGGCCCATAGGCAGTTCTGAGAACTTCTCACAAAGCACTTTGTGTTCCTCTCATTCGGGAGGCTGGCCCAGACAGCGCACTGTTTGCATTGCAGATATCTCCGATGTTTGAGTAACAGTCTCTAATATGGAACCATGGAAACTGCTGCATAACGACGAGCTGACGTTTTGTGCTGTAACTATTAGTATAATACACAGAGTATACTTGCCGTACGTGTCCTCAGTGCGTGTTGCAGTATCTCGGCCAGGATGGATGTGTTGTTTGTCACCACAATGACGAGGGAGTATGAGTTGAGGATAACATCATTCTTAATACAGTGATCACTAATTGCAATGACAGATTTCCTGCTTTCCAGCAAAAAGATCATTTAAAAAAAAAAAAAACCATAAGGTGATTCTCACATCCAGAGCAGCCACCAGGGGGGGACTGTGGGGACTCGAGTCCTGGGCTCTTATAGAACGGGGGGCCCACCTCCTCCTACCGCCAATACCTGGAGAGCTGCACAGGCAGCGCAACAACTGCGGCTGATACACAGGGAGGACTTAAAACATCGTTCCTGCATGTCCGCAACGCTCCACCTATATTGATGTGTGACATCACATAGGGGTGGAGCAGTGTTGCAGAATCTTTTTTTTTTCTTGGTGAGGGTGCCCTGTGTATTTTGTCAGTCCTGGGCCCCGCAATTTCTGATGGCAGTCCTGCTCACATCTATGTCATAATTGCCAACCTCCAGCATCCTTACCGTAATATAATCCATGGTCCATGAGAACCTCCCTGTTTTACAGTACTGCATAAAATGCCCCTTTTCTGCATGCTACATGTACTTCTTACAATATATTCTTAGGAGCAAATTTACTAAAGCACCTAAAACTGAAAAGATGTGATGTTGCCCATAGCAACCATTCAGATTCTGTCTATCATTTTCTAGGATGCAATAGAGAAATGATACACAGAAGCTGATTGGTTGCTATGGCCAACACCACCTCTTTTCATTTTTAGAAGCATTAGTAAATTTACCCCTTAGAATGTAGACTTTCAGGCTTAGGGGGGATTCCTGCTGCCCATAAACTACACAGGGCAGGCACGGACTGGCAAGGGTGGCTGGAAGGCAAATTAACACTGATTCCTTTTGCCCCAAGACTCCCCTTGCCATTAGTTTTCCCCTCACTAATACTAACTGCTTGCTCTGGGGAAAGCTTATTTATTCGTTATCTCTCTGACTTGGCCATTTTTTTCCGTGTTCAAGAGCTGCAGCGATTGTAACTGTTAATTTTCTTACACTGTAAACTTCATGATGAAGCACCAGCCATTCTAAAATAAAACACGCTCAGTTGCCACCCAGTAATGATGATCAGGGCCGCAGAGAGGGTGGGAAGTGAGTACTAAATACATGAGCCCAGCCTTGCTGAAGGGACCCGGCATTAGCCATTGTACCCAATCCCTGCAGCAATCCTTTCTCGTATATTTCCATGTACAGTAGCGCACCACGGTTCGGAAACTAACAGTAAAGTGATCCTATCAGAGACCCTGTTCCCGGATAGGATTTTTGCAACATCACAGTGATCTACTGTATAATTCCTTATTGTCTAAAACCCGATAATTGAAAACCATGGCCCTATAACTGCCATGTTACAGCCTGTATTTGAAAAATAACAGGAGCTGATTGGCTGGTACTTTCTCCCTCTCATCACTTTATCTCTCCCCAAGACTTAATACATCTCCCTCTATAAGCCTGGGTTAACAACATTCAGCCAACCGAAGCACGTGACTGCTTTGTAGGAATCTACACCTGCGTCTGGACATTCAGTATAGAGGGAATTAGCTAAAAACACGTAATATTCATCAGAAGACCCATGCTATATATCAGATACTGACAGCACTTTGAGGGTCATTCCGAGTTGTTCGCTCGCTAGCAGTTTTTAGCAGCCGTGCAAACGCTATGCCGCCTCCCACTGGGAGTGTATTTTAGCTTAGCAGAAGTGCAAACGAAAAGGATCGCACAGCGGCTACAAAAAAATAATGTGCAGTTTCAGAGTAGCTTCAGACCTACTCAGCGCTTGCGATCACTTCAGAATGTTCAGTTCCGGATTTGACGTCACAAACACGCCCTGCGCTCGCCCAGCCACGCCTGCGTTTTTCCTGGCACGCCTGTGTTTTTTCGAACACTCCCTGAAAACGGTCAGTTGACACCCAGAAACGCCCTCTTCCTGTCAATCACTCTGCGGCCAGCAGTGCGACTGAAAAGCTTTGCTAAACCGTGTGTAAAAATACATCGGCCGTTGTGAAAGTACGTCGCGTGTGTGCACTGCGCCGCATGCACATGCGCAGAAGTGCAGTTTTTTTTCATTAATCGCAGTGCAGCGAACATTTTCAGCTAGCGATCAACTCGGAATGACCCCCTTTGTGTGTTCAGGCTTACACCAGAGGGTATGGGTCGTTCGGTCGACCCAACTTAGGTCGACAGTCATTAGGTCGACCACTCTTGGTCGACACGCATTAGGTCGACAGGGTCACAGGTCAAAAGGTCGACATGAGTTTTTTTAAACTTTTTTGGGTGTCGTTTTCTTCGTACAGTGACCGGGAACCCCAATTAGTGCACTGTGCCCCCTCGCGCGGCACAGGCTACCGTTCCCAATTCTAGTCCACGTGGATCGTAAAGTATGAAAAGGTCCAAAAATTAGGAAAAAAATTTAAAAACTCATGTCGACCTTTTGACTCGTCGACCTAGTGTGCCTGTTGACCTATAGTGGTTGATCTAATGACTGTTGACCTAACGACCGTCTCCCACGCCAGAGCAGGTACGTCACCCATGCATGCATGTCATACGGCTAATGATAAAACTTATTCACTCAGTGCGACAAAATGATCAGGTTTTAGACCCTAGAATTAGAATTTGTTATCACCAATATTTGCACCAATAAAGAAATGATGTTTCACCCAAATGTGTTAACAATCACATCCAGGGACGGGGGCTGTGAAAGGACGTGTTAGAACTTTGAAGCAATGTGATGACATCATTTTTCTTTTGGGACCCCCCGGCGCTCCTGGGCATAAATGGTGTGCTGACCACGCATGTGTAAGTGGCCGTTGGCACGGGGCTTCCTACGGAACCAGCTTCCAGTAATTACTGCAAAGTGTCGCCAATAGGTTAGAGTGGCTAATGCCATTTAGAGATGGTATTAGCTGCTGGGGCCAAGCTGGTCAATCCGACAGCCCATAGTAGCAGGTGTTGGGAATGATGCATGTGCGGGGGTTGTTATTGCAGAGTTATACTGGCACACACCAACGGATGACTCAAGCTATGAACAACCCAGTTACTTAACCAGTGGTATAACAGGTTCAGCCGTACTCACTGTTGCATACGCATTGGTTCTCAAGGATCGAAGCTTCAGCTTAGTGGGGTTCTATACTGCTCACCAGCCGGTGAGTGTATGCTGCTTGCAGGCTGTGGTGCAGAGTTGCTGGAGCAGCTTTATATTGCAGAAAATCATTGAGGTCTCTCTGGAGATAAGTGGGAGACTTGTGTCTCTAATGTCACTTCTTCTCATAGTCATACACAATACTAATAGGCTCATTTATGAATAAGTGATAAATTTCACTGTGAGTGATAAATTGCACCAGCCAATCATGTCCTAACTTCCATGTCTACAAGATGGCTGCAGTTACATGTGCAGTAACACATCAGGTTGGCAGACAGACCTCCTTGGGTCCTAGTGCCCAGCATGTATGCACAGTAAAGAGACAGCGCAGTCGCATTACGCTTTCTAACATCAGCCCTCACAGAACTGTATGGCGGATGCTTCTGCTTCAGACATGGACGGAGCAGATAACGGGTGTTGTGGGGGAATATCCCAAAAATATTATTTGATAAATAAACCCCATTGTGACTACAGGGAGCTGGGAAGGGTTGCTATCACTAATAGACAGTATTATGAGCTCAGACAGATTAGAGGAAGCTTTCACTGGCCAGCTACACGTAACTCACCAGAAACGTACCAATAAATCGTTTGCTATATGTACCTAGTATTGCAACCTCTTCTCAGTCAGAAAGCAGTGTAATGTTGTGACACTGAAGGACGACAGTTGCATCCTCATGAAAGGTTAACACCACCAAGCAGGACCGAAATGATAACTGCATCCATATGTGACACCGGTTTCTAGGACATAGGAAGCCTGAAGCAGCTGGGACGCCGGCGAACATACAGCTGGCTAACAGTATCAAGACGAATCAGTGCAGCCGTGTGATGAAATGCACTAGCTGCTAGGAGGCTGAAATGACAAGGAACACTTCTGCAAACCAGCAGCAGCAGCAAAGCGGAACAGCCTCCGGACTGGACACATGTGGGCAGATAAACTTTCAGACCTCAAGACAGAAGAAAAAAACTTTCTCACCTTCATCAGCGATCAGTCGAGGTTCACCGTCGACTACGGGCTAGGGGGAAGTCACCAAGGGACTGAAGGTTCTCTTGCGCAAGCAAAATACAAGATATCAAATTATTCAAATACTCTATGGGGGTGATTCAGACCTGATTGCACGCAGGCGTTTTTTTTGCAGTGCTGCGATCAGGTAGTTGCCGCCTACAGGGGGAGGGGGTAGTTGATGTGCAGGGGTGCGAACGCTTGTGCAGAGAGCTGCACAAACAAAAGTTTGTGCAGTCTCTGCACAGCTCAGGTCTTACTCAGCCGCTGCGACGATCCGGCCAGGAGCTGACGTCAGCAATCCTCCCTTAAAACGGCTGGGCACGCCTGCGTTTTTCCGGACACTCCCTAGAAACAGTCAGTTGACACCCACAAACTGCCTCTTCCTGTCAATCTTCTTGCGATCGCCGGTGCGATCGCTTTCTTCGTAAAATCCATCGCTGTCCGACGGACTTGCATGCGCAGTTCAGGCCCGATCGCACCGCTACAAAAAAAAACTAGAGTGTGATCGGGTCTGAATGACCCCCTATGTGCAAGTAATACAGCTGTATACACAAAGGAAAAACAAAAACACACAACCTCAGTATTGTGTTCCAGATCCCTGTGCCATACAGACTGTAACACAGGGGCCAGGGAACTTTTTTACCTTTTACCCCAAAATATATTCAGATACGCCGACGTTAATTTGTTATTATTTTTGGCAATGAATGGGTTATTTAACACTTTCTCCCCAAAACACCAGAATGAAT
The DNA here is from genome assembly GCF_028390025.1 of Pseudophryne corroboree. NCBI lineage: Eukaryota > Metazoa > Chordata > Amphibia > Anura > Myobatrachidae > Pseudophryne > Pseudophryne corroboree. The sequence goes on along the minus strand of NC_086454.1, from coordinate 356,162,138 downwards.
GTAAGAAAGATTAATGAGGGAGGAGGAGGCGGACACGACTTTTAGGAGACAGACGGTCACATCCTCACCTCACTGTTATGTGGCCACTGTCTGATCCTGCGGAACTCCGTCAGCGGTCAGCCACAGAACACTTCAAGTGTGGGCTGCGGGCGGGAGGACAGGACAGCGCAGGACGGGAGGGCGTGAGGGAGCGCGGTGTGACGTCAGCATGTCAGACCGCAGCCAGGAACACAGCACAGGGTGGCCAGGAGCACAGCGCAGGGCGGGCAGGAGGGAGCGCGGTGTGATGTCAGCACGTCATATCGCGACTAGAGATGAGCGCCTGAAATTTTTCGGGTTTTGTGTTTTGGTTTTGGGTTCGGTTCCGCGGCCGTGTTTTGGGTTCGAACGCGTTTTGGCAAAACCTCACCGAATTATTTTTGTCGGATTCGGGTGTGTTTTGGATTCGGGTGTTTTTTTCAAAAAACCCTAAAAAACAGCTTAAATCATAGAATTTGGGGGTAATTTTGATCCCAAAGTATTATTAACCTCAAAAAACATAATTTACACTCATTTTCAGCCTATTCTGAACACATCACACCTCACAATATTATTTTTAGTCCTAAAATTTGCACCGAGGTCGCTGTGTGAGTAAGATAAGCGACCCTAGTGGCCGACACAAACACCGGGCCCATCTAGGAGTGGCACTGCAGTGTCACGCAGGATGTCCCTTCCAAAAAACCCTCCCCAAACAGCACATGACGCAAAGAAAAAAAGAGGCGCAATGAGGTAGCTGTGTGAGTAAGATTAGCGACCCTAGTGGCCGACACAAACACCGGGCCCATCTAGGAGTGGCACTGCAGTGTCACGCAGGATGTCCCTTCCAAAAAACCCTCCCCAAACAGCACATGACGCAAAGAAAAAAAGAGGCGCAATGAGGTAGCTGACTGTGTGAGAAAGATAAGCGACCCTAGTGGCCGACACAAACACCGGGCCCATCTAGGAGTGGCACTGCAGTGTCACGCAGGATGGCCCTTCCAAAAAACCCTCCCCAAACAGCACATGACGCAAAGAAAAAAAGAGGCGCAATGAGGTAGCTGACTGTGTGAGTAAGATTAGCGACCCTAGTGGCCGACACAAACACCGGGCACATCTAGGAGTGGCACTGCAGTGTCACGCAGGATGTCCCTTCCAAAAAACCCTCCCCAAACAGCACATGACGCAAAGAAAAAAAGAGGCGCAATGAGGTAGCTGTGTGAGTAAGATTAGCGACCCTAGTGGCCGACACAAACACCGGGCCCATCTAGGAGTGGCACTGCAGTGTCACGCAGGATGTCCCTTCCAAAAAACCCTCCCCAATTAGCACATGATGCAAAGAAAAAGAAAAGAAAAAAGAGGTGCAAGATGGAATTATCCTTGGGCCCTCCCACCCACCCTTATGTTGTATAAACAAAACAGGACATGCACACTTTAACCAACCCATCATTTCAGTGACAGGGTCTGCCACACGACTGTGACTGATATGACGGGTTGGTTTGGACCCCCCCCAAAAAAGAAGCAATTAATCTCTCCTTGCACAAACTGGCTCTACAGAGGCAAGATGTCCACCTCATCTTCACCCTCCGATATATCACCGTGTACATCCCCCTCCTCACAGATTATCAATTCGTCCCCACTGGAATCCACCATCTCAGCTCCCTGTGTACTTTGTGGAGGCAATTGCTGCTGGTCAATGTCTCCGCGGAGGAATTGATTATAATTCATTTTAATGAACATCATCTTCTCCACATTTTCTGGATGTAACCTCGTACGCCGATTGCTGACAAGGTGAGCGGCGGCACTAAACACTCTTTCGGAGTACACACTTGTGGGAGGGCAACTTAGGTAGAATAAAGCCAGTTTGTGCAAGGGCCTCCAAATTGCCTCTTTTTCCTGCCAGTATAAGTACGGACTGTGTGACGTGCCTACTTGGATGCGGTCACTCATATAATCCTCCACCATTCTATCAATGTTGAGAGAATCATATGCAGTGACAGTAGACGACATGTCCGTAATCGTTGTCAGGTCCTTCAGTCCGGACCAGATGTCAGCATCAGCAGTCGCTCCAGACTGCCCTGCATCACCGCCAGCGGGTGGGCTCGGAATTCTGAGCCTTTTCCTCGCACCCCCAGTTGCGGGAGAATGTGAAGGAGGAGATGTTGACAGGTCGCGTTCCGCTTGACTTGACAATTTTGTCACCAGCAGGTCTTTCAACCCCAGCAGACCTGTGTCTGCCGGAAAGAGAGATCCAAGGTAGGCTTTAAATCTAGGATCGAGCACGGTGGCCAAAATGTAGTGCTCTGATTTCAACAGATTGACCACCCGTGAATCCTTGTTAAGCGAATTAAGGGCTGCATCCACAAGTCCCACATGCCTAGCGGAATCGCTCCGTGTTAGCTCCTTCTTCAATGCCTCCAGCTTCTTCTGCAAAAGCCTGATGAGGGGAATGACCTGACTCAGGCTGGCAGTGTCTGAACTGACTTCACGTGTGGCAAGTTCAAAGGGCATCAGAACCTTGCACAACGTTGAAATCATTCTCCACTGCACTTGAGACAGGTGCATTCCACCTACTATATCGTGCTCAATTGTATAGGCTTGAATGGCCTTTTGCTGCTCCTCCAACCTCTGAAGCATATAGAGGGTTGAATTCCACCTCGTTACCACTTCTTGCTTCAGATGATGGCAGGGCAGGTTCAGTAGTTTTTGGTGGTGCTCCAGTTTTCTGTACGTGGTGCCTGTACGCCGAAAGTGTCCCGCAATTCTTCTGGCCACCGACAGCATCTCTTGCACGCCCCTGTCGTTTTTTAAAAAATTCTGCACCACCAAATTCAAGGTATGTGCAAAACATGGGACGTGCTGGAATTGGCCCAGATTTAATGCACACACAATATTGCTGGCGTTGTCCGATGCCACAAATCCACAGGAGAGTCCAATTGGGGTAAGCCATTCCGCGATGATCTTCCTCAGTTGCCGTAAGAGGTTTTCAGCTGTGTGCGTATTCTGGAAAGCGGTGATACAAAGCGTAGCCTGCCTAGGAAAGAGTTGGCGTTTGCGAGATGCTGCTACTGGTGCCGCCGCTGCTGTTCTTGCGGCGGGAGTCCATACATCTACCCAGTGGGCTGTCACAGTCATATAGTCCTGACCCTGCCCTGCTCCACTTGTCCACATGTCCGTGGTTAAGTGGACATTGGGTACAGCTGCATTTTTTAGGACACTGGTGACTCTTTTTCTGAGGTCTGTGTACATTTTCGGTATCGCCTGCCTAGAGAAATGGAACCTAGATGGTATTTGGTACCGGGGACACAGTACCTCCAACAAGTCTCTAGTTGGCTCTGCAGTAATGATGGATACCGGAACCACGTTTCTCACCACCCAGGATGCCAAGGCCTCAGTTATCCGCTTTGCAGTAGGATGACTGCTGTGATATTTCATCTTCCTCGCAAAGGACTGTTGAACAGTCAATTGCTTACTGGAAGTAGTACAAGTGGGCTTACGACTTCCCCTCTGGGATGACCATCGACTCCCAGCGGCAACAACAGCAGCGCCAGCAGCAGTAGGCGTTACACGCAAGGATGCATCGGAGGAATCCCAGGCAGGAGAGGACTCGTCAGACTTGCCAGTGACATGGCCTGCAGGACTATTGGCATTCCTGGGGAAGGAGGAAATTGACACTGAGGGAGTTGGTGGGGTGGTTTGCGTGAGCTTGGTTACAAGAGGAAGGGATTTACTGGTCAGTGGACTGCTTCCGCTGTCACCCAAAGTTTTTGAACTTGTCACTGACTTATTATGAATGCGCTGCAGGTGACGTATAAGGGAGGATGTTCCGAGGTGGTTAACGTCCTTACCCCTACTTATTACAGCTTGACAAAGGGAACACACGGCTTGACACCTGTTGTCCGCATTTCTGGTGAAATACCTCCACACCGAAGAGCTGATTTTTTTGGTATTTTCACCTGGCATGTCAACGGCCATATTCCTCCCACGGACAACAGGTGTCTCCCCGGGTGCCTGACTTAAACAAACCACCTCACCATCAGAATCCTCCTGGTCAATTTCCTCCCCAGCGCCAGCAACACCCATATCCTCCTCATCCTGGTGTACTTCAACACTGACATCTTCAATCTGACTATCAGGAACTGGACTGCGGGTGCTCCTTCCAGCACTTGCAGGGGGCGTGCAAATGGTGGAAGGCGCATGCTCTTCACCTCCAGTGTTGGGAAGGTCAGGCATCGCAACCGACACAATTGGACTCTCCTTGTGGATTTGGGATTTCGAAGAACGCACAGTTCTTTGCGGTGCTTTTGCCAGCTTGAGTCTTTTCAGTTTTCTAGCGAGAGGCTGAGTGCTTCCATCCTCATGTGAAGCTGAACCACTAGCCATGAACATAGGCCAGGGCCTCAGCCGTTCCTTGCCACTCCGTGTGGTAAATGGCATATTGGCAAGTTTACGCTTCTCCTCCGACAATTTTATTTTAGGTTTTGGAGTCCTTTTTTTTCTGATATTTGGTGTTTTGGATTTGACATGCTCTGTACTATGACATTGGGCATCGGCCTTGGCAGACGACGTTGCTGGCATTTCATCGTCTCGGCCATGACTAGTGGCAGCAGCTTCAGCACGAGGTGGAAGTGGATCTTGATCTTTCCCTAATTTTGGAACCTCAACTTTTTTGTTCTCCATATTTTATAGGCAGAACTAAAAGGCACCTCAGGTAAACAATGGAGATGGATGGATTGGATACTAGTATTGGATACCTGCCGACTGCCGACACAGAGGTAGCCACAGCCGTGAACTACCGCACTGTACACTGGTTGATAAAGAGATAGTAGTATACTCGTAACAACTAGTATGACACTATGACGACGGTATAAAGAATGAAAAAAAAACCACGGTTAGGTGGTATATATTATAATAATAATACAATTATGGATGGACGGACTGCCTGCCGACTGCCGACACAGAGGTAGCCACAGCCGTGAACTACCGCACTGTACACTGGTTGATAAAGAGATAGTAGTATACTCGTAACAACTAGTATGACACTATGACGACGGTATAAAGAATGAAAAAAAAACCACGGTTAGGTGGTATATATTATAATAATAATACAATTATGGATGGACGGACTGCCTGCCGACTGCCGACACAGAGGTAGCCACAGCCGTGAACTACCGCACTGTACACTGGTTGATAAAGAGATAGTAGTATACTCGTAACAACTAGTATGACACTATGACGACGGTATAAAGAATGAAAAAAAAACCACGGTTAGGTGGTATATATTATAATAATAATACAATTATGGATGGACGGACTGCCTGCCGACTGCCGACACAGAGGTAGCCACAGCCGTGAACTACCGCACTGTACACTGGTTGATAAAGAGATAGTAGTATACTCGTAACAACTAGTATGACACTATGACGACGGTATAAAGAATGAAAAAAAAACCACGGTTAGGTGGTATATATTATAATAATAATACAATTATGGATGGACGGACTGCCTGCCGACTGCCGACACAGAGGTAGCCACAGCCGTGAACTACCGCACTGTACACTGGTTGATAAAGAGATAGTAGTATACTCGTAACAACTAGTATGACACTATGACGACGGTATAAAGAATGAAAAAAAAACCACGGTTAGGTGGTATATATTATAATAATAATACAATTATGGATGGACGGACTGCCTGCCGACTGCCGACACAGAGGTAGCCACAGCCGTGAACTACCGCACTGTACACTGGTTGATAAAGAGATAGTAGTATACTCGTAACAACTAGTATGACACTATGACGACGGTATAAAGAATGAAAAAAAAACCACGGTTAGGTGGTATATATTATAATAATAATACAATTATGGATGGACGGACTGCCTGCCGACTGCCGACACAGAGGTAGCCACAGCCGTGAACTACCGCACTGTACACTGGTTGATAAAGAGATAGTAGTATACTCGTAACAACTAGTATGACACTATGACGGTATAAAGAATGAAAAAAAAACCACGGTTAGGTGGTATATATTATAATAATAATACAATTATGGATGGACGGACTGCCTGCCGACTGCCGACACAGAGGTAGCCACAGCCGTGAACTACCGCACTGTACACTGGTTGATAAAGAGATAGTAGTATACTCGTAACAACTAGTATGACACTATGACGACGGTATAAAGAAAGAAAAAAAAATACCACGGTAAGGTGGTATATATTGTAATACAATTATGGATGGACGGACTGCCTGCCGAGTTCCGACTGCCGACACAGAGGTAGCCACAGCCGTGAACTACCGCACTGTACTGTGTCTGCTGCTAATATAGACTGGTTGATAAAGAGATAGTATACAATACATACAACAATATACTACTATACTGGTGGTCAGGCACTGGTCACCACTAGTCACACTGGCAGTGGCACTCCTGCAGCAAAAGTGTGCACTGTTTAATTTTAAATTAATATAATATTATGTACTCCTGGGGGCTCCTGCTATAACAACCTGCAGTGCTCCCCAGTCTCCCCCACAATTATTATAAGCTTTGCCTTTTATACATTGATGTGCAGCACACTGGGCTGAGCTGAGTGCACACAGACTGAGTCACACTGTGTGACTGGCTGCTGCTGTGTATCGTTTTTTTTCAGGCAGAGAACGGATATAGCAGAGAACGGATATATTAAAATAAATAAAAGTTAACTAACAACAACTGCACTGGTCACTGTGGTAAACTCTGTCTGACTCTGCACAATCTCTCTCTCTCTTCTAATCTAATTTCTAATGGAGAGGACGCCAGCCACGTCCTCTCCCTATCAATCTCAATGCACGTGTGAAAATGGCGGCGACGCGCGGCTCCTTATATAGAATCCGAGTCTCGCGAGAATCCGACAGCGTCATGATGACGTTCGGGCGCGCTCGGGTTAACCGAGCAAGGCGGGAGGATCCGAGTCTGCTCGGACCCGTGAAAAAAACATGAAGTTCGTGCGGGTTCGGTTTCAGAGAAACCGAACCCGCTCATCTCTAATCGCGACCTGGCCGGTGCTGGACTGGGCTGTGTCTCGGCAGCGCGACCGTCCGACCATTACCCACAGGAATTTCATCTTTTACCCCATTTGGGGTAATTTACCCCTGTTCCCCGACCACTGCTGTAACAGGACAGTATAGCAGGTGAGTTGCACTCTTTGTTTACCACAAAAAACGAATAGAAATGATTGTCTCTTTGTTGGCGCACGTTGAGAAGTTGAATTTTAAAAGTATACCTTTTATTATATCAATATTATTAAAATCCCCTCACGAATTGAGGACAATACATTTAAACATGTACATAAAGTGAATATTATGTGATATTAAAAAAAAATCAAGGACGCTACCTATCAACTGATCCAATATTTGGAGAGAAACACCACGAGCGGGACTGTACTAAAGGGAAAATGCAATAAAACCCCTGTTTTATTGCATTTTCGTATGTACTAACCCCCGTCCGCCGCATTTTGACCCCTGAGGGTATCACCATGTTTGGATGGTGATACCCTATGAAAGCCTATGGGCTTCTTATCGCTGGCCGCTGCAACCTACCGCCTCCACCCCCCCTCCTCCCCGCCGCAGACGCCGAACCCCCTCCCCCCAGCATACCTTCTTCAAGTAAGCTCTGGCCCGGAAGCTAAACTTCTCCCCTAGCAACGCAGCTGGAGGTCCTTCAGGCTGCAGGGCGGAGGAGGAGGCACCCGGGACAGCCTGCTGCCTGCTCCCAGGCAGCTGAGCAGGTGGAGACCCCAGGGAGGTGACGGAGACCCCCGCACACACCTCACAGGTATCGCAGGGTGATCCGTCACAGCATCGCAATGTTAACTGCATATGATAGTACATATGCGATCAACATCGCTGGGATAGGCGGCGATGTATGTTAATACATCCCATCAAAATTCAGTATGTCCAGGTAAGTCTCCAAGATTGTGATTTCTTTTAGAGAAACAATTTATAGTAAATATATACATGAAATTGGGTCCACTCATAAATATTCAAGGAATGGTATCTCCTGACCATCAATTTGCGGCAAGTATGTGAGAGAGTATTCAGGGATATAATACCTTTTAGATATTCAATCTGCGGTAAGTATATATATATATATATATATATATATATATATATATACTGTATATATATATATATATATATATATATATTTTTTTTTTTAATCAAGACGGGAAAATACAAGTAAACTGTAGGTATCTCCTCAGGGAATTGTTGTAATCCGAACAGCTGTCTGCCCTCTCGGCCAGTGCAATTTTAGTGTTCCACGCCACCTGACTGCGAATTCCCTGTGAAAAGCTGGTCCGCCTGCTTGAGTCTGCCCCCCAGGCTGAAAGTTGCCAGTTAGCCCCGATCCTGTACCCTCTACCGTCTACTACACCACCCGCAAACATCTGTCCTGCATGGTTCGAACAGAACCACAACCTGGGCCGTGGGAGTCGCTGCAAAGTTTGTTTGTCCAATAGTAGCAGAAGTGGCTAAAAGTTGTTTTTAGGAGACACAAAACATCTTGCAGCTTTCACCAGACCTGGATATTGGCCAAGTGACTGTATGGGCATAAACAGATGGAGCCACGCTCATCTTGGCTTCTCTGCTGTGCCTAGGTGCACCAAGGCTTATTAGCATAAAACTTTCATCTATTGTTTTCAGCTGCAATACAATAAGAGAGAACAATACAGCAGGGGATTAAGTCATTACAGCAGGGGATTAAGTCTGACTGCCCTGGCTCAATTAATCCAATTAAAGGCAAAAATGAAGATGGCTCCATCTGTATGCAATGGGATTCAAATGGCGTTCTTAGACAACAATGCTGACTAAGGGGGTCATTCCGAGTTGATCCCTCGCTGGCTAGTTTTAGCAGCCGTGCAAACGCTATGCCGCCGCCCACTGAGGAGTGTATTTAGCGTAGCAGAAGTGGGAACGCCTGTGCAGCTGAGCTCTGCAAAAACAGTTTGTGCGGTTTCAGAGTAGCTCTGAACCTACTCAGCGCTTGCGATCACTTCAGCCTATTCCTGTCTGGATTTGACGTCATACACCCGCCCAGCGACCGCCCAGCCACGCCTGCATTTTTTCTGGCACGCCTGCGTTTTTGCAAACACTCCCTGAAAACGGTCAGTTGACACCCAGTAATGCCCCCTGCGTGTCAATCTTCTTGCGGATGTCAGTGCGAAGAAAAACTTCGCTAGAACCTGAGCACAACCACAGAGACCTTTGTACCCGTACGTCGCGCGTGTGCATTGCGGGGCATACGCATGTGCAGAAATGCAGCTTTTTCACCTGATCGCTGCGCTGTGAAAATCGTCAGCGAGCGATCAACTCGGAATGACCCCCTGAGGGCCTAATCCACTAAGGATTGCAATTGCAAATCGGCCTTCTTCAGTGGTGACCCTGAAGAGCTGTACTCATCACAGCCTACCATAAAGGGAGATATGTATCCAAGACTGGCGAGAGATAAAGTACCAGTCAGTCAGCTCCTGTCATGTTACAGGCTGTGATTGACAAATGACAGGACAGATGAACAGGATTTATATATTAGTTAGAGGAAGGATTCACATGGATCTGACACTGTACATGCTTAAACTCCAATTGTACTCCCAATCTCCGCCCCGAAATGCACATCACAATTCTGAGGCCGTGTGTCTCAATGGCGACTGCCCCTCTATGCGTACATGCCATGCGACGCGTGCACTGTTTTTAGCAATATAGGGGGCAATACAGATCTGCAAAGGGGATCGCCGGTCAGTGACGGGTTTGTGCGAAGGATCCGAACTGCGCATGCGTACGCACCACTCTGCGCAGGCGCGTCGCACGGCTGCATAGGAGATCACCGGTCAGCGACGGGTTTTGTGAAGGATGCATTCGCAAGGCATTCGCAAGGAGATTGACAGGAATAAAGCGTTAGTGAGTGTCAACTGATGGTTTTCAGGGCGTGTTTGGAAAAACACAGGCGTGTCCAAGCGTTTGAAGGGCAGGTGTCTGACGGCGGGTGTCTGTCCCCGGACAGGCTGATGTGATCACAGTGGTTGAGTAAGTCCTGGCCTGTGCAGAGACTGCACAAAATCAGTTTGTACAGCTCTGCTACACATGCGATCGCACACTTGCACAGCTAAAATACCCTCCCCCTGTAGGCGGCGACTATCTGATCGCAGCACTGCAAAAATCACCTGCTAGCGATCAGGTCTGAATTACCCCCATAGACACATGCAGTGCACAGTAACAAACAATGACCCAACTCCGCTAACATCTGCATTGAGCGTGAATCAGGCCTTAGTGTATGCGTTGTGTAGATTATTAATAAAGTTTACACAAAAAAAAATGCATACAGTAGAAGACAGGAAGTCAGACGCTGATAGTGGATTGTGGAAGGCGTTGCTGCAATGTGACAAGTAGCTTGTGAGTCTTGCTCTTGAACGCGCCAGGATAATGCTGCGCTAACAAAATCCTTTGAAATGTAGTATAAAACAAGAACAAAAAAGCATTAATAACATCTAAATATGTAAATGAGCCCTTTATATAACTGATACAATGGATTACCTTTGTACGCGGTATTTTTCTTTTTATGCTAACGCCAAGAAAACCTATTCATTATGTCTTTCGGTGTAACGACACAAGTTTATTGGCCCACCAAATGAATACAGCAAGCTTGCCATTTACTCAATTCTGCACCAATTAAACAAGGTAATTAAAATGCACTCACGTTAAATTTGAACCGGTAACGTTTATGCTAATTCATTTTCACTTAGCGACAATGGAAGTGGGCTTAATGACTATTTATCACAGTGGACTCTGACTGTCAAACCCCCACCGCCACCGGAAAAAAAAAAAAGAAGGTAAAATAGAGAACGTTTTTCGTCTCTAAAGAAACCAAACAAAAGTCTGAATTAATCTGCATCAAGTGAAACTGCTAAAAAGTTAGAATTTCATTATATTGGAAAAAGAAAAGGTGAGGAAACTCTTTAGTACAGTAAATGGGTAATTTGCATGCATAAAAAGATTCGGGGCCACAATGGGAATGTTATTTTTCCTTATTTTATTATATTTGCATTTCTAAGGGTGTACGGGGATTAACACATCAAGGCGGCACAAATTGTGTGACCTGGTAATGGGAGTAGCGTTCGTGAATGTCAGCCAGTAATTTGCCTCTTTCTATGGCCAACTGTAAAGCCCAGATTGTGCATTCTCGTTGTAAATGTCTTCTGTGATGGTGATTATTGGTTTACGAAATTTCCCTTTCAATTTGGCACATTTTCCTCCATCTGAGGTCGCATTCGTGCAGTCTAGATACAGAAGCCCATTCATATATGTGCATATATTATTACTATTGTTTTTATAATGAAGAAATGTTGACGCGCTGTATTATGCAGCACTTTTCATTCAGCGCTCATGTTCCGACATGAAAAAGGAGGTTAAAATGCCTTTGCCCAAATGAGCTTGCAATCTAAGTCGCATGAAGAGCACTTGATGTATAAGGTAGCAGAAAAACAACTGTGGCTATTTTTAAGCAGCAGCACTGTCAAACCCAATAATACAGCAGCCGTCGGTGACTGGCATTTCTGCCCAGCTACCGGTGGTGTAGAACGACCGGTACAAGGAGAGACATCGCTTCATACCTTCCAACGTATGGGAGGATGTATCATGACCTTGTGTGCATGCTGGAGGGGTGTTCATGAGCAGAGAGAGGAATGGGGGCAGCCAGCCACTTGGCAAGCACTGAGCACACCTCCAGAGCAGTTGCGACCTCAAAATGACACCCAATGGGGAAGCGTGGCCACATGTCATGCCCCATTCTTCGTCACACTGGGGGCACCCCATTGCTTCCAAAATTGCTGGACTTTCTCAGCACTTTGTGGATGCCGTGCACTTACAGTGGCTTACATGCTCCCCCAATCCCCCCTCAACCTTTCCCTCCTGAGGGACACTGCGGCCCATGGGTATGGAAGAAGGACTGTGCCCAAAAAGTGGGACTTTTTTGCCAAAATCGGGGCAGTTGGAGGGAATGCAACAAAGAGCAGAGAAACAGCACATGAATCAGTCACTGGTGACATCTTCATACATCTGCTATTAGCCATACCTGTCCTTCATGATAACTGATTGCATGTCATCTGCTGGATCTACAGGGGCTTCTGTTGGACACGCTTGTGGTAATCTCTCCATAGAATAGCTGTGAGTAGCTCAATGATCTTCTTTGTTGTCATGCTTGATGTTGGAAACATATACAGGACAGTTGTTCCTCATGTTCAGTGGCAGCTCCAGCCTGCTACCACCAAGGACGTAACATAATTCTCCAAAGGATGAATACGGAGGAGCTACGAGGACAAGGGGTCCAGGAAGTCGATGCTTTGCAGATCTTCTATTCTGCCTTGATCTGGGTGGGATGACACTCCTGGGCAACGATGCCTTCATAAAAGCTAGGGGTCTATCTACTAAGCCTTGGCGAGAGATGAAGTGGGCAAAGATAAAGAGCCTGATTTATGTTTGTAAGTACAGCAAAAAAGCAAGAAAGCAGATGTAACATGTGCAGAGAGAGTTAGATTTGGGTGGGGTGTGTTCAAACTGAAATCTAAATTGCAGTGTAACAACAAAACTGTCTAACATGTGTGGGCTACATGCAAAAGCAGCCAGTATTTACCGTGCACAGAAAAAATATAAATGCATGTGCACCACTTTTCCTGGCTGCGTGGTTTGTTCTAGGCACAAGTGGGTCTATTTACTAAGCCTTGGCGAGAGATAAAATGGGCGGAGATAAAGTACCAACCAATCAGCTCCTACCATGTTACAGGGCGTTGGGATTGATTTGCCGGCGGTTGGGATGCCGACATTTAGAATACCAATTGGGCTCCTCCATCAGACCTGGGCCCAGGTAATTTGTACCCTCTCCCCCCTCTCTCGACGCCACTGCTGGGCTGGAGATCCTATTCAGGATGTCGGTGTCAGCATTCCAAGTTGCGTCGGGATTCTGACTGCCGGGATCCCGTTCTAGGCTTTGTTTGAATAATGTCATTTAGAAGCTGGTTGGTTGGTACTGTATATCTCTCCACTTTATCTCTCTCCAAGGTTTAGTATATAGACCCCTCAATGTTTTCTATTTGTAGCAACCTAATCATATATAACTAAACTTAATGTAACTAAGACATTATACCGTACAAGGGACAGATAAAATAACAGCAGTCCCAGTCTGTTCTCTTGAATTCATGGCATCTTAGATTAATGAGTTTACAAGAATCAAAATGTTCTAGGAGAAAATGAAATCATTGAGATGAATTAAGAGTACGCAAGGATTTAACGCTGCATGAGCAAATTAATTGGGGACCTCATGAATTATTCTGTAATATTTACCCAAGCGTCCCCATAACTTTGGTGCTCATTGGTGACATGTGATGGAAGAAGGAAAAGGGTATTAGCATGTATGCTGAGATGACGGGAATTCCATCATACTGCATTTCAGGTGACTGTGGTTACCATGGTAATCGGATGACACTAAGTACAGTAAACTCAATAAAAGCAGTTTGAAGGGACATAAAGAAGAGAAAACAACAGAAAAAACTCTTTGTCTTACGGGTAGCCAAAATTTGGTATATAAAAAAAAAAAGAAGAATTCAAAACCCGCTTTGTATAGTACGCTGCAGGCTCCTTAAACTGTTTCAGAAGCATATTATACAATTGCACTGTTTATATTTTTAATGTGATTAACTCTAATTAATTACCAACATTGTGCATTTTACAATAACTCATTATTTACCAGGCACCCAGCTAATATTTAATACCAGCTAATGAGGTTAAATAGTCAATGGAATACAACTGAATAGATACATTAATTAAAGTACAACATAATTGTTTTGAAAACTTCATTTTTTTTTTTTAAATAGTGCTTAGTGTTCCCTTTTTTAAAGATTATTCAACTTAATTAGCAGTCCAAAAGACTTAATTTCTTGAAAAAAACATAGGTTTATAAACATCTAATTAAGTCATTTGTCATGCACCAGTTTGCGATTATTGTCTTGTAAAGCAGATGGTTCGTCAACTCAACATAATATAGACAGTGAATGATAAATGTTGACACACTGGAGCTATATTACCATAGGCGCTAAGTTGCAATATGACAGTATGTTCAAATAGTGGCTCTGCTTACAGTGGGGCAAAAAAGTATTTGGACAGCCACCGATTGTGCAAGTTGACCCACTTATAAAAGATGAGAGAGGTCTGTAATTTCCATCATAGACTTCAACTGTGAGAGACAGAATCTGGAAATCACATTGTATGATTGTTACACTATTTATTTGTTTATTCTTGCGGAAAATAAATATTTGGACAATCAGAAAGTTGAACTCGATACTTTGTAATATAACCTCGGTTGGCAATTACAGAGGTCAAACGTTTCCTGTAGTTCTTGACCAGGTTTGCACACACTGTAGCAGGGATTTTGGCCCACTCTTCTATGCAGATCTTCTCTAGATCTGTCATGTTTTGGGGCTGTCGCCGGGCAACACGGACTTCCAACTCCCTCCACAGATTTTCTATTGGGTTGAGGTCTGGAGACTGGCTAGGCCACTCCAGGACCTTGAAATGCTTCTTACGGAGCCACTCCTTAGTTGCCCGGGCGGTGTGTTTGGGGTCATTGTCATGCTGGAAGACCCAGCCACGTTCCATCTTCAATGCTCTTACTGAGGGAAGGAGGTTTTTGCCCAAAATCTCACGATACATGGCCGCATTCATCCTCTCCTTAATACGTATCAGTTGTCCTGTCCCCTTTGCAAAAAAGCAGCCCCAAAGCATGATGTTTCCACCCCCATGCTTCACAGTGGGTATGGTGTTCTTAGGATGCCATTCATCATTCTTCTCCCTCCAAACACGGCGAGTTGAGTTTATACCAAAAAGTTTGATTTTGCTCTCATCTGACCACTTTACATTCTCCCAATCCTCCTCTGGATCATCCAGATGGTCACTGGCAAACTTTAGACGGGCCTGGACATGTGCTGGCTTAAGCAGGGGGACCTTTCGGGCACTGCAGGATTTCAATCCATGACGACGTAGTGTGTTACTAATGGTAACCTTTGTGACTGTGGTCCCAGCTCTCTTGAGGTCATTGACCAGGTCCCCTGTGTAGTTCTGGGCTGATTCCTCACCGTTCTCAAGATCATTGATACCCCACGAGGTGAGATCTTGCATGGAGCCCCAGGTCGAGGGAGATTGTCAGTGATCTTGTATTTGTTCCATTTTTTAATAATTGCGCCAACAGTTGATCTCTTCTCACCAAGCTGCTTGCCTATTGTCGAGTAGCTCGTCCCAGCCTTGTGCAGCTCTACAATTTTGTCCCTGGTGTCCTTAGACAGCTCTCTGGTCTTGGCCATGGTGGAGAGGTAGCAGTCTGACTGTTTGAGGGTGTGGACAGGTGTCTTTTATACAGATAACCAGTTCAAACAGGTGCCAATAATACAGGTAACGAGTGGAGGATAGAAGAGCTTCTTAAAGAAAAAGTAACAGGTCTGTGAGAGCCAGAAATCTTGCTGCTTGGTAAGTGTCCAAATATTTATTTTCCACAAGAATATACAAGTAAACTGTTTAAAAATCATACAATGTGATTTCTTGTTTTTTTTTTTCAGATTCTGTCTCTCACAGTTGAAGTGACCTATGATGGAAATTACAGACCTCACTCATCTTTTTAAGTGGGTCATCTTGCACAATCGGTGGCTGTCCAAATACTTTTTTGCCCCACTGTATATATTCTTTGTTGGAAATATGTGTGTACAGGCTAGGCCATATGGCAGAGTTTCTATACACACCTGCGGAGGCCCTGAGACCACCAACAGCCCAATTGCTTAACTAGCGGAGTGGTTTATTGGAGGATAAATGGGTAGAGCCGTACTCACTGTTACAAGTACTGGTTCTCACGCAGCTGAGTGGTGTCTCTTGAGCTCACCAGCCAGTGAGGGGGGGCGCCTATATGTATATGTTCCAGGGGCATTTTAAGATAGGAGAGGACCCGTGGGAGGCTCTATGCCAGCCCCCTCCTCTACGGCAGTGAGTCGACTCTGGCTTTATGCCAAAGCCTACTGAGCATGTGCAGGTCTCCGGGAATATGGCGCCCGCACCTTGTTCCCAGGGTACATCTCTATTACGCATACGCAAATCACTGGGAAAATGCTGTGGAACTCCGGAGGAACAATCTAATAACATGGGCGGTGTGTGCGCCCTTTGACCCAATGGTCTGTTCATAGCTCCCAAGCTTTTTCAGGGCACAGCCCCCTTGGTTCCATAAACTCATCCCCCAGCGTCCCTGTTCCATTGAGAAAAATAATAAAACAAAACAGTAACAATTCATTTAATATTATTCAAAGTGCAATATGCCCATCCCCCCTATAGGTAGGCCCATCCCCACCCCGACCACTTTGTGAACCACTGACCTAATATATAATTATAAATTGCTTTAGAATGTCAAAATACAGTGTGTAAGTTGGAACAAAAGGCAGAACAATGGCTAATGCTGACATTATTATTATCCCTATTTATTTCTTACTATTATTACGTATACGACATCGGCGTAATCAGAGGAGCCATTCAGTGACAAATTGCAGCTTATTTCCTCCTGATACAAGCATGATCTTACTGCACACATTCACCATCTCGCGTCATGTTCTCTCACCTAGGGGGTTAATTTACTAAGATGGGGGTTCTATTTAAGATGGGATCTTGCTCATAGCAACCAATCATATGTTACTTCTCATTTATTTAGCACCTGCTAGAAGATAATACCTGGAATCTGATTGGTTGCTAATGGGCAACATCCCATATTAAATAGAACTCCCATCTTAGTAAATTTACCCCCAGGTTTGTATCACAGGTGAGAATGCAGCAGTTGTACCATTGTGGGTTTCTCCAGATTGCCTACGTTGGGAGTAAAGCTTCCTATCTGTAAAGTAGATAATGGAAGCTGAGAGAGCTTATTGTGGTAATTACACGCGGCGAGAGCCCTTCTGCCTCAGTTCCCTGTTATTCCTGCAGTTTCGCTTCTTCCAGCCGCAGCCTCAAAGCCGGAGCTCACTTTGATGCAAACATGAAAGGTTTCCTAAGGATCTCCCGGCCTGAGAGCACTCGCCATCGGCTCGCTAGCTAAAGTGTCTGCCGCTGTGTTTATCTACCAGTGTGCTGTGCAAGATTCATGCTTCTAACATACTCAACACAACAGATCTGTAGCAACATCCCTTGGGATGCCGTGGTTCCCGTGACCCTGCACTATTTGAGCGGGACGGAGCCAGTTTTAGGGGTCCATCCAGCACCAATACACTGATCAGACGGCAGCCTAGACTGCCAGGAGCTGATCCAGCAAGCCTGACTCTTTCATCTAGGAGCAGGGTTGGACTGTGCCGCAGAAGTACAGGGGAAATGCCCGGTGGGCCCAAATGCCAGAGGTCCCATCTCCTCCTCTAGGGATCAAGTTCCAGGCTGTGCACCTGAATTTTACATATATTATATATACGTTACATTATACTGCACAGGACTATAGTGTATTCTCTACAGTGCATTATACATATACATATGTTACCTTATACTGCACAGGACTGTGGTGTATTCTCTACAGTGCATTATACATTATACATATGTTACATTATACAGTACAGAACTATGGTGTATTCTCTACAGTGCATTATACATTATACATATGTTACATTATACTGCACAGGACTATGGTGTATTCTCTACAGTGTATTATACATTATACATATGTTACATTATACTGCACAGGACTATGGTGTATTCTCTACAGTGCATTATACATTATACATATGTTACATTATACTGCACAGGACTATGGTGTATTCTCTACAGTGCATTATACATATGTTACATTATACTGCACAGGACTATGGTGTATTCTCTACAGTGCATTATACATTATACATATGTTACATTATACTGCACAGGACTATGGTGTATTCTCTACAGTGCATTATACATTATACATATGTTACATTATACTGCACAGAACTATGGCGTATTCTCTACAGTGCATTATACATTATACATATGTTACATTATACTGCACAGGACTATGGCGTATTCTCTACAGTGCATTATACATTATACATATGTTACATTATACTGCACAGGACTGTGGTGTATTCTCTACAGTGCATTATACATTATACATATGTTACATTATACAGCACAGGACTGTGGTGTATTCTCTACAGTGCATTATACATTATACATATGTTACATTAAACTGCACAGGACTATGGTGTATTCTCTACAGTGCATTATACATTATACATATGTTACATTATACTGCACATGCCTATGGTGTATTCTCTACAGTGCATTATACATTATACATATGTTACATTATACTGCACAGGACTATGGTGTATTCTCTACAGTGCATTATACATTATACATATGTTACATTATACTGCACAGGACTATGGTGTATTCTCTACAGTGCATTATACATTATACGGATGTTACATTATACTGCACAGGATCATGGTGTATTCTCTACAGTGCATTATACATATGTTACATTATACTGCACAGGACTATGGTGTATTCTCTACAGTGCATTATACAGTATACATATGTTACATTATACTGCACAGGACTGTGGTGTATTCTCTACAGTGCATTATACATTATACATATATTACATTATACTGCACAGGACTATGGTGTATTCTTTACACTGCATTATACATTATACATATGTTAGATTATACTGCACAGGACTGTGGTGTATTCTCTACAGTGCATTATACATTATACATATGTTACATTATACTGCACAGGACTATGGTGTATTCTCTACAGTGCATTATACATTATACATATGTTACATTATACTGCACAGGACTATGGTGTATTCTCTACAGTGCATTATACATATGTTACATTATACTGCACAGGACTATGGTGTATTCTCTACAGTGCATTATACATATGTTACATTATACTGCACAGGACTATGGTGTATTCTCTACAGTGCATTATACAGTATACATATGTTACATTATACTGCACAGGACTATGGTGCATTCTCTACAGTGCATTATACATTATACATATGTTACATTATACTGCACAGGACTGTGGTGTATTCTCTACAGTGCATTATACATTATACATATATTACATTATACTGCACAGGACTATGGTGTATTCTTTACACTGCATTATACATTATACATATGTTACATTATACTGCACAGGACTGTGGTGTATTCTCTACAGTACATTATACATTATACATATGTTACACTATACTGCACAGGACTATGGTGTATTCTCTACAGTGCATTATACATTATACATATGTTACATTATACTGCACAGGACTGTGGTGTATTCTCTACAGTGCATTATACATTATACATATATTACATTATACTGCACAGGACTATGGTGTATTCTTTACACTGCATTATACATTATACATATGTTACATTATACTGCACAGGACTGTGGTGTATTCTCTACAGTACATTATACATTATACATATGTTACACTATACTGCACAGGACTATGGTGTATTCTCTACAGTGCATTATACATATGTTACACTATACTGCACAGGACTATGGTGTATTCTCTACAGTGCATTATACATTATACATATGTTACATTATACTGCACAGGACTGTGGTGTATTCTCTACAGTGCATTATACATTATACATATATTACATTATACTGCACAGGACTATGGTGTATTCTTTACACTGCATTATACATTATACATATGTTACATTATACTGCACAGGACTGTGGTGTATTCTCTACAGTACATTATACATTATACATATGTTACACTATACTGCACAGGACTATGGTGTATTCTCTACAGTACATTATACATTATACATATGTTACATTATACTGCACAGGACTGTGGTGTATTCTCTACAGTGCATTATACATTATACATATGTTACACTATACTGCACAGGACTATGGTGTATTCTCTACAGTGCATTATACATTATACATATGTTACATTATACTGCACAGGACTGTGGTGTATTCTCTACAGTGCATTATACATTATACATATATTACATTATACTGCACAGGACTATGGTGTATTCTTTACACTGCATTATACATTATACATATGTTACATTATACTGCACAGGACTGTGGTGTATTCTCTACAGTACATTATACATTATACATATGTTACACTATACTGCACAGGACTATGGTGTATTCTCTACAGTGCATTATACATTATACATATGTTACATTATACTGCACAGGACTGTGGTGTATTCTCTACAGTGCATTATACATTATACATATATTACATTATACTGCACAGGACTATGGTGTATTCTTTACACTGCATTATACATTATACATATGTTACATTATACTGCACAGGACTGTGGTGTATTCTCTACAGTACATTATACATTATACATATGTTACATTATACTGCACAGGACTATGGTGTATTCTCTACAGTGCATTATACATTAAGCAAAAAAAAAAAAAAAACAAGTTTGACCATGTGCAATAGCAACCCGTGTCTGTTCTCGATGTTACACAGCTGAATTCCGCTGTATTTTACCCACAGATGATCAACACTTCCACACCATCGGAAAGCCTCCATCGAATGATGAAAATACTACCATCGCAAAAAAAAACCCCAAAACCATAGATGGTGATAAAACATCAATCATCCAAATCATCCTTAACCAAGGAGGAGCATTGTGGTGCAGGATGCAAGGTGAGTGTGCTGTGCGGGTGGGGGGCATGCTCTGGACTATTAATTCAATATTTTGGTGGGGGGTAATCATTTAATGTAGTCGGGATGGGGCAATAGCTTGGTGTATAATTACATACCACCCAACTGTCCGGATTTGCGCGGGACAGTCCCATTTTTTTGGGACTGTCCCGCTGTCCCACCCGAGGGCCGCAGTGTCCCGCAGTGGTGGAGGGGGGGGGAAGCAGTCGGCAGGCTCCTGTCATGGCTGCCCTGCTTAGCAGAGCAATAGTGAATAGACGCTGTGCGCATGAGCACAGCGTCTATTCACTGGAGACAGGAGGAGAGGGGCATGCCAGCAGCTCACAAAGCGCTGGGCATGCCCCCTCAGTGACGAAAACAGGGGCGTGGCTCGTGATCGCGGGCAATCTCGTGAAGCCACGCCCTTTCTCATAGGCCATGCCCCCTTTGTAAAATAAGACATTTGGGAGGTATGTAATTAGAGGGGTGCTACTAGTGCAGTAGCCTAGGGTGACTGGGACCCTTAATCACATGTGAATTAATATGTCATATATATTCTGTGCCAGATATACAGGGCCGTGGAGAGCCTGGCTGAGCCCGGGTACTTTTAAGGGGGGCGTGGACTAATCACAGGAGGCGTGGTCATGCACTTTTAGAAAATATACCTTTTTTTAAAAAAAAATTAAGCACTTTCCTGGCCACACTGCAGCCCAGCACACAGAAGCGTGTGCTGGGCTGAGAAGAAAATCTGCAGCTGCTGATTCCAGGTAAGAAGGGGGGAAGGGGGGGGACCGAGGGTCCTCCATCAGATCTGGGCCCAGGTAATTTGTACCCTCCCCCCCTCTCTCGACGACACTGCAGATATATATACTGTAAGTACAAAAAAAACTATAGGCGCTCCTCCTTGTGCAATATGTTCAAAATAATACACCGATGTACTGTAGCAAAAATACAGCTAAATTATCCCCGTACAGAAAAATAAAACTGTTCACTTATCTGTAACTACTGATCTGTTGCGGACTCATTTAGAAAGCGCAGTAGCTGCGCTTCCCAGATGCCCTAAGACACTGAAATATACTCACGGAGTCACAGGTCTTCAGGATCATTCTGTTATATATGGACGGTCCTGGCATTTGGGCCAATGAAAAGTCTTTTAGACATAAAAAGAGAATCACTTTGCTAAATTAAAAGTGAACCTTCTTCTGAGGAGTGCGCTTTAATTTCCTGAGTTTGCCTAAGAGGGCTGGTATTTTACAGCGGAAGGTCTCTAGGAGGAAAGGTCAGTGTTCCATTAACGGAAACGTAGGATTCTAGCTCTCAAATGTCTCCGACAGAAAATAGATTTCTTTTTAATATGCAACCAGTCTATCTCTGTCCTTCCGTGGGGTCTTAGGACTCATTCCGGAACGCAGGAAAAGTGAAACAGTGAAAAGCAGTAATAAAGGCTGTTCTCAAACTCTGATTATCATTATCATTTTACGTGAGAGTATTACGGTATTATATTATGCTCTGCAATTTGTTTTTTAAAACCCCTCCTTAAACAGAGGCATACTGCCGACTGGGTAAAGATTGAGCCAGGGCAGCTAACCTCTATAGTAATGTGCCCTACCCACTTAAAGTTCTAACTAACGATATGAACGTTCCTGATCATCAATGAAGGAGAACTCGTTCATAACGTTCAGTGTGTAGGCACCAATGATGAATGATGCGCGGCCCCGCGATCGTTCATTGTTGGTGCCAGGTCGCGTATACATGCTGCAGGCCAATATGGACAACCTTGCCCATATTAGCATGCACTGCTATGGAGCTAGGTGACGGGGGGAGCAAAGAAATTTCACTCCCCCCCTCCACCATCACTCCCCCCCCCCCCCCCCGTCACTCCCCCCCGGCCCCCGAGTCCCCCATTGGCCCAGGCACCTTGGCGGCACATCGTCAGGTGTGTAGGGCCCATAAGAATTACTACACACATGACCAATGGGGTGGATGGGGCTACAGCTCTAGGCCCCCACATAAAAATAGTCCCATCATGACATCAGGCTGATGAGCAGCCACCAGCTGTCACGCTGCCGGCCATAAATTATAGGAATTAACATTGCATTTATATATTCCTCGTAAAACTAAGCAAGTTTTCTACTTATAGATATTTAGGGAGACACGGGGTGGGGGTGAGAGGGAACAGCCCACATGGCCCCTCACACAATTGCCCCAAGTGGCCCTTTTTCCGGCCCTGACTAAATGCATTGTATCTAACAAGTCTACAGACATTTATCAGCCGTGTCTGGTCAGTCCTCCTTGTCTCTTGTCTGTTCCCAATCAGGGCCATAACGGAAGGCGTGCGAGCAGAGCCGTCACTCAGTGCACAGGACCCTGGAACGGCCCCCAGCAGCAGTGGAGCAAGTAAAAATATTTTTTTAATGGTACTTGTGAGGATACCAGGTGACCTGGGTATCTTGGGGTTCAGGGAACACACAGTGGAGCGGGTTACATTGAAAACAAGGTGATATTTATTCAGGGAGACCCAGAAATCCAGTGAACAGCAAGCAGGGTTATACTAATAATGTCCACTCAGAGTTCAGCAAAGTCCTTACCAGCTGCTCTATATCTCCTCCAGTCCTGGGCAGCAATGACAGCTGTAGCAGGGCACACAGAGTGGCTAGTCATTGATGACACTGAGAGGGAACGACACCCCAAACTCCAGTGAGTCTAGCTGTGCACTGTCCACACACACAGTCCCTTCTTCCAGCAACTTTCTGACTACTACAATTCCCCCTTGCTCGTTCTTTCTATCTCCTCCTTTCTGATTGGTGGATCGTGTTGTCAGTCTTTCCATAGGGGAAGGAACACTCCCTTGCTGTCTGCTTCTGGGATACTTCCTGTGTGTGACTTCTGCAGACTGAGGGCTTCAATTTAAGAATTCAGAACTTGGGCCATAGGATTAACTCTTTCCTTTTTAACATGAAGGCAAGCCCTAGACATCCCTTTCCTTGGTCTCCTCACATACCTCCCCCTTCTTAAATCGAGAAGACAGGCATGATCCCAATGTCGGAGTCCTGACTGTTGTCTCGGCCCGAAGGTCTGCGAAGTCTGGCATTTGTTTCCTCACGTCAGGATAACCCGTCAGCGTTGTGATGGTCTCGTCCCTTTTTGTGAGAAATGGAAAAGTTGAAACCTTGTAACGCCAAACTCCACCTATACAACCTCCCATTTTCCCCTGAGGTTCTATTTAGCCAATTTAACTGGTTATGGTCAGTAATAATAGTACATTCTTTACCATAGAGATAAGGTTGTAGTTTCTTTAAGGCCCAGACTATGGCTAGACACTCCTTCTCAATAGTGGCATAGGCTATCTCTCGGTCAGCTAGCTTACGAGATAGATACACAATTGGGTGTTCCCTACCATCTTCTCCCACCTGGCACAACACTGCCCCAAGTCCACACCCCGAAGCGTCTGTCTGCACAATAAACTTTTTATCGTAGTCAGGGGCAGCCAACACTGGGGCTCGAGTCAGCGTGTCTTTTAAGATGGTGAAGGCTTGCTCACACTCAACAGTCCATTCGATCTTCCAAGCATACTGTATCTCTTTTTGGTCAAGTCCGTTAGAGCCTTGTCCATGGTGCTGTAATGTGGTATGAACTTTCTGTAATAGCCAGCAACTTCAAGGAATATCCGCACTTGCTTCTGGTTGACAGGTCGGGGTCAGTTGACAATAGCCTCCACCTTTGCCGGTTCTGGTCTAATAGATCCTCCTCAACCCGATGTCCTAGGTACTGAACCTCAGCCATCCCCATCTGACATTTATCTGGGCGTATGGTAAGCCCGGCCTGTCTGATCCTTTTGAGCACTTCTGCCACATGAGTTAAATGGTCTGCCCAGGTATGGCTGAAGATGGCGATATCACCGAGGTAGGCATTCACTGGAATGTGGCAGGGGCGTTCTTCATCCCAAAAGGCATGGTAGTACACTCAAAGAGTCCTATGGGCGTGATGAAGTCAGAATGCTCCTGGGCTTCTTTGGTAAGTGGGATTTGCCAGTAACCCTTGCTTAAGTCCAGCATTGAGATGAACTTGGCCCCCCCAATCCGGTCCAGTAGCTCGTCGATATGGGGCATAGGGTAAGCATCAGTCATGGTTACTTCATTCAATTTGTGATAGTCCACGCAAAACCGTGTAGTCCGATCTTTCTTGGGAACCAACACAACCCCAGCGGCCCATGGGCTTTTAGATGGCACAGTGACCCCCAAAGCTAGTATCTCCTTGATCTCAGTCTTTACCTTTCTCATACAATCTGGGGTCATTCGGTAAGCGACTTGTCGGATGGGCTTACTGTTCCCAGTGTCCACATGGTGAGTGGTCATGTAAGTTCGACCAGGTTGACAAGAAAACTGGGCTTGTTCAGCCCTTAAGATCCTCTGTATCTCTTGCTGCTGGGCCGTATTCAATTGCTTTCTCACCTGGACTGATTCCACTCCCTTATTCTCTTTAGCAGCTCCCAAAAGGTCAGGCAACGGATCAGTTTCTGGTGTCTCCATCGGATTCAACACACCATCATGGCCGCTACTTGACGATCTCTATAAGCTTTGATTCGATTTATATGGAAGGTGCATAGGCACTTCCCTCCCTTATCCAGGGCGATCACATAATTGACCAGTCCAGTGCACCTTACCACTGTATATGGTCCATCCCAGGTTGCTTGCAGTTTGTTTCTCCGCACTGGGATAAGCACAATGACCTTTTGCCCTGTATTCAACTCACAGTCTTGAGCGTGGGCGTCGTGGCATTCCCTTTGCTTCTCTTGTGATTCCCGGAGATGCTCCTTGGTTAACTGTAGCAATCTTCTCATCCGATTCCGCATGTTCTCTACATATTGTAAAATGGGCTGCTGGTGTTCTTGAAAAGTTACCTCCCAACTCTCTTTGACAAGGTCTAGGGGCCCCGCACTTTCCGGCCGTACAAAAGTTCAAACGGGGAATATCTGGTAGATGCTTGTGGTACTTCCCGTTAAGCAAATAGAAGCTGTTGCAGAGCTCTCTCCCAGTCCCTCCCCTCAGACCGTACATAAGCTTGTAGGAGTTTTTTCAGCGTTCCATTGAATCGTTTACATAGTCCATTGGTCTGAGGATGATAAGGGGTGTTACGAAGAGGCCGAACCCCCCACTTTTCCCCCAGGGTTTGCATTAGTGTCACACCGAGCCTCTTGTCACTGTGTAGCACAGAGTGGTATCACTCTGTAGCACAGCGTGCTGTCACTGTATAACACAGCGTGCTGTCACAGTATAACACAGTGCGGTATCACTGTATAGCACAGCGTGATGTCACTGTATAGCACATTGCGGTGTCGCTGTATAACACAGCGCATTGCCACTGTATGGCACAGCACAATATCACTGTATGGCACAGCATGCTGTCACTGTATAACACAGCGTGCTGTCACTGTATAACACAGTGTGGTGTCACTATATAACACAGCGTGCTGTCACTGTATAACACAGCGTGGTGTCACTGTATAACAGCGCGGTGTCACTGTATATCACAGCGTGGTGTGTCACTGTATAACACAGTGTGGTGTCACTGTATAGCACAGCGTGGTGTCACTGTATAACACTGCGTGGTGTCACTGTATATTGTACAGCATGGTGTCACTGTATAACACAGAGTGCGGTCACTGTATAACACAGAGTGCTGTCACTGTATAACACAGCATGGTGTGTCACTGTATAACACAGTGTGGTGTCACTGTATAGCACAGCGTGGTGTCACTGTATAACACTGCGTGGTGTCACTGTATAACACAGCGTGGTGTCACTGTATAACACAGCGTGGTGTCACTGTATAGCACAGCGTGGTGTCACTGTATAACACAGCGTGGTGTCACTGTATAGCACAGCATGGTGTCACTGTATAACACAGCGTGCTGTCACTGTATAATACAGCGTGGTGTCACTGTATAACACAGCGTGATGTCACTGTATAACACAGCGTGGTGTGTCACTGTATAGCACAGCGTCGTGTGTCACTGTATAACACAGCGTGGTGTCACTGTATAGCACAGCGTGGTGTCACTGTATAACACAGCATGGTGTGTCACTGTATAGCACAGCGTGGTGTGTCTAGCTTTTCAGAACATCTCAGATCAAAACTCAAACAATATACAGGAGTTTATACTGCTGCACCTGTGTATAATGCCCACATGTATATACCGCTGCACCTGTTTATAATGCCCACATGTATATACCGCTGCACCTGTTTATAATGCCCACATGTATATACTGCTGCAACTGTGTATAATGCCCACATATATATACTGCTGCACCTATGTATAATACCCACATGTATATACCGCTGCACTTGTGTATAATGCCCACATGTATATATCGCTGCACCTGTGTATAATACCCACATGTATAAACTACTGCACCTGGGTATAATGACAACATGTATATACTGCTGCACCTGTGTATAATACCCACATGTATATACCGCTGCACCTGTGTACAATACCCACATGTATATACCACTGCACCTGTGTATGATGCCCACATGTATATACTGCGGCACCTGTGTATAATGCCCACATGTATATACCACTGCACCTGTGTATAATGCCCATATGTATATACCACTGCACCTGTGTATAATGCCCACATTTATATACCGCTGAACCTGTGTATAATGCCCACATGTGTATACCGCTGCAACTGTGTATAATGCCCACATGTATATACCGCTGCAACTGTGTATAATGCCCACATGTATATACCGCTGCACCTGTGTATAATGCCCACATGTATATATCGCTGCACCTGTGTATAATACCACATGTATATACTGCTGCACCTGTGTATAATGCCACATGTATAAACTACTGCACCTGGGTATAATGACAACATGTATATACTGCTGCACCTGTGTATAATACCCACATGTATATACTGCTGCACCTGTGTATAATGCCCACATGTATATACCGCTGCGCTTGTGTATAATGCCCACATGTATATACTGCTGCACCTGTGCATAATGCCACATGTATATACCACTGCACCTGTGTATAATGCCACATGTATATACTGCTGCACCTGTGTGTAATGCCCACATGTATATACCGCTGCACCTGTGTGTAATGCCCACATGTATATACTGCTGCACCTGTGTATAATGCCCACATGTATATACTGCTGCACCTGTGTATAATGCCACATGTATATACCGCTGCACCCGTGTGTAATGCCCACATGTATATACCGCTGCACCCGTGTGTAATGCCCACATGTATATACCGCTGCACCTGTGTGTAATGCCCACATGTATATACCGCTGCACCTGTGTATAATGCCACATGTATATACCACTGCACCTGTGTGTAATGCCCACATGTATATACCGCTGCACCTGTGTGTAATGCCCACATGTATATACCGCTGCACCTGTGTGTAATGCCCACATGTATATACCACTGCACCTGTGTGTAATGCCCACATGTATATACCGCTGCACCCGTGTGTAATGCCCACATGTATATACCGCTGCACCTGTGTGTAATGCCCACATGTATATACCGCTGCACCTGTGTATAATGCCACATGTATATACCACTGCACCTGTGTGTAATGCCCACATGTATATACCGCTGCACCTGTGTGTAATGCCCACATGTATATACCGCTGCACCTGTGTGTAATGCCCACATGTATATACCACTGCACCTGTGTATAATACCCACATGTATATACTGCTGCACCTGTGTGTAATGCCCACATGTATATACCGCTGCACCTGTGTGTAATGCCCACATGTATATACCACTGCACTTGTGTATAATACCCACATGTATATACTGCTGCACCTGTGTATAATGCCACATGTATATACCGCTGCACCCGTGTATAATGCCACATGTATATACCGCTGCACCCGTGTGTAATGCCCACATGTATATACCGCTGCAGCTGTGTGTAATGCCCACATGTATATACCGCTGCACCTGTGTATAATGCCACATGTATATACCACTGCACCTGTGTGTAGTGCCCACATGTATATACTGCTGCACCTGTGTGTAATGCCCACATGTATATACCGCTGCACCTGTGTATAATGCCAGATGTATATACCACTGCACCTGTGTGTAGTGCCCATATGTATATACCGCTGCACCTGTGTGTAATGCCCACATGTATATACCGCTGCACCTGTGTGTAATGCCCACATGTATATACTGCTGCACCTGCGTATAATACCCACATGAACCCGTGGGCTCGTATACTGTGTGCAAATCTGGCTCTGGTACTAGCCAGTGCCTCCTGAGCCATATACTTTACTGCACGTCCCTGATGGACAGGGCTGCAGAGACATACAGCAGGCCCAGGTGCTAAAGTAGGCGTGGCCATACATGGAGGTGTGGCCACACCCACTTTGAATTAAAATACTATTCTCCGCAGTGGCATGTGCCTAGAAGGGAGGGTATTGCTAACATGAACCCACTCCAGACCCCCCAGGCACGCCCCGGGTAATCAGTACCCTCTCCACCCCCTCCCAGCCCCCGTGCATCCTGTAATTAGGTACACTATGTTTGTTGTACCTAATCTGTCTAATTCAATGGTTCCATACAATAATAAATGCTGTTACACCCAATACAATGTATTTCCATTCCATACAGACGGCTGGACAGATAGGATTAGTACAGTACATACTGTCATTAAGTGTCTTTGCATTTGGCACAATGGGGGTCATTCCGAGTTGTTCGCTCGCAAGCTGCTTTTAGCAGCTTTGCACACGCTAAGTCGCCGCCTACTGGGAGTGAATCTTAGCTTATCAAAATTGCGAACGAAAGATTAGCAGAATTGTGAATAGACACTTCTTAGCAGTTTCTGAGTAGCTCCACACTAACTCGGCATCTGCGATCAGTTCAGTCAGTTTCGTTCCTGGTTTGACGTCACAAACACACCCAGCGTTCGCCCAGACACTCCTCCGTTTCTCCAGCCACTCCCGCGTTTTTCCCAGAAACGGTAGCGTTTTTTCGCACACACCCATAAAACGGCCTGTTTCCGCCCAGAAACACCCACTTCCTGTCAATCACATTACGATCACCAGAACGAAGAAAAATCCTCGTAATGCCGTGAGTAAAATACCTAACTGCATAGCAAATTTACTTGGCGCAGTCGCACTGCGGACATTGCGCATGCGCATTAGCGACTAATCGCTCCATTGCGAGAAAAAAATAACGAGCGAACAACTCGGAATGACCCCCAATACACCTAACATGGGGACACAACTTTGTGATTTAGATGAAAGAGAAGCAGCAGTACGAGGTGTTTTGTTATGAAGTCAGGAACACACAATCAGCAATGCAGAGTCAGCCGCATGTGTTTTGCCTGCACCATCCGACAAGTACCATTTGAGGAATTGTGAGAGGCTCCTCTTTACAGCAGACGATTACTCGGGAAGACGTTGCCTGGAGCAGGAGGCTGGCACTCTCAGATCTTATTGGTGTGATTACCGGCTGTGTTACTTACAGTCAGGAGAGCAGACGTGCGTGTTTTAGGAGATGTCTTTATGCGAATAACCCTTGTCATTCTAAATGACAAAGGAGCCCAAGGAAATAAGTTGATGGGGTGATGGCATTTGGCATGGGGAGTCATTAACACCCTGAAATGGGTGTTTCCTCTAGTAATGATAATATTAGAAAATAATAATAATGTGATAAGATTTAATGTGGGTTGAATACTTGTAAGAGACAGGGCGGTGTGCGTTAGTGACTGTCTCCTAATGGGACTGATTCATCCTACTATGTAACTTCTGTCTTTTCCCTGCTGTTCTTCAATTCACCAGAAGATATGGAAAAAGTTGTCTGCACTGAGCCTGGCGTATGCTAGGATGTACTAACTTATATACGGTATGTCATATTTGAAGGGGATGCAGGTAGCATCCTAGTAGTCAGGTGACGCAGGAATCCTGACACAACTCGGAATCCTGGTGCTGGAACCCCCACCACGAGATCCCAAAGGTAAGTATCAGGGTGATAGTTAGGGCCTGAAGAGGATGGGGGGGGGGGTAGTATTAGGCACTAGGGGGGGTAACCCTAGACCACACCCAAGTCTTAGCCATAGTTGCCACCCCCAGTGTCTTAGCCCTAGCCGGCACCCTCCCCACACCTGAATCTTAACCCTAGCCTCCACCCTGGGTGGAGTAGGGTTACGGGCAAAATAATTACCCCGTCCCCTGTCAGCATTCCCAGCGGTTTAGTGTATCACACCTGTTACTTTGAAGGTGTATCAGAGATTGGAGATGAGGTTTATCCAGTTTTCTTACTATACTTTATTGTTGGGGCTTCCCCTAGATTAGCTATGGGTTGAAGAGTCCACACAGTATGAAAATGATTTGTTACTAATGGACGTAGACAGTGGGTGAGATGTGTCAAATCTATGTGTCAAATGAGAACATTCAGAAGTTGTTCATAGCTATCAGCTCCTTGCCCCTTATATATGTAGTAAAATGACAGCGAGAAGCTGATTGAGCAGCTTATCCACTCTTGAGAAGGTTTGAGACATCTCCTCCAAGTGGACACTTCTCATGGTTTTCAGCAGACTTTGTATACGCTGTAATAGGCAAACTGAGATTGAGCATGTGTGACATCCCCTGCTATAATGTGTCACTTACTATGGTGTCCTATAGTTCGGGTAGGACGGCCTCTTCCGGGAGTCTCCCCTTCACCTTCCTTGGCAGAGAGGCAAAGGATTCCCCAACCCCAGACACAATAATCACCCTTTTGTTTCTCCTAATAATCACACAGGTATATAAAATAATTACACTTTCGTTACTAAAGCGACACTTTAAAACATCCAACCTTCAAGTTTAAATTAGCGGTACATTTAGAACATTGGTGGTCATTCCGAGTTGATCGCAGCCAGCTCTGCTAAGCTAAAAAAATTTCAAGCAGAACATGACTAGCCCTGGACCTACTTACCCAGTGTGACGATCTCTGCGATGCTGGAGCCGGCTTTGACGTCAGACATCTGCCCTCCGTTCTCCTGGACATGCCTGCGTGTTCTTCACCAAAACACGAAAACGGCAGCCAACGGTCCGGATCCGCCCAGGAACACCTTCTTTTTGTCAATCTGCTTGCGGTCGGCTCTGCGACCGCTTTCTTTGTAGGACACGACGTAACCCGGCGACCTCTGTCGCCGGGCAATGACGTGCATGCAGTGCTGTGCATGCGCATTCCAGACCCGTTCGCACCGCAGCGACAAACCGCTGCGTGCGAACGGGTCGGAATGACCCCCATTGACCACTCAAACACCAAATAGAGCTTCAGAGACTGGAACACTTCTGTATCTGAGTGACCACTGGAAACATCACCCTTGTAGAGATTACAGCCATACAACATCACACTTTATAATATACTAGATTCGGCCAAAAAAACTGAAAAAACTTGTGTCAACCATTTGTGTGTTGACCAGTCATGTCGACATTTTGACCCTGATAACCTTTTGTGCTGTCAAACTTTACCAATTTTACCTGTCAAACTTTTGTACTTGGTGACTTATTGCACGTCGACCATTTGTTATTGACCTATTGACTGTCAACCTAAACACTGTAGATCTTCTGTTACGCACCCATACAATTAGCGGTAAATATCGTCAGCTCAGATCAACTTCTAAAGTAAGGACTGTTAGTGTTTCCATAAGCATTCTGTAGGATAAGTCCTCAGTGACGTTACATTTACACATCACTATACCAATACCCCTAGTTAAGGCGGGATGTACTATCCTTCGCCCCCGCGTTAAGTGCCGTTTTCTCTCCGTTCACACTTACCGCTCCGCTGCCCGCCGCTTCCCCTTAACTCCCCCGTCTGCTTTCTTATTTCCCTCTCCCTCCTCTTCACCGCCGCGGCCACGGAGTTCTACTATCGCAGCGCTCCCCCTGGCGGTTGGCGCATGCGCACCACTCACTTTTTTTTTTTCCGGGCATGCGCACATAGCCTTCCTGGACAGATCCTGGAGGCTTCCTGTGCTGCAGTTGCAGCTTCCGGCCTTGCGCATGGCCCAACCGCCATGGGGAGCGCTGTGAGAGGAGAACTCCGTGGCCGCGGCGGTGAAGAGGACGGAGAGGGAAATAAGAAAGCAGACGCTGGAGTTAAAGGGGAAGCGGCGGGCAGCGGAGCGGTGAGTGTGAACGGAGAGAAAACGGCACTTAACGCGGGGGCGAAGGATAGTACATCCCGCCCATAGGCTTTTAGTTATGTCATTTCATTAAACAGTCCGCAGTTTTAGCCTTCCATGAAGAGGAAGTGGTTGATGCACAGAGGTTCTGACAATGGCGTCACGTTCAGTAAGCTCTATCTGTCTATAACAGGCATTCCCAACCTCTGTCCTCAGGGCACAATAACAGTGCAGGTTTTAGGGATATCCAGGCTTCAGCACAGATGGTTAAATCAAAATAAGTGAGGTACTAATTACGGCACCTGTGCTCAAGGATGGATATCACTAAATATGCTAGTGGGCCTTGAGGACTGAGGTTGGGAATGCCTGGTCTATAGGTATCCCTGAATAATATATGGATGAAGGATATTCTGTATATTTATTGCAGAACCCTTCTGTCTACAAAAGGTCTTAATTGGGGTGGGATATAGAAGACCGACAATTAGAATGCCAACAGGGGGCAGGGTAATTATTTTATCCCTCCCCTGCCCCCTCCCCTAACCCGTCCAAGGTGGCGGCTAGGGCTAAGACAGTGGGTGGGGGAGTGGCTAGGGCTAAGCCACAGGGGATGGAGGCAACGGCAAATCCCCCTTTAGTGCCTAAACCCAAGTGGTGTCAGGATTCCAGCATCGGTCACATGACTGGCGGCATAGCGACTGCTGGGATCCTGACCGCCTCCCCTTAATTGATATGTATGTGTCACGATCTGGGTAATTAGTCACCACTTCTTAACTTCTGGGTGTCTCTTGGGATTGGCCCGGCGCTCCGGGCCTGGGTTCCGCCTGCGCTGTCTGCATGCAGCGTACTGTGCAGCTTTGCCTCGGTCTCCTCTCCATGGTCCCCGGCGGCGCTGTCATGGTGGCTGCACAGTTGATCCCTTCTGTTGTGGGTGGCGTCTCCTGTCCTCCGCGGCCTCCGCCGCCGTCGCCACTGGTTTCCACATGCTAAAGTTCAAACAGACTTTCCCTGCAGATTCAAACATGGGCGCAGCCATGTTTGATTTCATCACATGTCATTCTACAGCCTATCCGCTGCACCTGGACTCTGCCTGATTACCCAGCCAATACCTGCTTCCCAGTTGGTACAAATATCCTGCATCCAGGCTGCCTAATCGTCAGTGCTTTGGTTGTCTAATCCTGTACACATGTCTCTCATGTTTGTGGATTCTCCAGCTTGTGTCTCCAGGTATTCCAGCTCCTGGGACCTCGCTCCACTAAGAGACCCGCACCAGTTACCATCCTGCGGTGCAGCCTGACTCCTGCAGTGTTCCAGCATTGCTCCTGATCATCTACAGCGATCCGTCACCGGCTTCCAGCTTACAGCGTTGGCCCTGCATCGCTCCCAGTGGTGTTCGGATATCACGCCCAGCTTACATTGCCTACAGCATCGCTCTCTGTGCTCCATAGTGAGTTTGTCACTGGCTTCCAGCTTCCAGCGTTGCTCCAACATCGCTTCCAGCAGTGCTCCTGTGTCACTGTCAGCCTTCGTTGGTGTTCTTCATCATCACCAGTACCACTCTCCGTCTCCAGCGGTATTCCAGTATTGCTCTGCATCATCTACCACACAACATCGAACCACAGTCTCCATCGATACTCACCATAGGACTCTAAACTTCAGCGGTGAGTTCAGCACACCTTCCGTTTGCATCGGTTCCATCTGGTAGTCTCTGGCAGTACTTCCAAGTACCACTTCAACCTCTGTGCCTGTGCCT
Source organism: Pseudophryne corroboree (assembly GCF_028390025.1). Classification (NCBI taxonomy): domain Eukaryota; kingdom Metazoa; phylum Chordata; class Amphibia; order Anura; family Myobatrachidae; genus Pseudophryne; species Pseudophryne corroboree. Next base: position 356,127,467 of record NC_086454.1, on the reverse strand, counting down.
ATCCCAGGTTCCTGTGCATCACCTGCTGGGCAGTACCAGCTCGTTCCTCATCACAGCGGTTAGCTGTGGCCTACGGACTTACCTACTCCGTGTCTTGCAAGGACTTTGTCATCTTGTTCTGCAGAGCTACAGCACTCATTACCATTGTGCTCCTATGAACTGTACTGTTATATCATTCTGCACATCTACAGTTGAAGTCATTGAATTGCCAGGGTGTCAATACTGTGTGTTCAATAAACTGACTTTGTTTTTACATACTCCGTTGTTGTGGTCACGCCTTCAGGCAGATGGTGCTTAGATCTCCTGTTTGTCCAGGAACCATATCCTACCTTCACGGTTCACATACACGCCAGCCCCTATATCTGAGGCTTCCCCAGGTCAGCCTCAGCCCTCAGTTGTGACAGTATGGCTATAAAGAGCTTTAACCAGGTATTTATTTTACTTAGGCTTCTTCCAACACTGACGCTGTTATGAATTCTTGTCTGTATGAGAGTATAAAGCACTTGCAGCCAGTACTTGCGCAGTTCTCAGACCCATCCACTCTAGCTACAGCTGCAAGTCCATAAGTTAGGAGACAAAAAGCAACTGTATCTGGCATAATAGATTCTTACAGTATGTAGAGATTTCTTGGGGTGATGCAGCAGGTGTCAGGGATACTGGTGGTCATTCCGAGTTGATCGCTCGCTAGCAGCTTTTAGCAGTCGTGCAAACGCTATGCCGCCTCCCACTGGGAGTGTATTTTAGCTTAGCAGAAGAATGAACGTTTTTATCGCAGAGCGCCTGCAAAAAAATTTTGTGTAGTTTCAGAGTAGCTCAAAAACTACTCAGCGCTTGCGATCACTTCAGACTATTCAGTTCCGGATTTGACGTCACACACCCGCCCAGCGTTCGCCCAGCCACGCCTGCGTTTTCCCTGGTACGCCTACATTTTTCCGAACACTTCCTGAAAACGGTCAGTTGACACCCAGAAACGCCCACTTCATGTCACTCACGCTGCGGCAGCCGGTGCGACTGAAATGCATCGCTAGACCCTGTGCAAAACTGCATCGTTCGTTGTGCCCGTACGTCGCGCATGAGCATTGCACCGCATACGCATGCGCAGAACTGCCATTTTTTAGCCTGATCGCTGCTCTGCAAACAAATGCAGCTAGCGATCAACTTGGAATGACCACCACTGTGCAGACCTGTCTGTGGTGCATCTGGTTTCAGCACCTCTAGTCCCGGACAGCTCCTCCAGGAGTACACTCTCTCCCTTCCTGGCTGAGTTACTGTAAGCCAGGCATGTCCAAACTGCGGCCCTCCAGCTGTTGTGAAACTACATATCCCAGCATGCCCTGACACAGTTTTGCTGTCAGAGAATGCTAAAGCTGTGTCAGGGCATGCTGGGATGTGTAGTTTCTCAACAGCTGGAGGGCCGCAGTTTGGATATGCCTGCTGTAAGCCGACTTCTCCTTGTTACTGAGGAGAGGAGGGTTTGCCTGGGGATCTGAAGTGGGTCCATGCCAGGGCTTCCCTTCACCTCTGCTCAGGCCCTACCGCAGGGAGAACTGAGGGGAAACTATTTTTTATTTCTTTTTTTGTGATCCATTTGCTAATTTGACAATTTCCAAGCATTAAAAGTGCAGACCTAGCGCCTAAACCAGAAAAGCATTTCTAATTTGATATCTCCAACAATGCAGTACATCGGTATACGTATACTGTATTTTATTTGTAAATTTTAATATAATTAAGCATTAAAATCAGTTTGAAATATCTTTTAAATGTATTTTAATGTTTTGTTTTGTTTTTTTGTTTATTTTTTAAGAAGAAGATGGTGAGGGCTTTTTAAATGTGGGTTTCCCCGGGCCTCTATGAACCCCTGAAATGGCCTGCCTCTGCTCACTACCTCTAGTGGGTCCTGTCCTCTAGTTATGGTCCTAGCTGCAGCACTCTGCTTGTTGGCTATTTACTGTACTCTCCTCACACAGCCGCCATAGTACATCACATAACGCATCACGCCTCCTGCCGCATTAATGATCCATTCCGATCCACACTAGCGTTGGAGTCTGACCCAGGCTTATTGTGCATACGGATCACCCACAGCTGCCGCAGCTCCTCTAAGGGTGTCTAAAGCCGGGTACACACTACAACGATTTGTATCTCGGCAGGATGAGATGTCGGTCAGCTATACACACTGAACGATATACTGTAGCGCATGATCACGCAATGTATCTTACATGCCCGCATTCAGCTGCACGTTGTTGGGCACTGGCCGTGCAGCACCGCAGATTGGATGATCCTGATGTTGGCGGGCAGGAGAGAGCGTGGTAGTGGGTACACATTCGGCGATGTGCGCGACATGTTGGTCCAAACCAGTTTTCGGATGACATCTCATCTAATATGTCCCTACCCTAAGGCAGCGTGGCCGCTGCCCTCGCATACAGTTTATACTGTAATTGATTAAGTGATTCTCCGTTTTGGGGGCGTCACACATGCACTGCGCTACGCATTGCACCTTCATGGAGAAAATGGGGGCAGGTGCTTCACTCCATTCGTGCCCGTGAAATGGGAGTTTCTGGGTGGAAACCGAGTGGCTACCATGCAGAAAAGACCCGTCATATGGGAGTATAGTGCGCGCGTAGCCAGACGCCTGTGTCTGCAGGTGGGTGTGCAGCTTTTCAGACACATCTTTTACAGCTGCGGCCGGGAAACAGTGGGGCGCCATCGCTGTGATGCATGTGTATGAAAACGGTCGGATAACTGCATAGACAGATGGATACGGGAATTAGTATAGGGTGGTAAATCTGGTAGCCGCGAACATCCACATATGCCGGCACTTTGTGTCCGTCTCAGGATCAGGCGCCAGTGGGCGGACCTAACCTTTCGGATAATGGGGGTAATTCTGAGTTGATCGCAGCAGGATTTTTGTTAGCAGTTGGGCAAAACCATGTGCACTGCAGGGGAGGCAGATATAACCTGTGCAGAGAGAGTTAGATTTGGGTGGGTTATATTGTTTCTGTGCAGGGTAAATACTGGCTGCTTTATTTTTACACTGCAATTTAGATTTTAGTTTGAACACCCCCCCACCCAAATCTAACTCTCTCTGCACATGTTACATCTGCCTCTCCTGCAGTGCATATGGTTTTGCCCATTATTGCGCTTTTTTTGGTTTGCTAACAAACCTGATTAAGGCCCACAGTCCCCTGTTTGAAAGGTGTAGCCAATGGCTAGCAAGAGTCAATCTTCGGGAATCTCCCGCACATAGGTCTGCTCCAAGCCGCTCACACAAAGCTTGCTGTAGGTTTTGTTACAGTACTTCCATCACTGCATTTATATATAGGATATGCCTGGTATCTCCTTACAGCCAATGGCCCAAATGGAGTATTAACCTGCATAGAACATTCTCTGAATAATCTGGTCTGTAAAAGTGTTCAGAGCCGCTCTTCCAAAGTTGAGAGATACTCCTGTGTAAATAAACAGCTGGTGCAGCCTCTGGTTATATACAACCTGACAATCTTCAGCCTGGGCTCACTATTTAATGAGCATTTTGCCGTATGTTGCCGGATACGCAGTGTTGTGAGACTGCTCCCTCAGGTCCTCGAGGTGTTCCAGAATTGTGTGATGTTTCCGAGACGCTTCTCACGCAGCACAAAAACAACGAGGTAGCGTAAAGTGCAAGATAAATACAGCTTAATAAGGAGACATTGGCCCTCATTCCGAGTTGCTTGCTAGCTACTTTTAGCAGCCGTGCAAATGCATAGTCGCCGCCCACGGGGGAGTGTATTTTCGCTTTGCAGGAGTGCGAACGCCTGTGCAGCTGTGCGGCTGCAAACACATTTTGTGCAAAACAAGACCAGACCTGTAGTTACTTATTCTGTGCGATGACTGCTGCGACGAGTGACAACGGTAATGACGTCAGATACCCGCCCAGCAAACGCCCGGCCACGCCTGCGTTTTTCCAAACACTCCCAGAAAACGGTCAGTTGCCACCCAGAAACGCCCTCTTCCTGTCAATCTCCTTGCGTTCTGCTGTGCGATTGGAATCGCCCTAGAACCAGTGCAAAACCACAATAGACTTCGTACCCGTACGACGCACGTGCGCATTGCGGTGCATACACGTGCAGTTTTGCCATTTTTTAAATGATCGGTACGCAGCAAATAACGGTAGCTAGCGATCAACTCGGAATGAGGGCCAATGGGCTTAATTCAGAGTTGATCGTAGCAGCAAATTTGTCAGCAGTTGGGCAAAACCATGTGCAGTGCAGGGGGGTCAGATATAACATGTGCAGAGAGAGTTAGATATCAGTGTGGTGTGTTCAAAGTGAAATCTAAATTGCAGTGTAAAAATAAAGCAGCCAGTAATTACCCTGCACAGAAACAAAATAACCCACCCAAATCTAACTCTCTCTGCACATGTTATATCTGCCCCCCCCCCCTGCAGTGCACATGGTTTTGCCCACAAGTGCAATGCAGAGATGTGAGGCTTTGTGCGCACACTTGAGCTTTGTTGCGCTAAGTCACATCGGAGGAACCATGCCCGTATATTCTCATATCCATCCATATTATACCAATGAAGTCCCTGAACAAATGATATGTACCCTGTATATTACACTAATTATAGGTTTCCAGTATTGTACATTATATTCAGCATTGCATAGAACACAGGGTACTGTGGGCAAAACCGTCGCTGCTCCAAGGTCTCGGCATCTAGCGTCAGGATCTCTGCGTTAGACGCTCCAGGCAGGAATATCCAAACTGTGTCACCACTTACAGTCGCCATTCACAAGCCGGGATGTACCAACCTCTTGCGGTACATCCTGCCACTTACCGCGCCAATAATAAACACATACTGTATAGAGATGAGCGGGTTCGGTTTCTCTGAATCCGAACCCGCCAGAACTTCATGGTTTTTTTCACGGGTCCGAGCAGACTCGGATCTTCCCGCCTTGCTCGGTTAACCCGAGCGCGCCCGAACGTCATCATGACGCTGTCGGATTCTCGCGAGGCTCGTATTCTATCGCGAGACTCGGATTCTATATAAGGAGCCGCGCGTCGCCGCCATTTTCACACGTGCATTGAGATTGATAGGGAGAGGACGTGGCTGGCGTCCTCTCCGTTTAGACACTTGATTTACTAATTTTGGGGAGCATTAGGAGTACTCAGTAGTGTACAGTGCAGAGTTTTGCTGATAGTGACCAGTGACCACCACTTTTATTTATAATCCGTTCTCTGCCTGAAAAAAGCGATACACAGCACACAGTGACTCAGTCACATACCATATCTGTGTGCACTGCTCAGGCTCAGGCCAGTGTGCTGCATCATCTATTATCTATATATAATATTATATATATCTGTCTGACTGCTCAGCTCACACAGCTTATAATTGTGGGGGAGACTGGGGAGCACTACTGCAGTGCCAGTTATAGGTTATAGCAGGAGCCAGGAGTACATAATATATTATATAGTGAGTGACCACCAGACACACAGTGCAGTTTATTTAATATATCCGTTCTCTGCCTGAAAAAAGCGATACACACAGTGACTCAGTCAGTCACATACCATATCTGTGTGCACTGCTCAGGCTCAGGCCAGTGTGCTGCATCATCTATATATATTATATATCTGTCTGACTGCTCAGCTCACACAGCTTATAATTGTGAGGGAGACTGGGGAGCACTACTGCAGTGCCAGTTATAGGTTATAGCAGGAGCCAGGAGTACATAATATATTATATAGTGAGTGACCACCAGACACACAGTGCAGTTTATTTAATATATCCGTTCTCTGCCTGAAAAAAGCGATACACACAGTGACTCAGTCAGTCACATACCATATCTGTGTGCACTGCTCAGGCTCAGGCCAGTGTGCTGCATCATCTATATATATTATATATCTGTCTGACTGCTCAGCTCACACAGCTTATAATTGTGGGGGAGACTGGGGAGCACTACTGCAGTGCCAGTTATAGGTTATAGCAGGAGCCAGGAGTACATATTATATTAAAATTAAACAGTGCACACTTTTGCTGCAGGAGTGCCACTGCCAGTGTGACTGACCAGTGACCTGACCACACTGACCACCAGTATAGTTAGTAGTATACTTATATTGTGATTGCCTGAAAAAGTTAAACACTCGTCGTGTGACTTCACTTGTGTGTTTTTTTTTTTTTTTATTCTATAAAAATAAAACTCATTCTGCTGACAGACAGTGTCCAGCAGGTCCGTCATTATATAATATATAATATATACCTGTCCGGCTGCAGTAGTGATATATATATATTTTTTATATCATTTATCATCCAGTCGCAGCAGACACAGTACGGTAGTTCACGGCTGTGGCTACCTCTGTGTCTCTGCACTCGGCAGGCAGTCCGTCCATAATTGTAATACCACCTAACCGTGGATTTTTTTCATTCTTCTTTATACATACATAGTTACATAGACATCTTCTCTTTATCAACCAGTCTATATTAGCTGCAGACACAGTACAGTACGGTAGTTCACGGCTGTGGCTACCTCTGTGTCTGCACTCGGCAGGCAGTCCGTCCATAATTGTATACCACCTAACCGTGGTTTTTTTTCATTCTTCTTTATACATACATAGTTACATAGACATCTTCTCTTTATCAACCAGTCTATATTAGCTGCAGACACAGTACAGTACGGTAGTTAACGGCTGTGGCTACCTCTGTGTCTGCACTCGGCAGGCAGTCCGTCCATAATTGTATACCACCTAACCGTGGATTTTTTTCAGTCTTCTTTATACATACATAGTTACATAGACATCTTCTCTTTATCAACCAGTCTATATTAGCTGCAGACACAGTACAGTACGGTAGTTCACGGCTGTGGCTACCTCTGTGTCTGCACTCGGCAGGCAGTCCGTCCATAATTGTATACCACCTAACCGTGGATTTTTTTCAGTCTTCTTTATACATACATAGTTACATAGACATCTTCTCTTTATCAACCAGTCTATATTAGCTGCAGACACAGTACAGTACGGTAGTTCACGGCTGTGGCTACCTCTGTGTCTGCAGTCGGCAGGCAGTCCATAATTGTATACTAGTATCCATCTCCATTGTTTACCTGAGGTGCCTTTTAGTTGTGCCTATTAAAATATGGAGAACAAAAATGTTGAGGTTCCAAAATTAGGGAAAGATCAAGATCCACTTCCACCTCGTGCTGAAGCTGCTGCCACTAGTCATGGCCGAGACGATGAAATGCCAGCAACGTCGTCTGCCAAGGCCGATGCCCAATGTCATAGTACAGAGCATGTCAAATCCAAAACACCAAATATCAGAAAAAAAAGGACTCCAAAACCTAAAATAAAATTGTCGGAGGAGAAGCGTAAACTTGCCAATATGCCATTTACCACACGGAGTGGCAAGGAACGGCTGAGGCCCTGGCCTATGTTCATGGCTAGTGGTTCAGCTTCACATGAGGATGGAAGCACTCAGCCTCTCGCTAGAAAAATGAAAAGACTCAAGCTGGCAAAAGCAGCACAGCAAAGAACTGTGCATTCTTCGAAATCCCAAATCCACAAGGAGAGTCCAATTGTGTCGGTTGCGATGCCTGACCTTCCCAACACTGGACGTGAAGAGCATGCGCCTTCCACCATTTGCACGCCCCCTGCAAGTGCTGGAAGGAGCACCCGCAGTCCAGTTCCTGATAGTCAGATTGAAGATGTCAGTGTTGAAGTACACCAGGATGAGGAGGATATGGGTGTTGCTGGCGCTGGGGAGGAAATTGACCAGGAGGATTCTGATGGTGAGGTGGTTTGTTTAAGTCAGGCACCCGGGGAGACACCTGTTGTCCGTGGGAGGAATATGGCCGTTGACATGCCAGGTGAAAATACCAAAAAAATCAGCTCTTCGGTGTGGAGGTATTTCACCAGAAATGCGGACAACAGGTGTCAAGCCGTGTGTTCCCTTTGTCAAGCTGTAATAAGTAGGGGTAAGGACGTTAACCACCTCGGAACATCCTCCCTTATACGTCACCTGCAGCGCATTCATAATAAGTCAGTGACAAGTTCAAAAACTTTGGGTGACAGCGGAAGCAGTCCACTGACCAGTAAATCCCTTCCTCTTGTAACCAAGCTCACGCAAACCACCCCACCAACTCCCTCAGTGTCAATTTCCTCCTTCCCCAGGAATGCCAATAGTCCTGCAGGCCATGTCACTGGCAATTCTGACGAGTCCTCTCCTGCCTGGGATTCCTCCGATGCATCCTTGCGTGTAACGCCTACTGCTGCTGGCGCTGCTGTTGTTGCCGCTGGGAGTCGATGGTCATCCCAGAGGGGAAGTCGTAAGCCCACTTGTACTACTTCCAGTAAGCAATTGACTGTTCAACAGTCCTTTGCGAGGAAGATGAAATATCACAGCAGTCATCCTACTGCAAAGCGGATAACTGAGTCCTTGACAACTATGTTGGTGTTAGACGTGCGTCCGGTATCCGCCGTTAGTTCACAGGGAACTAGACAATTTATTGAGGCAGTGTGCCCCCGTTACCAAATACCATCTAGGTTCCACTTCTCTAGGCAGGCGATACCGAGAATGTACACGGACGTCAGAAAAAGACTCACCAGTGTCCTAAAAAATGCAGTTGTACCCAATGTCCACTTAACCACGGACATGTGGACAAGTGGAGCAGGGCAGGGTCAGGACTATATGACTGTGACAGCCCACTGGGTAGATGTATGGACTCCCGCCGCAAGAACAGCAGCGGCGGCACCAGTAGCAGCATCTCGCAAACGCCAACTCTTTCCTAGGCAGGCTACGCTTTGTATCACCGCTTTCCAGAATACGCACACAGCTGAAAACCTCTTACGGCAACTGAGGAAGATCATCGCGGAATGGCTTACCCCAATTGGACTCTCCTGTGGATTTGTGGCATCGGACAACGCCAGCAATATTGTGTGTGCATTAAATATGGGCAAATTCCAGCACGTCCCATGTTTTGCACATACCTTGAATTTGGTGGTGCAGAATTTTTTAAAAAACGACAGGGGCGTGCAAGAGATGCTGTCGGTGGCCAGAAGAATTGCGGGACACTTTCGGCGTACAGGCACCACGTACAGAAGACTGGAGCACCACCAAAAACTACTGAACCTGCCCTGCCATCATCTGAAGCAAGAAGTGGTAACGAGGTGGAATTCAACCCTCTATATGCTTCAGAGGTTGGAGGAGCAGCAAAAGGCCATTCAAGCCTATACAATTGAGCACGATATAGTAGGTGGAATGCACCTGTCTCAAGCGCAGTGGAGAATGATTTCAACGTTGTGCAAGGTTCTGATGCCCTTTGAACTTGCCACACGTGAAGTCAGTTCAGACACTGCCAGCCTGAGTCAGGTCATTCCCCTCATCAGGCTTTTGCAGAAGAAGCTGGAGACATTGAAGGAGGAGCTAACACGGAGCGATTCCGCTAGGCATGTGGGACTTGTGGATGGAGCCCTTAATTCGCTTAACAAGGATTCACGGGTGGTCAATCTGTTGAAATCAGAGCACTACATTTTGGCCACCGTGCTCGATCCTAGATTTAAAGCCTACCTTGGATCTCTCTTTCCGGCAGACACAAGTCTGCTGGGGTTGAAAGACCTGCTAGTGACAAAATTGTCAAGTCAAGCGGAACGCGACCTGTCAACATCTCCTCCTTCACATTCTCCCGCAACTGGGGGTGCGAGGAAAAGGCTCAGAATTCCGAGCCCACCCGCTGGCGGTGATGCAGGGCAGTCTGGAGCGACTGCTGATGCTGACATCTGGTCCGGACTGAAGGACCTGACAACGATTACGGACATGTCGTCTACTGTCACTGCATATGATTCTCTCAACATTGATAGAATGGTGGAGGATTATATGAGTGACCGCATCCAAGTAGGCACGTCACACAGTCCGTACTTATACTGGCAGGAAAAAGAGGCAATTTGGAGTCCCTTGCACAAACTGGCTTTATTCTACCTAAGTTGCCCTCCCACAAGTGTGTACTCCGAAAGAGTGTTTAGTGCCGCCGCTCACCTTGTCAGCAATCGGCGTACGAGGTTACATCCAGAAAATGTGGAGAAGATGATGTTCATTAAAATGAATTATAATCAATTCCTCCGCGGAGACATTGACCAGCAGCAATTGCCTCCACAAAGTACACAGGGAGCTGAGATGGTGGATTCCAGTGGGGACGAATTGATAATCTGTGAGGAGGGGGATGTACACGGTGATATATCGGAGGGTGAAGATGAGGTGGACATCTTGCCTCTGTAGAGCCAGTTTGTGCAAGGAGAGATTAATTGCTTCTTTTTTGGGGGGGGTCCAAACCAACCCGTCATATCAGTCACAGTCGTGTGGCAGACCCTGTCACTGAAATGATGGGTTGGTTAAAGTGTGCATGTCCTGTTTTGTTTATACAACATAAGGGTGTTATGACAATTCCAAGGACAATTCCATCTTGCACCTCTTTTTTCTTTTCTTTTTCTTTGCATCATGTGCTGATTGGGGAGGGTTTTTTGGAAGGGACATCCTGCGTGACACTGCAGTGCCACTCCTAGATGGGCCCGGTGTTTGTGTCGGCCACTAGGGTCGCTAATCTTACTCACACAGTCAGCTACCTCATTGCGCCTCTTTTTTTCTTTGCGTCATGTGCTGTTTGGGGAGGGTTTTTTGGAAGGGACATCCTGCGTGCCACTCCTAGATGGGCCCGGTGTTTGTGTCGGCCACTAGGGTCGCTAATCTTACTCACACAGCTACCTCATTGCGCCTCTTTTTTTCTTTGCGTCATGTGCTGTTTGGGGAGGGTTTTTTGGAAGGGACATCCTGCGTGACACTGCAGTGCCACTCCTAGATGGGCCCGGTGTTTGTGTCGGCCACTAGGGTCGCTAATCTTACTCACACAGCTACCTCATTGCGCCTCTTTTTTTCTTTGCGTCATGTGCTGTTTGGGGAGGGTTTTTTGGAAGGGCCATCCTGCGTGACACTGCAGTGCCACTCCTAGATGGGCCCGGTGTTTGTGTCGGCCACTAGGGTCGCTAATCTTACTCACACAGCTACCTCATTGCGCCTCTTTTTTTCTTTGCGTCATGTGCTGTTTGGGGAGGGTTTTTTGGAAGGGACATCCTGCGTGACACTGCAGTGCCACTCCTAGATGGGCCCGGTGTTTGTGTCGGCCACTAGGGTCGCTTATCTTACTCACACAGCGACCTCGGTGCAAATTTTAGGACTAAAAATAATATTGTGAGGTGTGAGGTATTCAGAATAGACTGAAAATGAGTGTAAATTATGGTTTTTGAGGTTAATAATACTTTGGGATCAAAATGACCCCCAAATTCTATGATTTAAGCTGTTTTTTAGTGTTTTTTGAAAAAAACACCCGAATCCAAAACACACCCGAATCCGACAAAAAAAATTCGGTGAGGTTTTGCCAAAACGCGTTCGAACCCAAAACACGGCCGCGGAACCGAACCCAAAACCAAAACACAAAACCCGAAAAATTTCAGGCGCTCATCTCTAATACTGTATGTACTAACATAAGCAATTAGTATTTCAAAGGGGTATGGGTCATTAGGTTGAAATGAACAAGGTCGACATGGAAAAAGGTTGCCCTTTGCGATGGACTCTGGTCCCTGGACTTCTGGGTTTATGACCCATACTTACCTACTCTCCCGGGATGGCCGGGGGGCTCCTGAAAATCTGGTGACCCTCCTGGCCCCCCAGAAGACCAGGCAAGTCTCCCGATTTTTCAGATCCCCCCGTGCCCGGCCACCCACTCAGTGAGTAAAATAGGCGGTCCGGGCAGTCGATGACGCGATTATTATTGAATCGCATCATCATAGCCACGCCTCCTGCAGTATAATGCCGGTAAAATCGGCATTACAGAGCAGGGGGCGTGGCTTAAATGATGCAATGCGGTAACTATGCTCCCGTACCACCTCCGCCCAGCCCCCGTTCCACCTCTGCCCCGCCCCCTCTGCTCATCCCTGTCCGGACCCCCGAAAGTCGGTAAGTATGTTGTAAGATCGGGAGTTCCCTTGCTCATGTTCAGAGTCACGCGGCCATGGCGAAGGCTGGGAAGGATCCAATCGGATCCTTTTCACAGCACCGATGCGGAAAGAAACCCATAGGCTTCTGGAGGACTGGCATTACCCTCCGCATTGGAAACCCGGCGTCTGGGTCTTAGTACATACTGGAGATGCGGTGAAAAGATGAAAATGGGGGTATTACCACATTTTCCTGTTAGTACATCTCACCCAGAATGTGACAGGGCTGCAATGTAAAAGCGTGATGCTGTACAGGCCCTGCGGTAACTGATCCCTTCAGTGATAGGTGTCCCTCAGTATCTCATTAGCATACTGTGCGCTGATTCAATACATTCTTACCATGGTGCGACCCTAGAGCGTGTGTGTGAGCCAATCAGGCTGAGCGTGCGCAGCACACAGCGTCAATGTATTGTTATTCATACCGAATACAAGAATGTCAGCATCGGAACGCGGGTCCGGAGACAAAGGCAGCACAGCGGGCATCTATAGCGCCAATTACTGATGGCGTTAGGTTATTGACAAGCCATGGAAAAATTACCTTTTATGGGCTATTTATCAACGCTTGTAGAGAGAAAAAAATTGTGAGAGATAAAGTACCAACCAATCAGCTCCTACTGTAACTGTCATTTTTCAAACACAGCCTGCCACATGGCAGATAGGAGCTGATTGGTTGGTAGTTTATCTCACAATTTTATCTCTCGCCAAGCTTTGATAAATCCCACCCTTAGTCATTTGATAAGTTAACTTAATGCTCTGCCTCCACAGGCACTATGGTGGAAGCCTTATTGGACAATCAGCCAGGCGCCGCTGGAGAAAGCTGCGGTCTCTCATCAGAACGCCCTTTCATGCATATTGAGAAGCGGAAATAAGGTCTTTTTGCTGCAAACATTCTGAAAAATGGGGTTATCACTGCATGATGCATCTATACCTCTATCCTGCAGTACTTATTATATACTTTTCAGTACTGTATGGGACTAATTCATTTCAGAACTGATCTCTCCTCTGAGAATTTGCAGAGGTCTACGATTGGATAGTTGCCGCCCAGCCAGGGTGAAAATCCGCCCAGTGCAAGTCTGCGTACGCCGTGCGAAAAGCTTTGCAAACGCCGGTCAGCCTCAAATCCGTTCACAACTCACTCACCATCTAATGATTTTTCCAATCTGTGCAGTGTGTGCAGCCCAGGACTTACTCTACAGTGCGATAGAAACAGGCTGATCGGGGCCGGAGCTGACGTCACACACCCTCCCTGAAAACACTTGGGCACACCTGCGTTTTTCCCGACACTCCCAGAAGACGGGCAGTTACCACCCACAAACGTCTCCTTCCTGTCAGCCTGCGTACACCTAGCGATCAAAAAAGACAGAGGATTTTTTCACAGTTTGGCCTGCGCATTATGATTTGGAAGCATGCGCAGTCGTTCAATAATCGGCCGCTGAGCGATTTCGCACAACAGCGATCAAGTCTGAATTAGGCCCTATATAATTTAGCATTTTGTATTCAGCAATATCTGTATTATAGGCACAGCCCAGCAGCCACAATGCCACCATTCCTCATGCAATGTCTTGCACAGAAGCTGCAAAGCAACACTCTCTTCCATCAACCAGTTATCTCCGTATATAGGGATATATTGGGCACTTTTTCGTGTTTTGGTTTTGGATCCGGAGCCTCACTCGTGTTTTGGATCTGGATTGGTTTTGCCAAAACCACCCTTTTCAGGAGCTTCGGTACAGGAGGAAGAAGAGATTTAGGTGTCAGTGGACTGCTTACGCTCTTACCCAAAGTTTCACAACTTGTCACTGACTTATGACGAATGCGCTGCAGGTGACGTATAAGGGAGGATGTTCCTAGGTGGTTAACGTCCTTACCCCTACTTATTACAGCTTGACAGAGACAACAGATGGCTTGACACCTGTTGTCCCGATTTGTGAAGAAATAATTCCACACCGAAGAGGTGGCTTTTTTGGTATTTTGCCCAGTCATCACAATGGGCTTATTTATCCCACGGACAACAGCTGTCTCCCCGGGTGCCTGATTTAAACAAACCACATCTCCATCAGAATCCTCCTCGTCAACTTCCTCCTCAGTGCCAGCAACACCCATATCCTCATCCTGGTGTACTTCTACAGTGACATCCTCAATCTCAATATCAGAAACCGGACTGTGGGTGCTCCTTCTAGCACTTGCAGAGGGCGTGCAAATGGTGGAAGGAGCCACCTCTTTCCGTCTAGTGTTGGGAAGGTTAGGACTAGACATCGCAACCGCGGACACACTTGGACACTCCTTGGGGAATTGTGATATCTCTGAACGCACAGTTGTTTTTTCCTGTGCTTTAACAAGCTTTTTTATTTTCGAGAGGGAGGAGGGCTTCCATCCTCATGAGAAGCTGAGAAACCAGTCATGAACATTGGCCAAGGCCTTAGCCTTTCCCTGCCACTTCGTGTCGTGAATGGCATATTGCCAATTTTACGTTTCTCATCAGATCATTTCTTTTTTTTTCTGATTATTAATTTTTGCTGCTTGGATTTTACATGCCCTCTATGACATTGGGCATCAGCCTTAGCAGACGACATTGATGGAATTGCAATGTCAATGTCATGACTGGTGGCAGCAGCTTCAGCACTAGTACTAGGAACTGGAAGTGGTTTATGATCTTCCACTATTTTTTCTTCCAAATTGTTGTTCTCCATTTCACAGGACAGCACCCCTTTATTATTACAGCACAAAGAACAGTGCCCCTTTATTTTCACAGCACCCCTGTATTCTTACAGCATACAGGAGCAGTGTGCTTTTAATTTTTAACTGCACCCAAACTTTCATAGAGGATAGAGCCAGTGTAATGTTATTAAGACATCAGCACCCCTATATTGCACAGCATACAGGAACAATGTGCTTTTCTTTATTAACTGCACCCAAACTTTTATAGCAGATAGGGCCAGTGTAATGTTATTAAGACATCAGCACCCCTATATTGCACAGCATACAGGAACAATGTGCTTTTCTTTATTAACTGCACCCAAACTTTTATAGCAGATAGGGTCAGTGTAATGTTATTAAGACATCAGCACCCCTATATTGCACAGCATACAGGAACAATGTGCTTTTCTTTATTAACTGCACCCAAACTTTTATAGCAGATAGGGTCAGTGTAATGTTATTAAGACATCAGCACCCCTATATTGCACAGCATACAGGAACAATGTGCTTTTCTTTATTAACTGCACCCAAACTTTTATAGCAGATAGGGCCAGTGTAATGTTATTAAGACATCAGCACCCCTATATTGCACAGCATACAGGAACAGTGTGCTTTTCTTAATTAACTGCACCCAAACTTTTATAGCAGATAGGGCCAGTGTAATGTTATTAAGACATCAGCACCCCTATATTGCACAGCATACAGGAGCAGTGTGCTTTTCTTAATTAACTGCACCCAAACTTTTATAGCAGATAGGGCCAGTGTAATGTTATTAAGACATCAGCACCCCTATATTGCACAGCATACAGGAGCAGTGTGCTTTTCTTAATTAACTGCACCCAAACTTTTATAGCAGATAGGGCCAGTGTAATGTTATTAAGACATCAGCACCCCTATATTGCACAGCATACAGGAGCAGTGTGCTTTTAATTTTTAACTGCACCCAAACTTTTATAGCAGACAGGGCCAGTGTAATGTTATTAAGACATCAGCACCCCTATATTTCACAGTGCCCCTGCCCCCTGTACAACACAGTGACAGCCAGGACAGCAACACCCATGTACAGCTGCAGCACCCGGCAGTAACACCAGTGACAGTCAGCACAGCAACACCCATGTACAGCTGCAGCACCCGGCAGTAACACCAGTGACAGCCAGGACAGCAACACCCATGTACAGCTGCAGCACCCGGCAGTAACACCAGTGACAGCCAGGACAGCAACACCCATGTACAGCTGCAGCACCCGGCAGTAACACCAGTGACAGCCAGGACAGCAACACCCATGTACAGCTGCAGCACCCGGCAGTAACACCAGTGACAGCCAGGACAGCAACACCCATGTACAGCTGCAGCACCCGGCAGTAACACCAGTGACAGCCAGGACAGCAACACCCATGTACAGCTGCAGCACCCGGCAGTAACACCAGTGACAGCCAGGACAGCTGCAGCACCCGGCAGTAACACCAGTGACAGTCAGCACAGCAACACCCATGTACAGCTGCAGCACCCGGCAGTAACACCAGTGACAGTCAGCACAGCAACACACATGTACAGCTGCAGCACCCGGCAGTAACACCAGGGACAGCCAGCACAGCAACACCCATGTACAGCTGCAGCACCCGGCAGTAACACCAGTGACAGTCAGGACAGCAACACACATGTACAGCTGCAGCACCCGGCAGTAACACCAGGGACAGCCAGCACAGCAACACCCATGTACAGCTGCAGCACCCGGCAGTAACACCAGGGACAGCCAGCACAGCAACACCCATGTACAGCTGCAGCACCCGGCAGTAACACCAGTGACAGTCAGGACAGCAACACACATGTACAGCTGCAGCACCCGGCAGTAACACCAGTGACAGTCAGGACAGCACCCCTAACACAGCACAGATACACCACAGTGACTGCAGCAGCACCCCAAGAGAGCACACACTAACCCCACACCACCACCCACAGATAGACAGAGGTCTGTCTCCCTTACTTTCCAAGTCCGGAGCGAAAATGGCGGCGATGCGCGGCTGTTTATATGGGATCCAAAGGCCGTGAGTTTTTGACAGCGGGATGATGACGTTTTGACTCATTCTGGTTTCCAAGTCTGGCAGGAAGTCCTGAGCTCTGGACGTGAAGTTCGGGGGAGGGGTTCGGTATGTCAGGGAACCGAACCCGCTCATCCCTAGTTACCATACTATCCCTTTAAACCAGGACACTAATGAATTACACAGGTTCTTTGGCTGGCTGGCTGGCTGGCTTCAAGCCTGCGTTGCATCTGGTTTTAATCAGCCACAGAACCTGTGTAATCGATGATGCAGTGTAAAGGGATGGTATGGTAAAAAGCCTAGCGTATAGACAATGCAAAAATGAGTAGTAGCAATAGTCAGGGCTGTCTTTGTGCAATCACAGACTATAGTAGCATTGTCTTTTTCTTACAAAAAAACGGAAACAATTTATGCCATGTTATAAAGTCACCAGCAGCATCCAGTGACCACAAGTGATTATAATAGCTCACTGTAATATCTCTGTATGTTAGGCTGAGCGTCTTTTCAGAGCTGATTACATTTGCCTTATTTGTAGCCACTTCAACATTTTGACGATTTAGACACAAAGCTTCATTTCTCGGCTGGGGACAGAAGAGGACAGATGTTCACCTTTCTGAAGCCTAATGGTTCTGTGTACTGCCCACAGTGATGTCAGAGTCACTGGTTCAAACCACTGTGTTTATAGCATTGGTCATTTTCCACCTGATGTTGGTAACAGTCTCATAATACACCTTGAGAAAAGTCTCTATGCTGTGCAAAAACATGGGCAGGCTCCGTAGCCTAGTGGTTAAGTTTCCCACCCACAGTGATATACTCTGCAGACAGTGATGTCAGAGTCACTGGCTTGTAATCCCAGGTTTGATCTGTGTTTATAGTATTGGTCATTTTCCACCTGAACAGTCTCACAATACACCTTGAGAAAAGTCTCTCTGCTGTACACAAACATGGGAAGGCTCCATAGCCTAACGGTTAAGTGTCCTACCCACAGTGCTATACTCTGCAGACAGTGATGTCAGGGTCACAGATTTGAATCCCGCGTTCAACCTGTGTTTATAGTATTGGTCATTTTCCGTCTGATATTGATATTGGTAACAGTCTCAGAACATGCTTGGCCATGTGGTGGCTCAGTGAGTACCTTGGAAATGCTTCCACATGGCTTAGAGCAGAGCTGTAACTAGGTGTGTGCCGATGGTGCATTGCCCACAGCGCAAATGCATGGAGGCGCACCATCGGGCAACACACCCGCAGGGACGCAATCTCCAGACTGCACACAGTCACTGCCGCTGGTGGCGCCGCCTGTGTCCAGCATGCGGTGCCGTCTGTGTCCCGAGTCCCGACTCCTGCTGGTGGTGCCCCCTGTGTGCGGCTGGCGGCGGCGCAGACTGTGTCCCGACTCCCGCTGATGGTGCACCCTGCGTGCGGCTGGCAGCGCCGCCACCTGTGTTCCGACTCCCGCTGATAGTGCCCCCAGTGTGTCGCAGGCGGCGCCGCCTGTGTCCAGCGCGCAGTGCCGCCTGTGTCCCGTCCCCCACCGCCGCCGCTGCTTTTACACTTAAGGGTCTGGCTGCCGCTGCACTCACCCACCTGTGATGCTGCTGCTCCAGAGAGATGGTATCAACTATTCTATCTATCTATCTATCTATCTATCTATCTATCCTGCTGTAATGAGTAAAAAGGGGGACGCTGCCTGCCATAATGTGTAAAAAGGGGGACGCTGTCTGCCGTAATGTGTAATAAGGGGGACGCTGTCTGCCGTAATGTGTAATAAGGGGGACGCTGTCTGCTGTAATGTGTAATAAGGGAGATGCTGTCTGCCATAATGTGTAAAAAGGGGGACGCTGTCTGCTGTAATGTGTAATAAGGGAGATGCTGTCTGCCGTAATGTGTAAAAAAGTGGATGCTGTCTGCCGTAATGTGTAAAAAGGGGACGCTGTCTGCCGTAATGTGTAAAAAAGGGGACGCTGACTGCCGTAATGTGTAAAAATAAGTACGCTGTCTGCTGTAATGTGTAAAAAGGGGGACGTTGTCTGCCGTAATGTGTAAAAAGGGGTCGCTGTCTGCTGTAATGTGTAAAAAGGGGGACGCTGTCTGCCGTAATGTGTATAAAGGGGGATGCTGTCTGCTGTAATGTGTAAAAAGGGGGACGCTGTCTGCCGTAATGTGTATAAAGGGGGACGCTGTCTGCTGTAATGTGTAAAAGGGGGACGCTGTCTGCCGTAATGTGTAAAAAGGGGACGCTGTCTGCCGTAATGTGTAAAAGGGAGACTGTCTGCTGTAATATGTAAAAAGGGGGACGCTGTCTGCTGTAATGTGTAAAAGGGGCTCTACCTGGTGTAGTGGCGCTACTGTGCAGCGTAATTTGAATAATGGAGACTACTATGCACCGTAGTATGAATTGGTATTATTTTGTGGCCCTGCCCTTTCCCCATGAAGCCACGCCCCTATATATTTTTTTGTGCACCTGCGGCGCGCACTGGCCCTGTCTTGCATGGGGGGGCGCCAGTACCGTTTCTTACACACAGCGCTAAAATACCTAGTTACGGCACTGGTTTAGAGTACCCTGGACTTGTGGATTATGGTTGTCTTCTCATTTGTATGTTGCACTGTGTTTATTATTATTATTATTATTATTATTATTATTATTATTTTTGATTTTACTAAATTTCAACATCAACACTAAATACACAGAATACATCTTGAAAAAAAAGTCTCTCTGCTGTACAAATACATGTGCAGGCTCCGCAGCCTTATGGTTAAAACCCCACGCAGGAGCAGAACTCTCAGAGTCAATGGAGACGCCTGCCTCCAGGCTCCAAGCCCTGAAGGGGCACCTGCATGTACAGCAGCACCTGTGTGGTTCATGGCTGGATCCAAGTGTGACCGCTGCTCTTCCAATGGAGCTCTACGGCGCACTTACCGCTGCTGCAGTTAATCGGCTCTATCCCAGGAGCTCTGCTTCCACCTGCAATAGGGGACATGATGGCTCCCCCACCTGATTCTGCTCAGCCTGCACTGCAGCAAGCGACGGTGCATCCGTCGCTGCTGCTGGACTGTGAGATGGAATCCACCATTAAATGCTGGTTCTTCATGCTGCAGACGGCTGAATCTCGTGAGTCTGACCCTGTAATGTAGCTGGAGTCCTGCCAGACCGGCTGAGAGTGCTACCTATCTACACACACACACACACACACACACACATTCCAGCACACCATATTTGATTTCCCTTTTTTAAGGGGGATGAGCATCAAACTCCAACTTGCCTCCGGGCTACTGGGATGAACTTACGCCCCTGGCACCACGGTAATGTACCCTGCAGACAGTGATGTCCGGGTCACTGGTCTGAATCCCAGGTTCGGCCTGTGTTTATAGTATTGGTCATTTTCCGCCTGATATTGATATTGTTAACAGTCTCAGAACATGCTTGGCCATGTGGTGGATCAGTGACTATCTTGGAAATACTTCCACATGGCTTAGTGTACCCTGGGCTTGTGGATGATGGCTGTATCCTCAGTTGGATGTTGCATTGTGTTTATTATTATTATTATTACTATTATTAATTTTATAACATTTCAATATCAACACTAAATACACAGAATACACCTTGAGAAAAGTCTCTCTGCTGTGTGAAAGCACCCTCAGGCTCCGTAGCCTAATGGTTAAGTGGCTTACCCACAGTGATGTATTTTTCAGGACAGTGATATCAGGGTCACTAGCTCAAATCCTGTGTTTATACTTTATAGTATTGTTTTTTTTCTGCCTGATATTGATATTGGTAACAGTCTCAGAATACACCTTTAGAAAAATCTCTCTGCTGTGTAAAGGCATTGGTAGGCTCCGTAGCCTAGTGAGTAAGTGTCCTGACCAGGCAGTAATGTCAGGGTCACTGGTTCAAATCCCATGTTCGACCTATGTTTATACTATTGGTTGTTTTCCGCAACAGTCTCAGAATACACCTTGAGAAAAGTCTCTCTGCTGTGCTAACATACAAGCAGGCTCTGTAGCCTAATGGTTAAGTGTCCAGCCCACAGCAATATAACCTGCAGACAGGGATGTTAGGGTCACTGGTTAGATTCCCAGGCTCAACCTGTTTATAGTATTGGTCATTTTCTGCTTGATATTGATAACAGTCTCCGAATACACCTTGAGAAAAGTCTCCCTGCTGTGACAGATTACAGATAGGCTCTGTAGCCTAATGGTTAAGTACCCTTCAGACAGTGATGTCAGAATCACTGGTTTGAATCCTGGCATCTAGCTGTGTTTATAGTATTGGTCATTTTCCACTGATATTGATATTGGTAACAGTCTCAGAACATAGGGGGTAATTCCAAGTTGATCGCAGCAGGAAATTTTTTAGCAGTTGGGCAAAACCATGTGCACTGCAGGGGGGCAGATATAACATTTGCAGAGAGAGAGTTAGATTTGGGTGGGTTATTTTGTTTCTGTGCAGGGTAAATACTGGCTGCTTTATTTTTACACTGCAATCTAGATTGCAGATTAAACACACCACACCCAAATCTAACTCTCTCTGCACATGTTACATATGCCTCCCCTGCAGTGCACATGGTTTTGCCCAACTGCTAAAAAATTTCCTGCTGCGATCAACTTGGAATTACCCCCATAATTGGCCATGTGGTGGCTCAGTGAGTACCTTGGAAATGCTTCCACATGGCTTATAGTACCATGGGCTTGTGGATGATGGTTGTATTATTATTATTAATTTATATGGCGCCACAATGGTTCCACAGCGCCCAATTACAGAGTACATATGCACATAATCAAAACAGGAAAACAGTGACTTACAGTAGAAGACAATATCGGACAAGTACAGGGTAAATAAACACAACTACAACAGTAGACGACACTGAGATAAGTGTTGAGGTGGCCGAGAACTACAGGATTTGGGCAGTTGAGGATTATTTAAGTAAGAAAAGGATAAGCACATGAGGGAAGAGGGCCCTGCTCGTGAGAGCTTACATTCTAAATGGGAGGGGTAGACAGACAGGGGTGACACAGATGGGGCAAACCGAGCGTGGAACAGAGGGTTAGGAGGAGATTTGGCTGGGTTTGGTAAAGAAGTGAGTCTTGAGCGCCCGTTTGAAGTCCTGTAGAGAGGTGGATAGTCTCAGTGGGAGAGGTAAAGAATTCCAGAGAAAGGGAGCAGCACGTGAAAAATCTTGGAGATAGGAATGGGAGGAAGTAATCAGAAGACAGGAGAGTTGGCGTGCATTAGCAGAGCAAAGAGGACGGGTGGGAGAGTAAAGGGAGATAAGGTCACAGATGTAAGTGGGAGAGGAGTGGGTGAGGGCTTTATAAGTGAGTGTGAGAAGCTTGGATTCTGAAAGGGAAGGGGAGCCAGTGAAGGGCTTGTAGGAGAGGGGAGGTGGATGTAGTGCATTTATACCCCTTTTCCACTAGCTCCTTAAAATACGGGTAAATGCGCGGGGGTGCGCATTTACCCGTGTTTTTCCCTTGTGGAAACGGGTTCCCCGGCAAATTCCCGGATCAAGTGATCCGGGAATCCTACCCGGGTAGCTAGCCGGGTTGAACACGTGTTCAACCCGGCTAGCTGTCTAGTGTGAACGGGAGCCGTGTCGAGGTGACACGGCTCCCGTTAACAGTGTATAGGGAGGGCGGCGCTGGGAGGTCATGTGATCTCCCTGCGCCGCCCCTGCCACGTCACTAGCAGCGTCACCAACCCGGCAATATGCCGGGTTGGTGAGCGCTGCTGAAAGGGGGCTGTAGCACGGGTCGCAGCCGTGTCAGGTGACACGGCTGCGACCCAAGCTTATAGTGGAAAAGGTGTATATGTGAGGAAGATGAGCCGGGCTGCAGCATTGAAGACAGATTGTATCCTCAGATGGATGTTGCACTGTGTTTGTTATTATTATTGATTTTATTAAAGTTCAACATCAACACTAAATACACAGAAAATACATTGAGAGAAGTCTCTCTGCTGTGCAGAAACATGGGCAGGCTCCGTAGCCTAGTGGTTAAGTTTCCTGCCCACAATGGAGGAACAGTATACTGTGGAAGAGCTGTGAAGTGGAGCTCTCCCCAGGTGCCATTGTCAGCAGCAGAGAGGTTCTATTGAGGCACAATACAGAGCAGCTCATCTCCTGCCTCAGGCTGCCTGTCCCCTTTCTAAGTACTGTATCATTGGGGTGTGTGCAGGGGACAATGTCTGGTCACAAACACTGCCTGGGGGATAGAAGGTTGTGAGTCAGTGCTCAGCTCACACAGGCAGGAAGTGTGTTTCTGTGACAGTAAAAAGATGAAGATTCAGACCCCATTGAGCCACAAGACCCTGACCCAGTACAGCAGCCTCACAGGATAAAGGTTATGCCCCATACACACTGGACGACATTTTGAAAGATCTCGCTCAGAATGGCCGATCTGAGTGAGATCTTTCACAATCTCGTCCAGTGTATACACTAAATGTCATTAATGATGCGTGCTCTCGTGCATCGTTAACGACCCCCTCCCTCATCCGAACATGGACGGATAAGGGAGGTACTCGTTTACCTCAGCCATGCTGCAGTTGCAGCATGGCTGTCATTCCCCCTGCCTCCCCCCCCCCCCCCCCCCCCCCCCTTCCACTGTCCAGACCACTGGACTCCTCCTGGGACACCTACATTGTTGGACATATTTCCAGGACGACCCATCCGATTTGCTTAAAGTGAACCAGGATCCCTCACTATCATCCTTGGTCCGTATGGGACACCATCTATCAGGATTCCCATTAATTGGAACACAGCGTGTAAGATAATCAAGTGCCATTCTTAAAGACTGTGAACCAGAATCCTCTTCGCCCATTTCAACTTTAAAGGACCTCATATTTGGATCCCTGCATTGGAACACAGGTTGGGTAAAGTGTCACACTAGTCCTGTCATTGGCTATAAACTTTATGTCCTACTCACGTTATGGACCTTTGCCTGTAATTGAGTTGCCCTCAAGGAGCCTATTGCATGTCCAACAAATGGTCTTTGGACAATTGATTGAGATATTACTATCCATTCTCGCACATTGTTCAGTTTTTAAATGTTTTTATTAGTCATTAAATTTATCATCTTTTAGTATCTTTGTTATAGCGCTGTATTCTTTTATATTGTTTGTTTTTCTCATACCAATTTGGGGTCCGCCTCCCTCAAATAATCCATAGCATAATATATGCATTCCTGATATATGCCTTTTACAGTATTTGTTGTTTTCCCTCATTATATTCTATGACAGTATATTCCTTCCCCCTTCACTGATTGCACCACGTCCACTCACTGACTGCATTTTATGTCAGCATTTTATGTTATCCGGTATCTAGGTTGACCACACTTAGGTCAACAATGTCTAGATCGACCACTATAGGTCGACTGTAAGTAGGTTGACATGGTTTCTAGGTCGACATGGTCTCTACGTTGACATGTTCTAGGTCGACATGACAGAAGGTCTACATTAGTATTTCACTTTTTTTCAAATTTTATGAACTTTTTCATACTTTATGATCCACGTGGACTACAACTGGGAACGGTAACCTGTGCCGAGCGCAGCCGTAGTGGAGTGACAAATGGGTGAGGTCTTAGTATTTGCTGACCTTTTTTCATGTACAACAGACACTACAGTTTATAGAGCAGCGCCAAATGCAGGATTTGTAAGTGGGGGGTGGGATGTGTATAGGTCACACTTGCCAGTTCTCTTAGAAGTTGCAGGGGATTCACAATTTTTTTCTGCCAGTCCCCTGAACCCCTGGAAAAGTAATCATATCTCCTAAATCATGGCCACTACCTAGTGAAGTGTACATGATGGGGAGATAATCAGTGGTGGACTGAAGTATAAAGTGGAAGGTGGAAGGCAGTGTTAGGGGCCCATGCGTAGGGGTGTGGCCAGACTCTAGAGGGGGCTTGGCCAGCCAACAGACAGGTTGACTAATCATTAAATTATGAAAAGTCTAGCCCCTATATATATATATATATATATATATATATATAGATGTGTGTGTGTGTGTGTGTGTGTGTGTGTGTGTGTGTGTGTGTGTGTGTTAATACTGATAGTGCATGCACGATAATGTAGCCAGATTCATAACAGCAGTGCACTTTAGAGAATACACCATAGTCCTGTGCAGTATAATGTAACATATGTATAATGTATAATGCACTGTAGAGAATACACCATAGTCCCGTGCAGTATAATGTAACATATGTATAATGTATAATGCACTGTAGAGAATACACCATAGTCCTGTGCAGTATAATGTAACATATATATAATGTATAATGCACTGTAGAGAATACACCATAGTCCTGTGCAGTATAATGTAACATATGTATAATGTATAATGCACTTTAGAGAATACACCATAGTCCTGTGCAGTATAATGTAACATATGTATAATGTATAATGCACTGTAGAGAATACACCACAGTCCTGTGCAGTATAATGTAACATATGTATAATGTATAATGCACTTTAGAGAATACACCATAGTCCTGTGCAGCATAATGTAACATATGTATAATGTATAATGCACTGTAGAGAATACACCACAGTCCTGTGCAGTATAATGTAACATATGTATGATGTATAATGCACTGTAGAGAATACACCACAGTCCTGTGCAGTATAATGTAATATTTGTATGATGTATAATGCACTGTAGAGAATACATCATAGTCCTGTGCAGTATAATGTAACATATGTATGATGTATAATGCACTTTAGAGAATACACCATAGTCCTGTGCAGTATAATGTAACATGTATAATGCACTGTAGAGAATACACCATAGTCCTGTGCAGTATAATGTAACATATGTATAATGTATAATGCACTGTAGAGAATACACCATAGTATTGTGCAGTATAATGTAACATATGTATAATGTATAATGCACTGTAGAGAATACACCATAGTCCTGTGCAGTATAATGTAACATATGTATAATGTATAATGCACTGTAGAGAATACACCATAGTCCTGTGCAGTATAATGTAACATATGTATAATGTATAATGCACTGTAGAGAATACACCATAGTCCTGTGCACTATAATGTAACATATGTATAATGTATAATGCACTGTAGAGAATACACCATAGTCCTGTGCAGTATAATGTAACATATGTATAATGTATAGTGCACTGTAGAGAATACACCATAGTCCTGTGCAGTATAATGTAACTTATGTATAATGAACTGTAGAGAATACACCATAATCCTATGCAGTGTAATGTAACATATGTATATATTGTATAATGCACTGTAGAGAAGAGAATACACCATAGTCCTGTGCAGTATAATGTAAAATATGTATAATATATAATACACTGTAGAGAATACACCACAGTCATGTGCTGTATAATGTAACATATGTATAATGTATAATGCACTGTAGAGAATACACCATAGTCCTGTGCAGTATAATGTAACATATGTATAATGTATAAAGCACTGTAGAGAATACACCATAGTCCTCTGCAGTGTAATATAACATATGTATGATGTATAATGCACTGTAGAGAATGCACCATAGTCCTGTGCAGTATAATGTAACATATGTATAATGTATAATGCGCTGTAGAGAATACACCATAGTCCTGTGCAGTATAATGTACAATATGTATAATATATAATACACTGTAGAGAATACACCACAGTCATGTGCTGTATAATGTAACATATGTATAATGTATAATGCACTGTAGAGAATGCACCATAGTCCTGAGCAGTATAATGTAACATATGTATAATGTATAATGTACTGTAGAGAATACACCATAGTCCTGTGCAGTATAATGTAACATATGTATAATGGCCCTCATTCCGAGTTGATCGGTCGCAAGGCGAATTTAGCAGAGTTACACACGCTAAGCCGCCGCCTACTGGGAGTGAATCTTAGCTTCTTAAAATTGCGACCGATGTATTCGCAATAATGCGATTACTAACTACTTAGCAGTTTCAGAGTAGCTCCAGACTTACTCTGCCTGTGCGATCATTTCAGTGCTTGTCGTTCCTGGTTGACGTCACAAACACACCCAGCGTTCGCCCAGGCACTCCCACCGTTTCTCCGGCCACTCCTGCGTTTTTTCCGGAAACGGTAGCGTTTTCAGCCACACGCCCCTGAAACGCCGTGTTTCCGCCCAGTAACACCCATTTCCTGTCAATCACATTACGATCGCCGGAGCGAAGAAAAAGCCGGTGAATAAAAATACTTTCTTCATAGTAAAGTTACTTGGCGCAGTCGCAGTGCGAACATTGCGCATGCGTACTAAGCGGATTTTCACTGCGATGCGATGAAAAATACCGAGCGAACAACTCGGAATGAGGGCCAATGTACTGTAGAGAATACACCATAGTCCTGTGTAGTATAATGTAACATATGTATAATGTATAATGTACTGTAGAGAATACACCATAGTCCTGTGCAGTATAATGTAACATATGTATAATGTATTATGCACTGTAGAGAATACACCATAGTCCTGGGCAGTATAATGCAACATATGTATAATGTATAATACACTGTAGAGAATACACCATAGGTCCTGTGCAGTATAATGTAACATATGTATAATGTACTGTAGAGAATACATCATAGTCCTGTGCAGGACAATGTAACATATGTATAATGTATAATGCACTGTAGAGAATACACCATAGTCATGTGCAGTATAATGTAACATATGTATAATGTATAATACACTGTAGAGAATACACCATAGTCCTGTGCAGTATAATGTAACATATGTATAATGTATAATGCACTGTAGGGAATACACCATAGTCCTGTGCAGTATAATGTAACATATGTATAATGTATAATACACTATAGAGAATACACCATAGTCCTGTGCAGTATAATGTAACATATGTATAATGTACTGTAGAGAATACACCATAGTCCTGTGCAGTATAATGTAACATATGTATAATTTATATTGCACTGTAGAGAATACACCATAGTCATGTGCAGTATAATGTAATATATGTATAATGTATAATGCTCTGTAGTGAATACCCCATAGTCCTGTGCAGTATAATGTAACATATGTATAATGTACTGTAGAGAATACACTATAGTCCTGTGTAGTATAATGTAACATATATATATATATATATATATAATGTATAATGCACTGTAGAGAATACCCCATAGCCCTGTGCAGTATAATGTAACATATGTATAATGTATAATGCACTGTAGAGAATACACCATAGTCCTGTGCAGTATAATGTAACATATGTATAATGTATAATGTACGGTAGAGAATACACCATCGTCCTGTGCAGTATAATGTAACAAATGTATCATGTATAATGCACTGTAGAGAATACACCATAGTCCTGTGCAGTATAATGTAACATATGTATAATGCACTGTAGAGAATACACCATAGTCCTGTGCAGTATAATGTAACAAATGTATAATGTATAATGCAGTGTAAAGAATACACCATAGTCCTGTGCAGTATAATGTAACATATGTATAATGTATAATGTACTGTAGAGAATACACAATAGTCCTGTGCAGTATAATGTAACATATGTATAATGTATAATGCACTATAGTGAATACACCATACTCCTGTGCAGTATAATGTAACATATGTATAATGTATAATGCACTGTAGAGAATACACCATAGTCCTGTGCAGTATAATGTAACATATGTATAATGTATAATGCACTGTGGAGAATGCACCATAGTCCTGTGCAGTATTATGTAACATATGTATAATGTATAATACACTGTAGAGAATACACCATAGTCCTATGCAGTATAATGTAACATATGTATAATATATAATGCACTGTAGAGAATACACCATATTCCTGTGCAGTATAATGTAACATATGTATAATGTATAATGCACTGTAGAGAATACACCACAGTCCTGTGCAGTATAAGGTAACATATGTATAATGTATAATGCACTGTAGAGAATACACCATAGTTCTGTGCAGTATAAAGTAACATATGTATAATGTATAATGCACTGTAGAGAATACACCACAGTCCTGTGCAGTATAATGTAACATATGTATAATGTATAATGCACTGTAGAGAATACACCATAGTCCTGTGCAGTATAATGTAACATATGTATAATGTATAATGCACTGTAGAGAATACACCATAGTCCTGTGCAGTATAATGTAACATATGTATAATGTATAATGCACTGTAGAGAATACACCATAGTCCTGTGCAGTATAATGTAACATATGTATAATGTATAATGCACTATAGAGAATACACCACAGTCATGTGCAGTATAATGTAACATATGTATAATGTATAATGTACTGTAGAGAATACACCATAGTCCTGTGCAGTATAATGTAACATCTGTATAATGTATAATACACTGTAGAGAATACACCATAGTCCTGTGCAGTATAATGTAACATATGTATAATGCACTGTAGAGAATACACCATAGTCATGTGCAGTATAATGTAACATATGTATAATGTATAATGCAGTGTAAAGAATACACCATAGTCCTGTGCAGTATAATGTAAATATGTATAATGTATAAGGTACTGTAGAGAATACACAATAGTCCTGTGCAGTATAATGTAACATATGTATAATGTACAATGCACTATAGTGAATACACCATAGTCCTGTGCAGTATAATGTAACATATGTATAATGTATAATGCACTGTATAGAATACACCATAGTCCTGTGCAGTAAAATGTAACATATGTATAGTGTATAATACACTGTAGAGAATACACCATAGTCCTGTGCAGTATAATGTAACATATGTATAATGTATAATACACTGTAGAGAATACACCGTAGTCCTGTGCAGTATAATGTAACATATGTATAATGTATAATGCACTGTAGAGAATGCACCATAGTCCTGTGCAGTATTATGTAACATATGTATAATGTATAATGCACTTTAGAGAATACACCATAGTCCTGTGCAGCATAATGTAACATATGTATAATGTATAATGCACTGTAGAGAATACACCACAGTCCTGTGCAGTATAATGTAACATATGTATGATGTATAATGCACTGTAGAGAATACACCACAGTCCTGTGCAGTAT
Organism: Pseudophryne corroboree; assembly: GCF_028390025.1. Classification (NCBI taxonomy): domain Eukaryota; kingdom Metazoa; phylum Chordata; class Amphibia; order Anura; family Myobatrachidae; genus Pseudophryne; species Pseudophryne corroboree. Next base: position 356,097,670 of record NC_086454.1, on the reverse strand, counting down.
AATGTAATATTTGTATGATGTATAATGCACTGTAGAGAATACATCATAGTCCTGTGCAGTATAATGTAACATATGTATGATGTATAATGCACTTTAGAGAATACACCATAGTCCTGTGCAGTATAATGTAACATGTATAATGCACTGTAGAGAATACACCATAGTCCTGTGCAGTATAATGTAACATATGTATAATGTATAATGCACTGTATAGAATACACCATAGTCCTGTGCAGTAAAATGTAACATATGTATAGTGTATAATACACTGTAGAGAATACACCATAGTCCTGTGCAGTATAATGTAACATATGTATAATGTATAATGCACTGTAGAGAATACACCATAGTCCTGTGCAGTATAATGTAACATATGTATAATGTATAATGCACTGTAGAGAATACACCATAGTCCTGTGCACTATAATGTAACATATGTATAATGTATAATGCACTGTAGAGAATACACCATAGTCCTGTGCAGTATAATGTAACATATGTATAATGTATAGTGCACTGTAGAGAATACACCATAGTCCTGTGCAGTATAATGTAACTTATGTATAATGAACTGTAGAGAATACACCATAATCCTATGCAGTGTAATGTAACATATGTATATTGTATAATGCACTGTAGAGAAGAGAATACACCATAGTCCTGTGCAGTATAATGTAAAATATGTATAATATATAATACACTGTAGAGAATACACCACAGTCATGTGCTGTATAATGTAACATATGTATAATGTATAATGCACTGTAGAGAATACACCATAGTCCTGTGCAGTATAATGTAACATATGTATAATGTATAAAGCACTGTAGAGAATACACCATAGTCCTCTGCAGTGTAATATAACATATGTATGATGTATAATGCACTGTAGAGAATGCACCATAGTCCTGTGCAGTATAATGTAACATATGTATAATGTATAATGCGCTGTAGAGAATACACCATAGTCCTGTGCAGTATAATGTACAATATGTATAATATATAATACACTGTAGAGAATACACCACAGTCATGTGCTGTATAATGTAACATATGTATAATGTATAATGCACTGTAGAGAATGCACCATAGTCCTGAGCAGTATAATGTAACATATGTATAATGTATAATGTACTGTAGAGAATACACCATAGTCCTGTGCAGTATAATGTAACATATGTATAATGGCCCTCATTCCGAGTTGATCGGTCGCAAGGCGAATTTAGCAGAGTTACACACGCTAAGCCGCCGCCTACTGGGAGTGAATCTTAGCTTCTTAAAATTGCGACCGATGTATTCGCAATAATGCGATTACTAACTACTTAGCAGTTTCAGAGTAGCTCCAGACTTACTCTGCCTGTGCGATCATTTCAGTGCTTGTCGTTCCTGGTTGACGTCACAAACACACCCAGCGTTCGCCCAGGCACTCCCACCGTTTCTCCGGCCACTCCTGCGTTTTTTCCGGAAACGGTAGCGTTTTCAGCCACACGCCCCTGAAACGCCGTGTTTCCGCCCAGTAACACCCATTTCCTGTCAATCACATTACGATCGCCGGAGCGAAGAAAAAGCCGTGAATAAAAATACTTTCTTCATAGTAAAGTTACTTGGCGCAGTCGCAGTGCGAACATTGCGCATGCGTACTAAGCGGATTTTCACTGCGATGCGATGAAAAATACCGAGCGAACAACTCGGAATGAGGGCCAATGTACTGTAGAGAATACACCATAGTCCTGTGTAGTATAATGTAACATATGTATAATGTATAATGTACTGTAGAGAATACACCATAGTCCTGTGCAGTATAATGTAACATATGTATAATGTATTATGCACTGTAGAGAATACACCATAGTCCTGGGCAGTATAATGCAACATATGTATAATGTATAATACACTGTAGAGAATACACCATAGTCCTGTGCAGTATAATGTAACATATGTATAATGTACTGTAGAGAATACATCATAGTCCTGTGCAGGACAATGTAACATATGTATAATGTATAATGCACTGTAGAGAATACACCATAGTCATGTGCAGTATAATGTAACATATGTATAATGTATAATACACTGTAGAGAATACACCATAGTCCTGTGCAGTATAATGTAACATATGTATAATGTATAATGCACTGTAGGGAATACACCATAGTCCTGTGCAGTATAATGTAACATATGTATAATGTATAATACACTATAGAGAATACACCATAGTCCTGTGCAGTATAATGTAACATATGTATAATGTACTGTAGAGAATACACCATAGTCCTGTGCAGTATAATGTAACATATGTATAATTTATATTGCACTGTAGAGAATACACCATAGTCATGTGCAGTATAATGTAATATATGTATAATGTATAATGCTCTGTAGTGAATACCCCATAGTCCTGTGCAGTATAATGTAACATATGTATAATGTACTGTAGAGAATACACTATAGTCCTGTGTAGTATAATGTAACATATATATATATATATATATATAATGTATAATGCACTGTAGAGAATACCCCATAGCCCTGTGCAGTATAATGTAACATATGTATAATGTATAATGCACTGTAGAGAATACACCATAGTCCTGTGCAGTATAATGTAACATATGTATAATGTATAATGTACGGTAGAGAATACACCATCGTCCTGTGCAGTATAATGTAACAAATGTATCATGTATAATGCACTGTAGAGAATACACCATAGTCCTGTGCAGTATAATGTAACATATGTATAATGCACTGTAGAGAATACACCATAGTCCTGTGCAGTATAATGTAACAAATGTATAATGTATAATGCAGTGTAAAGAATACACCATAGTCCTGTGCAGTATAATGTAACATATGTATAATGTATAATGTACTGTAGAGAATACACAATAGTCCTGTGCAGTATAATGTAACATATGTATAATGTATAATGCACTATAGTGAATACACCATACTCCTGTGCAGTATAATGTAACATATGTATAATGTATAATGCACTGTAGAGAATACACCATAGTCCTGTGCAGTATAATGTAACATATGTATAATGTATAATGCACTGTGGAGAATGCACCATAGTCCTGTGCAGTATTATGTAACATATGTATAATGTATAATACACTGTAGAGAATACACCATAGTCCTATGCAGTATAATGTAACATATGTATAATATATAATGCACTGTAGAGAATACACCATATTCCTGTGCAGTATAATGTAACATATGTATAATGTATAATGCACTGTAGAGAATACACCACAGTCCTGTGCAGTATAAGGTAACATATGTATAATGTATAATGCACTGTAGAGAATACACCATAGTTCTGTGCAGTATAAAGTAACATATGTATAATGTATAATGCACTGTAGAGAATACACCACAGTCCTGTGCAGTATAATGTAACATATGTATAATGTATAATGCACTGTAGAGAATACACCATAGTCCTGTGCAGTATAATGTAACATATGTATAATGTATAATGCACTGTAGAGAATACACCATAGTCCTGTGCAGTATAATGTAACATATGTATAATGTATAATGCACTGTAGAGAATACACCATAGTCCTGTGCAGTATAATGTAACATATGTATAATGTATAATGCACTATAGAGAATACACCACAGTCATGTGCAGTATAATGTAACATATGTATAATGTATAATGTACTGTAGAGAATACACCATAGTCCTGTGCAGTATAATGTAACATCTGTATAATGTATAATACACTGTAGAGAATACACCATAGTCCTGTGCAGTATAATGTAACATATGTATAATGCACTGTAGAGAATACACCATAGTCATGTGCAGTATAATGTAACATATGTATAATGTATAATGCAGTGTAAAGAATACACCATAGTCCTGTGCAGTATAATGTAAATATGTATAATGTATAAGGTACTGTAGAGAATACACAATAGTCCTGTGCAGTATAATGTAACATATGTATAATGTACAATGCACTATAGTGAATACACCATAGTCCTGTGCAGTATAATGTAACATATGTATAATGTATAATGCACTGTATAGAATACACCATAGTCCTGTGCAGTAAAATGTAACATATGTATAGTGTATAATACACTGTAGAGAATACACCATAGTCCTGTGCAGTATAATGTAACATATGTATAATGTATAATACACTGTAGAGAATACACCGTAGTCCTGTGCAGTATAATGTAACATATGTATAATGTATAATGCACTGTAGAGAATGCACCATAGTCCTGTGCAGTATTATGTAACATATGTATAATGTATAATATACCGTAGAGAATACACCATAGTCCTGTGCAGTAAAATGTAACATATGTATAGTGTATAATACACTGTAGAGAATACACCATAGTCCTGTGCAGTATAATGTAACATATGTATAATGTATAATACACTGTAGAGAATACACCGTAGTCCTGTGCAGTATAATGTAACATATGTATAATGTATAATGCACTGTAGAGAATACACCATAGTCCTGTACTGTATAATGTAACATATGTATAATGTATAATGCACTGTAGAGAATACACCACAGTCCTGTGCAGTATAAGGTAACATATGTATAATGTATAATGCACTGTAGAGAATACACCACAGTCCTGTGCAGTATAATGTAACATATGTATAATGTATAATGCACTGTAGAGAATACACCACAGTCCTGTGCAGTATAATGTAACATATGTATAATGTATAATGCATTGTAGAGAATACACCATAGTCCTGTGCAGTATAATGTAACATATGTATAATGTATAATGCACTGTAGAGAATACACCATAGTCCTGTGCAGTATAATGTAACATATGTATAATGTATAATGCACTGTAGAGAATGCACCATAGTCCTGTGCAGTATAATGTAACATATGTATAATGTATAATGCACTATAGAGAATACACCACAGTCCTGTGCAGTATAATGTAACATATGTATAATGTATAATGTACCGTAGAGAATACACCATAGTCCTGTGCAGTATAATGTAACATATGTATAATGTAGTGTAGAGAATACACCATAGTCCTGTGCAGTATAATGTAACATATGTATAATGTATAATGCACTGTAGAGAATACACCTGTTACGTTCCTGATGCTCAGAACTAGAAAGATGTTGCAAAGTGAGTCCAGAACACCAGGATGTGACGCTGAAATAGGGATGGAACGGGAATAGCCCCTAGCACCCTATCCCCGTTGTTTTACCCGTGTGGTCAGTTCACGCCTGAGTTTGAAGGGCGGATTAGGTCTGCCCAACTCCGATGCCCCCAGGTCTTAGAGTGAGACAAAGCGTGAACCGAGACAGGATAATAACAAGGGGACCTCTAACTAAAGCAAACAGAAGCTAGGGGCTACTAACTACCCTAAAACTAAATATATGTGCGGCACGCCGCCAAAGGAAAAGAACAACAAAAGATATCACTGTCCACTCCCCCACACGGCACCGCCTAGTTCCGGGGAGGACAGAGAAAAGCGGAAACCTCCGCAAAAACCACCAATACAAAAAAGTACCAAAAGGACTAAGCGGCCTAGGCCGCAACACGCGGCAGAAGCCGCTACTCACGAAACCGGGAGAGAACCCCAACAAACGAGAACCCCCAGATGACTGCAACAGGTTCACTTGAACGGGAAGGATTCCCAGGACCAGCTTCAGAACTCCAGGACTCAGGAGTACAGGGAGCAGGATCGACCAGATACAGCTTAACCAGGAACAGACGTTACCAGGCAGGAACAGCATACAGGAAGCTATCACCGGCGTCTGTGCCAGGTTTTGAGGGAGAATATAACAGGGAGCCCTCCAATAGCTGCAGCGAAGCTTAATTATTAATGTCGTGCAGCTGCCCCGCTGCACGACCAGAGCTGACAGGTGTATTGATTGATAGGAAGCAACGGGGAACGCGGTTCATCTGTGGCATCCCCGTTGCTAAGTGTCCGGCGGCTAAGCGTGCACGGCGTCCCAGCGTTGCCAGGGACCCGGCGGCTCAGCGCGCACGGCGACCTGGCATTGCCAGGGACCCGGCGGCTCAGCGCGCATGGCGTCCTGGCGTTGCTAGGCGCCGGGCGGGCAGGAAGGGAGGTGCGGTGGCCGTGAGCGTCGCTCGGAAGCAGACCAAGTGGCGCCGCGGACCGCGGCACCTAACAGTACCCCCCCCCCTTGAGGAGGGGTTAAAGAACCCCTAAAGCCGGGTTTCTGAGGAAATTCCTGAAAGAATAATCTCTTAAGTTTAGGGGCATGTAGATCCTTATCCAGGACCCAAGACCTTTCTTCCAGGCCATAGCCTTTCCAGTGAACCAAAAAATAAAGCCGGCCCGAGAAACTTTGGAATCTAAAACCTTCTCCACCAAGAACTCTTGTTGCCCCTGAACATCCACCGGAGGTCTACCCTGGGAAGTCTTCCGAGGGAATCTCCTGGAAGAAAAATACTGCTTCAGAAGGGAACAGTGAAAAGTATTGCCAATTTTGAGTGATTTAGGCAAGTGTAGCCAAAAAGTAACTGGGTTGACCTTCTTAATGATAAGGAACGGTCCAATAAATTTGGGTCCCAATCTAGCCGAGGGTTGTCGGAGCTTGATGTTGCGGGTTGACAACCACACCTTATCTCCCACCTTAAAAGTGCATGGGCGTCGGAACCTATCAGAAAAAAAATTTTCTCGGAAGGCAGCCTTCTTAAGGGCAAGGTGCACCTTTTTCCAAATCATTCTGAGACGGGAAGTTAAGGTCAACGAGGAGACTGGAAAATGAGGGTAAAAAGAATTGGCTCTAGGATGAAAGCCCAAGACCGAAAAGAATGGGGACTCCTTGGTGGAAGAATGACAAGAGTTATTATAGGCAAACTCGGCCAAAGGAAGAAATTCAGACCAATCATTCTGAAGTTTGGCCGAATATAGCCGTAAATACTGTTTTAACGACTGATTAACACGTTCAGTTTGTCCGTTAGACTGTGGATGGTACCCAGATGTTAAAGAGAGTTTCATATTTAATGAGGCACAAAAACGTTTCCAGAAACGGGCGATAAATTGCGGTCCCCGATCAGAGACAATATCCCTGGGTAAACCATGGAGCCTGAACACATGGCGGAGAAATAAAACTGCCAACCCTTGAGCAGAGGGTAATCGGGGGAGAGCAATGAAGTGGGCCATCTTACTAAAACGGTCTACTACCACCCAAATGACTCGAAATCCAGCTGAAAGAGGAAGGTCCACCACGAAATCCATGGATATATGTGACAATGGCCTGAGAGGAACGGCTAAAGGTATGAGTTGCCCGACCGGCAACGATCGAGATACCTTGTACTGAGCACAAACCTGACAGGAACGGACAAATTCCCTTACATCTTTAGAAAGATTAGGCCACCACACTGAGCGAGAGATTAACTCCAAGGTCTTAGTGATACCCGGATGACCAGAAACCTTATTATCATGAAACTCAGCTAGAACAGTGCCTCTCAGAAATTCAGGGACGAAGAGACGATCCGCAGGAGTGACTTTGGGAGCCTGCTGCTGAAGCTGGACTAGCTGTGTAAATAAATCCTGTGTGAGGCCAGCCTGGATGACAGACGATGGAACTATGGGGGTAGTAGCCGGGTGGTTGTTGTGAACCGGAAGAAAACAACGTGACAGGGCATCGGCTTTTGTATTCTTGGAACCGGGCCTGAAGGTGATAATAAACCTGAAACGAGTAAAAAACAGCGCCCAACGTGCCTGTTGAGCATTAAGCCATTTAGCTGACTCAATATACTGCAGGTTCTTGTGGTCAGTAAACACTGTAATGGTATGGCTAGCTCCTTCCAGCCAATGCCTCCACTCCTCGAAAGCCCATTTAACTGCCAACAATTCTCGATTACCAACATCATAGTTGGATTCTGCGGTGGAGAATTTCCTGGACATGAAGGCACATGGGTGTAATTCCTGAGACTCCGGGTCTTCCTGAGAAAGGATAGCCCCCAACCTCTGATAGCCCCCAACCTCTGAGGCATCTACCTCGACAATAAAGGGGAGCTCCGGGTTAGGCTGTCTGAGTACTGGAGCTGAGACAAAGGCCTGCTTTCAGGCCAGAAAGGCAGACTTGGCTTCAGGCGACCAATTGGAAGGGTCCGCTCCTTTTTTAGTCAATGCTACTATAGGAGCAACCAAATCAGAGAAGGTATGAATAAAACGCCTATAGTAATTTGCAAACCCTAAAAAGCGCTGAATTGCTTTTAAGTTCGTGGGTTGTGCCCAATTTAGGATGGCCTGGAGTTTTTTCGGTTCCATGAAAAACTCCTTAGGAGAAATAATATACCCCAGGAAGGACACTTCTGTGATGTGGAAATCACATTTCTCCAGTTTGGCGTATAAATGATTTTCCCGTAACTTCTGAAGGACCAGTCGCACATGGGTAATATGTTGTTCTAAAGACTCGGAGTAAATCAAAATGTCATCTAAATAAATGACCACGAACTTTCCTAGAAAGTCGCGAAGGACGTCGTTAATGAGATCTTGAAATACAGCAGGAGCATTTGACAGCCCAAACGGCATCACCAGGTATTCATAATGTCCCGACACTGTGCTGAAAGCCGTCTTCCACTCATCCCCAGATTTAATTCGGATGAGATTGTAAGCCCCTCTAAGATCGATCTTAGAAAAGATAACGGCAGCCCGGAGCTGATCAAATAGTACTGAAATCAGTGGCAAGGGGTAGGTGTTTTTAACAGAGATTTTATTCAAAGCCCGAAAATCAATACATGGTCTGAGCGACCCATCTTTTTTCTCAACAAAAAAGAACCCTGCACTCAATGGAGATTTCGAGGGCCTAATGAAGCCTTTTTTTAGGCTCTCCTGTACATAATCATTCATTGCCGTAGTTTCCGGCCCAGACAGGACATATAGTCTCCCCTTAGGTAAAGAGGCACCGGGAACTAAGTCAATAGCGCAGTCATAGGACCGATGAGGAGGCAGAATATCCACATTACCCTTGGAGAAAACGTCGGCAAAGTCCTGATATTCCAAAGGAATAAGTTCTGGGGTGACTGCCGCAACCCGGACTGGTCGGGAAATACATTCCTTAACACAAAAGGGACCCCATCGGGAAATCTCCCCAGACTGCCAATCTATGGTGGGATTATGAAAGGCAAGCCAGGGGTGACCCAGAACTACGGGGACAGCCGGACAATGGGTAAGGTAAAATTCGATTTTCTCTGAATGTAGGGCCCCCACTGTCAGTTGTACTGGAGGTGAGCGGTGAGTGATTACCCCATTAGAAAGCGGACCACCATCCAAGCCGTGCATGGTGATACGTTTATCCATAGGTATCTGTGGAACGCCCAAAGCCTGAGCCCAACTAAGATCCATGAAATTTCCCGCAGCTCCACTGTCGACGAAGGCCGACACCAACGAACTGAGGCTACCAAAGGAAATTTTTACAGGAACTAATAAGGAATCATTAGAGGAGAAAAACTGCAGACCCAAGTGAACCCCCTCACTATTCACTTGGTCAGAGCGTTTCCCTGCTTATTCGGGCAATTACGTGCGATATGTCCCTTGCCACCACAATACAAGCAAAGACCAGAATTTAGCCTTCTAGTTCTTTCCTCTGGGGACAGCTGGGAGAGACCCATTTGCATGGGCTCCTCGACGTCCTCAGGGAAAGTATACATACATGGACTAGGCCTGAAACTAGCTCCTCTTTCAGCCCTCCGCTCCCGGAGACGACGATCAATTTTAATAGCAAGCTCCATGAGTTTGTCTAGAGTCTCTGGAGCGGGGTACTGAAGGAGACTGTCTTTAATAACTTCAGACAAACCGAGGCGAAACTGACTGCGCAGGGCCGGGTCATTCCAGCCACAGTCGTTCGATCAATGGCGAAACTCGGTACAATACGCCTCTGCTGGATTTTTCCCTTGCTTAAGTGCACGCAAGTGGCTCTCAGCCGACGCTTCTCTATCAGGGTCTTCATACAAAAGGCCTAAGGACTTAAAAAAGGCATCTACAGATAGCAAGGCAACATCATCGGCTTTTAGCCCAAAAGCCCAGGTTTGTGGATCACCTTGTAGTAATGACATCACAATCCCGACCCGTTGAGACTCAGTACCAGAGGATCGGGGCCTTAAACGAAAATAAAGTTACAAGCTTCCTTGAAATTAAAAAAATCCTTTCGGTTACCCGAAAAAACGGTCAGGTAGATTCATCTTTGGTTCTGGAATCATACTCGGGAAGGCTCGCAAAAGATCTTCCTGCGATCTCACCCGAAGAGTAAGATCCTGAACCATCTGAGTTAGTTCCTGAATCTGGTTGGCCAAAATCTGGCTGGGATTCGGTCCTAATACTGCCGGATTCATGAGGCCGAATTTCAAAGCCCACCAAATACAAATAACTTTTTTTTTGTGTGTTTTTTGGGCCGGTGATAATGTTACGTTCCTGATGCTCAGAACTAGAAAGATGTTGCGAAGTGAGTCCAGAGCACCAGGACGTGACGCTGAAATAGGGATGGAACGGGAATAGCCCCTAGCACCCTACCTCCGTTGTTTTACCCGTGTGGTCAGTTCACGCCTGAGTGACTATGGTTTCTTGGGCCCACGGCAGCCGCGTTTGAAGGGCGGATTAGGTCTGCCCAACTCCGATGCCCCCAGGTCTTAGAGTGAGACAAAGCGTGAACCGAGACAGGATAATAACAAGGGGACCTCTAACTAAAGCAAACAGAAGCTAGGGGCTACTAACTACCCTAAAACTAAATATATGTGCAGCACGCTGCCAAAGGAAAAGAACAACAAAAGATATCACTGTCCACTCCCCCACACGGCACCGCGAGTTCCGGGGAGGACAGAGAAAAGCGGAAACCTCCGCAAAAACCACCAATACAAAAAAGTACCAAAAGGACTAAGCGCCCTAGGCCGCAACACGCGGCAGAAACCGCTACTCATGAAACCGGGAGAGAACCCCAACAAACGAGAACCCCCAGATGACTGCAACAGGTTCACTTGAACAGGAAGGATTCCCAGGACTGGCTTCAGAACTCCAGGACTCAGGAGCACAGGGAGCAGGATCGACCAGATACAGCTGACCAGGAACAGACGTTACAAGGCAGGAACAGCATACAGGAAGCTATCACCGGCGTCTGTGCCAGGTAGTGATGGAGAATATAACAGGGAGCCCTCCAATAGCTGCAGCGAAGCTTAATTAGTAATGTTGTGCAGCTGCCCTGCTGCACGACCAGAGCTGACAGGTGTATTGATTGATAGGAAGCAACGGGGAACGCGGTTCGTCTGTGGCGTCCCTGTTGCTAAGGGTCCAGCGGCTAAGCGCGCACGGCATCCCAGTGTTGCCAGGGACCCGGCGGCTCAGCGCGCACGGCGTCCTGGTGTTGGCAGGGACCCGGCGGCTCAGTGCGCACGGCGTCCTGGCATTGCTAGGCGCCGGGCGGGCAGGAAGGGAGGTGCGGCGGCCGTGAGCGTCGCTCGGAAGTAGACCGAGCGGCGTCGCGGACCGCGGCACCTAACAACACCATAGTCCTGTGCTGTATAATGTAACATATGTATAATGTATAATACACTGTAGAGAATACACCATAGTCCTGTGCAGTATAATGTAACATATGTATAATGTATAATACACTGTAGAGAATATACCATAGTCCTGTGCAGTATAATGTAACATATGTATAATGTATAATGCACTGTAGAGAATACACCATAGTCCTGTGCAGTATAATGTAACATATGTATAATGTATAATGCACTGTAGAGAATACACCATAGTCCTGTGCAGTATAATGTAACATATGTATAATGTATAATTCACTGTAGAGAATACACCATAGTCCTGTGCAGTATAATGTAACATATGTATAATGTATAATGCACTGTAGAGAATACACCATAGTCCTGTGCAGTATAATGTAACATATGTATAATGTATAATTCACTGTAGAGAATACACCATAGTCCTGTGCAGTATAATGTAACATATGTATAATGTATAATGCACTGTAGAGAATACACCATAGTCCTGTGCAGTATAATGTAACATATGTATAATGTATAACTGAAGTGCACAGTCTGGAACCTGATCCCTAGAGGATGGGGTGGGCCGTCTGGCAGTGAGGCCCACCGGGGGTTTTGGGACAGTCCGAACAGGAAGAAGCTCGGGTCCGATAAGGGTGGATGGGGCTAAAATAACACAGATTGTTAATTGGGGCTTCATTGGGTCTTAATGACTTGTAGAGCTGGTTCCGCCCCTAAAGAGAGTAAATAATTAAAGTCGGGAAGTATGGTGTATAAATACACATATATTACATAGAACACATAAATACACATATATTACATAGAACACATAAATACACATATATTACATAGAACACATACGTACACATATATTACATAGAACACATAAGTACACATATATTACATAGAACACATAAATACACATATGTAACACCCACAAACACCCACAAACACATAACATTTACGGTGCCGAAAACTTAAACTAAATTGTGGGGTGCTGATGTGAATCAGGTTCGGGTGATCAGAGCGGCAGACCTGCTTTACCTCTCAGACACAATGACAACACACACATATACAGGATCTAACTCCATTTTATTATCCTAACAAAATTAACAAGTGGTAGGTATGCAGGAAAACAGGTGCACAGTTGGAGCAGGCTGGTTAAGGCTTCTAAACTAAAGTCTCAGGTAACCAGCGTTTAACAATACAAGTGACAGGCAAGCAGGAAACAGGTGCACGGTTGGAGCAGGCTGGTTATGGCTTCTAAACTAAAGTCTCAGGTAACCTGCGTCAGCAATCCAAGTGGCAGGTAAGCAGGAAACAGGTGCACAGTTGAAGCAGGCTGGTTGTGGCTTTTAAACTAAAGTCTCAGGTAACCTGCGTTAGCCAAGTGGCAGGTAAGCAGGAAACAGGTGCACAGTTGAAGCAGGCTGGTTATGGCTTCTAAACTAAAGTCTCAGGTAACCAGCGTTTGGCAATACGAGCGACAGGTAAGCAGGAAAAAGGTGCACAGTTGGAGCAGGCTGGTTATGGCTTCTAAACTAAAGTCTCAGGTAACCAGCGTTTAACAATACAAGTGACAGGTAAGCAGGAAACAGGTGCACAGTTGGAGCAGGCTGGTTATGGCTTCTAAACTAAAGTCTCAGGTAACCTGCATCAGCAATCCAAGTGGCAGATAAGCAGGAAACAGGTGCACAGTTGAAGCAGGCTGGTTATGGCTTTTATACTACAGTCTCAGGTAACCAGCGTTAGCAAAACAGGTAACAGGTCAGCAGGAAAACATGTGCACAATTGCAGCAGGCTGGTTATGGCTTTTGTACTACAGTCTCAGGTAACCAGCGTTGGCAATACAGGTAACAGGTAAGCAGGAAAACATGTGCACAATTGCAGCAGGCTGGTTATGGCTTTTGTACTACAGTCTCAGGTAACCAGCGTTGGCAATACAGGTAACAGATAAGCAGGAAAACATGTGCACAATCGAAGCAGGCTGGTTATGGCTTTTATACTACAGTCTCAGGTAACCAGCTTTAGCAATACAGGTGGCAGGAAGCAGAGGACCTGTGCACAATTGAAGCAGGCTGGTTCTGGCCTCTAAACAACAGTCTCAGGTAACCAGCGTTAGCAATACAGGTGGCAGGAAGCAGAGGACCTGTGCACAATTGAAGCAGGCTGGTTATGGCTTCTAAATAATAGTCTCAGGTAACCAGCGTTAGCAATACAGGTGGCAGGAAGCAGAGGACCTGTACACAATTGAAGCAGGCTGGTTATGGCTTCTAAATAACAGTCTCAGGTAACCAGCGTTGGCAATGCAGGTGGCAGGTAAACAGGTAACTGGCGCACAATTGAAACAGGCTGGTTATGGCTTCTAAATAATAGTCTCAGGTAACCAGCGTTAGCAATGCAGGTGGCAGGTAAACAGGTAACTGGCGCACAATTGAAGCAGGTTGGTTATGGCTTCTAAATAACAGTCTCAGGTAACCAGCGTTAGTAATACAGGTGGCAGAAAGCAGAGGACCTGTGCACAATTGAAGCAGGCTGGTTATGGCTTCTAAATAACAGTCTCAGGTAACCAGCGTTGGCAATGCAGGTGGCAGGTAAACAGGTAACTGGCGCACAATTGAAACAGGCTGGTTCTGGCCTCTAAATAACAGTCTCAGGTAACCAGCGTTAGTAATACAGGTGGCAGGAAGCAGGGGACCTGTGCACAACTGAAGCAGGCTGGTTATGGCTTCTAAATAACAGTTACCAGCATTTCTCAATTGCAGATAAGCACATTCACATTGACTATTAAACTGCTGGGCGGAGCTTGCATGAAAGAACTATAGATACCAGCATCTCTCAATTGCAGATAAGCACATTCACATTGACTATTAAACTGCTGGGCGGAGCTTGCATGAAAGAACTATAGATACCAGCATAACTCAATTGCAGATAAGCACATTCATATTGACTATTAAACTGCTGGGCGGAGCTTGCATGAAAGAACTATAAATACCAGCATAACTCAATTACAGATAAGCACATTCACATTGGCTATTAAACTGCTGGGCGGAGCTTGCATGAAAGAACTATAGATACCAGCATAACTCAATTGCAGATAAGCACATTAACTCTTAAACTGCTGGGCGGAGCTTGCATGAAAGAACTACAGATACCAGCATAACTCAATTGCAGATAAGCACATTCACATTGGCTATTAAACTGCTGGGCGGAGCTTGCATGAAAGAACTATAGATCTGCCCCTCTCACTAAAACAGGGGGTGCCTACCCTCTGTTTGCACCTAAGCAGGGGCACAGCTACTGTGGGGTGCCCTTCCCCATACTTTACTTAGTTTGTGTGGCACGGAAGTCATGAGGGACGCTCACCCCCTCCACTATACTACACCTGCAGGCACTATGAAGGAGGTCCTACCCCCCATTAGACAATATGTTCCCCAATGCAGAGTTCATGCAGCGGAAGGGGATAAATAACAGGACCCAGGGGATCTTAGGGGTGTACCCCCCTTTACAAATACTATGTCCCCTCTTTGCAGAGCTTTTGCAGCGGAGGGCACAACAGGGGCAGAGTATGGCAGCGGAAGGGCGATCAGGGTCTCACCACCTGCTGCGGCGCCTCTGCCACCTCCGATCGGCTCCCGAATCTTCTTCACTACTTCTGCCGGCGATGTCCTCGTCAGCTCCGGTCCGCGGCGTCCTTTCCACGCTGGGGTCTGCGCTGTCCTCTCCACGCTGGGGTCTTCTCGCTGCAGCCTCCGGTCCGCGCCACTGGTCACGGGATCCCCTCCTCCATACCGCACTCCCGCCGTCCGTCTGCGCCGTCATCACTCAGCAGCCAGGGGTCCTCGCCGGGGGTCTTCTTTGCAGGGTCGTCCTCCGCGATGCCTGCTCTCTTCCCAGCTGCCGCTCCTTGGAATCCAGGGGACGGATGTCATCACTGCTCTGCTGGACGGGCTGCGGTTCCTCCGGCCCAGCGCTCCAGTCTCTCAGCAGCGGCGGCTCTTCTCCGCACTCCATCCCCGCTGGCACTGACGCGGCCAGCTCTTCTCCTCAGGCAGGGTCTCCGGCATTCTTCTGGCACTGGTGCTCCGGTCGCTGGTTCTCCCCTCGGCTTCTTCTCTGCGCAGACGGTCCTCACACACTGGCAGGCGGCTCCTGGGGCTACATGGCTACACCTTCCCCAGGTAATCTTCCCATTCCTCCAGGGCTCCTCTGGCAGCGATCCTCCCAGCGCTGCATACTCCAGTCTTCAGGCTCTGGACACTACATGGCTCCACTTCCCCAGGTACATATTCCCATTCCTCCAGGGGCTCCTCTCCTGTGCTGTGAGGCTTCTTTTAAGGGTCCTGGTGCTCCTCCACCTCCCCTCTCCTCTATGATGACTGGCTCCCGGGGCCCCAGCAACAGACCACCCCCTGGTCACTCTGCCCTACAACCCAGGGGACCCAATCAGCTGGGGACATGTTTCCCGGACTTTTTATGTTGCTGGGTAAGAGGTGACAGGACCAGAGAATTGGCGGCAAGATCCCTGTCAGAAAGGCTGACAGGGTCACATAAAGTTCAGCCCTGTCATACTATAGGGCTGCATAGGGACAGTATGCAGACTTTCAATATTTAAATAAAAACAAGGGGTCCCCATTTAAAAAAAAAAACACTTCAGGGTATTACACATATATTACATAGAACACATAAATACACATATATTACATAGAACACATACGTACACATATATTACATAGAACACATAAATACACATATATTACATAGAACACATACGTACACATATATTACATAGAACACATAAATACACATATATTACATAGAACACACAAATACACATATATTACATACAACACATACGTACACATATATTACATAGAACACATACGTACACATATATTACATAGGACACATACGTACACATATATTACATAGAACACATAAATACACATATATTACACATACGTACACATTCTCTTAGTTTGGAAGCCTGAAATGTTGCAGAAGGTCATTGATGGGGACGAGGCCAGGCAACTTGCATCATTAGGCCCCGCCTTATGGCGTAATGCTGTCGTTGGGTTGATGGAACCAAAATGTGGTGATGCTCATAGAATCTCATCAAATTTGCATCCTGGTTGTACATGAATAGGACTCTTGTCCAATATGGTTTTAAGGATAATTTTTTAGCAGGAATTAACTCTCTATATCACTCTCCCACGGCCCGTATATTGGTTAACGGATGCGCTTCTCAGCCCTTCACGATACACAATGGTACCAGACGGGGAAGCCCCCTTTCCCCCCTCATTTTTGCCCTTATGGAGGAACCTCTAGCCTCCAAGATACGTAACACTTCGGATATCTCAGGTATAACTGTAGGATCTGAAGAATACAAAATATCCTTGTATGCGGATGATATTCTCCTTACTATTTCCAAGCCACTCATATCCCTCCCCAATCTATTCCAGATTTTGCAGGATTTTGGTGATATCTCCAACTTCAAAATTAATAACTCGAAATCAGAGGTTTTAGACTTCCACCTCCTCAATTCGCTTAGACAATCCTTGGCCTCGAGTTTTCCTTTCAAATGGAAACACCCGCATATGAAGTACTTGGGGATTTACCTAACTAAAACACACTCCCAACTTTTTTCTTCCAACTATCCTAGGCTTATGAACTCAATATCGTCAGATCTCACAAAGTGGTCGGGGCAGTTTATCTCTTGGACAGGTAGAGCGAACGCGCTAAAAATGAATGTGTTACCCCGCCTCCTGTATCTCTTTCAGGCCCTGCCAATTACAATACCCTCACACGTTTTTATAAACCTACAGAAAAAGCTATCCTTGTTCCTGTGGGCTGGCAAGAGACCTAGGGTACGACTGAAAACTCTGTTTAGTGGAGCTAAGGAGGGAGGGTTAGGTGTACCGAATCTGAAGCTATATTTCTATGCAGCTCACATGTCACAGGCCATCCAATGGCATGGCGACATTTCCACTAGACGATGGGTTCAATTAGAATCTGCATTAACACAGTTGGCTTCAGTCTCCACTTTACTTTGGATCCCCCGAGAGCAGAGGCCTTCCGACTTATCTTGTTTCCCATCTATTACACTTACTCTTACTCTATGGGATAGGCTTTGTAAGACTTATTCCCTGCTCTCCTCCCCACCTACACTATACCCCTTATTCCCTGAGGGTGGGGACCAACTTAATTTTAGGGACTGGAAGGCTCATAGCTTGCTGTTTATTAATGATATTGCCCCCTTACGGGGATTCCCAACTTTTGCTGCCCTGCAGGACACATACAACTTGCTGCACCAATGTTTTTTCCAATACTTACAGCTGCGTAGCTTCCACTCTTCTTGGTTTCAGAGGGTAGGAGTATGGTCCGGGACTGCCTTGGAAAGACTATACCTGAGTCGACCTCCGTCAAAAGGACTTATCTCTACGCTATACTAGATGATGCTTACTCATAAACTTCCCCCTTTGGCCAAGCATGAAGTTGCTTGGGAAGCGGAAATTTGGGAACACCTAAGTCCTGATATGTGGACCCAAATTAGACGTAGTCTGGTAGCCTCTGCCACTGCAGTGAGACATAGGGAAAATTCATATAAAATTTACGCTCGATGGTACTTGGTCCCATCTTGCCTGAAGCATATATTCCTGACCGCTTCGGGGCTCTGTTGGAGGGGATGTGGGATGGAGGGCACCCTGTTCCACATTTTTTGGGAATGCCCATGTATTTCACCTCTATGGCTAGCTGTTAATTGTCACGTCTGGCAAGGTTTGAGGATCCTTCAGCTGAGACTTGCCCAAGGAGGTAGTTGTCTGTGGGTGAATAAGTCGATGGGGTTGGATATAGTTCCTTCTCATAGGACAAGGGGCAATGAAGAACGTAGGCGGGGCTAAGAGTCAGTGGGTTGTAGTTCTTGTGGACAGGGCTGAGGTAGAGAACTGTGGCTGGTGAACGATGACTTAAAGACGTAGTTGTAGACAAAGAACTGCGGGTTGTGGCTTGAAAGACGAGGTTGTAAACAATGAACTGTGGAACTGTGAATGGTGGTTAAAAGACGTAGCTGGAGACAAAGAACTGTGGACTGTGATTTGAAAGACTAGGCTGTAGACCAGCGGTGGCCAACCCGTGGCTCTCGAGCCGCATGCGACTCTTTCATCCGTCGCATGCGGCTCGGCCGGCTCCTGGCCACCGCTGCCCCCAGCTCCAGACACACGCACGCCTTGATGGCAGCGGTGTCTCGCTTCAATACGGCGGCGGCCCACAAGCCAATCAGAGCTCGCGGACCGGCAGCTAGGGCTTCTGATTGGCTGCCAGACCGCGAGCTTTGATTGTCTCACGGACCGGCGCCTAATTCAAGATAGTCGCCGCCGGAGAGAAGAAGCAGAAGCAGCAGCGCGGTGAGCGGGGAGGGGAACGGAGCGGGGGAGCTGGTGAGCACTGTAGGGACATGTGTATCTGTACTGGGAGCACAGTAGGCACTGGGGGCATATCTGGCACTGGGAGCATAGCAGGCACTGGGGGCATATCTGGCACTAGGGGCATAGCAGGCACTGGGGGCATATCTGGCACTGGGGGCATAGCAGGCACTGGGGGCATATCTGGCACTGGGGGCATAGCAGGCACTGGGGGCATATCTGGCACTGGGGGCATATCTGGCACTGGGTGCATAGCAGGCACTGGGGGCTTATCTGGCACTGGGGGCATAGCAGGCACTGGGGGCATAGCAGGCACTGGGGGCCAGGGCTGTCTTTTCGTATGGGCTCAATGGGCACTTGCCCAAGGGCCCCAGGAGTATAAGGGCCCTAGACTGATAGCTGAGGGTCCCCTCTTTCCATGGGTACCAGATTTTTGAAAATCGGGCAAGTGGAACCAGAGATATCCAACTTCAAAGCAGTGGTCCCCATCCAAGCCTGTTAATTGCTCTTCCCAGCCAGATATCTCAGATTCTGTCTGACGTGTAGTTTTTATGAGGGTATACTCCAAATGCTGGGACTCTCTCCTTTTGGCGAACACTAACAGCTTGTCTCTACTATGCCCAGCCAGAACCAGAGATATCAGCCTTCCAGCAGCTGGTCCCTGCTCCAGCTCTGTACGCCTGGTATACAGTTTTATATTTTCATAGGTGGATTGCTCTGGCCTCTGAACGCTGATCCCTAAGTCCCCAGTACCTCCTGAAAGGTGAGACTCTTTAGTGTTTTTTTCCCATTCAAAGCTAAGAAATTTATTTCCAGGAACTGTAGATATCTGCAGTCAAGCAAGCTGCCCTCTCACCGGAAAATGGTGAATATTAAGCCCACTCCACTATTCACCCCTCCCCTGCGTATTAAATACCCCCTACCACCCTGGAAGTCATGTACCAGGACCCCTTCATTCAGCCCAACGCCCCCTTCTACAGTTTAGTGTTCCCTCTGACGCAGTAAAGGATTAATTAGCTGAGCTGAAAGATGGAACATCCCCTACTGCCCACGGGACATCAAAGCTGCTGCTGATAGCACCCCCAAACCCTACAGCTGGAGGATAGGTAGGGGCCCCAGTGCATTGTTGTGCCCAGGGGCCCACACTGCTGTTAAGACGGCCCTGCTGGGGGCATATCTGTCACTGGGGGCATATCTGGCACTGGGGGCATATCTGGCACTGGGGGCATAGCAGGCACTGGGGGCATATCTGGCACTGTGGGGACATGTGTATCTGGCACTGTGGGGTCATGTGTATCTGGCACTGTGGGGCATAGCTGGCACTGTGTGGACATATGTATCTGGCACTGGGGGCATATATGTATCTGGCACTGTGGAGGCACCCATTTTCTGGTGTTTTTATATGTACGTGGCACTGTACTGGGGCATTATATGTATCTGGCACTGTACAACATCACGAAAAATGGGGTTATGATATGAGGTCATACTTCAACAAACGTCATACCGAAAGGTGTGCACACAAAAATGGGGTGTGGCTTTGTGACAACTAGGCCACGCCCTCATATTTGCATGATAGTGGCTCTTGCTCTTGGCTACAGATCTGTTCTGGCTCTTTGCCTCTGACTGGTTGGCCACCCCTGCTGTAGACAATGAACTGTGTAACTGTGAATGGTGGTTGGAGTCGTGGCTGGAGACAAAGATCTGCGGACTGTGGCTTGACAGACGAGGCAGGAGAACCGAGGCCGACCGTGCCCAAAGGGTCTTACTGGACCAGGTTTTCCAGGAGCGTTTCCACAGGCAGCAGAGGGTTAGGAACGGCAGGGCTGCAGCAGCAACTGAGAACCTGCTTAGCAGGATTAGGAGTAACCAGAATACGGCAAGAATCCTGGGAGCACAGGGCTAAAGCACCTACAACAGGGTTGTAACTTGAAGCACTGGCGTCCCTGTCCTAAACCAGCCCCCTTTTATAGGAAGAAGTTTCCCTGGATTGGCTGGAAGGAACAGGGAGCAAGAACTATGCCTCAAACTTGGTCTCCAACATGGCGGCGCCCAGTAATGCAGACCTTTTTACATAGCTACACAGCTCACTGCCCCTGGTCTCCTAGCAACGGCTCAGCGAGAGAGACCCGCTGCAGCGGCGTCCCGCCGACACGAGCGGACCCCCTCACTACCGCTGCCCTTGGACCCGGCGCAACAGCCCACCTCCGCCGCTGCCCAGCCGCCTGTGAAGCCAGCCCTGCTGCCCCAGCGTGCTGGTAAGACGCCGGATGCTGACATTAATAGGCTGATTTTTAACATCTCTAAAGCTAGGGTTCCCTTTACCCCTTCCTTTTTTCTATTTCCCGAGAGATCCGTGGGCTGGAGAAAGCAGATCAGAGGCTAATCTGGCACATTACTAGTGCGGTGAAGTGCAGGATAGCGTTCCATTGGAAGTCTGCTACTATTCCGTCTATAGCTGCCATTACCATGACTATATGGAACACATACCAGATGGAGTATTTATCTAGTATTGTGGAGAATAGATCTTCCACTTTCTCTAAAACATGGGCTGCGTGGCTGAGTTTTCATGACGCACCCCCCCGCCCCCCCATTTCACTTTTGGCCTGTAGAGAGACAGGGTAGTGTAGGTTCCTTTTCATTATGTGCCGGAAGTCTATTGAAGTGTTTTTGCTGGATACTTATTCCTCTAAGAAAACGTATCTCTCTTGGAGTTAAAGATTAAGCCTATATGCAAATTTACCTGCACCCCCTTGGAGTGTCGATGCACTCCCCCCCCCCTTCTTCTTCCCCTCTCCCCCCTCTCTTCGTTGTCTTCATTCTGTTAATTTTTTCTTTATATATTGCAATATTGTTGAAATGTCAGTGCTGTATTATAACAACATTTTTTCAATAAACTGTTCTCTAAAAAGGAAAAAAAAAAAGAATCTCATCAAATTTGCACCGCCCCCTCCCAACAGGCCTGCGAATATCGCCAAAATGCTGCTAGGGGGTGGGTCTGCAATCATGGGCCATAAATCGAATAGGCTGTCACAAGCTTTTATTTTTGAGAGAGAAAAAGTGTCCAAAGTGCAACTGGAAAGCGCAGATTTTGTTCCCTTAGCAGCTTAGTGCGAGACCCATCTCCACCAACTCAGAGCTTGGGCACAATTTACTTGCTGAAGTGGAGTGAAATGCCCACGTTCCACACCACACAGGGATGAATGTCCCTAACATGCAGGGCCGTCTTTTCATATGGGCTCTTGCCCAAGGGCCTCAGGAGTATAGGGGCCCTAGGATGATAGTTTCTTTCCAGGGGTACCAGGTTTTTGAAAATCGGACCTGGGGAACCGGAGAAATCCGACTTCAAAGCAGTGGTCCTCATCCAAGCCTGTTAATTGCTCTTCCCAGTCAAATATCTTGGGTTCTGTCTGACTTAGAGGGTATACTCTAAAAGATGGGACTCTCCACTTTTGGTGGACACTCGCAGCTTGTCTCTACTATGCCCAGAACCAGAGATATCAGCCTTCCAGCAGCTGGTCCCTGCTCCAGCTCCACTTACCTGGAATGCAGTTTCATATATTTATCAGTGGATTGCTCTGGCTCCTGAACTCTGATCCCCAAGTCCCCAGTATCTCCTGAAAGGTGTCCTCAGTAACTCCTAAAAGGTTTACTCAGTAACTCCTGAAAGGTGTCCCCAGTACCTCCTGCAAGGTGTCCGCAGTAACTCCTGAAAGGTGTCCCTAGTACCTCCTGCAAGGTGTCCCCAGTAACTCCTGAAAGGTGTCCTCAGTACCTCCTGCAAGGTGTCCCCAGTAACTCCTGAAAGGTGTCCTCAGTAACTCCTGAAAGGTGTCCCCAGTATCTCCTGAAAGGTGTCCCCAGTACCTCCTGCAAGGTGTCCTCAGTAACTCCTGAAAGGTGTCCTCAGTAACTCCTGAAAGGTGTCCCCAGTACCTCTTGCAAGGTGTCCTCAGTAACTCCTGAAAGGTGTCCTCAGTAACTCCTGAAAGGTGTCCCCAGTATCTCCTGCAAGGTGTCCTCAGTAACTCCTGAAAGGTGTCCCCAGTACCTCCTGCAAGGTGCCCCCAGTACCTCCTGAAAGGTGTCCTCAGTAACTCCTGAAAGTTGGGACTCTCTAGTTTTTCCCATTCAAAGCTAAAAAATCTATTTCCAGGAACTGGAGATATCTGAAGTCTAGCAAGCTGCCCCCGCACCAGAAAATGATGAATATTAAGCCCACTCCACTATCCACCCCTACCCTACTTATTAAACCCCCCCTGCCACCCTGGAAGTCATGTACCGGGTGCCCTATTATTCAGCCCAATGACCCCTTCTACAGTTTAGTGTTGTCCCTCCCGCCCCATCTCCCACCATCTATGCAGTAAAGGAGTAATTAGCAGAAATTACTGCTCCAGGTCCTACATGCTGAGCGGAAGATAGAACACCCCCTACCACCCGCGTGACTTCCAAGCTGCCACTGATAGCACCCCCATCCCCTACCGCTGGAGGATGGGTAGGGGCAGTGGCGGAACTAGCGAGCGGTGGGCCCAGGTGCGACAAAATGCTTTGGGCCCCCCATCCCATCCAAGTCCACCCCCTCACCCCTGGAGAGGATCTGATGAGGGGGACCTGCTCAGGGCCAGAGAAATGGATACCTAGCAACAGTGCCGTAACTAGACATTTTAGCACTGTGCGCAAGAAACGGCATCGGAGCCCCACCCCTGCATGCAAAACAGGGGCAGTGTGCGCCGTAGGCGCGCGCAAAAATACATAGTGGCGTGGCTTCGTGGGGAAGGGGTGTGGCCACAAAATAATACCAATTCATAAAACGGTGCACAGTAGTCTCCATTATTCAAATTACGCCGCACAGTAGCACCACTACACCAGGTAGAGACCCTTTTACACCTTACGGCGGACAGATTCCACTTTTTACACATTACAGCAGACAGCGTCCCCTTTTTACACATTACGGCAGACAGCGTCCCCCTTTTTTCCACATAACGGCAGACAGCGTGCCCTTTTTATACATAGCGGCAGACAGCGTGCACTTTTTACACATAACGGCAGACAGCGTGCCATTTTTACACATAACGGCAGACAGCGTGCCATTTTTACACATAACGGCAGACAGCGTGCCCTTGTTACACATAGCGGCAGACAGCGTACACTTTTTACAAATAACGGCAGACAGCGTTCCCTTGTTACACATAGCGGCAGACAGCGTACACTTTTTACATATAACGGTAGACAGCGTGCCCTTTTTACACATAACGGCAGACAGCGTCCCCTTTTTACACATTACGGCAGACAGCATACCCCTTTTTACACATTGCAGCAGGCAGATTCCCCCTTTTTACACATTGCAGCAGGCAGATTCCCCCTTTTTACACATTGCAGTAAGCAGATTCCCCCTTTTTACACATTGCGGCAGGCAGATTCCCCCTTTTTACACATTGCGGCAGGCAGATTCCCCCTTTTTACACATTGCAGCAGGCAGATTCCCCCTTTTTACACATTGCGGCAAGCAGATTCCGCCTTTTTACACATTGCGGCAGACAGTCCCCCTTTTTGAAGAAAGAAAGAAAGAAAGAAAGAAAGAAAGAAAGAAAGAAAGAAAGAAAGAGAAAAAGAAAGAAAGAATTATACTTACCCTCTCCGCTGGCTCAGGCTCCTCGGTGCAGCTTCTGGTCACTCACGATTCCCGGGCAGTAGAGAAGGAGGAGGAGGGAGGTGGAGGAGGGAGCCGCAGCAGCGCTGTGTTATTGGTGGAGGCGCTGCTGCTGCTGCCCCTCTGCTTCACTATAGGCTGTTCTCGGAAGACAGCTTATAGTGAAGCAGAGGGCCAGCAGCAGCAGCGCCTCAACCAGTAGTAAAGCGCTGCTGCGGCTCCCTCCTCCACCTCCCTCCTCCTCCTTCTCCCCCGTACCGCTGCTCCTATCCTCTCTCTCCGGGCGGCTGTGTGTTGCGGGCAGCGGTTGCCCGCAGCACACAGCGGCATGTAATGAGTCAGTTTGACTCATTACATGCTTTGGGCCCCTGGACAGAGGCGGGCCCCAGTGCAACGCACTGGTTGCACTGGCGGTAGTTCCGCCTCTGGGTAGGGACCCCAGTGCACTGCTTTGCCCAGGGGCCTACACTGCTGCTAAGATAGACCTACTAACTTGTGCTGTTTCACCTCATTATGTCATTTTTATAGTCCCACTCCGAAAAATGAAATCTTGTTTTCCGTTGTAACTGTAGACATATGAGTGCGTCTTCTTCATCACCCGAGCTAGCATCAAAAGGTCCTAACTTTTACTTTCCTCACTCATCACGATCTGCACCAGATGGGTACGGTGAGGCCTAGCTACACATGCCTTGGCCATACAGTACCTACCTACAATTGGGAGAAATGGGACTAGCACACACTGGGGGTGTGTACACATCATAGTTGGCATGAAAACATCCGCGGTGCCATCTTCACAAAATAGACCGTTGGTAAATATGGCGAGGTGAAAGTCACCGCCAGCCTCCCATAAATACACTCCTGCATTGGCACACGCACCTGCAGCTGGCATGTACGGCGGTGAAAGGTCCTGAATCTGGTCAAAAAGTTCTATTTGTCTGAATGGTAGGACACTTTCAGTCAGGACTGCTGTGCCTGTATACTGAGAGGGGACGCATGTGTGTATGGGTATATGACACTTACATTACTTCGCTGCTCTACATTCAGGGCATTGCTGATTTCCTTACAGTCGTCTACCTCTCAGCAGGCAGAGAACGCAGCACGGGCATTCAGCTGTGTAATGTGCACAGCATAAGGAACATCACATCCAGACGTCCATCTGCAGTACACAGACTTCTCAGTATTTAATATAAAGAAGACTAAACACCCATGGCTAATTTAGGCCGTACAGACATACTTTGTTTCTCCCCTATCCCGGGCTGGAAGGGATGTGTAAGGGCAAGTGAATGTGGTGTGGTGATAGGCCCTCATGACCAGTCCTCCACCGTGCAATGCTGTGACTCAGGGGCGGATTGGGATGGAAAACCAGCCCGGGAAATGTATGGAAGCAGCCCATAATGAGGGTGCGGTCTGATGAGGGGGTGCGGTCTGGTGAGGGGGGGGTGGGATCCCTCCTCATAGGGCCTGATTGTATGCAATTGCCTTCCTCGTGTCTTTTGCTGCAGACCAGGGGCGGATTGGGACCTAAAAGTTGCCCTCTAATATGGGCAGCACAAGAGGTACTGTATAACGTATCATGTAGCCAAGGCCGGTTCTAGACCTTCTGGTGCCCAGGGCGAAAGTTTCCTTTGGCATCCCCCATACCCCTCCTCCCCACCCAGCAGGTAATACAGAGTTGGTGCGCGTCGAAGGTGCCCAAAAATAGGGGCGTGGCTTCACCGGGGGGAGGCGTGGCCACATTTATGGCCCCAGTAGTTATGCCCCCAGTAGTTGTGCCCCCAGTAGTTATGCCTCCAGTAGATGTGCCCCCAGTAGTTGTGCCTCCAGTAGATGTGTCCACAGTAGATGTGCCCCCAGTAGTTGTGCCTCCAGTAGATGTGTCCACAGTAGATGTGCCCCCAGTAGTTGTGCCTCCAGTAGATGTGCCCCCAGTAGTTGTGCCTCCAGTAGATGTGTCCACAGTAGATGTGCCCCCAGTAGTTGTGCCTCCAGTAGATGTGTCCACAGTAGATGTGCCCCCAGTAGTTGTGCCTCCAGTAGATGTGTCCCCAGTAGATGTGCCCCCAGTAGTTGTGCCTCCAGTGGATGTGTCCCCAGTAGATGTGCCCCCAGTAGTTGTGCCTCCAGTAGATGTGTCCACAGTAGATGTGCCCCCAGTAGTTGTGCCTCCAGTAGATGTGTCCCCAGTAGATGTGCCCCCAGTAGTTGTGCCTCCAGTGGATGTGTCCCCAGTAGATGTGCCCCCAGTAGTTGTGCCCCCAGTAGTTATGCCTCCAGTAGATGTGCCCCCAGTAGTTGTGCCTCCAGTAGATGTGTCCCCAGTAGATGTGCCCCCAGTAGTTGTGCCTCCAGTGGATGTGTCCCCAGTAGATGTGCCCCCAGTAGTTGTGCCCCCAGTAGTTATGCCTCCAGTAGATGTGCCCCCAGTAGTTGTGCCTCCAGTAGATGTGTCCACAGTAGATGTGCCCCCAGTAGTTGCGCCTCCAGTGGATGTGTCCCCAGTAGATGTGCCCCCAGTAGTTGTGCCTCCAGTGGATGTGTCCCCAGTAGATGTGCCCCCAGTAGTTGTGCCTCCAGTGGATGTGTCCCCAGTAGATGTGTCCCCGGTAGATGTGCCCCCGGTAGTTGTACCTCCAGTGGATGTGTCCCCAGTAGATGTGTCCCCAGTAGATGTGCCCCCAGTAGTTGTGCCTCCAGTGGATGTGTCCCCAGTAGATGTGCCCCCAGTAGTTGTGCCTCCAGTGGATGTGTCCCCAGTAGATGTGTCCCCAGTAGATGTGCCCCCGGTAGTTGTGCCTCCAGTGGATGTGTCCCCAGTAGATGTGTCCCCAGTAGATGTGCCCCCAGTAGTTGTGCCTCCAGTGGCTGTGTCCCCAGTAGATGTGCCCCCAGTAGTTGTGCCTCCAGTGGATGTGTCCCCAGTAGATGTGCCCCCGGTAGTTGTGCCCCCAGTAGTTGTGCCTCCAGTGGATGTGTCCCCAGTAGATGTGCCCCCAGTAGTTGTGCCTCCAGTGGATGTGTCCCCAGTAGATGTGCCCCCAGTAGTTGTGCCTCCAGTGGATGTGTCCCCAGTAGATGTGTCCCCAGTAGATGTGCCCCCAGTAGTTGTGCCCCTTGTAGCTGTGACCCCTGTAGCTGTGACCCCAGCAGTTGTGCCCCCTGATCTCCCCTTAGCAATGCAGCCAGAAGGACCTCTGGCTGCATTGCTAGGGGGAGGAGGAGATTACCGGGTCCAGGGATGCATGGAGGAAGGTATGCCGGAGGGGAGGCGTCTCCAGCAGAGGTGGCAGGTTGCGGCGGCCGTCGATAAGAAGCCCATAGGCTACAATAGGGTATCGCCTTCCAGAGATGCTGATACCCTGGGCGGCGAAAAACCGGCGGTGGGAACTTAGTACATTTGAAAATGCAATAAAAACCCAGAAAATGGGGGTTTTACCGCATTTTTTCCTTAGTACATCCCACCCATACAGTATGTATCAATCTTTCTAAAGAGGAAATCTGAGGTGCTGCCCATAAGTATCAATTAGCTTCCAGCTATCATTTTATAGAATGTGCTAGATAAATGCAAAAATGCTAGCTTGAAACTGATTGGTTACTATCGGCAACGGCTACATTTGTCCTCTTTAGAATCCACTATATGCTCTTTGAAGGGACCTACAAGGGTTAAGGATCTCTGATTTTTCTAATCATATTTTTTCCCTATGGTATAAGGACATTTTGTAAAGCTTCTGCGGTAATTGTACATTGTATTGTATTGCATTGTACAGTGCAGCCACTAGGAAATGTTTATACCACAGCGCCTCCTAGTGACCGCTCAGCAGAAGAATTATGCAGCGTTCCTGCACAGCCTTCAGACACTCCTGAGGTTATTACTGTCTGTATACGCATTATGCAATTTACTTTGCTCAAAGTGAAAAGAAAAGTAAAGGGTGGAATTCAGTTCAGGTCGATGGGGCGCTAGGAAAAACTTACGTGGCGGCAGTCGCCATGCGCCTTTCCAAAACAGCACATCGCAGCGATCTAGTATAATTGAATTCCACCAAAGTGTGTTATTTAGCAATTGTCTATGCCCCCTGTCTACGCTGTGCAGTATATCCAAAATATAACACTGCCTACAGGATTGGACTGTACAGGACTCAGGGTCTGGGGGTAATTCATCTGATCGTTAGCACATCTACAATAATTTACTCTGACATGTGGGGGGACGCCCAGCACAGGGCTAGTCCGCCCCGCATGTCAGCCCCCCCCCCCCTCCCCCGCACAGGTGCAAATGCAGCTTTTGCACCTGGCGAGTAGTTCCCTGCCACTGCAGCTCTTGCGCGCTGGCAGGCCGCTACCCACCACGACCTGGGTCGCAGTGGCTGCATCTGTCAATCAGGCAGAGGCGATCGCAGCTCTGAGATGCTTTTAGATTCTGACTGGGCTCCTGAGGTGCGCATGTGCAGTACGGCCGCGGCCCGTGCGCACTCTATAAAAGGATTCAGACTGCGAGCACTAGCAAACTAAGGCGGACCTGGCGCATCGAGAGGGGCTGTTTGGCCCGACTGCAGCAATGATACCTGAGGACACAATCTGTAGTATTCATGGGAAGGCAGCCAATGATGGAACATTTCTGCATGCACAACTAGTCACCTCTCAGTCACTGCTCAGGAACGCCCATCACTTTTCCTGCAACATCCCCGATACCGTGCGTCTCACTCACAACAGCGCCTCTGTGTGTACACTCTGGGTAATGCAGGCACCGTTGGAGTTTTCTGCAATTTTGGCGCATACGTAGTTGCAAAAAAATGCTTCTAGTACGTGACCAGGGAAATTTTGTGCAGATTACGTGCGGCTCTGATCCAGGACCACAGTTTTCCTTTCATGCAGGCGCTACCTGTGTGGTCCTTGAGGCTCTTTCCTTCTTTTAATCCTGATTCAAGTGCAGTTGGGAGAAATATGGGCAATGGGAAACCCACCGTAGGTGAGCCCTGGAACATAGGGACAAAGGTTGTCATTCCGAGTTGTTCGCTAGCTGCTTTCGGTCGCAGCGAGCGAATAGGCAAAAAAATGGCAAATCTGCGCATGCGTATGGGGTGCAGTGCGCACGCGCGTCGTACGTTCACAAAAGCCATTGCAGTTTCACACAAGGTCTAGCGACGCTTTTCAGTCGCACTGCTGACCGCAGAGTGATTGACAGGAAGTGGGTGTTTCTGGGCGGAAACTGACCGCTTTCGGGGAAAAACGCAGGTGTGTCGGATAAAAACGCAGGAGTGGCTGGGGAAACGTAGGCGTGGCTGGCCGAATGCAGGGCGTGTTTGTGACGTCAAACCAGGAACTAAACAGTCTGAAGTGATCGCAAGCTAGGAGTAGGTCTCGAGCTACTCTGAAACTGCACAATCTTTTTTTGTAGCAGCTCTGCGATCCTTTCGTTCGCACTTCTGCTAAGCTCAGATACACTCCCAGTGGGCGGCGGCTTAGCGTTTACACGGCTGCTAAAAGCAGCTAGCGAGCGATCAACTCGGAATGAGGGCCAAATGTCCCAACTCTCAGTATGTCTGAGGAGACCCCTTAGATCAGAACTGTCACTCCAAAATCAGTACAGTTTGAAGGTAAGGTCTTACAGTGGGGGAGGGGTATCAATCCAAAGAGTGTAGAAGTGAACAAGTGGAGTAATTTCCCATAGCAACCAATTGTTTCCTAGATAACACTTGTCAAGTACATTATATAAATGATAGGTAGAAGCTCATTGGTTGCTATGGGCAATTTCTCCACTTGTTCACTTCCACACTCTTCAGAAGGTTTAATACATATCCCTCTTAGTGGTGCAATTAAGCAGCAACAGGAGTTGGAAAAGTTCCATGCAGTGGACACTTATCTGCTTAAACTGTGGTCACCAAGATATCCGGGAGGTCCTGGGTGACTCTAGATCAGATTTTGGGATCTGTTTTATACCCGAGAAGGAGTAGAAGACGTGGGGAAACACTGGGCCTAATTCAGAAGTGGATTGACTAGCGGTGCATCCCGCAAAGTATCAATGGGGGTCATTCCGAGTTGTTCGCTCGTTATATTTTTCTCGCAACAGAGCGATTAGTCGCTAATGCGCATGCGCAATGTCCGCAGTGCGACTGCGCCAAGTAAATTTGCTATGCAGTAAGGTATTTTACTCACGGCATTACGAGGTTTTTTCTTCGTTCTGGTGATCGTAATGTGATTGACAGGAAGTGGGTGTTTCTGGGCGGAAACTGGCCGTTTTATGGGTGTGTGCGAAAAAACGCTACCGTTTCTGGGGAAAACGCGGGAGTGGCTGGAGAAACGGAGGAGTGTCTGGCCAAACGCTGGGAGTGTTTGTGACGTCAAACCAGGAACGAAACTGACTGAACTGATCGCAGATGCCGAGTAAGTCTGGAGCTACTCAGAAACTGCTAAGAAGTGTCTATTCGCAATTCTGCTAATCTTTCGTTCGCAATTTTGATAAGCTAAGATTCACTCCCAGTAGGCGGCGGCTTAGCGTGTGCAATGCTGCTAAAAGCAGCTTGCGAGCGAACAACTCGGAATGAGGGCCAATGTTCAGTACTTTGCGCGTGTGCCGGGCCCATACTGCGCAAATGCTGTACGGGTCTGTGACCCTGGACGCAGATTGGCAGCAGACTGTCAGCGATTGTTTGGGGGCAGGGAGGCAATGACTTCCGTTTCCCAAAATAGAGGCGCATCGCTCCCGCTGTGGGAGAGTGACGAGACCAGGATTTCCTTCGGGAGATGGAGATTTCCCGGCCTCTTTGTTGGATCTGTAGCGTTCGGCTTGTGCGTTCCCTTGGGTTACGCCCCTGGCCAATGGTGTCGCAGGTGATCCAATCTCAGATCAGTAATGCATGCAGTGAGTTGTGGTGCCCCCTAGTGCTGCATCTATGTAGCGGGTCCCCTTCCCTATGTACAGTGTCAGCAGCGCTATATTTCTGTGATATCTTCGGATGATGGGGGAGTATGGGTCGTTGGGTTGACTCAACTTAGGTCGACAGTCATTAGGTCGACCACTGAAGGTTGACATGGGCATTAGGTCGACATGTACTAGGTCGACGGGTGGAAAGGTCGACATGAGTTTTTGGACTGTTTTTGGTGTTGTTTTCTTCGTAAAGTGACGGGGAACCCCAATTAGTGCATTGTGTCCCCTCGCTTCACTCGCCATGCTTCGGGCAGGATGCCTCACTCCGCTACCGCTGCGCTCAGGTTACCGTTCCAATCGTAGTCCACATGGATCACCAAGTATGGAAAAATAAAAAAAATATGAAAAACTAATGTCGACTTTTTGACCTGTTGACCTAGTACTTGTCGACCTAATGACCATGTCGACCTAAGCTGTGACGACCTAACAACCGTATCCCGATGGGGGTAATTCTGA
Source organism: Pseudophryne corroboree (assembly GCF_028390025.1). Taxonomy (NCBI): domain Eukaryota; kingdom Metazoa; phylum Chordata; class Amphibia; order Anura; family Myobatrachidae; genus Pseudophryne; species Pseudophryne corroboree. The sequence continues at coordinate 356,065,724 of NC_086454.1, read as the reverse complement.
GTTGATCGCAGCAGCAAATTTGTTAGCAGTTGGGCAAAACCATGTGCACTGCAGGTGGGGCAGATGTAACATGTGCAGAGAGAGTTACTCATGTGTCTTCCCACACTCACACATGTTCCTTCCCACACTCACTCATGTGCCTTCCCACACTCACACATGTTACTTCCCACACTCACTCATGTGCCTTCCCGCACTCACACATGTTCCTTCCCACACTCACACATGTTCCTTCCCACACTCACACATGTTCCTTCCCACACTCACACATGTTCCTTCCCACACTCACACATGTTCCTTCCCGCACTCACACATGTTCCTTCCCGCACTCACTCATGTGCCTTCCCGCACTCACACATGTTCCTTCCCGCACTCACACATGTTCCTTCCCACACTCACACATGTGCCCTCCGGCACTCACTCATGTGACATCCCACACTCACACATGTGCCACACATGTGCCTTCCCACACTCACACATGTGCCTTCCCACACTCACACATGTTCTTTCCTGCACTCACTCATGTTCCTTCCCATACATTGTAACACAAAGATAAATATTTGGTGACACAAATCGTTTTTTGCTCCGCAATTTACGTTTCGCTGCTTTAGAAAATATTTGTGTATCAGTCTGTTGCACCTTTAATACACACACAGTGCAGAAATTGTTACATAATGACCATGAATGGGAATCCTGTGTGTAAGCTGCAGGAAGACGGCTCAGTCTTTGCCTGACTCTGAATGATAGAATCTGTATTTCTCAGTGTAATATTATCTACATTCAGATGTACTTGGACTTAATTACATCATCCCCTGGAGGGTCCGTGGCCTTTACCTAACTGCTCATTTGTGTTACACAAGCCCCCGCTAATGGTTAGATAAGGATTCTAACATATTATTTATTTTCTCAGAGACTCCACTAAGACAGAATTATTAAACTTATATAGAGAAAGTTTGTATTTCCGTAAAATAAAATGTCTTTGGTAGCGTAAGTCACTGACCTCTGCAGTGGGTAAGACGCTCGCTCCTATCCACCCCCTCTATTACATCATATGTACAAACATCTCAGATGTCTCGGCCTATGGTTATGTAATGACGGGTGCAAAACAGCCGAGAACCAGACAAAATCCTCCTTCTTGAAGCTGCATGCCTTCATTGGCATATATTGTGGCACAGTGGTCAGCATTACTGCCTTTCAGCCCTGAGATTGATTCCCGACCGAGGCACTGTCTGTGTGGAGTTTGTATATTCTCCCCATGCATGTGTGGGTTTCCTCTGGGTGCTCCAATTTCCTTCCACAATCCATACATACTGGTAATTGATGCCTTATAGCACTAAGCTTGTTTATGGGGTTGGGTATGAAATGTCAGAATTCCAGACGTCAGAATCCCCAATAGTGGTATCCCAGCAGTAACACCGGCAGCATAACCCTAAATATCACTCCCTGCAGCCTGAGCCTAATCCACCCCTCCCGCAGCCTAACCCTAGCCGTCCCCTCCTGCAGCCTAACTCTATCCCGCCCCTCCCGCAGCCTAACCCTAGCCGTCCCCTCCCGCAGCCTAACCCTAGCCGTCCCCTCCTGCAGCCTAACCCTATCCCTCCCCTCCCGCAGCCTAACCCTAGCCGTCCCCTCCTGCAGCCTAACCCTAACCTCCCCTCCCACAGCCTAACCCTATCCCTCCACTCCCGCAGCGTAACCCTAACCCACCCCTCCTGCAGCCTAACCCTATCCCTCCCCTCCCGCAGCCTAACCATAGCCGTCCTCTCCTGCAGCCTAACCCTCCCCTCCCGCAGCCTAACCCTAACCCTCCCCTCCTGCAGCCTAACCCTATCCCGCCCCTCCCGCAGCCTAACCCTAACCCACCCCTCCTGCAGCCTAACCGTCCCCTCCCACAGCCTAACCCTAACCCACCCCTCCTGCAGCCTAACCCTCCCCTCCCGCAGCCTAACCCTAACCCACCCCTCCTGCAGCCTAACCCTAACCCTCCCCTCCCACAGCCTAACCCTAGCCGTCCCCTCCTGCAGCCTAACCCTATCCCTCCCCTCCCGCAGCCTAACCCTATCCCTCCCCTCCCGCAGCCTAACCCTAGCCGTCCCCTCCCGCAGCCTAACCCTAACCCACCCCTCCTGCAGCCTAACCCTATCCCTCCCCTCCCACAGCCTAACCCTAGCCGTCCCCTCCCGCAGCCTAACCCTAGCCGTCCCCTCCTGCAGCCTAACCCTAGCCGTCCCCTCCCGCAGCCTAACCCTAGCCGTCCCCTCCTGCAGCCTAACCCTAACCTCCCCTCCCACAGCCTCAGCCTAACCCACCCTTCCTGCAGCCTAACCCTAACCTCCCCTCCCACAGCCTAACCCTAGCCCTCCCCTCCCGCAGCCTAACCCTAACCCACCCCTCCCGCAGCCTAACCCTAACATCCCCTCCCGCAGCCTAACCCTAGCCGTCCCCTCCTGCAGCCTAACCCTATCCCTCCCCTCCCGAAGCCTAACCCTAGCCGTCCCCTCCTGCAGCCTAACCCTATCCCGCCCCTCCCGCAGCGAAACCCTAACCCACCCCTCCTGCAACCTAACCCTATCCCACCCCTCCCGCAGCCTAACCCTAGCCGTCCCCTCCTGCAGCCTAACCCTAACGTCCCCTCCCGCAGCCTAACCCTAGCCGTCCCCTCCTGCAGCCTAACCCTATCCCACCCCTCCCGCAGCCTAACCCTAGCCGTCCCCTCCTGCAGCCTAACCCTCCCCTCCCGCAGCCTAACCCTAACCCTCCCCTCCTGCAGCCTAACCCTATCCCGCCCCTCCCGCAGCGTAACCCTAACCCACCCCTCCTGCAACCTAACCCTATCCCACCCCCCCCGCAGCCTAACCCTAGCCGTCCCCTCCTGCAGCCTAACCCTCCCCTCCCGCAGCCTAACCCTAGCCGTCCCCTCCTGCAGCCTAACCCTCCCCTCCCGCAGCCTAACCCTAACTCTTCCTTCCTGCAGCCTAACCCTAACCCTCCCTTCCTGCAGCCTAACCCTATCCCGCCCCTCCCGCAGCGTAACCCTATCCCACCCCTCCTGCAACCTAACCCTATCCCACCCCTCCCACAGCCTAACCCTAACGTCCCCTCCCGCAGCCTGAGCCTAACCCAGCCCTCCCGCAGCCTAACCCTAACCCACCCCTCCCGCAGCCTAACCCTAGCCGTCCCCTCCTGCAGCATAACCCTATCCCGCCCCTCCCGCAGCCTAACCCTAACCCACCCCTCCTGCAACCTAATCCTATCCACCCCTCCCGCAGCTTAACCCTAGCCGTCCCTTCCTGCAGCCTAACCCTATCCCGCCCCTCCCGCAGCCTAATCCTAACCCACCCCTCCCGCAGCCTGAGCCTAACCCACCCCTCCCGCAGCCTAACCCTAACCCACCCCTCCCGCAGCCTGAGCCTAACCCACCCCTCCCGCAGCCTAACCCTAACCCACCTCTCCCGCAGCCTAACCCTAACGTTCCCTCCTGCAGCCTAACCCTAACACTCCCCTCCCGCAGCCTAACCCTAACCCTCGCCTCCCGCAGCCTAACCCTAGCCGTCCCCTTTCGCAGCCTAACCCTAACATCCCCTTCCGCAGCCTAACCCTAACCCTCCCCTTCTGCAGCCTAACCCTAACGTCCCCTCCTGCAGCCTAACCCTAATCCACCCCTCCCGCTGCCTAACCCTAACCCACCCCTCCCGCAGCCTATCCCTAGCCGTCCCCTCCCGCAGCCTAACCCTAAACCCATGGCCATCTTAGCAGCAGTGTTGGCCCTTGGGCAGTACTGCAAGTATGGCAGTACGGGGTGGTACGGCGTACCGGTAAGAAATTCCCAGTCGGTACGCCGTACCGCCAGGTTGCCACCTTGCAGACACCGGTGCGCTCTCCTCTCCTGCCTGCCCATTCACTCCCGGGTCTCCTGAGTCCAGCAGCGGAGGCAGCAGCGTGCACTGAAATGCCGGTTCCTGACACAATCAGGGCTCGCAGTCCGGCAGTGGCGTCTCCTGATTGGCTGCCGGCCTGCGAGCCCTGATTGTCCCACAGACTGGCACCAGATCGACTAATATACAGGATGCCACTGCCGCAGGAGGACTCGGAGACCGGACTGAGGGCAGGAGAGGGGCAGTAGGGGTGCGTGCTGGGCTCTCCTCTCCCCAGCAGCAGCAGAAGACAGTGCCAGCCCCAGGCAGCAGCAACAACAATGAGTTGCACTGCTGGGGCATAACTGGCACTCTGGGGGCATATCTGGCACCCTGGGGGCATGTGTATCTGGTAAAGTGGGGGAATATCTGGCACTGTGGGGGTATATCTAGCACTGTGGGGGCATGTGTGTCTGGCAAAGTGGGGTTATATCTGGCACTGAAGGGGCATATGTGTATCTGTCACTGTGGGGGCATATCTAGCACTATGGGGGCATGTGTATCTGGCAAAGTGGGGGCATATCTGGCACTCTGGGGGCATATCTGGCACTGTGGGGGCATATGTGTATCTGGCACTGTGGGGGCATATGTGTATCTGGCACTGTGGGGGAATATGTGTATCTGGCACTGTGGGGGCATATGCGTATCTGGCACTGTGGGGGCATATGTGTATCTGGCACTGTGGGGGCATATGTGTATCCGGTGCAGTGGGGGCATATCTGGCACTGTGGGGGCATATGTGTATCTGGCACTCTGGTGCAATATGTATCTGGCACTGTGGGGGCATATATGGCACTACTGGGGACATTTGTGTATCTGGCACCATGGGGCATTTGTGTATCTGGCACCGTAGGAGATTTGTGTATCTGGCAGTGGGGCATTTGTGCATCTGGCACGATGGGGCATTTGTGCATCTGGCACCGTGGAGTATTTGTGTATCTGGCACTGTAGGAGCATATCTGGCACTGTGGGGGCGTATCTAGCACTCTGCGGGCATATGTGTGTCTGGAACTATTGGGGTCATATATGTATCTGGCTCCCCCCATATGTGTATCATGCTCCCATTTTCATTGTCCACACCCAATGTGGCATTAGGCCACACCCATTTTTTTGGTGCGCGCATGTTGGGCGCACACAGTACCTATAAGACATTTTTTCTACTTGCACCACTGCCCCTGGGCAAAGCAATGCACCGGGTCCCTACCCATCCTCCAGTAGTAGGGGTGGGGGTGCTATCAGCGGCAGCTTTGATGTCCCGCGGGTGGTATGGGATGTTCTATCTTCCGCTCAGCATGTAGGACCTGGAGCAATAATTTCTGCTAATTACTCCTTTACTGCACAGATGGTGGGAGATGGGGTGGGAGAGAGAACACTAAACTGTAGAAGGGGGCATTGGACTGAATGAAGGAGCCCTGGTACATGACTTCCAGGGTGGTAGGGGGGTGTAATATGCAGGGGAGGGGTGGATAGTGGACTGGGCTTAATATTCATCATTTTCCGGTGGGAGGGCAGCTTGCCTGACTGCAGATATCTCCAGTTCCTGGAAATTGATTTCTTAGCTTTCAATGGGATAAAAAACTAGCGAGTCCAACCTTTCAGGAGTTACTGGGGACACCTTTCAGGAGGTACCGGGGACACCTTTTAGGAGGTACTGGGGACACCTTTCAGGAGGTACTGGGGACACATTTCAGGAGGTACTGGGGACACCTTTCAGGAGGTACTGGGGACACCTTTTAGGAGGTACTGGGGACACCTTTCAGGAGGTACTGGGGACACCTTTCAGGAGGTACCGGGGACACCTTTTAGGAGGTACTGGGGACACCTTTCTTTCAGGAGGTACTGGGGACACCTTTCAGGAGGTACTGGGGACACCTTTCAGGAGGTACCGGGGACACCTTTTAGGAGGTACTGGGGACACCTTTCAGGAGGTACTGGGGACACATTTCAGGAGGTACTGGGGACACCTTTCAGGAGGTACTGGGGACACCTTTCAGGAGGTACTGGGGACACCTTTCAGGAGATACTGGGGACCCATTTCAGGAGATACTGGGGACCCCTTTCAGGAGATACTGGGGACCCCTTTCAGGAGATACTGGGGACACCTTTCAGGGGGTACTGGGGACACCTTTCAGGAGATACTGGGGACACCTTTTAGGAGGTACTGGGGACACCTTTCAGGAGGTACTGGGGACACCTTTCAGGAGGTACTGGGGACACCTTTTAGGAGGTACTGGGGACACCTTTCAGGAGGTACTGGGGACACCTTTTAGGAGGTACTGGGGACACCTTTCAGGAGGTACTGGGGACACCTTTCAGGAGATACTGGGGACCCCTTTCAGGAGATACTGGGGACACCTTTCAGGAGATACTGGGGACACCTTTCAGGAGATACTGGGGACACCTTTCAGGAGGTACTGGGGACACCTTTCAGGAGATACTGAGGACTTGGGGATCAGAGTTTAGGAGCCAGAGCAATTCACGAACAAAAATATAAAACTGCATCCTAGGCGTGTGGAGCTGGAGCAGGGAGCAGCTGCTGGAAGGCTGATATCTAAAGATTTCGACACTAAAGCTAAAGACAAGACCAAAAATAACACCTACCTACTAAATGGGGTGATATATGGGGATTCTGTACTGGAAAAAGACTTAGGGGTTCACATAGATAACAAATTAAGCAGCAGTACCCAAAGTAGGAGTGCAGCAAAGAAGGCTAATAAGATATTGACATGCATAAAACGGGGAATTGATGCAAGGGACGAGAGCATTATACTCCCATTATATAAATCACTAGTGAGGCCACATCTTGAATTCTGTGTACAATTGTGGGCACCGTACTTCAAAAAGGATATCCTGGAGCTAGAAAAGGTTCAGAGGAGGGTGACCAAACTAGTTAAGGGGATGGAGACGCTGGAATACGAAGAAAGGCTTGCAAGGCTATGCATGTTTACACTGGAAAAGAGGAGACTAAGAGGGGACATGATCAACATCTACAAATATATTAGGGGACAATAAAAAGAGCTTGTGGGGGATCTGTTTTTTGGTAAGATCAACGCAGAGGACACGTGGATACCCGCTTAGGTTGGAGGAGAGGAGATTTCGCACACAGAGACGTAAACGTTTCTTCAAAGTAAGGATAATACGTGTTTGGAATGCCCTGCCTGAGGGAGTGGTAATGGTGGACTCAGTCAACACCTTTAAGAATGGGCTAGATAAGTACCTAATGGATAAAGATATACAGGGTTATGGTGCGTAGTCACGCACTATAGATATATCTATATATATATAAAAAAAGGAATAAACACAATGGCCAACATTAGAAACAGAAGAAATTAGTCCTAGAAATAACACAGTGTAGGAGACCACAAATAGGTTGAACTGGATGGACAAATTGTGTTTTTTCAACCATAGAAACTATGTTACTATCTTATCTCTGGCAGTGCCGTAACTAGACAGTTCTGCGCTGTGTGCAAAAAACATCGGCACCCCCCCCCCCCTATATTTAAAATAGGGTCAGTGTGCGCTGTAGGAGCGTGACAAATATGTAGGGGCAAGAATTCATGGGGAAGGGGCATGGACTACGTTGCACAGTAGTCTCCATTATTCAAATTACGCTGCACAGTAGCGCCGCTTACACACATTACTCCAGGTAAAGACCCTTTTGCACATTACAGCAGACAGAGCCCCTGTCACAAATTACACCAGGTAGAGTCACCTTTTACACATTACAGCAGGTAGAGTCCCCTTTTACACATTACAGCAGGTAGAGTCCCCTTTTATATATTACGGCAGGTAGAGTTCCCTTTTACACATTACGGCAGGTAGAGTTCCCTTTTACACATTACGGCAGGTAGCGTTCCCTTGTACACAGTACGGCAGGTAGAGTCCCCTTTTACACATTACGGCAGGCAGTGTCACGAGAGAGAGAAGGGTGGGGGGGAGATAGGGTTAAGAGGGTGGTGGGAAGGAGACAGAGAGAGAGGGGTGGGAGGGGGAGAGAGAGTTGGGAGAGGGATAGAGATGCTGTGGCTTAATTTATATGAGCGGCAGCAAAGCTCCAGTAGCCAAGACTCGAGTGGCGTTGCTTGGTGTGCAGAGGGGGGCACATTCACACACAGCAGTTTTCACCATCAGTGGGACACATTTTGCACATTGCGTTTTCAAGTCACATTTCATGTGGGTTGTCATATGCAAAATTGAAGGGGGCTCATCTGCTTGCATCATCATGTCCCACCCAGTAGTGACATGATATGCAATGCCCCGCCTTCTTGATGATGTGCCATCCGCAAGTCTTCCCCCATATTATCTTTTCATACCTGGCCTCCACACCTCCCAGGGAAAAGTACAGATTGTTCTGTAGGAGCCGATACTAAGGATGTCAGTGATTTGTGAATAAGGGATATTAAGATGCCTCTTCCCCCAATGCTGAGACATCCTTCATAGCCATTTATGGGGGTCATTCCGAGTTGATTGCTAGATGCCGTTGTTTGCAGCGCAGCGATCAGGCTAAAAATCTGCATTTCTGCGCATGCTTATGCATTGCAAATGCGCAGGCGCGTCGTACGAGTACAATGGGCATCGTGGGTTTGCACAGAGTCTAACGAACATTCCTGTCGCACGGCCGAACGCAGGAAGATTGACATGAAGTGGGCGCTTCTGGGTGTCAACTGACCGTTTTCAGGGATTGTTTGGAAAAATGCAGGCGTGGCAGAAAAAACGCAGGCGTGGCTGGGCGTTCGCTGGGCGGATGTGTGACGCCAAAAGCCGTCCCTCAATTGTAAGAATCAACGCACACGAAGAGTAACTACAGGGCTGGTCTTGTTTTGCACAAATAGATTTTGCAGGTTCTCTGCTGCACAAGCGTTCGCACTTCTGCAAAGCGAAAATACACTCCCCCCGGTGGGCGGCGCCAATGCGTTTGCACGGCTGCTAAAAACTGCTAGCGAGCGATCAACTCGGAATGACCCCCTATATTAGCAACAATGCAGGATGCCTCAGCGCTAGATTGTATTACAGAAGAGAGTCACCATAGAGGTGTTATTATAATTCTCTCCTCCGACGATCCCTGTTCCTCTGTATCGCACCAGCCCTGCGTTAAGGATCATGGATGCCAATTATGCGCACACCGCAAGATTTAGGAAAAACGGCAACATATTATATTGTGCATGTCAGCCACATGCGTGAACACAACGACAAGGGGCTCCGCAGCTTATTCTAGGATGGTGTTATGTGTTACCTGACCTAAAGGTTGAGCTTTTCGCAACTTGATACATTTGCTCCTACTGTATGTATGTAAGAACAGGGCTGCATGTGACAATGTGCGCACCTAAGCTAAGTACTACCCATCATTGCAGTTATCTAGTCACTAACGTCAGGTAATTACCAGCAGGAAGGTGATTAAGGGCGTTTCCATCATGTGACAAGGTTACTTCTGCATTTAGCGGATTAAGGGGGTCATTCCGAGTTGATCGCTAGCTGCTTTCGTTCGCTGTGCAGCGATCAGGCAAAAAAACAGCACTTCTGCGCAGGCGTATGCGGCGCAATTCGCATGCGCGCGGTACTGTTGCAACGAATGTTGTAGTTTCACACAAGGTCTAGCGCAGCTTTTCAGTCGCACTGCTGGCCGCAGAGTGATTGACGTGAAGTGGGCGTTTCTGGGTGTCAACTGCCCGTTTTCAGGGAGTGTTCAAAAAAACGCAGGCGTGCCAGGAAAAACGCAGGCGTGGCTGGGCAAACACAGGCGTGGCGGGGCGAACGCAGGGCGTGTTTTTGACATCAAAACAGGAACTGAACAGTCTGAAGTGATCGCAAGCGATGAGTAGGTCTGAAGCTACTCTGAAACTGCACAAAAGTATTTTGTAGCCGCTCTGCGATCCTTTCGTTTGCCCTTCTGCTAAGCTAAAATACACTCCCAGTGGGAGGCAGCATAGCGTTTGCACGGCTGCTAAAAACTGCTAGCGAGCGATCAACTCGGAATGACCCCCTAAATTGTCTTGCAAAAATAATAATAATAATATAGCATTAGCTCGGTTTGAGTAAGAAAAAATTTAATTAAACATTATTCAGTTATTTCGGCGAAGATGAAAAAGGGTGCAGCCGTGTCAGCGGCAAATCTGACTCCAGGCGGAGAAAGGGTTAAATGTTACCCTGGAACCATTGTGCAGTTGGAAGCAGCAGATCCGCCAAGCCAGGGGAAAATGACGTCTTTAGTAAATCACCCTTTACGTGATTAACAGATTGAAGCATTGTGGAGAATTAACGAAATAACCTTCTCGTACCATTTCCACATTTCAAGCAGAATAACCCTCCTAATCTCTAGTGTCGCCCATGTCCCCCACCTGGAAAGAATAAAATAAAAAAATCATAGACGATAAACGCTGAAAGCGTCATCGTCGCTGACCCTCAGATCTCTGGGCTTCAATAGAAAACTTTTAAGAGCTTCTTTTAATTTTCTCAAATGATTCTTTTATAGTGGTACTGGGCTCGGCCGCGGCAGCCAGCTGTTGTCAGCCATCTGCTGAATCTGAATCGTCTTAAATAAGCTGCAGCTGTCTCTCCCTATAAGGCGGAATCAGCAGTGGTCACCGCGTCGGCAGAATGCGGATTATTTTCGAAGAGATTTTTATTTTATTTTTGAAATATAGTTGTTGTTTTTTTTCAGCGTAGTGGCTGGCTGTCCGCTTTATCAGCAGCGAGGTGATGACCGTAACAGACTCGGGTGACATTCAGTCATCAACAGTCGTTCTGATTCTGCCATAAAACACTCTATTCACCCATGAGACAACATGCAGAACTACCATTACTGCATGTCGGCATTTGCTGCAATGAAAATGTCGACAGTCCTGATGTCAACACGAAACATGATGGAAGCATTGCGGAGCTGCTTTGATAGAATCGCGACAACACACCCTATTCCCATCCCAAAATTCTGGCATTTCCCAGACTTAAGGGGGTATATTTACTAAAATTCATGTTTGTGCCGATTTGATGGGAGTTTAATCTCGATTTTTATCGGACGTAATTTACTGCAACTTTTTGAATCCATTTTCGGTAATTTACTAAACTGCCGAGTTTTAGATTTTTGTATTTTCCGATGTCGATGTTATTCGTATTGTCAGGCAGTGTTTTACGGGAGTGATGAGTAAAACACTGCCGGACATAACACAATGAAGTCCGGCCAGATCAGTGAGATCCGTGCAGGGCTTCATTGTGCACATTATGAGAAGTGTTTAAAGAGTTAAAAGTTGAAAATAAATTGTGTGGGGTCCCCCCTCCTATGCATAACCAGCCTCGGGCTCTTTGAATCGACCCTGCTTGTAAAAATACAGGGGGGGAAATGCGTAGGGTCCCCCCATATTTATACAACCAGCACCGGGCTCTGCGCCCAGTCCTGGTTCAAAAAATATGGGGTACAAAAGATGTAGGGGTCCCCCGTATTTTTTAAACCAGCACGGGGCTCCACTAGCTAGAGAGATAATGCCACAGCCGGGCGACACTTTTATATAGGTCCCTGCGGCCGTGGCATTACCCCCCCAACTAGTCACCCCTGGCCGGGGTTCCCTGGAGAAGTGGGTACCCCTTAAATCAAGGTGTCCCCCCTCCAGCCACCCAAGGGCCAGGGAAGAGGCCCGAGGCTGTCTCCCCCCATCCCTGGGTGGTGGATGGGGGGCTGATAGCATTTGTGTAAAAAAAAAGAATATTGTTTTTTTATCATACAAGTCCCAGCAAGCCTCTCCCGCAAGCTGGTACTTGGAGAACCACAAGTAACAGCATGGGTGGAAATAACGGGCCCGCTGGTACCTGTAGTTCTACAACAACAAAAAATACCCCAAAAAATACTCATGACACACACTTGTTTATTCAGACACACTTACACACTCACATACTTACCTACCTCCAACGCTTAGATTCACGTCCAGCTTGCGGGGGAGGCTTGATGGGACTTGTAGTTCTACGACAAAAAACAATATTCTTTTTTTTACACAAAGTTATCAGCCCCCCATCCACCGCCCAGGGATGGGGGGGCAGCTTTGGGCTTCACCTCTGGCCCTTGTACCCCAAGGAGAGAGTAGTTAATTACTGTATGATTGATTTACATTTATTACTTAGGGCAGGCATGTCCAAACTGCGGCCCTCCAGCTGTTGTGAAACTACATATCCCAGCATGCCCTGACACAGTTTTGCTGTCAGAGAATGCTAAAGCTGTGTCAGGGCATGCTAGGATATGTAGTTTCTCAACAGCTGGAGGGCCGCAGTTTGGACATGCCTGACTTAGGGGGTAATTCAGACCTGATTGCTGCTGTGCGTTTTCTCACAAGCTGTGATCAGGTCTGAACTGCGCATGTGTAGGCACCGCAATGCGCAGGTGTGATGGATCGCCGGTCAGCGATGCGATGGTGCGAAAAATCCGAATACATGGAGATTGACAGGAAGAGGGCATTTGTGGGTGGCAACTGACCATTTTTTAAGGAGTGTCCGGAGAAATGCAGGAGGGACCAGGTGCTTGGAGAGAGGGATTCTGACGTCAGCTCCGGCCCTGATCATCGCACTGGAAGAGTAAGTCCCGGGCTGTGCTGAAACTGCACAAACTTATCAGGTTTGCAAAAAACGCAGCCTAGCGATCAGGTCTTAATTAGGCCCTTAGGCGGTAATTCAGAAATGATCAGTTTCTCTGACATGCGGGGGGGACGCCCAGCACAGGGCTAGTCCACCCCGCTTGTCAGGCCCGCCCCCCCCCCCCACGCACAGGTACATAAGCATCGCACGGCGGCGATGCTTTTGTACCTGACGAGTAGCTCCCTGCAGCTCAGCTCCTGTACGCTGGCAGGGAGCTACTGGCCGCTCCGCGGGTCGCAGCGACAGCGTGTGACATCAGGCAGCCACCGTGGCCCACACCCCTAACGGTCCGGACACGCCTCCGTTGTCCGAACCGCACCACGCCAACGGCGCTCTAACGCCGTTGGCACGCCCCTTCCTACCCCGCAACCGCCTCTGCCTGTCAATCAGGCAGAGGCAATCGCAGCCAGTGAAATGCTGATAGCATTACACTGGGCTCCCTGGGTGCGCACGTGTGGTGCGGCCGCTGCGCGTGCACACTCCACAAAGTAATTCAGACTGCGATCGCTGCCGCTGCAGTCTGAATTACCCCCTTATTCATATAGTGATGAATAAGATAAAAGGTGATTATAAATACAAAACAATTACAGTACATTACTCTCCCTAACAAACATACTGGGAAAAATGACGCTCTACAGACCTGAGGTGCCCCCACAAGTTAGCACTGGGAACGGGTGTTACATAGATCAAAAAATCTTTTGCCATTTGCTACAGTTGTCCCAGCCGGTCTTAATGTACAGGGATTTTAACATTGTTGAGGTGGTCTCGTCAGTAGCACTTTTTTTAGATGACCACTCCGTGACTTAGCAGCCACAGTCCCGGTATCTCTGAATTTGGAAATTAGGCACCTGACAGTGTTATGTGAAATTGGAGGGCTTTCTGGGTGCCGGTTGTTAAAATCTGCAGCTATAACACAGAAACTTCGTTCTCCAGACATCAAAATGACCTCAATTCTCTCCTCTTTTGTCAAAGCCATCTTCAGTTACCTGCAACAAAAAAAGTGTTGTAACTTTTGGACCATAGCTGCTATTTCACATCTGTTTGCAGCAAGTTCTAATGTTGTTTGACATGTTACACGACCCCCTTTCCATTTGTAAAAAAACTGACTTAGATTCAAGATGGCCGATTTCAAGATGGCGCCCATGTTCAGTACATATCCTAAAAGATAGCCCACCTCACCCATACCTTACTGGAGTATTTAGTTTTCCCATTTCCTGCACAGGGTGTGCTGCGACTTTTGAATCACCATGTAGTCATTTGTTAAAGCATTTTTGTTTGAACCAACTATTATAACCGTACCCTAAGGGGTCTGTTTACTAAAGCCTAGGGGGTCAATCCAATTGGCTGCAATATCATCGCAGCTGCAAATCAACACGGCAGGGACCGAACTATACTGCAGGCCGAAATTCGCACAAACTGCTCGCCACCCCATAGAGGTCCGAGCAGTTTTGTGCAAATTGGGGCTGATTCGAGGCGAGATCGGGTGCCGATGCCGGCGTTTAAACGCCGTTGCAATGGCACCTCGCACCCTTCTAAGCTAATTGGATTGACCCCTTGGATGGTGATAATGTGAAGACAGATAAACTACCAGCCAATCAGCTCCTAACTGTCAAGATATTTTGGAAGTTGCAGTACACGGAATAGAAAGCCCTTCTATACACGGCACATTGCCTGGCCAGCCTTTTACACATACATTTCTGTAAATAACAAAATGTAATTATTTATCCAGCCGCCACCCACTGGGAGAATTTGTATTTCATGTAGATGTATTCATAGAAGGAGCTCTGTACAATGCCAGTGTGTTTTACAGCATTGGGAGCTATAAATTACGGTGCTAGCACTTTTAGTTGGCAACAATCCCTATTCATTTTATTCAAAGTAGTTACAAATAGACAAAGCATATGGGGGTGTGTAACTGGGTAATAATTTGCTGTGTTCACCATCTGCCCTGAGAACATGTGCGGGTCAGCTCGCCCCCATCACCAAGATCTTCAACAAATCGCTAGAGCTACAGAAAGTCTCTTCCTGCCTCAAAAGGTCCACTATCGTACCAGTCCCCAAGAAACCCTCTACCATGAACCTGAACGACTACAAGCCGATAGCACTGACTTCTGTGGTCATGAAAACTTTCGAGCGTTCTGAATCACCTGAAAACTGTGACTGGCCCACAACTGGACCCCTACAGTTCTCCTATCGATCGAAACGGTGTGTCGAGGAAGCAGTCAACCTGGGCCTGCACTATATTCTACAGCACCTAGGCATTCCCGGTACCTACGTGAGGGTCCTGTTTGTCGATTTCAGCTCGGCCTTCAATACAAATGTCCCCAGCATCCTCCACCCCAAATTACTTCGCATAGGGTTCCCAGAAGCTACCTGTTCCTGGATAGTAGACTTGCTGACAGACAGGACACAGGTGATGAAAGCGGGGGAATTCACCTCTCAAGCACGGTCCATTAGTACAGGGGCTCCTCAGGGCTGTGTCCTCTCACCCCTGCTCTTCTCCCTGTACACAAATGACTGCACCTCAGAGGCGCAATCAGTAAAGATCATCAAATTCACTGACGACACCACCGTCATCGGCCTCATCAAGGACGGGAACTACTCAGCCTATAGACGGGAAGTAGACTGGTTGGCCCAGTGTTGCAACCACAACAACCTTGAGCTCAACCCCCTCAAAACTGTCGAGATGATAGTGGACTTCAGGAAGAAGTCAGCTAGTGCACCTCTGCTAACGATTTCTGACAGTGTGGTATCGCTGGTGGACTCCTTCAAATTCCTAGGGACCACAATCTCCCAGGACCTTAAATGGGGGTCCAACGCTGATGCCACTGTCGGGAAAGTGCTGCAGAGGTTGTTCTTCCTCAGGCAACTAAGGAAGTTCCACATCCCACAGAAGCTTCTGCTCCTCTTCTACTCCACGATTGTGGAGTCCGTACTGAGCTCCTCGATACTGGTATGGTACAGCTCCGCCAGCGCGAGGGACAGATGCAGGCTCCAAAAGGTGGTCAGAACCACAGAGAAGATCATCGGGGCTCACATTCCCTCAGTCCAGGACCTGCAGCTGTCCAGAGCTAAAAAGCGGGCAACGAAGATAATAAAGGACCAGCTACACCCCGGCCACAGCATGTATAACTTGCTTCCTTCAGGCAGGCGTTACAGGGGCGTCCCCACCTGGTCCACCAGAAGCCTCAAAAGTTTCTTTCCCCAAGCGGTCCGCCTGCTGAACTCCTGAACATTGACTGACTAGACGTACATGTAACTCACTTGTGTCCCTACGGTATTCCTATCTGCTTGACTGCACTTGCCCCCCCCCCCAACCCCCGCCACCACCCCGCCACCACCAGCTCATTTGTTACCTAATTGGCTGTTGTATAGCAAACTGAAGACAAATTCCTAGTATGCGCAAGTATACCTGGCCAATAAAGCTGATTCTGATTCTGATGCTATACCAGAAGTAGGCAGCCTGTTCTTCTACAGCTGTTGTATAATTACAAGACCCAGCAGGCTGGAAAGCATTGATTGTCTAGGTCAGGGGTTACCAAATGATGGCCTATGGCCTACTAGTGGACCCCAGCACATTTTCCAGGTGGGCCGCAGAGACTACCCAATTCTTGTCCCCTCCACCCCTCTATCTCCCACCTCCTTTCTGCTCCTGGCCCCCTCCTCTGAGCACCTCCAGTACAGTCCATGTCTCTGCTCCACCCACCACCTCCTCTCTACTTCAAGCCACCCTTTCTCTGCATTGCCCACCCACCTACTCTCTACTTCCGCCCTCCTCCTCTCTTTCCACATCATTTTAGTTTCAAAAAATGTCTCATCAACAGCCAGCTGGACCACATGATGAAAACAGTTGTGAACCCCTGGTCCAGGTCTACATTTAGTTCGTGTCTGAGCCACATAACCTAGAAAGGTTTGTGTTAGGAGCTAGGTTGTTCGGAGAGAGGCAAGAAGGCTGCAGAAAGTGCGGATAGGATTAGTTGTCCAGAGAATTTGTATAAAGATGAGAGACTGAAATAACTTTGTTTTTGTCTATTATAATTAATTATGCAGTCTTGTATCCTCCTAAGCCATTGTCATTGGATGTGCTCGTTCCCTAATGGGTAGTAGAGAAAACGCTGTGTTATAGGAAACAGGTAAATTCTACAATGTTTACTGATGAAGCAAAAGTTATTATCACAGAGATGGATCCTCCGCGCCGCAGCCGCACTGTCTCTTCCACCAAGGTCCGCCCGCCGATGACGTCATTGACGCTGGGGGCGCAGACCTCCTCTTCCGGACAGCCGGTTCAGGTGGTGGTGGGGGTGGGCCTCTTCTCCTAATAGCGGCCAGTAGCCGCGGCACGCCGCACAGTAGTTAGGAAACTGTCACATAGCGTTGGTGACGTGCGGGGGGCGGGGCCTCATATGACAAGCGGCCCCACATACCAGACGGCTCCCCGGGACTTTCCCCGGTAAAACTAATGGCCAGTCCGGCACTGATTGTATCCAATAATATAGGATAGTGAGTTTCAGCATCATCACTTCAGCACTAGGTGTACAAATCGGTCACAGATGTCCACAATATTTAGCTGCCTATGGCCCTCATTCCGAGTTGTTCGCTCGCTAGCTGCTTTTAGCAGCATTGCAAACGCCAGGCCGCCGCCCTCTGGGAGTGTATCTTAGCTTAGCAAAATAGCGAACAAAAGATTAGCAGAATTGCTACTAAATAATTCCCTGCAGTTTCTGAGTAGCTCCAGACCTACTCCTAGAATGCGATCACCTCAGTCCGTTTAGTTCCTGGTTTGACGTCACAAACACGCCCTGCATTCGGCCAGCCACTCCCCCGTTTCTCCAGCCACTCCTGCATTTTTACCTGGCACGCCTGCGTTTTTTAGCACACTCCCTGAAAACGGTCAGTTTCCGCCCAGAAACACCCACTTCCTGTCAATCACACTACGATCACTCGAGCGATGAAAAAATGTCGCTCGACCTTGTGTAAATCTACAAAGCTTTGTGTGAAAGTACTTAGCGCATGCGCGCTGCGTACCATGCGCATGCGCAATTTTGCAGTTTTTTTACTTAATCGCTGCACTGCGAAAATCGGCAGCGAGCGAACAACTCGGAATGACCACCAATATACAGTACTGTGCAAAAGTGTTAGGCAGGTGTGTAAAAAAAATGCTGCAGAGTAAGAATGCTTTTAAAAATAGAAATGTTATTAGTTTATTTTTATCAAATAACAAAATGCAAAGGGAATGAACTGAAGAGAAATCTAAATTAAATAAATATTTGGTGTGACCACCCTTTGCCTTCAAAGGAGCCTCAGTTCTTCTAGGTACACTTGCGCGAAGTTTTTGAAGGAACTTGGCAGGGAGGTTGTCCCAACCATCTTGGAGAACTAACCGCAGATCTTCTGTGGATGTAGGCTTGCTCAAATCCTTCTGTATCTTCATGTAATCCCAGACAGGCTCAATGATGTTGAAATCAGGGCTTTGTGGGCTATCATCACTTCCAGTACTCCTTGTTCTTCTTTACACTGAAGATAGTTCTTAATGACATTGGCTGTATGTTTGGAGTCGCTGTCCTGCTGCAGAATAAATTTGGTGGCAATCAGATACCTCTCTGATGATACTGCATGATGGATAAGTACCTGCCTGAAGTGACCCATTCTCCTGGCTTTTGGCTCCGCCCCTCCCGGCTTTAGGCTCTGCCCTCTCCTGCCTCTTGGCTCCCCTCACGTCCAGGCCCCACTCTATTAGAGCAAGAATCTATATCCATACACTGGTTCTGGACTTTCAAACGTTGACAACTCTTTGCTAGCTTACGATAGCGCTGTCCTGTGTGTTGTGTGTATTACTCACTGCGGGCAACTGAAGGTTTTTTTTTAGGTAAACCTGGGGGTAGTTAAGCTTCAGGGCCATGACTCATAAGGGGACATGGACAAGTTTTCTCTTTCAGACGGGGTAGGTAGGTTAGGGTAAAATTTGTTGCTGAGTAGATGGTTAGAGTCCCAGAGATTGGTTGTTGGTGTGCTGTATTGGTAGTTATCTGGGTGTCCAACTTCTTGGGAAGCCTCTTTGTGCTGAAAATTTACCCTCCCACCCACCATTTATTACTTTAATACTTTTTCAATAACTTGTGTATTTTGATTTGAGGTGTTTTGTTTTTGTTTCGCTTTTAGATGGGTGCGGTGCTGACTCCTTTATTTTTTTGGTTTCTGTTGACGCCATATGAGTTCGGCTTCACCACTGTGGGTCCACCAAAAGTGTCTTTAAGGGACAACGGTTCTAAGGGAGAGTGGATCACCAGCGAATGTTTTGGTTGTTTGAATATTGGGGGTAATTCTGAGTTGATCGTAGCAGCAAGTTGGTTAGCAATTGGGCAAAACCATGTGCACTGCAGGGGGGCAGATATAACATTTGCAGAGAGAGTTAGATTTGGGTGGGTTATTTTGTTTCTGTGCAGGGTAAATACTGGCTGCTTTATTTTTACACTACAATTTAAATTTCAGTTTGAAAGAATACACCACACCCAAATCTGACTCTCTCTGCACATGTTATATCTGCCTCCCCTGCAGTGCACATGGGCCCTCATTCCGAGTTGGTCGCTAAGAGTCTTCGCAACGCAAATGTACGAAATGTAAGTATCTGCGCATGCGCAAATGCGTGATTACGCATGCGCGAGTACATACGTACGACAACTGTGCAAAATTACTCAGAAAAAAAAAAGCCGTAACTGGCAAACGAAAACGAGGAGTGGCGTGGGCGTGGCAGAGGCGAGACTTCGCAATGCTCCGACATGGGCGTGAAAGTGGGCGTACAGTGTGGGAGTATGCAACTCGCAATGGGCGTGTTTTTCGCAAATAAACATTGTCGCTGTTAAAACTAACATAGGAAACCGTAGCAACATTCACGCAGCAGCCGAGTAGGTCTGCAGTTACTCTACATTTGCGAAGTACTGGTACAAGTGTGTATGCAGTAATTAGCAGTTAATTGGATAGCACATTCATCTGATGTCCAATTACTTGTTAATTAATGAGCAGATGAAAGTTACCAACCAGCAATTGTCTGAACACACATTACATGTTTATTCTACTCACATATAAATCTCACACACTGCCAAATAAGGGTGTGATTTTTGTTGAAGTTGTTGTGTAAGCATTTTTTAAACTTGTTTTAATGTGTGTAAGACTCCCAAATACAAACAAGTGAAAATATTTGTGAAAGTGTTTGAAATCTGCAACATTTTTTACAAATAATCCAACACCCACATAATGCAGCATACACTTTAATTTAGTCTTAAAAGTCACAATAATATTTGATTATAATATCTGACAATGTTTGAAATGATGTCCTGTTGACCATAGATATTTATAAAAAGCGTCGTGTCTGTTTACTTAATATGGACATTAAAGTGTGGTGCAAAGCATACCTTTTCTCTAACGTCCTAGTGGATGCTGGGAACTCCGTGAGGACCATGGGAATAGCGGGCTCCGAAGGAGGCTGGGCACTCTAGAAAGATTTATGACTACCTGGTGTGCACTGGCTCCTCCCACTATGACCCTCCTCCAAGCCTCAGTTAGATCTTGTGCCCGGCCGAGGTTGGATGCACACTAGGGGCTCTCCTGAGCCCTCAGAAAGAAAGTATAGATTTAGGTTTTTTATTTTCAGTGAGACCTGCTGGCAACAGGCTCACTGCAGCGAGGGACTAAGGGGAGAAGAAGCGAACTCGCCTGCTTGCAGCCGGATTGGGCTTCTTAGGCTACTGGACACCATTAGCTCCAGAGGGATCGACCGCAGGCCCAGTCCTTGGTGTTCGGTCCCGGAGCCGCGCCGCCGTCCCCCTTACAGAGCCAGAAGCAAGAAGAGGTCCGGAAAAACGGCGGCAGAAGACATCAGTCTTCACCAAGGTAGCGCACAGCACTGCAGCTGTGCGCCATTGCTCCTCATGCACACCACACACTCCGGTCACTGAGGGTGCAGGGCGCTGGGGGGGGGGGCGCCCTGAGCAGCAATATAAACACCTTGGCTGGCAAAAATACATCACATATAACCCCCAGGGCTATATGGATGTATATTAACCCCTGCCAGATTCCATAAAAATGCGGGAGAAAAGTCCGCGAAAAAGGGGCGGAGCCTATCTCCTCAGCACACTGGCGCCATTTTTCCCTCACAGCTCCGTTGGAGGGAAGCTCCCTAGCTCTCCCCTGCAGTCTACACTAAACAGAACAGGGTTAAAACAGAGAGGGGGGGCACTAAATTTAGGCGCAGTATAAATTATATAAAAGCAGCTATAGGGGACATAACTCAGTTAGTCCCTGCATTATATAGCGCTCTGGTGTGTGCTGGCATACTCTCACTCTGTCCCCCCAAAGGGCTTTTGTGGGTCCTGTCCTCATTGGAGCATTCCTTGTGTGTGTGCGGTGTGTCGGTACGGCTGTGTCGACATGTTTGATGAGGAGACTTATGTGGAGGCGGAGCAGATGCCGATAAATGAGATGTCGCCCCTGTGGGCCGACACCAGAGTGGATGGATAGGTGGAAGGTATTAACCGACAGTGTCAACTCCTTACATAAAAGGCTGGATGACGTAACAGCTATGGGACAGCCGGCTTCTCAGCCCGCGCCTGCCCAGACGTCTCAAAGGCCATCAACGCTCCCTCAGATGGCAGACACAGATGTCGACACGGAGTCTGACTCCAGTGTCGACGAGGTTGAGACATATACACAATCCACTAGGAACATCCGTTACATGATCCCGGCAATATAAAATGTGTTACACATTTCTGACATTAACCCAAGTACCACTAAAAACAAAGGGTTTTATGTGTGGGGAGAAAAAGCAGGCAGTGTTTTGTTCCCCCATCAAATGAGTGAATGAAGTGTGAAAAAGCGTGGGTTTCCCCGATAAGAAACTGGTAATTTCTAACAAGTTACTGATGGCGTACCCTTTCCCGCCAGAGGATAAGTTACGCTGGGAGATATCCCCTAGGGTGGATAAGGCGCTCACACGTTTGTCAAGGTGGCACTGCCGTCTTAGGATACGGCCACTTTGAAGGTACCTGCTGATAAATAGCAGGAGGCTATCCTGAAGTCTGTAATTACACACTCAGGTACTAGACTGAGACCTGCAGACTGCTGCAGCGTGGTCTGTACCCCTTTCAAACAGGGATACTATTTTGCGAACATAAGACGTCGTCTTATATATGAGGGATGCACAGAGGAATATTTTGCCGGCTGGCATCCTGAATTATTGCAATGTCCATTCTGTCAGGAGGGTATTGGAGACCCGACACTGGACAGGTGATGCTGACTTTAAAAGGCACATAGAGCCTTATAAGGGTGAGGAATTGGTTGGGGATGGTCTCTGGGACCTCGTATCCACAGCAACAGCTGGGATGAAAATATTTTACCTCAGGTTTCCTCACAGCCTAAGAAACGCACTGTATTATCAGGTACAGTCCTTTCGGCTTCAAAAAAGCAGGCGGGTCAAACGAGGGAAGAGGAAAAAAGCTGCACCAGCAGCCAGTTCCCAGAATCAAAATTCTTCCCCTGCTTCCTCTGAGTCCACCGCATGACGCGGGGGCTCCACAGGCGTAGCCAGGTACGGTGGGGGGCCGCCTCAAAAATTTCAGCGATCAGTGGGCTCGCTCACAGGTGGATCCCTGGATCCTTCAAGTAGTATCTCAGGGGTACGAGCTGGAAGTCGAGGCGTCTCCCCCCCGCCGTTTACTCAAATCTGCCTTGCCGAAAACTCCCTCAGGCAGGGAGGCTGTGCTAGAGGCAATTCACAAGCTGTATTCCCAGCAGGTGATAGTCAAGGTGCCCCTACTTCAACAAGGACGGGGTTACTATTCCACACTGTTTGTGGTACCGAAACCAGCCGGTTCGGTGAGACCCATTTTAAAATGGAAATCCTTGAACACTTACATAACAAAGTTCAAGATGGAATCGCTCAGGGCGGTTTTTGCAAGCCTGGACGAGGGGGATTACATGGTATCCCTGGACATCAAGGATGCTTACCTGCATGTCCCTATTTATCTTCCTCACCAGGAGTACCTCAGATTGTGGTACAGGATTGCCATTACCAATTCCAGACACTACCGTTTGGACTGTCCACGGCACCGAGGGTGTTTACCAAGGTAATGGCAGAAATGATGATACTCCTTCAAAAAAAAGGGAGTTTTTATTTATCCCATACTTGGACGATCTCCTTATAAAGGCAAGGTCCAGGGAGCAGTTACTGGTCGGAGTAGCACTATCGCAGGAGGTGCTACAACAGCATGGCTGGATTCTGAACATTCCAAAGTCACAGCTGGTTCCTTCCACTCGCTTACTGTTCCTGGGGATGATTTTGGACACAGAACAGAAAAAAGTGTTTCTCCCGCAGGAGAAAGCCAAGGAGCTGTCATCTCTAGTCAGAGACCTCCTAAAACCAAAAAGGGTATCGGTGCATCGTTGCACACGAGTCCTGGGAAAAATGGTGGCTTCATACGAAGCAATTCCATTCGGCAGGTTCCATGCGAGGACCTTCCAGTGAGACCTCTTAGATAAGTGGTCGGGATCGCATCTTCAAATGCATCAAATGATAACCCTGTCTCCAAGGACCAGGGTGTCTCTACTGTGGTGGATGCAGGGTGCTCATCTTCTAGAGGGCCGCAGTTTCGGCATACAGGACTGGGTCCTGGTGACCACGGATGCCAGCCTTCAAGGCTGGGGAGCAGTCACACAGGGAAGAAACTTCCAGGGCCTATGGTCAAGTCAGGAGACTTCCCTACATATAAATTCTGGAACTGAGGGCCATTTACAATGCCCTAAGTCAGGCAAGACCCCTGCTTCAAAACCAGCCGGTACTGATACAGTCAGACAACATCACGGCAGTCGCCCATGTGACCCGACAGGGCAGCACAAGAAGCAGGATGGCAATGGCAGAAGCCACAAGGATTCTCCGATGGGCGGAAAATCACGTACTAGCACTGTCAGCAGTGTTCATTCCGGGAGTGGACAACTGGGAAGCAGACTTCCTCAGCAGACACGACCTACACCCGGGAGAGTGGGGACTTCATCCAGAAGTCTTCCTGCTGTTGGTAAACCGTTGGGAAAGGCCACAGGTGGACATGATGGCGTCCCGCCTCAACAAAAAGCTAAAGAGATATTGCGCCAGGTCAAGGGACCCTCAGGCGATAGCTGTGGACGCTCTAGTGACACCGTGGGTGTACCAGTCGGTTTATGTGTTCCCTACTCTGCCTCTCATACCAAAGGTACTGAGAATAATAAGATGGCGAGGAGTAAGAACGATACTCGTGGTTCCGGATTGGCCAAGAAGGGCTTGGTACCCGGAACTTCAGGAAATGATATCAGAGGACCCATGGCCTCTGCCGCTCAGACAGGACCTGCTTCAGCAGGGGCCCTGTCTGTTCCAAGACTTACCGCGGCTGCGTTTGACGGCATGGCGATTGAGCGCCGGATCCTGAAGGAAAAGGGTATTCCGGAAGAAGTCATTCCTGCGCTTATTAAAGCCAGGAAAGATGTTACGGCAAAGCATTATCACCGCATGTGGCGGAAATATGTTGCATGGTGCAAGGCCAAAAAGGCCCCAACAGAGGAATTTCCACTAGGTCGATTTCTACATTTCCTGCAAGCAGGAGTGAATATGGGCCTAAGTCTAGGCTCCATTAAAGAACAGATCTCGGCTCTGTCGATTTTCTTTCAAAAAGAATTAGCTTCAGTACCTGAAGTTCAGACATTGTGAAAGGAGTGCTGCATATTCAGCCCCCGTTTGTGCCCCCTGTGGCACCTTGGGATCTCAACGTGGTGTTGAGTTTTCTTAAAATCACATTGGTTTGAGCCACTAAAAACCGTGGATCTAAATATCTCACGTGGAAAGTGGTCATGTTATTGGCCTTGGCTTCAGCCAGGCGAGTGTCAGAATTGGCGGCTTTATCATGTAAAAGCCCTTATCTGATTTTCCATATGGATAGGGCAGAGTTGAGGACTCGTCCCCAATTTCTTCCTAAGGTGGTGTCAGCGTTTCACCTGAACCAGCCTATTGTGGTGCCGGCGGCTACTAGTGAATTGGAGGACTCCAAGTTGCTAGACGTTGTCAGGGCCCTGAAAATATATGTTTCCAGGACGGCTGGAGTCAGAAACTCTGACTCGCTGTTTATCCTGTATGCACCCAACAAGCTGGGTGCTCCTGCTTCTAAGCAGTCTATTGCTCGCTGGATTTGTAGTACAATTCAGCTTGCACATTCTGTGGCAGGCATACCACAGCCAAAATCTGTAAATGCCCATTCCACAAGGAAGGGGGCTCTTCTTGGGCGGCTGCCCGTGGGGTCTCGGCTTTACAACTTTGCCGAGCAGCTACTTGGTCAGGGGCAAACACGTTTGCAAAATTCTACAAATTTGATACCCTGGCTGAGGAGGACCTGGAGTTCTCTCATTCGGTGCTACAGAGTCATCCGCACTCTCCCGCCCGTTTCGGAGCTTTGGTATAATCCCCATGGTCCTCACGGAGTTCCCAGCATCCACTAGGACGTTAGAGAAAATAAGAATTTACTCACCGGTAATTCTATTTCTCGTAGTCCGTAGTGGATGCTGGGCGCCCATCCCAAGTGCGGATTGTCTGCAATACTTGTAAATAGTTATTGTTAACTAAAGGGTTATTGTTGAGCCATCTGTTGAGAGGCTCAGTTGTTTTCATACTGTCAAACTGGATATAGTATCACGAGTTGTACGGTGTGATTGGTGTGGCTGGTAAGAGTCTTACCCGGGATTCTAAATCCTTCCTTATTATGTCTGCTCGTCCGGGCACAGTGTCCTAACTGAGGCTTGGAGGAGGGTCATAGTGGGAGGAGCCAGTGCACACCAGGTAGTCATAAATCTTTCTAGAGTGCCCAGCCTCCTTCGGAGCCCGCTATTCCCATGGTCCTCACGGAGTTCCCAGCATCCACTACGGACTACGAGAAATAGAATTACCGGTGAGTAAATTCTTATTTTTTTTTTGTTTTTTGCAATTTTTAAGGAGAATTTGCAGATTGGTCTACAAGTGTCTATATGCTGACCTAATCTTTCTGGAACTGCATTACCTTGAAGAAACTGCACAAATTTTTAAAATATGTTTTTTATTACTATAATAATATTTCACAACATTTAAACAACATGGCTCCACGTGAGTCGCACAGGCAGAGATGGACCAAGCAGCAAGCAGATGGCACTGACAATCATTAGATAGCAGAACTCAGTACTCTGCAAAATTCTGCTTCTGACAAAAGTATATTTTTTAAGCATAAATCAAACATGACACACCCTGCCACACACAAATTTTAAACCAAATGAGAAAGAATTAGGATCCACCACACAAACACAACAATACATAGCACACTAGTAAGAGGAAGATGGCTCTGGTGTTTATACACATAAACTCACAGGCTACAATACATCCAAACAGAAAGAATACATTTCACTAAGAGGGAGTTATCCATTCTGGCCACACAAGCCAACTCCAAAAATACATAGAGGCAACATCAAAAACATGGGTGCTGCCCAGCTGGAGAGACATCATTTTCTTCTTTTTCTCCCCGCCTGAGGCTGTTCTTCTTTGGAAGGTCTGCGGAGCGACCTTCGTTGGGCCTGCCCAGTGGCCTGTTCTTCCTGGGCAGGGGCAGGGGAGGGAGCCGATGTGGTTGGCTCTCTGCCACTGTGGGCAAGGGAGACAGCGATGGCCTGGAGCCCTTGCAAGATGTTATTTGCAAGGCTTTGGAATGAGGAGGCAAGTTGTTCTTGGCCCTGCCTGATCTCTGCCAGACGTTGGCAGAGTTGAGCAACACCTTGCTCAACACAGGTTCGGTGCTCAGTGAGCCGGACAGCTATCTGGCTTACCTCCCGGATGACCCCGTCTTGAAACCGATTTAGGCTCTCACCATACCTAGCGATTTCAAGCAGGATCTCCGGGATAGCAGAGGGTTGGGTGGGGGGGCCAGTAGGAACCTGCAGAGGTGGGATTTGTTGGCCCACACTGCCAGACTCACTAGGTCCCTCCACCTCAGCCTCAACCACATAACCGTCCTGTGACTCAAACGGATCACCCCCCTGTGCTGTGTTTTGTGGCAAGCAAATAGAAGAATGTGTGGGGAAAAAGTTGGATACAAAATTAGTTTATTATTATAAATACAGTCAAAATTACAGACAACTAAATGTGTAAACTTACCTTCCAAGTCATGTCCCGTCAGGATCTCAGGCAGGTCCGTGTCCATATGAGACACCCCTTGGCCCTCCTCATAACTGACACAGGGCATCGCCATCTCCTCCAAGTCAGTATACTCCACAGCGACAGGTGCTCCTCCACCTGTAGCCCTTGAGGCATTCCACTCCGCAGCCCTCTTTGCCTTCAGGCGGGATTTGAAGTCGGCCCACCTACATATGTATTGTGAAAGAGGGACAAAGTAGAGTCTTATTATTTGTCTAAGCTAATATATAGGACACGTGTTCTGCTTGTGTTTGCTAGACATAACATCACATGTAACTACATTTTTTAGTCAACTTATCACAGAAAAATGACTGTCAAGATGCACTTACCGTCGTCTCACTTCCTGTGATGTTCTGACGACAGAGCCAACTTCATTCACAGATTTTGTGATGTCTCTCCAGATGCGATCTTTTGAAGCAGCCCCCATGTTTTTTGGGCCTCTATGTATTTTGGACATGGCCTGCGTGACCAAAACACGCAACTCCCTCTTAGTGAATGCAGGCTGTCTTTTCTTCCGTCTGGAGGTAGCCTGTGAGGTTTCTTCTTGTTGGTCATCACCATCTTCCTCCTCACTAGCAGCTTCTGTCTGTTGTGTTTGTGTGGCTAAAGCCAATTCTCCCTCAGTTTGGTCACTATGTGTGTGTGGCAGGGTATCCCCAGTCAATTGTTGGGGTTCAGAAGCAGACATTTGCAGAGTACTAGGTCCTGCCTCTTCAACATCCGCAGAGGCGTATTCCAACATGCGCCTTTGGCAATCTAGGCGTCTTTTCCGCAATGCCATCTCCTGCTCTGCAATGCGGTCCATCTCTGCTGCGATTTGCTCACGAGAAGCCATGTTTGCGATGACGTGTGTACGCCGAGGTGTGTGCTTATTTATACCTACGTGCGTCGCGTTAATTCACACAGGTGTACAATGTTAATCTGGTTACT
The DNA here is from genome assembly GCF_028390025.1 of Pseudophryne corroboree. Classification (NCBI taxonomy): domain Eukaryota; kingdom Metazoa; phylum Chordata; class Amphibia; order Anura; family Myobatrachidae; genus Pseudophryne; species Pseudophryne corroboree. The sequence continues at coordinate 356,038,046 of NC_086454.1, read as the reverse complement.
GATTGCACTGCTTATTTAAGGGCCTACTTTGCACGCTGTGAGTGTAGGTAGTTTGGAGTTTCTTGCACTGTTGAGTTTGTTGGCTTGTGCGTGAAGGTGCTATAGGATTTTTCCAAGTGAGTAATTGTCAAGCGTACATTTGTCCTTTCGTTTGCGTTTAGAATATAGACAGTGTAGCATTTTGTCTGCGAATTTACGTTTGTGAGTATTCTGGAATTCGTCTTGTTGTTTTTTTGTTTTTTTTTAAAGTTTTTATTTTATGTTGATTGTTTGTTAGTCTTTTTTACACATATATATTTTGCTAGTCCATTTGTGCAAATAAACCTGTGCTTCATTGCTTTTACTGTCATTTTTGGTCTCTTGTAGGAGAATTGTTTTGGGTGACGTAACCCGAGTCTATTATTTCAAATTTGTGTGCTATATAACACAAATTGGTCCTTTCTTTATTTTGGATCAGGTAAGTTCCCTTGGCCTGTGTTGGTGCCTGTTTGTGTTAATGGTCTGTATGTTGTTTTTGACTGTCATTTTTGGTCTCTTGTAGGAGAATTGTTTTGGGTGACGTAACCCGAGTCTATTATTTCAAATTTGTGTGCTATATAACACAAATTGGTCCTTTCTTTATTTTGGATCAGGTAAGTTCCCTTGGCCTGTGTTGGTGCCTGTTTGTGTTAATGGTCTGTATGTTGTTTTTGACTGTCATTTTTGGTCTCTTGTAGGAGAATTGTTTTGGGTGACGTAACCCGAGTCTATTATTTCAAATTTGTGTGCTATATAACACAAATTGGTCCTTTCTTTATTTTGGATCAGGTAAGTTCCCTTGGCCTGTGTTGGTGCCTGTTTGTGTTTGTTCAAAGTGTTTTGATAATGTTTGTTTTCCATCTTGTTAATAAATGCTATGTTTTTTACCAGGATTGATCAGCAAAGTAGTGTTGTTCTTGGCTGGACTAGCTACTAAAGGGCTAACTTTTTGTTTGTTTTATTGTAATTTTTTAAACCAATTAGTCATTATTTTTTAGTAGGTGTTTGTGATGTGTTTGATGCTGTGTTTTTTTTTAAATACTATTTTTAACATTTACAATTTAACATATGTAGCTTTCATCCAAAAAATAATTTTGTTTATCTTTTTTGTGATAATATTCCTTTTGTTCCTGAATTGAACTCAGAAAAAATGTCTTACGCTCCTGCAGTAAGTTGACACCCCCTGTTTTTTAAAAAATTTTGGTTGTATATTTTTTGGACTTTGTTTTTGTCTTATTCAACCTTTTTTTGTTTTATTTTTTAAAGTGTGTGATGTCAATATTTATTGCTGCCGAAGCCCTACCTCCCCAACCCACGCCAGCACTCCCACCCCAACCGCCAGCCCCACAACCACAACCGGCTCCTCATCAACCAAGGCAACGGAGGCGTGCTAGGCCACCAATTTTCGACCCCGTGTCCTACTTTTTGGGATGCCAGATGATGTGGTTGTACGTAGATACAGGCTGCCACCGCATCTAATCCTAGACACTCTCTCCATAATAGAGAGTGATCTGGAGTCTGAAATTCGGTATCCTACAGCAATACCACCATTGACACAATTCCTTGCTGTGTTACATTTTTTGGCTACAGGCTCTTATCAGCATGTGGTAGGAGACCTGGTTGGCATGTCGCAGGGCCAGTTCAGTAAGGTCCTGCGGCGTGTCTGCCAGGCTTTCCTAAAGCGTGTGAAGCAATTTATTGCTATGCCTTTGGATGTTGGTGCCCTAGATGTGGTGAAGCGGCAATTTGAGGAAGGTGGTAGTCGCTTCCCACATGTTATTGGGGTTGTGGATGGCACACATGTAGCTATTCAGCCACCAAAACATAATGAAGAAATTTATAGAAACAGGAAACTGTTTCATTCTCTGAATGTAATGGTTGTTTGTGGGCCATCCCTCCAGATCCTTTCCCTGAATGCAAAGTTTACTGGAAGTTCCCATGATGCGTATGTCATTAGACAATCAGGGATATGGCACAGATTAAGATCAAGTCAACGAGCAGACATGTGGTTATTGGGTGAGTTGTTGCACAATTTTGTGTAAAATATTTTAATTTTTTAAAAAATAGACTATTTCTAATTTTGGTTTATCATCAAACAGGAGACCGTGGATATCCTTGCACCCCCTGGCTCATGACTCCTTACCGTAATCCCAGGCCAGGACCACAGACGGCATTTAACTCCGCGCTTACTGCCACTAGGCAGCTGGTGGAGCGCACAATTGGGGTCCTTAAAGGGCGGTTTCGTGTGCTCCACCGCACTGGTGGCGACATCATGTATTCGCCGGAGATGGCAAGTAAACTAGTGGTCCTGTGCGCTATACTACACAACATCGCGGTAAGGAGTAGCGTAGAGCTTCCTCAGACAGAGGAATTGCCTGATGAGGAGCCAGGGGTTGTCCGACACTTCGGTGGGGGGAGTGTTACACGGAGGGGGAGCCAAGTCAGGGCAAGCATTGTTGCGGAATATTTCAGGTATAGTGTTTTAAGTTTCTCTTTTTTAATCAAAATAAAACCACAGTATGCTTTTGTATTTTGATTAATTTTGTCCTTTTGTTTGCTATTGTAAGGCCATTGGGTAATTATTTTTTGGCTTTGGAATATGTAATATTTATTTGCCACTAAATCCGTTAACACGTTAAGCTTACAATGTGTTATTTGCAAAAACAATACTGTGATGTTGCTAAATAGTGTCCTTATTTGTTTTCTATCCTAAAATCCTGTTTATTTCAACAAACACACAAACAAATGAAACTTAATGTTGTCCACTTTGTGACTGTCCAGCTGAATGATCACACAAACTGTGGTGAGTACACAGATATGTATCTGAATTTACCCAAAACTGTGTGTGTGTCTGTGTCTGTTTGTTTTGTTTTATGTTTTAATTTTTTTTAAATTCCTTCTGCGAATGCGTATTTCCGCTCGTGCTAATTAACACTCTGCTCTTCCCAGCATTGCAAAGATCAATAAAGTTATTAGAAATTACAGCATAGATTTTGGACCAATCACATGCTAGCAGACACTATAAATATATGCCCAAATAAGGAAAACGCCATTGCCATGATGCGTGCGGCACCTTTCACCAGGCGGGAGCTCCGCGTCCTGGTTGCGGTGATGGACCGCCGCGTAGGCCGCGTTGGGCGCTTCATCCCAAATCGGGTTAAGCGCGAGGCCTACGCGGAGGTCCGCCGCCTGCTGCGTTCTCGCGTCCGCAGCAGGCGGACAATAATACAGTTGGAGAGGAGATGGAGTGATCTCCGCAGGAGGACTCCAGAGCTGTTGGCGGAGATCCGGCAGCAAATCCGCGCAATGCATGCACGCAGTAAGTTACATTACATAAGATTATTAGCATAAATTGTGCAAATTTACACTAAGTGGTAGGCTAATTGCAACACTGAGTGAACATTTTTTTACAATAGGACAGTGTGTGTGGTTAGGGCAAACAGTACTGACTGTAGCAAAATGTCACCAAACAAGTGCATGTTTTCCTGAAAAAAAAACCAGGCAGGAAACTGTACCAAAAAACTTGATCAGTGCTGTCTATATAATAAGGTGGCTTGAATAGTGATCTGGTGATGTTGCCTAGACCAATCAATATGACTCAATGGAATAGATTAAGGAATGAGCGTCCAAATAATTGTTTGGACTCATTTAGTTTGCTGTGGGCAACATGAAGAGGATTTTTTTTTTTTTTTGTTTAAAAAAAACCACTGTGTCTTTTACATGGAACAGAACAGTGAAATTTACAATTGTTTAGTATGTAATTTAACATGCAAATTAAATTTTAACACAAATATCATTATAGGACGACCACAACGGCAAGCAACACATGAGGCACCATCTCAGCCCCCTTCCCCTTCTCACTCCCCCTCCACTTCCCAGTCCCCCTCCCCTTCTCACTCCCCCTCCCCTTCCCAATCCCCCTCAGCTTCCCAGTCCCCCTCAGCTTCCCAATCCCCCTCTGCTTCCCAGTCCCCCTCAGCTTCCCAGTCCCCCTCAGCTTCCCAATCCCCCTCTGCTTCCCAGTCCCCCTCAGCTTCCCAGTCCCCCTCAGCTTCCCAATCCCCCTCAGCTTCCCAGTCACCCTCAGCTTCCCAGGCCCACTCCACTTTCCACTCCCCTTCTCACCCCACCTCTCCTTCTCTTTCTGTGACCCCTTCTCCTCCTTCCCATACCCCTTCTCCTTCAACTTCCAAATCACCTTCTCAGCCCCACTCACCCTCTATTGGCCTAACATTCTCTCCGCCCCCTCGCACTCTCAATCAGACCCACCCTCTGAAATAACATCCCCAATCCCTCCTCCTTCCCCCATCCAGCCTCCTTCCCCCATCCCTCCTCCTTCCCCAATCCCTCCTCCTTCCCCCATCCAGCCGCCTTCCCCCATCCAGCTGGCATCACCACCCAGCGAATGGGCTGAAGAAGCCCCAGATGGGCTAAGTGACAATGTTGTGGAGGAAAGTAAGTGTTTTTACATTTTTACAATAATGATTACCTACTTAGACTTACAATCTCAAAACATGCCCTGTTGTACTGTTGGGAATACGCTACCAAGGGGAAAAAAAAGAGTTATTATTCATGGTGTACATGTTGCATTGAATTTTTAAAGAGTGTCATTATATGTAGTGTTATGTGTGCAATGTTTTGTGTGTCCACTCTAGGTCGACACTCATTAGTTCAACAGGGTTGCCAGGACAACATGGTTTATCTGTGCTCAGTTTTGATGGTAACATTTCTACTTAGTTCTCTTTAACATGGGACGTTGCCCATAGCAACCAATAAGATTATAGTTTAAATTTGTAAGTCCACTTTTACAAGATAATATTTTTATTTTTATTGGTTGCTATGGGCAACGTCCCTTCTTAAATAGAACTCCAGTAGTAATAAATGTACCCCATGGTGTGGTCCACTTTCTTGTAATAAACAAAAAAAGATTGCTGAGCAGGCTTGTGTGTTGTTCTGCTACTGATTTATCTTGAAAACAGCCATGATGTCGTCACTTAGGAATTAAAGCAGGCCTCTCCAAACTGCGGACATACAGCTGCTGAGAAACTACACATTCCAGCATGCCCTGACACCGTTTTGCATTCTCTGTCCCCAAAACTGTGTCAAGGCATGCTGGTCTATGTAGTTTCACAACAGCTGGAGGGCATCAGTTTGGCCAGGCCTGCATTAAAGTGTGCTTTGTGCCCTGCTTGTATAATAGGTAATGTGAGTAAGTTATTAATGTTTTCTTTGACTCTTCTTTTCAGATTCTGCAGTTGGAGATCCCAGCACTTTGCCTGAACTTTTAGGGCGGCTGAAAGCCCATTTAAGGGAAGTGTTAGCAGATATCGAGGCAATAGAAAAAAATCTGTGATATTTTTATTTTAATTTTGTTAAAAGTTTCTTTAAAAAAAAAAAAAATTAAAAAAATAATAAAATTGGTGAAGTTAAGTGGGTGTTGTGCTTATTTATGCTATAAAGGAATAGCACATTGCCTTGCAGAAATTGGTGACCTTAAACAGTTCACACATCTTACTTAAGCTTAAAAATAAAAATATAAAACACAAAATTCTACACACACAAAACTCGTTAGGAGGTTATGGTTTTTAAATACATGAAAAGACATTTATTCACACACTACACATATACACAATACTTCAAACATTTGCATTATAACAATAAAAATTACAATATCTATATTTTACAAATTTAAACAACAATGTTTCTGGCCAATTAGAGCTACAAAGTGTTCTTCTGGTTTACTTTGGAGACTTAATTGGTCAGGACCATTGACATTAATTACACTAATTGGGTTCGTAATTGAGGAGGGCTTGTGGACTTTTAACATAAAGGTGTAAAGGGCCCTACTCACTGGCCGACCCGCCGCCGAGCTGCCCGACGGCGGATACGGCCGACGAGCGACCCGGCGGCGGGGGGGCAGTGACGGGGGGAGTGAAGTTTCTTCACTCCCCCCGTCACGCGGCTGCATTGAAGTGCAGGCAAATATGGACGAGATCGTCCATATTGGCCTGCATGCACAGCCGACGGGAGACCAGCGATGAACGAGCGCGGGGCCGCGCATCGTTCATCGCAGGAGTCTCCACACTGAAAGATATGAACGAGTTCTCGTTCATTTATGAACGAGATCGTTCATATCTTTCAAAAAATCGGCCAGTGTGTAGGGCCCTTAATTCCACTGAATAGGGGGAAAAAAAGCATTGTGGTGCGTTTGTCCACAAAAGTGTGCACTTTTAACATAGATGGGTAAATATACTAAAACTTAGTAATTTTACGATGAACTATGTGTTAATGCGATAGTTTCGCAATGCTGCGATGGTTTCGCATTGCTGCGATGTCATTTGGCGTAAACCCACTTTGTGTAATACTGCGTACGAATGTGCAAAAATACGTTGGGGGCGGATGTTCGCAAATTTACTACACTTACGCAACTTTGCGAATATGTTGTGCGAACGAAAAACTTAGCGACCAACTCGGAATGACCCCCATGGTTTTGCCCAACTGCTAAAAAATTTCCTTCTGCGATCAACTTGGAATTACCCCCATTATCGGCTAGTTGGGTTTTATCAGCCGTTCTTCACTTTCCCTTCTCCCCTTTTCTACTTTTTTATTCGCAGTATATCACGACGTCTAAGCATGAAGCTGAAATGACATTAACACTTTTTATTACATCAATTGGAAGGCTTTTATAATGCAGGTCCACTGGCGTTTTCACAATGAGGTGCACATGTGCCCCCAAGCCAGGGGGGTGCTGCCGCCTGACCTGCACCCACCATTTTGTGGGTGGGTCCTGTATTTTGTTAAATATTTTTGTCGGTCAGTGGTAGGTGCTGGCACTAGTGAACCGCTGGTGATTGGCTGTTTACGAACACACTCCTGACACTGATTGGTGCCTTTTTAGCATGTGACTCAAAAGCCAGCCAGATCTCCACGGCTATATGGCTCTATATGGGTGTAACTGGGCAGCACTGGGGCGTTTGCAAATTATTCTATATCAACTGGCGTAGTGTTTATGTGACTGAGGGTCAGGGGTTTGCCAGTATGGAACATGGAGTGTCTAGATTATATGCAGGCCCTCACTGTACATTGGAACCATGGTTGCTGAGGGAAGGCGGGCACAAAGCATAAGGCCCAGGAATCCTCTGGAGGCCGCTACAGCAGTAACATTATATACGGTACTAGTGGCCAGAGCAGCAGCCCCTAAGAGATATAGTCAAAAGGTCTAAATAAAAAGTCGATATTCATAATGATGACACCACAATGTCGACAGTTATGATATCTACATTGTTAAAGTGTCAACAGGTGAAATGTCAACATAGTCAGAATGTCGACATTAGGGTTAGGCTGTGGGCAGGAGGGTTAGGGTTAGGCTGCAGGGTGCGGTTAGGGTTAGGCTGTGAGCGGGAGTGTTAGGGTTAGGCTGCAGGGTGCGGTTAGGGTTAGGGTGCAGGGGAAAGTTAGGGTTAGGCGCTAGGGGGAGGTAAGGGTCATGCTGTGGCCAGGAGGGTTAGGTGGCATGGAGAAGTTAGGGCTAGGCTGCGAGTGGGAGGGTTAGGCTGCAGGGGGAAGTTAGGGTTAGGCTAAGGGGGGAGGCTAGGCTGCAGGAGGGGAGGTTAGGGTTAGCACTAGGGTTAGGCTGCAGGGGGAAGTTAGGGTTAGGCTAAGGGGGGAGGCTAGGCTGCAGGAGGGGAGGTTAGGGTTAGCACTAGGGTTAGGCTGCAGGGGGAAGTTAGGGTTAGGCTAAGGGGGGAGGCTAGGCTGCAGGAGGGGAGGTTAGGGTTAGCACTAGGGTTAGGCTGCAGGGGGAAGTTAGGGTTAGGCTAAGAGGGGAGGCTAGGCTGCAGTCGGGGAGCTTAGGGTTAGGCACTAGGGGGAGGTAAGGTTTAGGCTGTGGGCAGGAGGGTTAGGGTTAGGCTGATGGGGGAGGTTAGGGTTTGGCTGCTGGTGGAAGGGTTAGAGTTAGCTGCAGGGAGAGGTTAGGGTTTGAAATTGTCTGTGGGGGTTAGCATTGATATTTGTTGACATTATATGACTGTTGATATTTCGTACCCAGCCCACCACTACAGATCTGGGCAATTTTGAGTCTGAGTTTGGAGAGTCCTTTGAATCCTTAGAAAGATTAAAAGTAATTATCTGCATCCTATGAGTCCAATCTATAAGCCACTAAAGAGGTCTACACAAAATGGAAGTGCGCCTACACAAAATGGAAGTGCGACCATCGCTCTCCCTTATCGGAGGCAGCCATTTTGAGGGCTGAACAAGTATTTATGTAAGTGTAGCATAACAATTCTCTAGTGCTCCATTATTAGATTACATTCTTAAGAATCTTGGTGTAGTCCACAAAATGGCTGCCGCTGCAGAAGATGGGAAATATTTTCAACAAACTTTAATAGAAATTGCACTGACCTGTTTGTTCTGTGGTTGCATCCCTATGACATATATGTCATACAGGCATTTAACCCGCTGACTGATTTCATCAGTCTGTTTTCTTCCATGGTCTGTAGTTTGTACAAATACTGCAAGATGGGTTGACATAAATTTCATATTCCATGTATAAAACAACAAGAAGCAAACAGCACAGTTCCTGTGACACGGAATTACATGGGGTCTTGCCTTTGGCACTAAGAAGAATCACTCGGGAACGTGGAAAATCAATTCACACAAAACTAAAACAGCATCTGACTCAGCAAACAGAAATCCCCAAACATTATTATTCCTATCAAGTGCGGTAATATAACCTCCGGCTCTCTTATGCTGTTACTTTAGCAGATGATATATTGTCCTTTTGCCCGTGGGCAAATAAACAGAGAAGAAAAACTTTACTGAGCAGTGGATGAGCACAAAATCCCTGTCTGTAAGCAACTTGTCACAGCCTGTGTGGTGTATACAACGAACGGGTTCAGTATGAGTTACCGATGGACGGGACACCGGTGGTCAGTATACCGACAGTGTCCATCAGAATACTGACAGCCCCCATTAAGCCCCCTAACCCTCACCTTTTCCCTACCCTAACCCTCCCCGGTGGTGCCTGACCCTAACCCTCCCCTCTTGGTGCCTAACCCTAACCCTCCCTTCCCCGCTGCCGAACCCTAACCCTCCCTTCCCCGCTGGGTGCCTAACCCTAACCTTCCCTTCTATGTGCCTAACCCTATCCTTCCATCCCTGGTCCCTTACGCTAACCTTCCTGTGGCTGCACCCTAACCCTAAACTCCCTTCTACTGCCTAAACCTAGCACCCACCCCCACGCGTGCACGGCAGGATGGCAGCATGTCCCGATGTCCGAACGATTGGGATGCCAGTTGTTGGTATTTTGACATCGGCATTCCACCTGGCATCGATATATCAACGCTGGGTTAGTGTCCTCCCTCGGGATTCCGGCGTCGGTATATCGACCACCGGGATCCTGTTCACCAGGAAGCTATCTCCTTCCCCAACGGACATCTAATGGAAGATAATGCACACATCGATGTACAGACATTTCACACCCTCTGCGTGGGTACCTTTCTGTCATCAATGGACAGGACGTTAGAGGGCGGAGAAACATCCTGCATATAAAATATCTATAATGTAACTGTTGACATGCAGTCAAAATGGATAAATGCTACAAGCTGTCTCTTATCAATCTCTCCTGGTCTGAGTACTGTACAGCCAAACAGCACTGTGATGCTCCAATAACACAGTGATGGGTTTGGGCACTTGCAGACCCCTTTATAGATCTAAGTAAACAACATGCACTGCTGTCTAATCAGCCTGATCTTTAAGTCTGGTGGCTCAGATATGTGTTTTTGTGCATCACTCATCAGCCACAATAATATACATGTCTGTGTTATTGTGCATGACTCATCAGCCACCTTAACATCACATATCTGAATCACCAGACTTAAAGGTCAGGTTGATTAGAAAGCAGGTGCATGTTGTATATTTGGCTCTATCAAAGGGTCTTCAGGTGACGAGACCTGTCACTGTGTTACTGGAGTGTCACAGTGCTGTATGGCTGTACAGTACTTAGACCAGGAGGGACTGATACCTTATTATATTCACTGCTGTTTATCTTCTATCACCTGTATTCTGTTACCTTTAATATAACCTTCTTTGGTTTGAAGTCACTGTGTGGACTAACCTTCTTGCTCAAATCCACTACGCACCTACCAACTTGTAGGCATCTGCCAATAGTAACCAGCCTAGACATACATCTTCAGCTTGCACATTAGAGGCAAGGAGAATCAGAGCTCTTTGTGTGACTCTTAGGGACAACATGCAGTGTTCTCCCGCCCCTGGTCACAAACACTGAATGAAGTGCAACAGTGGGAGCCGAATGGAGGTATGCCCCACTCCCACCACCGTGGTTCAAACTGTCCAACACATGTAAGCTCCCCATGACCAGAGCACCCACATGATGGGCCCATAATACTAGTTTAAAACTCATTTGGAGTTGCTTATATTTTCACATGTTGCAATTACAGTGTTTTTAAAATACTGAATACTAAAAACCCTCTGCCAGTCTTTGGCTGGGCCTAATGTCACAAGCCCTCCACATTATATCACGGTAACACACTCCATTGCACTTGTGTGAGCAACAAATTATGCAACACCAGAGTCACACCGATAGCACAGACACTTCAGCAATGGCCGCTCTTACAAGGCTGTAGGCCACGCCCCTTCTCCCACTACAAATCAGGACTGTCCCACAAAAAGCACGACTGTTCGGGTGCATGCCACTGTCCCAGTATATGTAGTACAGCCCCAATCTGTATGTGAGACACCCCAATACACACAGTACAACAAAACTAGATGAACTTTTCTCACAGAACTGAGAATTGGCCGGTACGTGTATATGAGAACTGACAGACAGAGCAGAACAACGTATCCTGAGTACTGAGAAACCATAGTAGACATTAGATCTAATATCAGACCAGAGGCAGTGGCGTTTCTATAATAGATACAGGGTGTGTAGAGGCACACCCCACGCAATCTGCACCCATTTCAGTGACTTATCTCTCGTCCGCTTTGGATGGTGCCCACCTTGTCGTTGTGTTGACATCTGTGGCTACAGGCGAGAGAAGGTTTACTGATAAGATGAGAACTGAGACACAGCACTGAGCATAGAAGGGCAGTGCGGAGATTGACAACTTGAAGCATTATAGAGTCAGCTGATATGAGAACTGAGACCCAGAACAGGACAGAGGAGATCAGGCGGGCTGACACGGAAGATGAGACAAGAAACACTGCAGAAGAGAGCAGACTGGCAGACGTGACAACTGAGACATGCAGCAGCACAGTAGCTGGTAGCAGTGCCGTAACTAGGCATTTTAGCGCTGTGTGCAAGAAACGGCATTGGCGCCCCCCCCATCCTATGCAAGTGCGCGCCGCAGGCGATAGCAAAATATATAGGGGCGTGGCTTCATGGGGAAGGGGCGTGGCCACAAAATAATACCAGTTCATACTACGGTGCACAGTAGTCTCCATTATTCAAATTACGCTGCACAGTAGCGCCACTACAACAGGTAGAGCCCCTTTTACACATTACAGCAGGCAGTCATCCTTTTTACACATTACGGCAGACAGCGTCCTCTTTTTACACATTACGGCAGACAGCGTCCCCTTTTTACACATTACGGCAGACAGCGTCCCCTTTTTACACATTATGGCAGACAGCGTCCCCCTTTTTACACATTACTGCAGACAGCGTCCCCTTTTTACACATTACGGCAGACAGCGTCCCCTTTTTACACATTACGGCAGACAGCGTCCCCTTTTTACACATTATGGCAGACAGCGTCCCCCTTTTTACACATTACGGCAGACAGCGTCCCCTTTTTACACATTACGGCAGACAGCGTCCCCTTTTTACACATTACGACGGACAGCGTCCCCCTTTTTACACATTACGGCAGACAGCGTCCCACTTTTTACACATTACGACAGACAGCATCCCCCTTTTTACACATTACGGCAGACAGCGTCCCCCTTTTTACACATTACGGCAGACAGCGTCCCCCTTTTTACAATTGACTCATTACAAGCCGCTGGCCGTTGCGCCCTCAGGGCGACTGCGCTGTGTGCCAGGCACACCTGGCACACACATACTTACGACGCTGGCTGGTAGGTCTGCTGATATGAGAACTGAGACCCAGGACAGGACAGAGGAGATCAGACGGCCACCTTGCAAACGCACGCGAGATCTGTTTTGTGGAAGAGCCATGCGTATATAGTAGAGATGAGCGGGTTCGGTTTCTCTGAATCCGAACCCGCCAGAACTTCATGTTTTTTTTCACGGGTCCGAGCGACTCGGATCTTCCCGCCTTGCTCGGTTAACCCGAGCGCGCCCGAACGTCATCATGACGCTGTCGGATTCTCGCGAAGCTCGGATTCTATCGCGAGACTCGGATTCTATATAAGGAGCCGCGCGTCGCCGCCATTTTCACACGTGCATTGAGATTGATAGGGAGAGGACGTGGCTGGCGTCCTCTCCGTTTAGAATAGATTAGAGAGACACTTGATTTACTAATTTTGGGGAGCATTAGGAGTACTCAGTACAGTGCAGAGTTTTGCTGATAGTGACCAGTGACCACCAGTTTTATTTATAATCCGTTCTCTGCCTGAAAAAAGCGATACACAGCACACAGTGACTCAGTCACATACCATATCTGTGTGCACTGCTCAGGCTCAGGCCAGTGTGCTGCATCATCTATTATCTATATATAATATTATATATATCTGTCTGACTGCTCAGCTCACACAGCTTATAATTGTGGGGGAGACTGGGGAGCACTACTGCAGTGCCAGTTATAGGTTATAGCAGGAGCCAGGAGTACATAATATATTATATAGTGAGTGACCACCAGACACACAGTGCAGTTTATTTAATATATCCGTTCTCTGCCTGAAAAAAGCGATACACACAGTGACTCAGTCAGTCACATACCATATCTGTGTGCACTGCTCAGGCTCAGGCCAGTGTGCTGCATCATCTATATATATTATATATCTGTCTGACTGCTCAGCTCACACAGCTTATAATTGTGGGGGAGACTGGGGAGCACTACTGCAGTGCCAGTTATAGGTTATAGCAGGAGCCAGGAGTACATAATATTATATTAAAATTAAACAGTGCACACTTTTGCTGCAGGAGTGCCACTGCCAGTGTGACTAGTGACCAGTGACCTGACCACCAGTATATATAATATTAGTAGTATACTATCTCTTTATCAACCAGTCTATATTAGCAGCAGACACAGTACAGTGCGGTAGTTCACGGCTGTGGCTACCTCTGTGTCGGCACTCGGCAGCCCGTCCATAATTGTATATACCACCTAACCGTGGTTTTTTTTTCTTTCTTTATACATACATACTAGTTACGAGTATACTATCTCTTTATCAACCAGTCTATATATTAGCAGCAGACACAGTACAGTGCGGTAGTTCACGGCTGTGGCTACCTCTGTGTCGGCACTCGGCAGCCCGTCCATAATTGTATATACCACCTAACCGTGGTTTTTTTTTCTTTCTTTATACATACATACTAGTTACGAGTATACTATCTCTTTATCAACCAGTCTATATATTAGCAGCAGACACAGTACAGTGCGGTAGTTCACGGCTGTGGCTACCTCTGTGTCGGCACTCGGCAGCCCGTCCATAATTGTATATACCACCTAACCGTGGTTTTTTTTTCTTTCTTTATACATACATACTAGTTACGAGTATACTATCTCTTTATCAACCAGTCTATATATTAGCAGCAGACACAGTACAGTGCGGTAGTTCACGGCTGTGGCTACCTCTGTGTCGGCACTCGGCAGCCCGTCCATAATTGTATATACCACCTAACCGTGGTTTTTTTTTCTTTCTTTATACATACATACTAGTTACGAGTATACTATCTCTTTATCAACCAGTCTATATATTAGCAGCAGACACAGTACAGTGCGGTAGTTCACGGCTGTGGCTACCTCTGTGTCGGCACTCGGCAGCCCGTCCATAATTGTATATACCACCTAACCGTGGTTTTTTTTTCTTTCTTTATACATACATACTAGTTACGAGTATACTATCTCTTTATCAACCAGTCTATATTAGCAGCAGACACAGTACAGTGCGGTAGTTCACGGCTGTGGCTACCTCTGTGTCGGCACTCGGCAGCCCGTCCATAATTGTATATACCACCTAACCGTGGTTTTTTTTTCTTTCTTTATACATACATACTAGTTACGAGTATACTATCTCTTTATCAACCAGTCTATATATTAGCAGCAGACACAGTACAGTGCGGTAGTTCACGGCTGTGGCTACCTCTGTGTCGGCACTCGGCAGCCCGTCCATAATTGTATATACCACCTAACCGTGTTTTTTTTTTCTTTCTTTATACATACATACTAGTTACGAGTATACTATCTCTTTATCAACCAGTCTATATATTAGCAGCAGACACAGTACAGTGCGGTAGTTCACGGCTGTGGCTACCTCTGTGTCGGCACTCGGCAGCCCGTCCATAATTGTATATACCACCTAACCGTGGTTTTTTTTTCTTTCTTTATACATACATACTAGTTACGAGTATACTATCTCTTTATCAACCAGTCTATATATTAGCAGCAGACACAGTACAGTGCGGTAGTTCACGGCTGTGGCTACCTCTGTGTCGGCACTCGGCAGCCCGTCCATAATTGTATATACCACCTAACCGTGTTTTTTTTTTCTTTCTTTATACATACATACTAGTTACGAGTATACTATCTCTTTATCAACCAGTCTATATTAGCAGCAGACACAGTACAGTGCGGTAGTTCACGGCTGTGGCTACCTCTGTGTCGGCACTCGGCAGCCCGTCCATAATTGTATATACCACCTAACCGTGGTTTTTTTTTCTTTCTTTATACATACATACTAGTTACGAGTATACTATCTCTTTATCAACCAGTCTATATATTAGCAGCAGACACAGTACAGTGCGGTAGTTCACGGCTGTGGCTACCTCTGTGTCGGCACTCGGCAGCCCGTCCATAATTGTATATACCACCTAACCGTGGTTTTTTTTTCTTTCTTTATACATACATACTAGTTACGAGTATACTATCTCTTTATCAACCAGTCTATATATTAGCAGCAGACACAGTACAGTGCGGTAGTTCACGGCTGTGGCTACCTCTGTGTCGGCACTCGGCAGCCCGTCCATAATTGTATACTAGTATCCAATCCATCCATCTCCATTGTTTACCTGAGGTGCCTTTTAGTTGTGCCTATTAAAATATGGAGAACAAAAATGTTGAGGTTCCAAAATTAGGGAAAGATCAAGATCCACTTCCACCTCGTGCTGAAGCTGCTGCCACTAGTCATGGCCGAGACGATGAAATGCCAGCAACGTCGTCTGCCAAGGCCGATGCCCAATGTCATAGTACAGAGCATGTCAAATCCAAAACACCAAATATCAGTAAAAAAAAGGACTCCAAAACCTAAAATAAAATTGTCGGAGGAGAAGCGTAAACTTGCCAATATGCCATTTACCACACGGAGTGGCAAGGAACGGCTGAGGCCCTGGCCTATGTTCATGGCTAGTGGTTCAGCTTCACATGAGGATGGAAGCACTCAGCCTCTCGCTAGAAAAATGAAAAGACTCAAGCTGGCAAAAGCAGCACAGCAAAGAACTGTGCATTCTTCGAAATCCCAAATCCACAAGGAGAGTCCAATTGTGTCGGTTGCGATGCCTGACCTTCCCAACACTGGACGTGAAGAGCATGCGCCTTCCACCATTTGCACGCCCCCTGCAAGTGCTGGAAGGAGCACCCGCAGTCCAGTTCCTGATAGTCAGATTGAAGATGTCAGTGTTGAAGTACACCAGGATGAGGAGGATATGGGTGTTGCTGGCGCTGGGGAGGAAATTGACCAGGAGGATTCTGATGGTGAGGTGGTTTGTTTAAGTCAGGCACCCGGGGAGACACCTGTTGTCCGTGGGAGGAATATGGCCGTTGACATGCCAGGTGAAAATACCAAAAAAATCAGCTCTTCGGTGTGGAGGTATTTCACCAGAAATGCGGACAACAGGTGTCAAGCCGTGTGTTCCCTTTGTCAAGCTGTAATAAGTAGGGGTAAGGACGTTAACCACCTCGGAACATCCTCCCTTATACGTCACCTGCAGCGCATTCATAATAAGTCAGTGACAAGTTCAAAAACTTTGGGTGACAGCGGAAGCAGTCCACTGACCAGTAAATCCCTTCCTCTTGTAACCAAGCTCACGCAAACCACCCCACCAACTCCCTCAGTGTCAATTTCCTCCTTCCCCAGGAATGCCAATAGTCCTGCAGGCCATGTCACTGGCAATTCTGACGAGTCCTCTCCTGCCTGGGATTCCTCCGATGCATCCTTGCGTGTAACACCTACTGCTGCTGGCGCTGCTGTTGTTGCCGCTGGGAGTCGATGGTCATCCCAGAGGGGAAGTCGTAAGCCCACTTGTACTACTTCCAGTAAGCAATTGACTGTTCAACAGTCCTTTGCGAGGAAGATGAAATATCACAGCAGTCATCCTACTGCAAAGCGGATAACTGAGTCCTTGACAACTATGTTGGTGTTAGACGTGCGTCCGGTATCCGCCGTTAGTTCACAGGGAACTAGACAATTTATTGAGGCAGTGTGCCCCCGTTACCAAATACCATCTAGGTTCCACTTCTCTAGGCAGGCGATACCGAGAATGTACACGGACGTCAGAAAAAGACTCACCAGTGTCCTAAAAAATGCAGTTGTACCCAATGTCCACTTAACCACGGACATGTGGACAAGTGGAGCAGGGCAGGGTCAGGACTATATGACTGTGACAGCCCACTGGGTAGATGTATGGACTCCCGCCGCAAGAACAGCAGCGGCGGCACCAGTAGCAGCATCTCGCAAACACACCCGAATCCGACAAAAAAAATTCGGTGAGGTTTTGCCAAAGCGCGTTCGAACCCAAAACACGGCCGCGGAACCGAACCCAAAACCAAAACACAAAACCCGAAAAATTTCAGGCGCTCATCTCTAGTATATAGTCAGGGTTCTGTTTATTCCATCTGGGCCCTTCTTTCTGATGGATCGTTTGCACCCAGCATGAGGCTGGTGTAAGTGCCCGTACTAAATCTAGAGGCTGTCTGCACTTGTGGCTGCTTTGCGTGCAACTCAGAATCAGATTCTTTGTCGGTGGAACTCGTCGTTAGCTGTTCCTGGTTATACCTAACTGCACCGCAGAATAAATGAAGAGTCGTCCCTGCTACGTTCATGGACTGTAAGAACAGTGAAATGCAGATTTACAAATACAGTGCAAAATAAACCAAAAGCAGAAATTGCTGATTATATCACCGGAACTTCATACCTCTGCAAAGCAGCCTGTCCCAATGGGTTCACATCAGTGTTGTTACCATAACGTTGCTCATCTCTACTGATGTACAGTATATGACAAGTGATGCACAGACAGTGCTCAGGAGAACAGGATGGCTGATATAAGACAGAGAACAGCACATGGGTGATGGAATATGAGAACTGAGACAGGAGAGTACCAGAGAGAGCAGGTTATATGAGAAAACCAGAAATGCGTGGTCAGGTGAGGCCGAGGAGGCGGAGTCTCACCTGTCATACTTCAGTACACTCCAGAGTTTTCAGTATTAAAATGATTAGAATAATACAAAGAAAATATTTAGAACTTAGAAATATAGTCAAAACTCCCCACCAAAACATATATCTGTGTAAATCTGTCTCTGATATTAGCCAGTGGCTCCCCAGCCAGTGACCTCACCGCATCACACTGGAGAGAACTGAGAAATAGGAATATAGGAGATGAGTACAGCAAATCAGGTGATATGAGAGCTGAGACACAGTACAGTGCAGAAGAGAGCAGGTCGCTGATAAGAGAACAGAGACACAGAACAGTACTGAGATCAGGCTGGGTGATATGAGAGCTGAGACACAGAACAATGCAGCAGAGAGCGGGTAGCTGATAAGAGAACAGAGACACAGAACAGTACTGAGATCAGGCTGGGTGATATGAGAGCTGAGACACAGTACAGTGCAGAAGAGAGCAGGTAGCTGATAAGAGAACAGAGACACAGAACAGTACTGATATCAGGCTGGGTGATATGAGAGCTGAGACACAGTACAGTGCAGAAGAGAGCAGGTAGCTGATAAGAGAACAGAGACACAGAACAGTACTGATATCAGGCTGGGAGATATGAGAGCTGAGACACAGAACAATGCAGAAGAGAGCAGGTTGCTGATAAGATAACAGAGACACAGAACAGTACTGATATCAGGCTGGGTGATATGAGAGCCGAGACACAGAACAATGCAGAAGAGAGCAGGTCACTGATAAGAGAACAGAGACACAGAACAGTACTGAGATCAGGCTGGGTGATATGAGAGCTGAGACACAGTACAGTGCAGAAGAGAGCAGGTAGCTGATAAGAGAACAGAGACACAGAACAGTACTGAGATCAGGCTGGGTGATATGAGAGCTGAGACACAGTACAGTGCAGAAGAGAGCAGGTAGCTGATAAGAGAACAGAGACACAGAACAGTACTGAGATCAGGCTGGGTGATATGAGAGCCGAGACACAGAACAGTGCAGAAGAGAGCAGGTCACTGATAAGAGAACAGAGACACAGAACAGTACTGAGATCAGGCTGGGTGATATGAGAGCTGAGACACAGAACAATGCAGAAGAGAGCAGGTAGCTGATAAGAGAACAGAGACACAGAACAGTACTGAGATCAGGCTGGGTGATATGAGAGCCGAGACACAGAACAATGCAGAAGAGAGCAGGTAGCTGATAAGAGAACAGAGACACAGAACAGTACTGAGATCAGGATGGGTGATATGAGAGCTGAGACACAGAACAATGCAGAAGAGAGCAGGTAGCTGATAAGAGAACAGAGACACAGAACAGTACTGAGATCAGGCTGGGTGATATGAGAGCTGAGACACAGAACAATGCAGAACAGAGCAGGTCGCTGATAAGAGAACAGAGACACAGAACAGTACTGAGATCAGGCTGGGTGATATGAGAGCTGAGACACAGAACAATGCAGAAGAGAGCAGGTCGCTGATAAGAGAACAGAGACACAGAACAGTACTGAGATCAGGCTGGGTGATATGAGAGCTGAGACACAGAACAATGCAGCAGAGAGCGGGTAGCTGATAAGAGAACAGAGACACAGAACAGTACTGATATCAGGCTGGGTGATATGAGAGCCGAGACACAGAACAATGCAGAAGAGAGCAGGTAGCTGATAAGAGAACAGAGACACAGAACAGTACTGAGATCAGGCTGGGTGATATGAGAGCTGAGACACAGAACAGTGCAGAACAGAGCAGGTAGCTGATGAGAGAACAGAGACACAGAACAGTACTGAGATCAGGCTGGGTGATATGAGAGCTGAGACACAGAACAGTGCAGAAGAGAGCAGGTCGCTGATAAGAGAACAGAGACACAGAACAGTACTGAGATCAGGCTGGGTGATATGAGAGCTGAGACACAGAACAATGCAGAAGAGAGCAGGTAGCTGATAAGAGAACAGAGACACAGAACAGTACTGAGATCAGGCTGGGTGATATGAGAGCTGAGATACAGAACAATGCAGAAGAGAGCAGGTTGCTGATAAGATAACAGAGAAACAGAACAGTACTGAGATCAGGCTGGGTGATATGAGAGCCGAGACACAGAACAGTGCAGAAGAGAGCAGGTCGCTGATAAGAGAACAGAGACACAGAACAGTACTGAGATCAGGCTGGGTGATATGAGAGCTGAGACACAGAACAATGCAGAAGAGAGCAGGTCGCTGATAAGAGAACAGAGACACAGAACAGTACTGAGATCAGGCTGGGTAATATGAGAGCTGAGACACAGAACAATGCAGAAGAGAGCAGGTCGCTGATAAGAGAACAGAGACACAGAACAGTACTGAGATCAGGCTGGGTGATATGAGAGCTGAGACACAGAACAATGCAGAAGAGAGCAGGTAGCTGATAAGAGAACAGAGACACAGAACAGTACTGAGATCAGGCTGGGTGATATGAGAGCCGAGACACAGAACAATGCCGAAGAGAGCAGGTAGCTGATAAGAGAACAGAGACACAGAACAGTACTGAGATCAGGCTGGGTGATATGAGAGCTGAGACACAGAACAATGCAGATGAGAGCAGTTCGCTGATAAGAGAACAGAGACACAGAACAGTACTGAGATCAGGCTGGGTGATACGAGAACTGAGACACAGAGCAATGCAGTAGAGAGCAGGTAGCTGATAAGGGAACAGAGACACAGAACAGTACTGAGATCAGGCTGGGTGATATGAGAGCTGAGACAGAACAATGCAGAAGAGAGCAGGTAGCTGATAAGAGAACAGAGACACAGAACAGTACTGAGATCAGGCTGGGTGATATGAGAGCTGAGACAGAACAGTGCAGAAGAGAGCAGGTAGCTGATAAGAGAACAGAGACACAGAACAGTACTGAGATCAGGCTGGGTGATATGAGAGCCGAGACACAGAACAGTGCAGAAGAGAGCAGGTAGCTGATAAGAGAACAGAGACACAGAACAGTACTGAGATCAGGCTGGGTGATATGAGAGCTGAGACAGAACAATGCAGACGAGAGCAGGTCGCTGATAAGAGAACAGAGACACAGAACAGTACTGAGATCAGGCTGGGTGATATGAGAGCTGAGACAGAACAATGCAGAAGAGAGCAGGTCGCTGATAAGAGAACAGAGACACAGAACAGTACTGAGATCAGGCTGGGTGATATGAGAGCTGAGACACAGAACAATGCAGAAGAGAGCAGGTCGCTGATAAGAGAACAGAGACACAGAACAGTACTGAGATCAGGCTGGGTGATATGAGAGCTGAGATACAGAACAATGCAGAAGAGAGTAGGTTGCTGATAAGATAACAGAGACACAGAACAGTACTGAGATCAGGCTGGGTGATATGAGAGCCGAGACACAGAACAGTGCAGAAGAGAGCAGGTCGCTGATAAGAGAACAGAGACACAGAACAGTACTGAGATCAGGCTGGGTGATATGAGAGCTGAGACACAGAACAATGCAGAAGAGAGCAGGTCGCTGATAAGAGAACAGAGACACAGAATAGTACTGAGATCAGGCTGGGTGATATGAGAGCTGAGACACAGAACAATGCAGAAGAGAGCAGGTCGCTGATAAGAGAACAGAGACACAGAACAGTACTGAGATCAGGCTGGGTGATACGAGAGCTGAGACACAGAACAATGCAGAAGAGAGCAGGTCGCTGATAAGAGAACAGAGACACAGAACAGTACTGAGATCAGGCTGGGTGATATGAGAGCTGAGACAGAACAATGCAGAAGAGAGCGGGTAGCTGATAAGAGAACAGAGACACAGAACAGTACTGAGATCAGGCTGGGTGATATGAGAGCTGAGACACAGAACAATGCAGAAGAGAGCAGGTAGCTGATAAGAGAACAGAGACACAGAACAGTACTGAGATCAGGCTGGGTGATATGAGAGCCGAGACACAGAACAATGCCGAAGAGAGCAGGTAGCTGATAAGAGAACAGAGACACAGAACAGTACTGAGATCAGGCTGGGTGATATGAGAGCTGAGACACAGAACAATGCAGATGAGAGCAGTTCGCTGATAAGAGAACAGAGACACAGAACAGTACTGAGATCAGGCTGGGTGATACGAGAACTGAGACACAGAACAATGCAGTAGAGAGCAGGTAGCTGATAAGGGAACAGAGACACAGAACAGTACTGAGATCAGGCGGGGTGATATGAGAGCTGAGACAGAACAATGCAGAAGAGAGCAGGTAGCTGATAAGAGAACAGAGACACAGAACAGTACTGAGATCAGGCTGGGTGATATGAGAGCTGAGACAGAACAGTGCAGAAGAGAGCAGGTAGCTGATAAGAGAACAGAGACACAGAACAGTACTGAGATCAGGCTGGGTGATATGAGAGCCGAGACACAGAACAGTGCAGAAGAGAGCAGGTAGCTGATAAGAGAACAGAGACACAGAACAGTACTGAGATCAGGCTGGGTGATATGAGAGCTGAGACAGAACAATGCAGACGAGAGCAGGTCGCTGATAAGAGAACAGAGACACAGAACAGTACTGAGATCAGGCTGGGTGATATGAGAGCTGAGACAGAACAATGCAGAAGAGAGCAGGTCGCTGATAAGAGAACAGAGACACAGAATAGTACTGAGATCAGGCTGGGTGATATGAGAGCTGAGACACAGAACAATGCAGAAGAGAGCAGGTCGCTGATAAGAGAACAGAGACACAGAACAGTACTGAGATCAGGCTGGGTGATATGAGAGCTGAGATACAGAACAATGCAGAAGAGAGCAGGTTGCTGATAAGATAACAGAGACACAGAACAGTACTGAGATCAGGCTGGGTGATATGAGAGCCGAGACACAGAACAGTGCAGAAGAGAGCAGGTCGCTGATAAGAGAACAGAGACACAGAACAGTACTGAGATCAGGCTGGGTGATATGAGAGCTGAGACACAGAACAATGCAGAAGAGAGCAGGTCGCTGATAAGAGAACAGAGACACAGAACAGTACTGAGATCAGGCTGGGTGATACGAGAGCTGAGACACAGAACAATGCAGAAGAGAGCAGGTAGCTGATAAGAGAACAGAGACACAGAACAGTACTGAGATCAGGCTGGGTGATATGAGAGCTGAGACACAGAACAGTGCAGAAGAGAGCAGGTTGCTGATAAGAGAACAGAGACACAGAACAGTACTGAGATCAGGCTGGGTGATATGAGAGCTGAGACACAGAACAATGCAGAAGAGAGCAGGTCACTGATAAGAGAACAGAGACACAGAACAGTACTGAGATCAGGCTGGGTGATACGAGAGCTGAGACACAGAACAGTGCAGAAGAGAGCAGGTCGCTGATAAGAGAACAGAGACACAGAACAGTACTGAGATCAGGCTGGGTGATATGAGAGCTGAGACAGAACAATGCAGAAGAGAGCGGGTAGCTGATAAGAGAACAGAGACACAGAACAGTACTGAGATCAGGCTGGGTGATATGAGAGCTGAGACACAGAACAATGCAGAAGAGAGCAGGTAGCTGATAAGAGAACAGAGACACAGAACAGTACTGAGATCAGGCTGGGTGATATGAGAGCCGAGACACAGAACAATGCCGAAGAGAGCAGGTAGCTGATAAGAGAACAGAGACACAGAACAGTACTGAGATCAGGCTGGGTGATATGAGAGCTGAGACACAGAACAATGCAGATGAGAGCAGTTCGCTGATAAGAGAACAGAGACACAGAACAGTACTGAGATCAGGCTGGGTGATACGAGAACTGAGACACAGAACAATGCAGTAGAGAGCAGGTAGCTGATAAGGGAACAGAGACACAGAACAGTACTGAGATCAGGCTGGGTGATATGAGAGCTGAGACAGAACAATGCAGAAGAGAGCAGGTAGCTGATAAGAGAACAGAGACACAGAACAGTACTGAGATCAGGCTGGGTGATATGAGAGCTGAGACAGAACAGTGCAGAAGAGAGCAGGTAGCTGATAAGAGAACAGAGACACAGAACAGTACTGAGATCAGGCTGGGTGATATGAGAGCCGAGACACAGAACAGTGCAGAAGAGAGCAGGTAGCTGATAAGAGAACAGAGACACAGAACAGTACTGAGATCAGGCTGGGTGATATGAGAGCTGAGACAGAACAATGCAGACGAGAGCAGGTCGCTGATAAGAGAACAGAGACACAGAACAGTACTGAGATCAGGCTGGGTGATATGAGAGCTGAGACAGAACAATGCAGAAGAGAGCAGGTCGCTGATAAGAGAACAGAGACACAGAATAGTACTGAGATCAGGCTGGGTGATATGAGAGCTGAGACACAGAACAATGCAGAAGAGAGCAGGTCGCTGATAAGAGAACAGAGACACAGAACAGTACTGAGATCAGGCTGGGTGATATGAGAGCTGAGATACAGAACAATGCAGAAGAGAGCAGGTTGCTGATAAGATAACAGAGACACAGAACAGTACTGAGATCAGGCTGGGTGATATGAGAGCCGAGACACAGAACAGTGCAGAAGAGAGCAGGTCGCTGATAAGAGAACAGAGACACAGAACAGTACTGAGATCAGGCTGGGTGATATGAGAGCTGAGACACAGAACAATGCAGAAGAGAGCAGGTCGCTGATAAGAGAACAGAGACACAGAACAGTACTGAGATCAGGCTGGGTGATACGAGAGCTGAGACACAGAACAATGCAGAAGAGAGCAGGTAGCTGATAAGAGAACAGAGACACAGAACAGTACTGAGATCAGGCTGGGTGATATGAGAGCTGAGACACAGAACAGTGCAGAAGAGAGCAGGTCGCTGATAAGAGAACAGAGACACAGAACAGTACTGAGATCAGGCTGGGTGATATGAGAGCTGAGACACAGAACAATGCAGAAGAGAGCAGGTCACTGATAAGAGAACAGAGACACAGAACAGTACTGAGATCAGGCTGGGTGATACGAGAGCTGAGACACAGAACAGTGCAGAAGAGAGCAGGTCGCTGATAAGAGAACAGAGACACAGAACAGTACTGAGATCAGGCTGGGTGATATGAGAGCTGAGACACAGAACAATGCAGAAGAGAGCAGGTCGCTGATAAGAGAACAGAGACATAGAACAGTACTGAGATCAGGCTGGGTGATACGAGAGCTGAGACACAGAACAGTGCAGAAGAGAGCAGGTCACTGATAAGAGAACAGAGACACAGAACAGTACTGAGATCAGGCTGGGTGATACGAGAGCTGAGACACAGAACAGTGCAGAAGAGAGCAGGTAGCTGATAAGAGAACAGAGACACAGAACAGTACTGAGATCAGGCTGGGTGATATGAGAGCTGAGACACAGAACAATGCAGAAGAGAGCGGGTAGCTGATAAGAGAACAGAGACACAGAACAGTACTGAGATCAGGCTGGGTGATATGAGAGCTGAGACACAGAACAGTGCAGAAGAGAGCGGGTAGCTGATAAGAGAACAGAGACACAGAACAGTACTGAGATCAGGCTGGGTGATATGAGAGCTGAGACACAGAACAGTGCAGAAGAGAGCAGGTCGCTGATAAGAGAACAGAGACACAGAACAGTACTGAGATCAGGCTGGGTGATATGAGAGCTGAGACACAGAACAATGCAGAAGAGAGCGGGTAGCTGATAAGAGAACAGAGACACAGAACAGTACTGAGATCAGGCTGGGTGATATGAGAGCTGAGACACAGAACAATGCAGAAGAGAGCAGGTCGCTGATAAGAGAACAGAGACACAGAACAGTACTGAGATCAGGCTGGGTGATATGAGAGCCGAGACACAGAACAATGCCGAAGAGAGCAGGTAGCTGATAAGAGAACAGAGACACAGAACAGTACTGAGATCAGGCTGGGTGATATGAGAGCTGAGACACAGAACAATGCAGATGAGAGCAGTTCGCTGATAAGAGAACAGAGACACAGAACAGTACTGAGATCAGGCTGGGTGATACGAGAACTGAGACACAGAACAATGCAGTAGAGAGCAGGTAGCTGATAAGGGAACAGAGACACAGAACAGTACTGAGATCAGGCTGGGTGATATGAGAGCTGAGACAGAACAATGCAGAAGAGAGCAGGTAGCTGATAAGAGAACAGAGACACAGAACAGTACTGAGATCAGGCTGGGTGATATGAGAGCTGAGACAGAACAGTGCAGAAGAGAGCAGGTAGCTGATAAGAGAACAGAGACACAGAACAGTACTGAGATCAGGCTGGGTGATATGAGAGCCGAGACACAGAACAGTGCAGAAGAGAGCAGGTAGCTGATAAGAGAACAGAGACACAGAACAGTACTGAGATCAGGCTGGGTGATATGAGAGCTGAGACAGAACAATGCAGACGAGAGCAGGTCGCTGATAAGAGAACAGAGACACAGAACAGTACTGAGATCAGGCTGGGTGATATGAGAGCTGAGACAGAACAATGCAGAAGAGAGCAGGTCGCTGATAAGAGAACAGAGACACAGAATAGTACTGAGATCAGGCTGGGTGATATGAGAGCTGAGACACAGAACAATGCAGAAGAGAGCAGGTCGCTGATAAGAGAACAGAGACACAGAACAGTACTGAGATCAGGCTGGGTGATATGAGAGCTGAGATACAGAACAATGCAGAAGAGAGCAGGTTGCTGATAAGATAACAGAGACACAGAACAGTACTGAGATCAGGCTGGGTGATATGAGAGCCGAGACACAGAACAGTGCAAAAGAGAGCAGGTCGCTGATAAGAGAACAGAGACACAGAACAGTACTGAGATCAGGCTGGGTGATATGAGAGCTGAGACACAGAACAATGCAGAAGAGAACAGGTCGCTGATAAGAGAACAGAGACACAGAACAGTACTGAGATCAGGCTGGGTGATATGAGAGCTGAGACACAGAACAATGCAGAAGAGAGCAGGTCGCTGATAAGAGAACAGAGACACAGAACAGTACTGAGATCAGGCTGGGTGATACGAGAGCTGAGACACAGAACAATGCAGAAGAGAGCAGGTCGCTGATAAGAGAACAGAGACACAGAACAGTACTGAGATCAGGGCTGGGTGATATGAGAGCTGAGACAGAACAATGCAGAAGAGAGCGGGTAGCTGATAAGAGAACAGAGACACAGAACAGTACTGAGATCAGGCTGGGTGATACGAGAGCTGAGACACAGAACAATGCAGAAGAGAGCAGGTAGCTGATAAGAGAACAGAGACACAGAACAGTACTGAGATCAGGCTGGGTGATATGAGAGCTGAGACACAGAACAGTGCAGAAGAGAGCAGGTCGCTGATAAGAGAACAGAGACACAGAACAGTACTGAGATCAGGCTGGGTGATATGAGAGCTGAGACACAGAACAATGCAGAAGAGAGCAGGTCACTGATAAGAGAACAGAGACACAGAACAGTACTGAGATCAGGCTGGGTGATACGAGAGCTGAGACACAGAACAGTGCAGAAGAGAGCAGGTCGCTGATAAGAGAACAGAGACACAGAACAGTACTGAGATCAGGCTGGGTGATATGAGAGCTGAGACACAGAACAATGCAGAAGAGAGCAGGTCGCTGATAAGAGAACAGAGACATAGACAGTACTGAGATCAGGCTGGGTGATACGAGAGCTGAGACACAGAACAGTGCAGAAGAGAGCAGGTCACTGATAAGAGAACAGAGACACAGAACAGTACTGAGATCAGGCTGGGTGATACGAGAGCTGAGACACAGAACAGTGCAGAAGAGAGCAGGTAGCTGATAAGAGAACAGAGACACAGAACAGTACTGAGATCAGGCTGGGTGTTATGAGAGCTGAGACACAGAACAATGCAGAAGAGAGCGGGTAGCTGATAAGAGAACAGAGACACAGAACAGTACTGAGATCAGGCTGGGTGATATGAGAGCTGAGACACAGAACAGTGCAGAAGAGAGCGGGTAGCTGATAAGAGAACAGAGACACAGAACAGTACTGAGATCAGGCTGGGTGATATGAGAGCTGAGACACAGAACAGTGCAGAAGAGAGCAGGTCGCTGATAAGAGAACAGAGACACAGAACAGTACTGAGATCAGGCTGGGTGATATGAGAGCTGAGACACAGAACAATGCAGAAGAGAGCGGGTAGCTGATAAGAGAACAGAGACACAGAACAGTACTGAGATCAGGCTGGGTGATATGAGAGCTGAGACACAGAACAATGCAGAAGAGAGCAGGTCGCTGATAAGAGAACAGAGACACAAAACAGTACTGAGATCAGGCTGGGTGATACGAGAGCTGAGACACAGAACAGTGCAGAAGAGAGCAGGTCACTGATAAGAGAACAGAGACACAGAACAGTACTGAGATCAGGCTGGGTGATACGAGAGCTGAGACACAGAACAGTGCAGAAGAGAGCAGGTCGCTGATAAGAGAACAGAGACACAGAACAGTACTGAGATCAGGCTGGGTGATATGAGAGCTGAGACACAGAACAATGCAGAAGAGAGCGGGTAGCTGATAAGAGAACAGAGACACAGAACAGTACTGAGATCAGGCTGGGTGATATGAGAGCCGAGACACAGAACAATGCCGAAGGAGAGCAGGTAGCTGATAAGAGAACAGAGACACAGAACAGTACTGAGATCAGGCTGGGTGATATGAGAGCTGAGACACAGAACAATGCAGATGAGAGCAGTTCGCTGATAAGAGAACAGAGACACAGAACAGTACTGAGATCAGGCTGGGTGATACGAGAACTGAGACACAGAACAATGCAGTAGAGAGCAGGTAGCTGATAAGGGAAACAGAGACACAGAACAGTACTGAGATCAGGCTGGGTGATATGAGAGCTGAGACAGAACAATGCAGAAGAGAGCAGGTAGCTGATAAGAGAACAGAGACACAGAACAGTACTGAGATCAGGCTGGGTGATATGAGAGCTGAGACAGAACAGTGCAGAAGAGAGCAGGTAGCTGATAAGAGAACAGAGACACAGAACAGTACTGAGATCAGGCTGGGTGATATGAGAGCCGAGACACAGAACAGTGCAGAAGAGAGCAGGTAGCTGATAAGAGAACAGAGACACAGAACAGTACTGAGATCAGCTGGGTGATATGAGAGCTGAGACAGAACAATGCAGACGAGAGCAGGTCGCTGATAAGAGAACAGAGACACAGAACAGTACTGAGATCAGCTGGGTGATATGAGAGCTGAGACAGAACAATGCAGAAGAGAGCAGGTCGCTGATAAGAGAACAGAGACACAGAATAGTACTGAGATCAGGCTGGGTGATATGAGAGCTGAGACACAGAACAATGCAGAAGAGAGCAGGTCGCTGATAAGAGAACAGAGACACAGAACAGTACTGAGATCAGGCTGGGTGATATGAGAGCTGAGATACAGAACAATGCAGAAGAGAGCAGGTTGCTGATAAGATAACAGAGACACAGAACAGTACTGAGATCAGGCTGGGTGATATGAGAGCCGAGACACAGAACAGTGCAGAAGAGAGCAGGTCGCTGATAAGAGAACAGAGACACAGAACAGTACTGAGATCAGGCTGGGTGATATGAGAGCTGAGACACAGAACAATGCAGAAGAGAGCAGGTCGCTGATAAGAGAACAGAGACACAGAACAGTACTGAGATCAGGCTGGGTGATACGAGAGCTGAGACACAGAACAATGCAGAAGAGAGCAGGTAGCTGATAAGAGAACAGAGACACAGAACAGTACTGAGATCAGGCTGGGTGATATGAGAGCTGAGACACAGAACAGTGCAGAAGAGAGCAGGTCGCTGATAAGAGAACAGAGACACAGAACAGTACTGAGATCAGGCTGGGTGATATGAGAGCTGAGACACAGAACAATGCAGAAGAGAGCAGGTCACTGATAAGAGAACAGAGACACAGAACAGTACTGAGATCAGGCTGGGTGATACGAGAGCTGAGACACAGAACAGTGCAGAAGAGAGCAGGTCGCTGATAAGAGAACAGAGACACAGAACAGTACTGAGATCAGGCTGGGTGATATGAGAGCTGAGACACAGAACAATGCAGAAGAGAGCAGGTCGCTGATAAGAGAACAGAGACATAGAACAGTACTGAGATCAGGCTGGGTGATATGAGAGCTGAGACACAGAACAGTGCAGAAGAGAGCAGGTCACTGATAAGAGAACAGAGACACAGAACAGTACTGAGATCAGGCTGGGTGATACGAGAGCTGAGACACAGAACAGTGCAGAAGAGAGCAGGTAGCTGATAAGAGAACAGAGACACAGAACAGTACTGAGATCAGGCTGGGTGATATGAGAGCTGAGACACAGAACAATGCAGAAGAGAGCGGGTAGCTGATAAGAGAACAGAGACACAGAACAGTACTGAGATCAGGCTGGGTGATATGAGAGCTGAGACACAGAACAGTGCAGAAGAGAGCGGGTAGCTGATAAGAGAACAGAGACACAGAACAGTACTGAGATCAGGCTGGGTGATATGAGAGCTGAGACACAGAACAGTGCAGAAGAGAGCAGGTCGCTGATAAGAGAACAGAGACACAGAACAGTACTGAGATCAGGCTGGGTGATATGAGAGCTGAGACACAGAACAATGCAGAAGAGAGCGGGTAGCTGATAAGAGAACAGAGACACAGAACAGTACTGAGATCAGGCTGGGTGATATGAGAGCTGAGACACAGAACAATGCAGAAGAGAGCAGGTCGCTGATAAGAGAACAGAGACACAGAACAGTACTGAGATCAGGCTGGGTGATATGAGAGCCGAGACACAGAACAATGCCGAAGAGAGCAGGTAGCTGATAAGAGAACAGAGACACAGAACAGTACTGAGATCAGGCTGGGTGATATGAGAGCTGAGACACAGAACAATGCAGATGAGAGCAGTTCGCTGATAAGAGAACAGAGACACAGAACAGTACTGAGATCAGGCTGGGTGATACGAGAACTGAGACACAGAACAATGCAGTAGAGAGCAGGTAGCTGATAAGGGAACAGAGACACAGAACAGTACTGAGATCAGGCTGGGTGATATGAGAGCTGAGACAGAACAATGCAGAAGAGAGCAGGTAGCTGATAAGAGAACAGAGACACAGAACAGTACTGAGATCAGGCTGGGTGATATGAGAGCTGAGACAGAACAGTGCAGAAGAGAGCAGGTAGCTGATAAGAGAACAGAGACACAGAACAGTACTGAGATCAGGCTGGGTGATATGAGAGCCGAGACACAGAACAGTGCAGAAGAGAGCAGGTAGCTGATAAGAGAACAGAGACACAGAACAGTACTGAGATCAGGCTGGGTGATATGAGAGCTGAGACAGAACAATGCAGACGAGAGCAGGTCGCTGATAAGAGAACAGAGACACAGAACAGTACTGAGATCAGGCTGGGTGATATGAGAGCTGAGACAGAACAATGCAGAAGAGAGCAGGTCGCTGATAAGAGAACAGAGACACAGAATAGTACTGAGATCAGGCTGGGTGATATGAGAGCTGAGACACAGAACAATGCAGAAGAGAGCAGGTCGCTGATAAGAGAACAGAGACACAGAACAGTACTGAGATCAGGCTGGGTGATATGAGAGCTGAGATACAGAACAATGCAGAAGAGAGCAGGTTGCTGATAAGATAACAGAGACACAGAACAGTACTGAGATCAGGCTGGGTGATATGAGAGCCGAGACACAGAACAGTGCAAAAGAGAGCAGGTCGCTGATAAGAGAACAGAGACACAGAACAGTACTGAGATCAGGCTGGGTGATATGAGAGCTGAGACACAGAACAATGCAGAAGAGAACAGGTCGCTGATAAGAGAACAGAGACACAGAACAGTACTGAGATCAGGCTGGGTGATATGAGAGCTGAGACACAGAACAATGCAGAAGAGAGCAGGTCGCTGATAAGAGAACAGAGACACAGAACAGTACTGAGATCAGGCTGGGTGATACGAGAGCTGAGACACAGAACAATGCAGAAGAGAGCAGGTCGCTGATAAGAGAACAGAGACACAGAACAGTACTGAGATCAGGCTGGGTGATATGAGAGCTGAGACAGAACAATGCAGAAGAGAGCGGGTAGCTGATAAGAGAACAGAGACACAGAACAGTACTGAGATCAGGCTGGGTGATACGAGAGCTGAGACACAGAACAATGCAGAAGAGAGCAGGTAGCTGATAAGAGAACAGAGACACAGAACAGTACTGAGATCAGGCTGGGTGATATGAGAGCTGAGACACAGAACAGTGCAGAAGAGAGCAGGTCGCTGATAAGAGAACAGAGACACAGAACAGTACTGAGATCAGGCTGGGTGATATGAGAGCTGAGACACAGAACAATGCAGAAGAGAGCAGGTCACTGATAAGAGAACAGAGACACAGAACAGTACTGAGATCAGGCTGGGTGATACGAGAGCTGAGACACAGAACAGTGCAGAAGAGAGCAGGTCGCTGATAAGAGAACAGAGACACAGAACAGTACTGAGATCAGGCTGGGTGATATGAGAGCTGAGACACAGAACAATGCAGAAGAGAGCAGGTCGCTGATAAGAGAACAGAGACATAGAACAGTACTGAGATCAGGCTGGGTGATACGAGAGCTGAGACACAGAACAGTGCAGAAGAGAGCAGGTCACTGATAAGAGAACAGAGACACAGAACAGTACTGAGATCAGGCTGGGTGATACGAGAGCTGAGACACAGAACAGTGCAGAAGAGAGCAGGTAGCTGATAAGAGAACAGAGACACAGAACAGTACTGAGATCAGGCTGGGTGATATGAGAGCTGAGACACAGAACAATGCAGAAGAGAGCGGGTAGCTGATAAGAGAACAGAGACACAGAACAGTACTGAGATCAGGCTGGGTGATATGAGAGCTGAGACACAGAACAGTGCAGAAGAGAGCGGGTAGCTGATAAGAGAACAGAGACACAGAACAGTACTGAGATCAGGCTGGGTGATATGAGAGCTGAGACACAGAACAGTGCAGAAGAGAGCAGGTCGCTGATAAGAGAACAGAGACACAGAACAGTACTGAGATCAGGCTGGGTGATATGAGAGCTGAGACACAGAACAATGCAGAAGAGAGCGGGTAGCTGATAAGAGAACAGAGACACAGAACAGTACTGAGATCAGGCTGGGTGATATGAGAGCTGAGACACAGAACAATGCAGAAGAGAGCAGGTCGCTGATAAGAGAACAGAGACACAAAACAGTACTGAGATCAGGCTGGGTGATACGAGAGCTGAGACACAGAACAGTGCAGAAGAGAGCAGGTCACTGATAAGAGAACAGAGACACAGAACAGTACTGAGATCAGGCTGGGTGATACGAGAGCTGAGACACAGAACAGTGCAGAAGAGAGCAGGTCGCTGATAAGAGAACAGAGACACAGAACAGTACTGAGATCAGGCTGGGTGATATGAGAGCTGAGACACAGAACAATGCAGAAGAGAGCGGGTAGCTGATAAGAGAACAGAGACACAGAACAGTACTGAGATCAGGCTGGGTGATATGAGAGCTGAGACACAGAACAGTGCAGAAGAGAGCGGGTAGCTGATAAGAGAACAGAGACACAGAACAGTACTGAGATCAGGCTGGGTGATATGAGAGCTGAGACACAGAACAATGCAGAAGAGAGCAGGTCGCTGATAAGAGAACAGAGACACAGAACAGTACTGAGATCAGGCTGGGTGATATGAGAGCCGAGACACAGAACAATGCAGAAGAGAGCAGGTAGCTGATAAGAGAACAGAGACACAGAACAGTACTGAGATCAGGCTGGGTGATATGAGAGCTGAGACACAGAACAATGCAGAAGAGAGCAAGTCGCTGATAAGAGAACAGAGACACAGAACAGTACTGAGATCAGGCTGGGTGATACGAGAGCTGAGACACAGAACAATGCAGAAGAGAGCAGGTCGCTGATAAGAGAACAGAGACACAGAACAGTACTGAGATCAGGCTGGGTGATATGAGAGCTGAGACACAGAACAATGCAGAAGAGAGCAGGTAGCTGATAAGAGAACAGAGACACAGAACAGTACTGAGATCAGGCTGGGTGATATGAGAGCTGAGACAGAACAATGCAGACGAGAGCAGGTCGCTGATAAGAGAACAGAGACACAGAACAGTACTGAGATCAGGCTGGGTGATATGAGAGCTGAGACAGAACAATGCAGAAGAGAGCAGGTCGCTGATAAGAGAACAGAGACACAGAATAGTACTGAGATCAGGCTGGGTGATATGAGAGCTGAGACACAGAACAATGCAGAAGAGAGCAGGTCGCTGATAAGAGAACAGAGACACAGAACAGTACTGAGATCAGGCTGGGTGATATGAGAGCTGAGACACAGAACAATGCAGAAGAGAGCAGGTCGCTGATAAGAGAACAGAGACACAGAACAGTACTGAGATCAGGCTGGGTGATACGAGAGCTGAGACACAGAACAATGCAGAAGAGAGCAGGTCGCTGATAAGAGAACAGAGACACAGAACAGTACTGAGATCAGGCTGGGTGATATGAGAGCTGAGACAGAACAATGCAGACGAGAGCAGGTCGCTGATAAGAGAACAGCGACACAGAACAGTACTGAGATCAGGCTGGGTGATATGAGAGCTGAGACAGAACAATGCAGAAGAGAGCAGGTCGCTGATAAGAGAACAGAGACACAGAATAGTACTGAGATCAGGCTGGGTGATATGAGAGCTGAGACACAGAACAATGCAGAAGAGAGCAGGTCGCTGATAAGAGAACAGAGACACAGAACAGTACTGAGATCAGGCTGGGTGATATGAGAGCTGAGATACAGAACAATGCAGAAGAGAGCAGGTTGCTGATAAGATAACAGAGACACAGAACAGTACTGAGATCAGGCTGGGTGATATGAGAGCCGAGACACAGAACAGTGCAGAAGAGAGCAGGTCGCTGATAAGAGAACAGAGACACAGAACAGTACTGAGATCAGGCTGGGTGATATGAGAGCTGAGACACAGAACAATGCAGAAGAGAGCAGGTCGCTGATAAGCGAACAGAGACACAGAACAGTACTGAGATCAGGCTGGGTGATATGAGAGCTGAGACACAGAACAATGCAGAAGAGAGCAGGTCGCTGATAAGAGAACAGAGACACAGAACAGTACTGAGATCAGGCTGGGTGATACGAGAGCTGAGACACAGAACAATGCAGAAGAGAGCAGGTCGCTGATAAGAGA
The DNA here is from genome assembly GCF_028390025.1 of Pseudophryne corroboree. Lineage (NCBI taxonomy): Eukaryota > Metazoa > Chordata > Amphibia > Anura > Myobatrachidae > Pseudophryne > Pseudophryne corroboree. The sequence continues at coordinate 356,003,292 of NC_086454.1, read as the reverse complement.
ACAGAGACACAGAACAGTACTGAGATCAGGCTGGGTGATATGAGAGCTGAGACAGAACAATGCAGAAGAGAGCGGGTAGCTGATAAGAGAACAGAGACACAGAACAGTACTGAGATCAGGCTGGGTGATACGAGAGCTGAGACACAGAACAATGCAGAAGAGAGCAGGTAGCTGATAAGAGAACAGAGACACAGAACAGTACTGAGATCAGGCTGGGTGATATGAGAGCTGAGACACAGAACAGTGCAGAAGAGAGCAGGTCGCTGATAAGAGAACAGAGACACAGAACAGTACTGAGATCAGGCTGGGTGATATGAGAGCTGAGACACAGAACAATGCAGAAGAGAGCAGGTCACTGATAAGAGAACAGAGACACAGAACAGTACTGAGATCAGGCTGGGTGATACGAGAGCTGAGACACAGAACAGTGCAGAAGAGAGCAGGTCGCTGATAAGAGAACAGAGACACAGAACAGTACTGAGATCAGGCTGGGTGATATGAGAGCTGAGACACAGAACAATGCAGAAGAGAGCAGGTCGCTGATAAGAGAACAGAGACACAGAACAGTACTGAGATCAGGCTGGGTGATACGAGAGCTGAGACACAGAACAGTGCAGAAGAGAGCAGGTCACTGATAAGAGAACAGAGACACAGAACAGTACTGAGATCAGGCTGGGTGATACGAGAGCTGAGACACAGAACAGTGCAGAAGAGAGCAGGTAGCTGATAAGAGAACAGAGACACAGAACAGTACTGAGATCAGGCTGGGTGATATGAGAGCTGAGACACAGAACAATGCAGAAGAGAGCGGGTAGCTGATAAGAGAACAGAGACACAGAACAGTACTGAGATCAGGCTGGGTGATATGAGAGCTGAGACACAGAACAGTGCAGAAGAGAGCGGGTAGCTGATAAGAGAACAGAGACACAGAACAGTACTGAGATCAGGCTGGGTGATATGAGAGCTGAGACACAGAACAGTGCAGAAGAGAGCAGGTCGCTGATAAGAGAACAGAGACACAGAACAGTACTGAGATCAGGCTGGGTGATATGAGAGCTGAGACACAGAACAATGCAGAAGAGAGCGGGTAGCTGATAAGAGAACAGAGACACAGAACAGTACTGAGATCAGGCTGGGTGATATGAGAGCTGAGACACAGAACAATGCAGAAGAGAGCAGGTCGCTGATAAGAGAACAGAGACACAAAACAGTACTGAGATCAGGCTGGGTGATACGAGAGCTGAGACACAGAACAGTGCAGAAGAGAGCAGGTCACTGATAAGAGAACAGAGACACAGAACAGTACTGAGATCAGGCTGGGTGATACGAGAGCTGAGACACAGAACAGTGCAGAAGAGAGCAGGTCGCTGATAAGAGAACAGAGACACAGAACAGTACTGAGATCAGGCTGGGTGATATGAGAGCTGAGACACAGAACAATGCAGAAGAGAGCGGGTAGCTGATAAGAGAACAGAGACACAGAACAGTACTGAGATCAGGCTGGGTAATATGAGAGCTGAGACACAGAACAGTGCAGAAGAGAGCGGGTAGCTGATAAGAGAACAGAGACACAGAACAGTACTGAGATCAGGCTGGGTGATATGAGAGCTGAGACACAGAACAGTGCAGAAGAGAGCAGGTAGCTGATAAGAGAACAGAGACACAGAACAGTACTGAGATCAGGCTGGGTGATATGAGAGCCGAGACACAGAACAATGCAGAAGAGAGCAGGTAGCTGATAAGAGAACAGAGACACAGAACAGTACTGAGATCAGGCTGGGTGATATGAGAGCTGAGACACAGAACAATGCAGAAGAGAGCGGGTAGCTGATAAGAGAACAGAGACACAGAACAGTACTGAGATCAGGCTGGGTGATATGAGAGCTGAGACACAGAACAATGCAGAAGAGAGCGGGTAGCTGATAAGAGAACAGAGACACAGAACAGTACTGAGATCAGGCTGGGTGATATGAGAGCTGAGACACAGAACAATGCAGAAGAGAGCAGGTCGCTGATAAGAGAACAGAGACACAGAACAGTACTGAGATCAGGCTGGGTGATATGAGAGCTGAGACACAGAACAATGCAGAAGAGAGCAGGTCGCTGATAAGAGAACAGAGACACAGAACAGTACTGAGATCAGGCTGGGTGATATGAGAGCCGAGACACAGAACAATGCAGAAGAGAGCAGGTAGCTGATAAGAGAACAGAGACACAGAACAGTACTGAGATCAGGCTGGGTGATATGAGAGCTGAGACACAGAACAATGCAGAAGAGAGCAGGTCGCTGATAAGAGAACAGAGACACAGAACAGTACTGAGATCAGGCTGGGTGATATGAGAGCTGAGACACAGAACAATGCAGAAGAGAGCAGGTCGCTGATAAGAGAACAGAGACACAGAACAGTACTGAGATCAGGCTGGGTGATACGAGAGCTGAGACACAGAACAATGCAGAAGAGAGCAGGTCGCTGATAAGAGAACAGAGACACAGAACAGTACTGAGATCAGGCTGGGTGATATGAGAGCTGAGACACAGAACAATGCAGAAGAGAGCAGGTAGCTGATAAGAGAACAGAGACACAGAACAGTACTGAGATCAGGCTGGGTGATATGAGAGCTGAGACAGAACAATGCAGACGAGAGCAGGTCGCTGATAAGAGAACAGAGACACAGAACAGTACTGAGATCAGGCTGGGTGATATGAGAGCTGAGACAGAACAATGCAGAAGAGAGCAGGTCGCTGATAAGAGAACAGAGACACAGAATAGTACTGAGATCAGGCTGGGTGATATGAGAGCTGAGACACAGAACAATGCAGAAGAGAGCAGGTCGCTGATAAGAGAACAGAGACACAGAACAGTACTGAGATCAGGCTGGGTGATATGAGAGCTGAGACACAGAACAATGCAGAAGAGAGCAGGTCGCTGATAAGAGAACAGAGACACAGAACAGTACTGAGATCAGGCTGGGTGATACGAGAGCTGAGACACAGAACAATGCAGAAGAGAGCAGGTCGCTGATAAGAGAACAGAGACACAGAACAGTACTGAGATCAGGCTGGGTGATATGAGAGCTGAGACAGAACAATGCAGACGAGAGCAGGTCGCTGATAAGAGAACAGAGACACAGAACAGTACTGAGATCAGGCTGGGTGATATGAGAGCTGAGACAGAACAATGCAGAAGAGAGCAGGTCGCTGATAAGAGAACAGAGACACAGAATAGTACTGAGATCAGGCTGGGTGATATGAGAGCTGAGACACAGAACAATGCAGAAGAGAGCAGGTCGCTGATAAGAGAACAGAGACACAGAACAGTACTGAGATCAGGCTGGGTGATATGAGAGCTGAGACACAGAACAATGCAGAAGAGAGCAGGTCGCTGATAAGAGAACAGAGACACAGAACAGTACTGAGATCAGGCTGGGTGATACGAGAGCTGAGACACAGAACAGTGCAGAAGAGAGCAGGTCACTGATAAGAGAACAGAGACACAGAACAGTACTGAGATCAGGCTGGGTGATACGAGAGCTGAGACACAGAACAGTGCAGAAGAGAGCAGGTAGCTGATAAGAGAACAGAGACACAGAACAGTACTGAGATCAGGCTGGGTGATATGAGAGCTGAGACAGAACAATGCAGAAGAGAGCAGGTCGCTGATAAGAGAACAGAGACACAGAATAGTACTGAGATCAGGCTGGGTGATATGAGAGCTGAGACACAGAACAATGCAGAAGAGAGCAGGTCGCTGATAAGAGAACAGAGACACAGAACAGTACTGAGATCAGGCTGGGTGATACGAGAGCTGAGACACAGAACAATGCAGAAGAGAGCAGGTCGCTGATAAGAGAACAGAGACACAGAACAGTACTGAGATCAGGCTGGGTGATATGAGAGCTGAGACAGAACAATGCAGACGAGAGCAGGTCGCTGATAAGAGAACAGAGACACAGAACAGTACTGAGATCAGGCTGGGTGATATGAGAGCTGAGACAGAACAATGCAGAAGAGAGCAGGTCGCTGATAAGAGAACAGAGACACAGAATAGTACTGAGATCAGGCTGGGTGATATGAGAGCTGAGACACAGAACAATGCAGAAGAGAGCAGGTCGCTGATAAGAGAACAGAGACACAGAACAGTACTGAGATCAGGCTGGGTGATATGAGAGCTGAGATACAGAACAATGCAGAAGAGAGCAGGTTGCTGATAAGATAACAGAGACACAGAACAGTACTGAGATCAGGCTGGGTGATATGAGAGCCGAGACACAGAACAGTGCAGAAGAGAGCAGGTCGCTGATAAGAGAACAGAGACACAGAACAGTACTGAGATCAGGCTGGGTGATATGAGAGCTGAGACACAGAACAATGCAGAAGAGAGCAGGTCGCTGATAAGCGAACAGAGACACAGAACAGTACTGAGATCAGGCTGGGTGATATGAGAGCTGAGACACAGAACAATGCAGAAGAGAGCAGGTCGCTGATAAGAGAACAGAGACACAGAACAGTACTGAGATCAGGCTGGGTGATACGAGAGCTGAGACACAGAACAATGCAGAAGAGAGCAGGTCGCTGATAAGAGAACAGAGACACAGAACAGTACTGAGATCAGGCTGGGTGATATGAGAGCTGAGACAGAACAATGCAGAAGAGAGCGGGTAGCTGATAAGAGAACAGAGACACAGAACAGTACTGAGATCAGGCTGGGTGATACGAGAGCTGAGACACAGAACAATGCAGAAGAGAGCAGGTAGCTGATAAGAGAACAGAGACACAGAACAGTACTGAGATCAGGCTGGGTGATATGAGAGCTGAGACACAGAACAGTGCAGAAGAGAGCAGGTCGCTGATAAGAGAACAGAGACACAGAACAGTACTGAGATCAGGCTGGGTGATATGAGAGCTGAGACACAGAACAATGCAGAAGAGAGCAGGTCACTGATAAGAGAACAGAGACACAGAACAGTACTGAGATCAGGCTGGGTGATACGAGAGCTGAGACACAGAACAGTGCAGAAGAGAGCAGGTCGCTGATAAGAGAACAGAGACACAGAACAGTACTGAGATCAGGCTGGGTGATATGAGAGCTGAGACACAGAACAATGCAGAAGAGAGCAGGTCGCTGATAAGAGAACAGAGACACAGAACAGTACTGAGATCAGGCTGGGTGATACGAGAGCTGAGACACAGAACAGTGCAGAAGAGAGCAGGTCACTGATAAGAGAACAGAGACACAGAACAGTACTGAGATCAGGCTGGGTGATACGAGAGCTGAGACACAGAACAGTGCAGAAGAGAGCAGGTAGCTGATAAGAGAACAGAGACACAGAACAGTACTGAGATCAGGCTGGGTGATATGAGAGCTGAGACACAGAACAATGCAGAAGAGAGCGGGTAGCTGATAAGAGAACAGAGACACAGAACAGTACTGAGATCAGGCTGGGTGATATGAGAGCTGAGACACAGAACAGTGCAGAAGAGAGCGGGTAGCTGATAAGAGAACAGAGACACAGAACAGTACTGAGATCAGGCTGGGTGATATGAGAGCTGAGACACAGAACAGTGCAGAAGAGAGCAGGTCGCTGATAAGAGAACAGAGACACAGAACAGTACTGAGATCAGGCTGGGTGATATGAGAGCTGAGACACAGAACAATGCAGAAGAGAGCGGGTAGCTGATAAGAGAACAGAGACACAGAACAGTACTGAGATCAGGCTGGGTGATATGAGAGCTGAGACACAGAACAATGCAGAAGAGAGCAGGTCGCTGATAAGAGAACAGAGACACAAAACAGTACTGAGATCAGGCTGGGTGATACGAGAGCTGAGACACAGAACAGTGCAGAAGAGAGCAGGTCACTGATAAGAGAACAGAGACACAGAACAGTACTGAGATCAGGCTGGGTGATACGAGAGCTGAGACACAGAACAGTGCAGAAGAGAGCAGGTCGCTGATAAGAGAACAGAGACACAGAACAGTACTGAGATCAGGCTGGGTGATATGAGAGCTGAGACACAGAACAATGCAGAAGAGAGCGGGTAGCTGATAAGAGAACAGAGACACAGAACAGTACTGAGATCAGGCTGGGTAATATGAGAGCTGAGACACAGAACAGTGCAGAAGAGAGCGGGTAGCTGATAAGAGAACAGAGACACAGAACAGTACTGAGATCAGGCTGGGTGATATGAGAGCTGAGACACAGAACAGTGCAGAAGAGAGCAGGTAGCTGATAAGAGAACAGAGACACAGAACAGTACTGAGATCAGGCTGGGTGATATGAGAGCCGAGACACAGAACAATGCAGAAGAGAGCAGGTAGCTGATAAGAGAACAGAGACACAGAACAGTACTGAGATCAGGCTGGGTGATATGAGAGCTGAGACACAGAACAATGCAGAAGAGAGCGGGTAGCTGATAAGAGAACAGAGACACAGAACAGTACTGAGATCAGGCTGGGTGATATGAGAGCTGAGACACAGAACAATGCAGAAGAGAGCGGGTAGCTGATAAGAGAACAGAGACACAGAACAGTACTGAGATCAGGCTGGGTGATATGAGAGCTGAGACACAGAACAATGCAGAAGAGAGCAGGTCGCTGATAAGAGAACAGAGACACAGAACAGTACTGAGATCAGGCTGGGTGATATGAGAGCTGAGACACAGAACAATGCAGAAGAGAGCAGGTCGCTGATAAGAGAACAGAGACACAGAACAGTACTGAGATCAGGCTGGGTGATATGAGAGCCGAGACACAGAACAATGCAGAAGAGAGCAGGTAGCTGATAAGAGAACAGAGACACAGAACAGTACTGAGATCAGGCTGGGTGATATGAGAGCTGAGACACAGAACAATGCAGAAGAGAGCAGGTCGCTGATAAGAGAACAGAGACACAGAACAGTACTGAGATCAGGCTGGGTGATATGAGAGCTGAGACACAGAACAATGCAGAAGAGAGCAGGTCGCTGATAAGAGAACAGAGACACAGAACAGTACTGAGATCAGGCTGGGTGATACGAGAGCTGAGACACAGAACAATGCAGAAGAGAGCAGGTCGCTGATAAGAGAACAGAGACACAGAACAGTACTGAGATCAGGCTGGGTGATATGAGAGCTGAGACACAGAACAATGCAGAAGAGAGCAGGTAGCTGATAAGAGAACAGAGACACAGAACAGTACTGAGATCAGGCTGGGTGATATGAGAGCTGAGACAGAACAATGCAGACGAGAGCAGGTCGCTGATAAGAGAACAGAGACACAGAACAGTACTGAGATCAGGCTGGGTGATATGAGAGCTGAGACAGAACAATGCAGAAGAGAGCAGGTCGCTGATAAGAGAACAGAGACACAGAATAGTACTGAGATCAGGCTGGGTGATATGAGAGCTGAGACACAGAACAATGCAGAAGAGAGCAGGTCGCTGATAAGAGAACAGAGACACAGAACAGTACTGAGATCAGGCTGGGTGATATGAGAGCTGAGACACAGAACAATGCAGAAGAGAGCAGGTCGCTGATAAGAGAACAGAGACACAGAACAGTACTGAGATCAGGCTGGGTGATACGAGAGCTGAGACACAGAACAATGCAGAAGAGAGCAGGTCGCTGATAAGAGAACAGAGACACAGAACAGTACTGAGATCAGGCTGGGTGATATGAGAGCTGAGACAGAACAATGCAGACGAGAGCAGGTCGCTGATAAGAGAACAGAGACACAGAACAGTACTGAGATCAGGCTGGGTGATATGAGAGCTGAGACAGAACAATGCAGAAGAGAGCAGGTCGCTGATAAGAGAACAGAGACACAGAATAGTACTGAGATCAGGCTGGGTGATATGAGAGCTGAGACACAGAACAATGCAGAAGAGAGCAGGTCGCTGATAAGAGAACAGAGACACAGAACAGTACTGAGATCAGGCTGGGTGATATGAGAGCTGAGACACAGAACAATGCAGAAGAGAGCAGGTCGCTGATAAGAGAACAGAGACACAGAACAGTACTGAGATCAGGCTGGGTGATACGAGAGCTGAGACACAGAACAATGCAGAAGAGAGCAGGTCGCTGATAAGAGAACAGAGACACAGAACAGTACTGAGATCAGGCTGGGTGATATGAGAGCTGAGACAGAACAATGCAGACGAGAGCAGGTCGCTGATAAGAGAACAGAGACACAGAACAGTACTGAGATCAGGCTGGGTGATATGAGAGCTGAGACAGAACAATGCAGAAGAGAGCAGGTCGCTGATAAGAGAACAGAGACACAGAATAGTACTGAGATCAGGCTGGGTGATATGAGAGCTGAGACACAGAACAATGCAGAAGAGAGCAGGTCGCTGATAAGAGAACAGAGACACAGAACAGTACTGAGATCAGGCTGGGTGATATGAGAGCTGAGATACAGAACAATGCAGAAGAGAGCAGGTTGCTGATAAGATAACAGAGACACAGAACAGTACTGAGATCAGGCTGGGTGATATGAGAGCCGAGACACAGAACAGTGCAGAAGAGAGCAGGTCGCTGATAAGAGAACAGAGACACAGAACAGTACTGAGATCAGGCTGGGTGATATGAGAGCTGAGACACAGAACAATGCAGAAGAGAGCAGGTCGCTGATAAGCGAACAGAGACACAGAACAGTACTGAGATCAGGCTGGGTGATATGAGAGCTGAGACACAGAACAATGCAGAAGAGAGCAGGTCGCTGATAAGAGAACAGAGACACAGAACAGTACTGAGATCAGGCTGGGTGATACGAGAGCTGAGACACAGAACAATGCAGAAGAGAGCAGGTCGCTGATAAGAGAACAGAGACACAGAACAGTACTGAGATCAGGCTGGGTGATATGAGAGCTGAGACAGAACAATGCAGAAGAGAGCGGGTAGCTGATAAGAGAACAGAGACACAGAACAGTACTGAGATCAGGCTGGGTGATACGAGAGCTGAGACACAGAACAATGCAGAAGAGAGCAGGTAGCTGATAAGAGAACAGAGACACAGAACAGTACTGAGATCAGGCTGGGTGATATGAGAGCTGAGACACAGAACAGTGCAGAAGAGAGCAGGTCGCTGATAAGAGAACAGAGACACAGAACAGTACTGAGATCAGGCTGGGTGATATGAGAGCTGAGACACAGAACAATGCAGAAGAGAGCAGGTCACTGATAAGAGAACAGAGACACAGAACAGTACTGAGATCAGGCTGGGTGATACGAGAGCTGAGACACAGAACAGTGCAGAAGAGAGCAGGTCGCTGATAAGAGAACAGAGACACAGAACAGTACTGAGATCAGGCTGGGTGATATGAGAGCTGAGACACAGAACAATGCAGAAGAGAGCAGGTCGCTGATAAGAGAACAGAGACACAGAACAGTACTGAGATCAGGCTGGGTGATACGAGAGCTGAGACACAGAACAGTGCAGAAGAGAGCAGGTCACTGATAAGAGAACAGAGACACAGAACAGTACTGAGATCAGGCTGGGTGATACGAGAGCTGAGACACAGAACAGTGCAGAAGAGAGCAGGTAGCTGATAAGAGAACAGAGACACAGAACAGTACTGAGATCAGGCTGGGTGATATGAGAGCTGAGACACAGAACAATGCAGAAGAGAGCGGGTAGCTGATAAGAGAACAGAGACACAGAACAGTACTGAGATCAGGCTGGGTGATATGAGAGCTGAGACACAGAACAGTGCAGAAGAGAGCGGGTAGCTGATAAGAGAACAGAGACACAGAACAGTACTGAGATCAGGCTGGGTGATATGAGAGCTGAGACACAGAACAGTGCAGAAGAGAGCAGGTCGCTGATAAGAGAACAGAGACACAGAACAGTACTGAGATCAGGCTGGGTGATATGAGAGCTGAGACACAGAACAATGCAGAAGAGAGCGGGTAGCTGATAAGAGAACAGAGACACAGAACAGTACTGAGATCAGGCTGGGTGATATGAGAGCTGAGACACAGAACAATGCAGAAGAGAGCAGGTCGCTGATAAGAGAACAGAGACACAAAACAGTACTGAGATCAGGCTGGGTGATACGAGAGCTGAGACACAGAACAGTGCAGAAGAGAGCAGGTCACTGATAAGAGAACAGAGACACAGAACAGTACTGAGATCAGGCTGGGTGATACGAGAGCTGAGACACAGAACAGTGCAGAAGAGAGCAGGTCGCTGATAAGAGAACAGAGACACAGAACAGTACTGAGATCAGGCTGGGTGATATGAGAGCTGAGACACAGAACAATGCAGAAGAGAGCGGGTAGCTGATAAGAGAACAGAGACACAGAACAGTACTGAGATCAGGCTGGGTAATATGAGAGCTGAGACACAGAACAGTGCAGAAGAGAGCGGGTAGCTGATAAGAGAACAGAGACACAGAACAGTACTGAGATCAGGCTGGGTGATATGAGAGCTGAGACACAGAACAGTGCAGAAGAGAGCAGGTAGCTGATAAGAGAACAGAGACACAGAACAGTACTGAGATCAGGCTGGGTGATATGAGAGCCGAGACACAGAACAATGCAGAAGAGAGCAGGTAGCTGATAAGAGAACAGAGACACAGAACAGTACTGAGATCAGGCTGGGTGATATGAGAGCTGAGACACAGAACAATGCAGAAGAGAGCGGGTAGCTGATAAGAGAACAGAGACACAGAACAGTACTGAGATCAGGCTGGGTGATATGAGAGCTGAGACACAGAACAATGCAGAAGAGAGCGGGTAGCTGATAAGAGAACAGAGACACAGAACAGTACTGAGATCAGGCTGGGTGATATGAGAGCTGAGACACAGAACAATGCAGAAGAGAGCAGGTCGCTGATAAGAGAACAGAGACACAGAACAGTACTGAGATCAGGCTGGGTGATATGAGAGCTGAGACACAGAACAATGCAGAAGAGAGCAGGTCGCTGATAAGAGAACAGAGACACAGAACAGTACTGAGATCAGGCTGGGTGATATGAGAGCCGAGACACAGAACAATGCAGAAGAGAGCAGGTAGCTGATAAGAGAACAGAGACACAGAACAGTACTGAGATCAGGCTGGGTGATATGAGAGCTGAGACACAGAACAATGCAGAAGAGAGCAGGTCGCTGATAAGAGAACAGAGACACAGAACAGTACTGAGATCAGGCTGGGTGATATGAGAGCTGAGACACAGAACAATGCAGAAGAGAGCAGGTCGCTGATAAGAGAACAGAGACACAGAACAGTACTGAGATCAGGCTGGGTGATACGAGAGCTGAGACACAGAACAATGCAGAAGAGAGCAGGTCGCTGATAAGAGAACAGAGACACAGAACAGTACTGAGATCAGGCTGGGTGATATGAGAGCTGAGACACAGAACAATGCAGAAGAGAGCAGGTAGCTGATAAGAGAACAGAGACACAGAACAGTACTGAGATCAGGCTGGGTGATATGAGAGCTGAGACAGAACAATGCAGACGAGAGCAGGTCGCTGATAAGAGAACAGAGACACAGAACAGTACTGAGATCAGGCTGGGTGATATGAGAGCTGAGACAGAACAATGCAGAAGAGAGCAGGTCGCTGATAAGAGAACAGAGACACAGAATAGTACTGAGATCAGGCTGGGTGATATGAGAGCTGAGACACAGAACAATGCAGAAGAGAGCAGGTCGCTGATAAGAGAACAGAGACACAGAACAGTACTGAGATCAGGCTGGGTGATATGAGAGCTGAGACACAGAACAATGCAGAAGAGAGCAGGTCGCTGATAAGAGAACAGAGACACAGAACAGTACTGAGATCAGGCTGGGTGATACGAGAGCTGAGACACAGAACAATGCAGAAGAGAGCAGGTCGCTGATAAGAGAACAGAGACACAGAACAGTACTGAGATCAGGCTGGGTGATATGAGAGCTGAGACAGAACAATGCAGACGAGAGCAGGTCGCTGATAAGAGAACAGAGACACAGAACAGTACTGAGATCAGGCTGGGTGATATGAGAGCTGAGACAGAACAATGCAGAAGAGAGCAGGTCGCTGATAAGAGAACAGAGACACAGAATAGTACTGAGATCAGGCTGGGTGATATGAGAGCTGAGACACAGAACAATGCAGAAGAGAGCAGGTCGCTGATAAGAGAACAGAGACACAGAACAGTACTGAGATCAGGCTGGGTGATATGAGAGCTGAGATACAGAACAATGCAGAAGAGAGCAGGTTGCTGATAAGATAACAGAGACACAGAACAGTACTGAGATCAGGCTGGGTGATATGAGAGCCGAGACACAGAACAGTGCAGAAGAGAGCAGGTCTCTGATAAGAGAACAGAGACACAGAACAGTACTGAGATCAGGCTGGGTGATATGAGAGCTGAGACACAGAACAATGCAGAAGAGAGCAGGTCGCTGATAAGAGAACAGAGACACAGAACAGTACTGAGATCAGGCTGGGTGATATGAGAGCTGAGACACAGAACAATGCAGAAGAGAGCAGGTCGCTGATAAGAGAACAGAGACACAGAACAGTACTGAGATCAGGCTGGGTGATACGAGAGCTGAGACACAGAACAATGCAGAAGAGAGCAGGTCGCTGATAAGAGAACAGAGACACAGAACAGTACTGAGATCAGGCTGGGTGATATGAGAGCTGAGACAGAACAATGCAGACGAGAGCAGGTCGCTGATAAGAGAACAGAGACACAGAACAGTACTGAGATCAGGCTGGGTGATATGAGAGCTGAGACAGAACAATGCAGAAGAGAGCAGGTCGCTGATAAGAGAACAGAGACACAGAATAGTACTGAGATCAGGCTGGGTGATATGAGAGCTGAGACACAGAACAATGCAGAAGAGAGCAGGTCGCTGATAAGAGAACAGAGACACAGAACAGTACTGAGATCAGGCTGGGTGATATGAGAGCTGAGATACAGAACAATGCAGAAGAGAGCAGGTTGCTGATAAGATAACAGAGACACAGAACAGTACTGAGATCAGGCTGGGTGATATGAGAGCCGAGACACAGAACAGTGCAGAAGAGAGCAGGTCGCTGATAAGAGAACAGAGACACAGAACAGTACTGAGATCAGGCTGGGTGATATGAGAGCTGAGACACAGAACAATGCAGAAGAGAGCAGGTCGCTGATAAGCGAACAGAGACACAGAACAGTACTGAGATCAGGCTGGGTGATATGAGAGCTGAGACACAGAACAATGCAGAAGAGAGCAGGTCGCTGATAAGAGAACAGAGACACAGAACAGTACTGAGATCAGGCTGGGTGATACGAGAGCTGAGACACAGAACAATGCAGAAGAGAGCAGGTCGCTGATAAGAGAACAGAGACACAGAACAGTACTGAGATCAGGCTGGGTGATATGAGAGCTGAGACAGAACAATGCAGAAGAGAGCGGGTAGCTGATAAGAGAACAGAGACACAGAACAGTACTGAGATCAGGCTGGGTGATACGAGAGCTGAGACACAGAACAATGCAGAAGAGAGCAGGTAGCTGATAAGAGAACAGAGACACAGAACAGTACTGAGATCAGGCTGGGTGATATGAGAGCTGAGACACAGAACAGTGCAGAAGAGAGCAGGTCGCTGATAAGAGAACAGAGACACAGAACAGTACTGAGATCAGGCTGGGTGATATGAGAGCTGAGACACAGAACAATGCAGAAGAGAGCAGGTCACTGATAAGAGAACAGAGACACAGAACAGTACTGAGATCAGGCTGGGTGATACGAGAGCTGAGACACAGAACAGTGCAGAAGAGAGCAGGTCGCTGATAAGAGAACAGAGACACAGAACAGTACTGAGATCAGGCTGGGTGATATGAGAGCTGAGACACAGAACAATGCAGAAGAGAGCAGGTCGCTGATAAGAGAACAGAGACACAGAACAGTACTGAGATCAGGCTGGGTGATACGAGAGCTGAGACACAGAACAGTGCAGAAGAGAGCAGGTCACTGATAAGAGAACAGAGACACAGAACAGTACTGAGATCAGGCTGGGTGATACGAGAGCTGAGACACAGAACAGTGCAGAAGAGAGCAGGTAGCTGATAAGAGAACAGAGACACAGAACAGTACTGAGATCAGGCTGGGTGATATGAGAGCTGAGACACAGAACAATGAGGAAGAGAGCGGGTAGCTGATAAGAGAACAGAGACACAGAACAGTACTGAGATCAGGCTGGGTGATATGAGAGCTGAGACACAGAACAGTGCAGAAGAGAGCGGGTAGCTGATAAGAGAACAGAGACACAGAACAGTACTGAGATCAGGCTGGGTGATATGAGAGCTGAGACACAGAACAGTGCAGAAGAGAGCAGGTCGCTGATAAGAGAACAGAGACACAGAACAGTACTGAGATCAGGCTGGGTGATATGAGAGCTGAGACACAGAACAATGCAGAAGAGAGCGGGTAGCTGATAAGAGAACAGAGACACAGAACAGTACTGAGATCAGGCTGGGTGATATGAGAGCTGAGACACAGAACAATGCAGAAGAGAGCAGGTCGCTGATAAGAGAACAGAGACACAAAACAGTACTGAGATCAGGCTGGGTGATACGAGAGCTGAGACACAGAACAGTGCAGAAGAGAGCAGGTCACTGATAAGAGAACAGAGACACAGAACAGTACTGAGATCAGGCTGGGTGATACGAGAGCTGAGACACAGAACAGTGCAGAAGAGAGCAGGTCGCTGATAAGAGAACAGAGACACAGAACAGTACTGAGATCAGGCTGGGTGATATGAGAGCTGAGACACAGAACAATGCAGAAGAGAGCGGGTAGCTGATAAGAGAACAGAGACACAGAACAGTACTGAGATCAGGCTGGGTAATATGAGAGCTGAGACACAGAACAGTGCAGAAGAGAGCGGGTAGCTGATAAGAGAACAGAGACACAGAACAGTACTGAGATCAGGCTGGGTGATATGAGAGCTGAGACACAGAACAGTGCAGAAGAGAGCAGGTAGCTGATAAGAGAACAGAGACACAGAACAGTACTGAGATCAGGCTGGGTGATATGAGAGCCGAGACACAGAACAATGCAGAAGAGAGCAGGTAGCTGATAAGAGAACAGAGACACAGAACAGTACTGAGATCAGGCTGGGTGATATGAGAGCTGAGACACAGAACAATGCAGAAGAGAGCGGGTAGCTGATAAGAGAACAGAGACACAGAACAGTACTGAGATCAGGCTGGGTGATATGAGAGCTGAGACACAGAACAATGCAGAAGAGAGCGGGTAGCTGATAAGAGAACAGAGACACAGAACAGTACTGAGATCAGGCTGGGTGATATGAGAGCTGAGACACAGAACAATGCAGAAGAGAGCAGGTCGCTGATAAGAGAACAGAGACACAGAACAGTACTGAGATCAGGCTGGGTGATATGAGAGCTGAGACACAGAACAATGCAGAAGAGAGCAGGTCGCTGATAAGAGAACAGAGACACAGAACAGTACTGAGATCAGGCTGGGTGATATGAGAGCTGAGACACAGAACAATGCAGAAGAGAGCAGGTCGCTGATAAGAGAACAGAGACACAGAACAGTACTGAGATCAGGCTGGGTGATATGAGAGCTGAGACACAGAACAATGCAGAAGAGAGCAGGTCGCTGATAAGAGAACAGAGACACAGAACAGTACTGAGATCAGGCTGGGTGATACGAGAGCTGAGACACAGAACAATGCAGAAGAGAGCAGGTCGCTGATAAGAGAACAGAGACACAGAACAGTACTGAGATCAGGCTGGGTGATATGAGAGCTGAGACACAGAACAATGCAGAAGAGAGCAGGTAGCTGATAAGAGAACAGAGACACAGAACAGTACTGAGATCAGGCTGGGTGATATGAGAGCTGAGACAGAACAATGCAGACGAGAGCAGGTCGCTGATAAGAGAACAGAGACACAGAACAGTACTGAGATCAGGCTGGGTGATATGAGAGCTGAGACAGAACAATGCAGAAGAGAGCAGGTCGCTGATAAGAGAACAGAGACACAGAATAGTACTGAGATCAGGCTGGGTGATATGAGAGCTGAGACACAGAACAATGCAGAAGAGAGCAGGTCGCTGATAAGAGAACAGAGACACAGAACAGTACTGAGATCAGGCTGGGTGATATGAGAGCTGAGACACAGAACAATGCAGAAGAGAGCAGGTCGCTGATAAGAGAACAGAGACACAGAACAGTACTGAGATCAGGCTGGGTGATACGAGAGCTGAGACACAGAACAATGCAGAAGAGAGCAGGTCGCTGATAAGAGAACAGAGACACAGAACAGTACTGAGATCAGGCTGGGTGATATGAGAGCTGAGACAGAACAATGCAGACGAGAGCAGGTCGCTGATAAGAGAACAGAGACACAGAACAGTACTGAGATCAGGCTGGGTGATATGAGAGCTGAGACAGAACAATGCAGAAGAGAGCAGGTCGCTGATAAGAGAACAGAGACACAGAATAGTACTGAGATCAGGCTGGGTGATATGAGAGCTGAGACACAGAACAATGCAGAAGAGAGCAGGTCGCTGATAAGAGAACAGAGACACAGAACAGTACTGAGATCAGGCTGGGTGATATGAGAGCTGAGATACAGAACAATGCAGAAGAGAGCAGGTTGCTGATAAGATAACAGAGACACAGAACAGTACTGAGATCAGGCTGGGTGATATGAGAGCCGAGACACAGAACAGTGCAGAAGAGAGCAGGTCGCTGATAAGAGAACAGAGACACAGAACAGTACTGAGATCAGGCTGGGTGATATGAGAGCTGAGACACAGAACAATGCAGAAGAGAGCAGGTCGCTGATAAGAGAACAGAGACACAGAACAGTACTGAGATCAGGCTGGGTGATATGAGAGCTGAGACACAGAACAATGCAGAAGAGAGCAGGTCGCTGATAAGAGAACAGAGACACAGAACAGTACTGAGATCAGGCTGGGTGATACGAGAGCTGAGACACAGAACAATGCAGAAGAGAGCAGGTTGCTGATAAGAGAACAGAGACACAGAACAGTACTGAGATCAGGCTGGGTGATATGAGAGCTGAGACAGAACAATGCAGAAGAGAGCGGGTAGCTGATAAGAGAACAGAGACACAGAACAGTACTGAGATCAGGCTGGGTGATACGAGAGCTGAGACACAGAACAATGCAGAAGAGAGCAGGTAGCTGATAAGAGAACAGAGACACAGAACAGTACTGAGATCAGGCTGGGTGATATGAGAGCTGAGACACAGAACAGTGCAGAAGAGAGCAGGTCGCTGATAAGAGAACAGAGACACAGAACAGTACTGAGATCAGGCTGGGTGATATGAGAGCTGAGACACAGAACAATGCAGAAGAGAGCAGGTCACTGATAAGAGAACAGAGACACAGAACAGTACTGAGATCAGGCTGGGTGATACGAGAGCTGAGACACAGAACAGTGCAGAAGAGAGCAGGTCGCTGATAAGAGAACAGAGACACAGAACAGTACTGAGATCAGGCTGGGTGATATGAGAGCTGAGACACAGAACAATGCAGAAGAGAGCAGGTCGCTGATAAGAGAACAGAGACACAGAACAGTACTGAGATCAGGCTGGGTGATACGAGAGCTGAGACACAGAACAGTGCAGAAGAGAGCAGGTCACTGATAAGAGAACAGAGACACAGAACAGTACTGAGATCAGGCTGGGTGATATGAGAGCTGAGACACAGAACAATGCAGAAGAGAGCAGGTCGCTGATAAGAGAACAGAGACACAAAACAGTACTGAGATCAGGCTGGGTGATACGAGAGCTGAGACACAGAACAGTGCAGAAGAGAGCAGGTCACTGATAAGAGAACAGAGACACAGAACAGTACTGAGATCAGGCTGGGTGATACGAGAGCTGAGACACAGAACAGTGCAGAAGAGAGCAGGTCGCTGATAAGAGAACAGAGACACAGAACAGTACTGAGATCAGGCTGGGTGATATGAGAGCTGAGACACAGAACAAAGCAGAAGAGAGCGGGTAGCTGATAAGAGAACAGAGACACAGAACAGTACTGAGATCAGGCTGGGTGATATGAGAGCTGAGACACAGAACAGTGCAGAAGAGAGTGGGTAGCTGATAAGAGAACAGAGACACAGAACAGTACTGAGATCAGGCTGGGTGATATGAGAGCTGAGACACAGAACAGTGCAGAAGAGAGCAGGTAGCTGATAAGAGAACAGAGACACAGAACAGTACTGAGATCAGGCTGGGTGATATGAGAGCCGAGACACAGAACAATGCAGAAGAGAGCAGGTAGCTGATAAGAGAACAGAGACACAGAACAGTACTGAGATCAGGCTGGGTGATACGAGAGCTGAGACACAGAACAATGCAGAAGAGAGCAGGTCGCTGATAAGGGAACAGAGACACAGAACAGTACTGAGATCAGGCTGGGTGATACGAGAGCTGAGACACAGAACAGTGCAGAAGAGAGCAGGTAGCTGATAAGAGAACAGAGACACAGAACAGTACTGAGATCAGGCTGGGTGATATGAGAGCTGAGACACAGAACAGTGCAGAAGAGAGCAGGTAGCTGATAGGGGAACAGAGACACAGAACAGTACTGAGATCAGGCTGGGTGATATGAGAGCTGAGACACAGAACAATGCAGAAGAGCGCGGGTAGCTGATAAGAGAACAGAGACACAGAACAGTACTGAGATCAGGCTGGGTGATATGAGAGCTGAGACACAGTACAGTGCAGAAGAGAGCAGGTAGCTGATAAGAGAACAGAGACACAGAACAGTACTGAGATCAGGCTGGGTGATATGAGAGCTGAGACACAGAACAATGCAGAAGAGAGCGGGTAGCTGATAAGAGAACAGAGACACAGAACAGTACTGAGATCAGGCTGGGTGATATGAGAGCTGAGACACAGAACAATGCAGAAGAGAGCAGGTCGCTGATAAGAGAACAGAGACACAGAACAGTACTGAGATCAGGCTGGGTGATATGAGAGCTGAGACACAGAACAATGCAGAAGAGAGCAGGTCGCTGATAAGAGAACAGAGACACAGAACAGTACTGAGATCAGGCTGGGTGATATGAGAGCCGAGACACAGAACAATGCAGAAGAGAGCAGGTAGCTGATAAGAGAACAGAGACACAGAACAGTACTGAGATCAGGCTGGGTGATATGAGAGCTGAGACACAGAACAATGCAGAAGAGAGCAGGTCGCTGATAAGAGAACAGAGACACAGAACAGTACTGAGATCAGGCTGGGTGATATGAGAGCTGAGACACAGAACAATGCAGAAGAGAGCAGGTCGCTGATAAGAGAACAGAGACACAGAACAGTACTGAGATCAGGCTGGGTGATACGAGAGCTGAGACACAGAACAATGCAGAAGAGAGCAGGTCGCTGATAAGAGAACAGAGACACAGAACAGTACTGAGATCAGGCTGGGTGATATGAGAGCTGAGACACAGAACAATGCAGAAGAGAGCAGGTAGCTGATAAGAGAACAGAGACACAGAACAGTACTGAGATCAGGCTGGGTGATATGAGAGCTGAGACACAGAGCAATGCAGAAGAGAGCGGGTAGCTGATAAGAGAACAGAGACACAGAACAATACTGAGATCAGGCTGGGTGATATGAGAGCTGAGACACAGAACAATGCAGAATAGAGCAGGTAGCTGATAAGAGAACAGAGACACAGAACAGTACTGAGATCAGGCTGGGTGATATGAGAGCTGAGACACAGAACAATGCAGAAGAGAGCAGGTAGCTGATAAGGGAACAGAGACACAGAACAGTACTGAGATCAGGCTGGGTGATATGAGAGCTGAGACACAGAACAGTGCAGAAGAGAGCTGGTAGCTGATAAGAGAACAGAGACACAGAACAGAACTGAGATCAGGCTGGGTGATATGAGAGCTGAGACACAGAACAATGCAGTAGAGAGCAGGTAGCTGATAAGAGAACAGAGACACAGAACAGTACTGAGATCTGGCTGGGTGATACGAGAGCTGAGACACAGAACAATGCAGAAGAGAGCAGGTCGCTGATAAGAGAACAGAGACACAGAACAGTACTGAGATCAGGCTGGGTGATATGAGAGCTGAGACACAGAACAATGCAGATGAGAGCAGGTCGCTGATAAGAGAACAGAGACACAGAACAGTACTGAGATCAGGCTGGGTGATATGAGAGCTGAGACACAGAACAATGCAGAAGAGAGCAGGTAGCTGATAAGGGAACAGAGACACAGAACAGTACTGAGATCAGGCTGGGTGATATGAGAGCTGAGACACAGAACAGTGCAGAAGAGAGCAGGTCGCTGATAAGAGAACAGAGACACAGAACAGTACTGAGATCAGGCTGGGTGATATGAGAGCTGAGACACAGAACAATGCAGAAGAGAGCGGGTAGCTGATAAGAGAACAGAGACACAGAACAGTACTGAGATCAGGCTGGGTGATATGAGAGCCGAGACACAGAACAATGCAGAAGAGAGCAGGTAGCTGATAAGAGAACAGAGACACAGAACAGTACTGAGATCAGGCTGGGTGATATGAGAGCTGAGACACAGAACAGTGCAGAAGAGATCAGGTCGCTGATAAGAGAACAGAGACACAGAACAGTACTGAGATCAGGCTGGGTGATATGAGAGCTGAGACACAGAACAGTGCAGAAGAGAGCAGGTAGCTGATAAGAGAACAGAGACACAGAACAGTACTGAGATCAGGCTGGGTGATATGAGAGCTGAGACACAGAATAGTGCAGAAGAGAGCAGGTAGCTGATAAGAGAACAGAGACACAGAACAGTACTGAGATCAGGCTGGGTGATATGAGAGCTGAGACACAGAACAGTGCAGAAGAGAGCAGGTCGCTGATAAGAGAACAGAGACACAGAACAGTACTGAGATCAGGATGGATAATATGTGTCACAGGGCAATGCAGAGGACAGTTTGGGCAAATGAAAACCTGGACTGCAAGTGAGTTGATCTTCATACTGTACGGGAAGCTTACCAGATGTTACAGAAAGGAGGCACAAAACAAAACATAGGTCAAGGACAGGATAGCTGGTTTCTCACGAACACATGCAAATTAGCGCAGATGTGGTCACACCTACTGGAGGTAGGGAAGACACATGACGGATGAGGACTCTGCTCTGCAGAACTTACAATCTATTTGAAGGGCAGACAGACAGGGGTGACCCAGATGGGAGAGACAATGTAGGGGGACCTCAGAGGGTGGGTTTGGATGAAAGCTGCAATGCTATAATAAAGAAATGGGTTCAGTAAGAAAAACATTCTGCAGTAGCAGCAGAAAGAGACAGATTCCCAACACTACTATCAAAAAATTGTGAAGATCTTATGGTGCGCTATAGCTGCCTAATGACTTTTCAGTGAAACCAGGTGTCACCGCACACCCCAACATAAAATGTAAGAAAAGAAATGTCACCACTGAAGATTTTTTGGTGACATTTCTTTTCTTAGATTCCCAACACTGCAAAGTATAAATATGTAAGTTTTGCATTTTCATTCAATTAATTAAAATAAAAAAACACAGAAAATACTGGGCATTATGCTGCTGTCACACTATTAATGCCAGGTCCACCATTCGCTCAGGGCCGTCATACGGCGAACACTACCCTGTGCTGTTCTGCATAGTTTATACAATAACTGTCCCATTCCCCATGTCTTTCTGTGACTGAATTTGCTCCATGAGGCCCACGCTTGATGACGATCGTTACACCGCCCACTGTTTACATTTCAAATAAAGACTTTTCTGTTATTCTGCCTTTAATGCAGCATCACCACATTCCCAGCCCCGCTGATACATACCGCGCAGTATCTAATTAACGCCAGGACTGGCTTGTTGTATATAAGCTGTATTCCCCGTACGCCAATATTACACCAGCACAAATAGCTCCCAAGTCGCAGCCATTAATACCGTTTCTTTTTAATTTTACCCAGCGCGCGCTGAGAGGGACATAACAAAATGTCACAGATATTTTTTTCCACCACATAAAATGCTCCCCTTATGCGTCACATGTATTAATAATGAACAATACACAGTATCTGTGTGGATTACACTGAGGTTTCCTTACATCTCGTGCGTTTCCCAGAGTAATTATATATAACGAGCCGGAGACCGGCACAGAATAAGCCAAGGATCTATCTAGGTGTTTGAAGAAAAAAAAAATGTTAATTTCTTCGTAGTTCCTCTAGTTTAATGAGTTGAGCAGTGAGAGATGGGTCTATTAGATTGACGTGCAGATTTTATTTTGTGGTGATCCCCCGTAGGCGAGAAATGCAATAAACAATACTTGTAATTACCATTAGGTCTGTTTACAGATTGGTGATCCCTTCGGAACAAGCCGGGATATTAATAATTAAAGATTTATTAGTGGTGACTGAAATTATATTTCACAGTCCCTGACGTACACTCTGCTAAAGATAATTCAATCTGGAGGCTACATATTATCAGAATAAATGGTGGAGGGTACAGCAGGACTGGGCTTCAGACTTAGCCGAATTACCTTGATGGGTATGTCAGTCAATATCAGCTCGTTTGTTTTTTGCATACAGTAGGTCGTGCTTTATGACCTGAAGGTTACTTGCTTTGTGACATGATTTCATTTACAATCACATCTTGATTAACTTTGTCAGGTTATGCTTAACCTCTTCATGGATGAATAAAGGGTGTTGTTATTGTAGGTCTCTGGGCATAGGCCACTTAGGCAAATGCCTAGGGTGCCACTTCTCCAGGGTGGGGCGGCCAGCAGTTTTAGTGGTTGGAGTGGCTGCAATTTAAGGGGAAGGTAAAGAAGAAAATGCTGGTGCACACTGTAAGCACTAGGGGGTAAATTTACTAAAATCTTCAGGTATTATCTTCTAGAAGGTGCCAGATAAATGAGAAGTAAAATATGGTTGGTTGCTATGGGCAACATCCCATCTTAAATTGAAATCCCATTTTAGTAAATTTACCCCTAAGGGCTAAATTAGCGCAAATTACCGCTTTCACAGATTTTGTGGCTTTTTTTGCTTCGAAAATGGGCTCCCGCGATTCACTTATTCAATTGCAAATTTGCAAAAACGAGATTACCACGAAAATTGTTGCCAGCAGTGAAAAGTGAAAAAATTGGTAAGTCTGTCTGCACCCCCCTAAAAAAGCTAAAATACTGTAACTTTGGATAACAGTATAGAATTGTATTATTGGTTATAATAAAAGCATTTTGGGTACTTAAATTGGGTCAAATGGCTGTTATATGCATTTTTTTTAAAGTGAAAAAATTATAGAAAGCAAGTGTTTTTCATCAAAATAAGTGCTAAAATTAAATAGGAGGTACATAAAAATGAGTATACGTACTGTATATATTTGGGTCATTTAATGCCACCTTGAAAAACGTAAAAAAAAATGATTACTCTCACCTGCAAGCATAAATAGACTTGTTGTACCCCAATTTCCTTCATTTTGCACTTTTTCACCCTAAATATGACCTCATTAGCCATCCAGGGGGTATCCCAGAGGTTCTGAACCAAATCCGAAATTTTTTACTTGAATTAGGGATTTTTCCCAACTTTTCACCTGCTCACCTTTTCACCTGCTGGTGGTGAAATTAAATTTGCTGTAAAATTCCCACAAATCTGTTTTTGCAGACAATCTAAATGTATTGTTTTTAAAACGAAAACGGCTTTTTGTGGCTAATTGAATTTGGCCCTAAGAATATTAAAAACTAAAAATAATGAATAATAATTAATAAACTCTACAATTAACAGCGTAAAAATGAGGTTATTAGCACATGTTTGGCCAAAAATGTGCACTCATCCACCACATCAAGGTGAAACTCATCAGATGGGTCCCTAACTAATACTAACACGTTAAATCAATTTATCAAGGGCTTTCCTATAATAGCACCCATTCTAATATGCAGACAGCAATGCACTAACCCTTTAGTGAATAATATCACCCAAGGGCAGAAGGGAGGGGTGCTTGCTAATACCAAGCAGAAGGCTTTCAAGTGTACATAATATATACACAAATCTAAAGGAAAATAGGGGTGACTTGAACTGCACACCCTGATTTTAAACATACTAGCTTGGGCGACAATGGTCAGCGTGGTGTGGGAACAATTAAGGCCAAATTCCGCCATCGAATCAAGCAAAATTTCAAAGCCATAAGTAGAACAAATTTAGCTGATCTCCACTACAATCATGGATGTAGCCCTGCTTTAGAGGGATGACAATATCATTGGTGGTGACAACATCAATCTACGGTAGAATACAAGAAAGTCATGTAAGGCTCTCATCTAATAATGACACAACCTCTTCCATCGGGGTTGACACAGTGTTGGTGAATCTCTCAGCCAACTATAAAGCAACTCCGGCTCTCTGCACCTTTAAACAATATTAAGAGGTCACCTTTCCCACACAAAAAAAAGTAGTGTAATATGAAGACGGCGTTACATATCTTTCTTTTTTACTTGGAAGAGTAAATCTATGTCTCCTGTCAAACATCCCAATATCTTGTTTGGCTCAGCTGCAAAACGCTCTGATGGAGAGTCTCGGCTATGTGAGTAATGGTGCTCCTCGGCTGGCCTGTCTTTCCCATTTTTCAGTTTTCTGCAATTCTTTACAATGTCCCTGACAAACCTATTTGTTCAGAGCTCTGTTCTGGATTTCTGTTTCCTGGTAATAAAACCATTCCTCGGATCCTCTACAGCACATGTTGGAAAAAGGTGACAAATGTGCGACTATACGTGGCATACACAAAATAGCGCATCAAGTTGGTTGCAACCATGGGATGGCAACCTTTTTTGTGTTGTGATGGGAGGAGCTATGAGGCAGAGAGCAGTCTGGTGCAATCCTTGCTGAATGTGGGCTAGATGCCCCTCATCATCCACATCAGGCCTATTTTCATAAAGAATCGAAAAATGAATTTGAAAGAATCAGAATCAGTTTTATTGGCCTGGTGTACTTGCGTATACTAGGAATTTGTCTTCGGTTTGCTATACAACAGATAGGCAGGTTGGGGGGGGGGGGGGACAAGTAAAGTTATACAGATAGGTATATTGTAGGGACACAAGTGAGTTACATGTTCAGTCCAATGTTCAGGAGTTCAGCAGGCGGACCGCTTGGGGAAAGAAACTTTTGAGGCTTCTGGTGGACCTGGCGGGGACTGCCCTGTAACGCCTGCCTGAAGGAAGCAAGTTAAACATGCTGTGGCCGGGAGCTGGTCCTTTACTATCTTCGTTGCCTGCTTTTTAGCTCTGGACAGGTACAAGTCCTGGACTGAGGAAATGTGAGCCCCGATGATCTTCTCTGTGGTTCTGACCACCTTTTGGAGCCTGCATCTGTCCCTCGCGCTGGCGGAGCTGTACCATACGAGTATCGTGGAGCACAGTACTGACTTCACAATCGCGGAGTAGAAGAGGAGGAGAAGCTTCTGTGGGATGTTGAACTTCCTTAGTTATATACAAAAGATTGGCGCTCTACAATACACACACTATATGTGGTTGGATTCAGACGGCGGCTCACCAGTTGTGGGCGGGCTGCCCCAACAATGGATCAAAGTAAGTCTCCTTTTTATAATCATTTCAGCTCGTGGACGCACGGCTGATTTTCATGAAGCATTAATGCAGCCCTAACTAGGGTTTATTAAAGGTTTTTTATTCATATTTGTTTAGGAGATATGGCAGTCTCGTTTACATTTATATAATATCAATTGTTTATTCTTAGGCTAGTTCATGTATTGCATTTTTATGTGGATGACATATTAATATTTTAAATAAAACAATATATTGGATTCATTCTGCGCTCCCACTCTTTCTTTTTTCACACGAACTTCCTTAGTTGCCTGAGGAAGAACAACCTCTGCTGCGCTTTCCTGACAATGGCATCAGCGTTGGACCCCCATTTAAGGTCCCGGGAGATTGTGGACCCTAGGAACTTGAAGGAGTCCACTAGCGATACCACTCCCAGTGACAATTGAATTTCCTAGCAGAGGAGCCTGGATAAGACAAGACATACTGTAAATAGATTACACTGTGATACTCGGGTGTGGTTCATCAAATCGACAGTATCTAGGTCGACAATGTTTAGGTCGACCACTATAGGTCAACAGTCACTAGGTCAACATGGATGGAAGGTCGACAGGGTTTCTAGGTCGACATGTGCTAAGTCGACAGGTCTAAAGGTCGACATGAGGAATTTTTTTTTGTGTGTCGTGTTCTTCGTAGAGTGACCGGGATCCCAAATTAGTGCACCGCGTTCGCTCGCCATGCTTCCGGCATGGTGCCTTCGCTCCGCTACCGCTTCGCTCGGCACACTTTACCATTCCAATCGTAGTCCACGTGGATCGTTAAGTATGAAAAAATTTTAAAAAAGAAAAAAAATTGAAAAACTCATGTCGACCTTTAGACCTGTCGACCTAGCACATGTCGACCTAGAAACCCTGTCGACCTTCCATCCATGTTGACCTAGTGACTGTCGACCTATAGTGGTCGACCTAAACATTGTCGACCTAGATACTGTCGATCTTCAGACCGGATCCGTGATACTCTGCTCTATGAAAGCAAGAGAATCCTGGTTTCAACTCTCATTTTATGATTTTTAAAAAACTAATGCCAACCTCAAACATTATCTAACAATCATTTCACTTACATAGATACAGCAAAGGCTAAAGTCCTAAAATCTCAATTCCCTCTAGATTTTAACTAGAGATGTCTGAGTTCGGATTTACTCAGATTTCCCCAGATTTACTCGGATCTCAAAAAAGGCATCTTATTGGCTATGGATAGTAGAGATGAGCGGGTTCGGTTTCTCTGAATCCGAACCCGCCCGAACTTCATGGTTTTTATCACGGGTCCGAGCAGACTCGGATCCTCCCGCCTTGCTCGGTTAACCCGAGCGCGCCCGAACGTCATCATGACGCTGTCGGATTCTCGCGAGACTCGGATTCTATATAAGGAGCCGCGCGTCGCCGCCATTTTCACACGTGCATTGAGATTGATAGTGAGAGGACGTGGCTGGCGTCCTCTCCATTTAGATTATAAGAGAGAGAGATTTACTGGAGCTTAGGACTAGGAGGAGTACTGTAGAAGTGTAGAGAGTGCAGAGAGTTTACTAGTGAGTGACCACCAGACAGTGCAGTTTATTTAATATATCCGTTCTCTGCCTGAAAAAAGCGATACACACAGTGACTCAGTCACATACCATATCTGTGTGCACTGCTCAGGCTCAGCCCAGTGTGCTGCATCATCTATATATATTATATATCTGTCTGACTGCTCAGCTCACACAGCTTATAATTGTGGGGGAGACTGGGGAGCACTGCAGTGCCAGTTATAGGTTATAGCAGAAGCCAGGAGTACATAATATTATATAGTGAGTGACCACCAGACAGTGCAGTTTATTTAATATATCCGTTCTCTGCCTGAAAAAAGCGATACACACAGTGACTCAGTCACATACCATATCTGTGTGCACTGCTCAGGCTCAGCCCAGTGTGCTGCATCATCTATATATATTATATATCTGTCTGACTGCTCAGCTCACACAGCTTATAATTGTGGGGGAGACTGGGGAGCACTGCAGTGCCAGTTATAGGTTATAGCAGGAGCCAGGAGAACATAATATTATATTAAAATTAAACAGTGCACACTTTTGCTGCAGGAGTGCCACTGCCAGTGTGACTGACCAGTGACCTGACCACACTGACCACCAGTATAGTTAGTAGTATACTTATATTGTGATTGCCTGAAAAAGTTAAACACTCGTCGTGTGACTTCACTTGTGTGTTGTTGTTTTTTTTATTCTATAAAAATAAAACTCATTCTGCTGACAGACAGTGTCCAGCAGGTCCGTCATTATATAATATATAATATATACCTGTCCGGCTGCAGTAGTGATATATATATATTTTTTATATCATTTATCATCCAGTCGCAGCAGACACAGTACGGTAGTTCACGGCTGTGGCTACCTCTGTGTCTGCACTCGGCAGGCAGTCCGTCCATAATTGAATACCACCTAACCGTGGTTTTTTTTTCTTCTTTATACATACATACTACTACGACATCTCTTTATCAACCAGTCTATATTAGCAGCAGACACAGTACAGTACGGTAGTTCACGGCTGTGGCTACCTCTGTGTCTGCACTCGGCAGGCAGTCCGTCCATAATTGTATACCACCTAACCTTTTTCTTTGCATCATGTGCTGATTGGGGAGGGTTTTTTGGAAGGGACATCCTGCGTGACACTGCAGTGCCACTCCTAAATGGGCCCGGTGTTTGTGTCGGCCACTAGGGTCGCTAATCTTACTCACACAGTCAGCTACCTCATTGCGCCTCTTTTTTTCTTTGCGTCATGTGCTGTTTGGGGAGGGTTTTTTGGAAGGGACATCCTGTGTGACACTGCAGTGCCACTCCTAGATGGGCCCGGTGTTTGTGTCGGCCACTAGGGTCGCTAATCTTACTCACACAGCTACCTTATTGCGCCTCTTTTTTTCTTTGCGTCATGTGCTGTTTGGGGAGGGTTTTTTGGAAGGGACATCCTGCGTGACACTGCAGTGCCACTCCTAGATGGGCCCGGTGTTTGTGTCGGCCACTAGGGTCGCTAATCTTACTCACACAGCTACCTCATTGCGCCTCTTTTTTTCTTTGCGTCATGTGCTGTTTGGGGAGGGTTTTTTGGAAGGGCCATCCTGCGTGACACTGCAGTGCCACTCCTAGATGGGCCCGGTGTTTGTGTCGGCCACTAGGGTCGCTAATCTTACTCACACAGCTACCTCATTGCGCCTCTTTTTTTCTTTGCGTCATGTGCTGTTTGGGGAGGGTTTTTTGGAAGGGACATCCTGCGTGACACTGCAGTGCCACTCCTAGATGGGCCCGGTGTTTGTGTCGGCCACTAGGGTCGCTTATCTTACTCACACAGCGACCTCGGTGCAAATTTTAGGACTAAAAATAATATTGTGAGGTGTGAGGTATTCAGAATAGACTGAAAATGAGTGTAAATTATGGTTTTTGAGGTTAATAATACTTTGGGATCAAAATGACCCCCAAATTCTATGATTTAAGCTGTTTTTTAGTGTTTTTTGAAAAAAACACCCGAATCCAAAACACACCCCAATCCGACAAAAAAAATTCGGTGAGGTTTTGCCAAAACGCGTTCGAACCCAAAACACGGCCGCGGAACCGAACCCAAAACCAAAACACAAAACCCGAAAAATTTCAGGCGCTCATCTCTAAATTGGATAGTCAATAAAATAAATCTGGATAAATCCAAACTTGTGCTATTTTTGGCAAAAATAACAGAGTAAATTCGAACCTGCTCATATCTAATTTTAACCATACAGATGTGTCTCATAAACAGTAACTGTAGGTCCACTTGGCACATCAGGGACCTTGCAACTTAGCCGCAGCAAGTGTCCTTGTTTCAAAAGTTGCATGTTTTTCACATCACTAAATACTGCAAAAGACAACAAAGCCACATTACTAGTTTACCACTAGCGCTTATGGTGTTTGTACATATGTGTGCGACTAAGTCACAAATTTATGTAAAAAAGCTTCTGATACAAGTGGCTTTGGCTAATACTTATACCATAAAGTATGCTACTCTACCCATGTCGGAGTGTTGAAAGCCTCTTGTGCTGGATGTGGATCTAAAGATTTATTTATTTATTTATTTATTTATTAGCAGTTTCTTATATAGCGCAGCATATTCCGTTGCGCTTTACAATTAGAACAACAATTATAGAACAAAACTGGGCAAAGACAGACAGACAGAGGTAGGAAGGCCCTGCTCGCAAGCTTACAATCTAAAGATGCTAGTTACTTGAGGATACAAACCATATCCAGTTTGTAATTGTATAGCCATCTGACTAATGTATTAATTTCCATGGGTCCATTCTTGTTTCATAGTACCCTCATACTGAACCCACTTGAAAAAAAAAAACCCAGAAGACGAAGGAGTTGCCTGCAAAGAGTTGGACAGTAATGGAAGACAAATGAATGTACGAGTTCACCAAAACAAAAGTTATAGTGTAGGATGCACCAAGAGTAAAGAAACTGAAAAATGGTACAGAATGGTAAGATGTGACCCAGGAGGACGCATTGCTCTGTAGACCTAGGGAGTAAAGGTTGTGTAGGTGAAATGCGTTGGCCCACTATTTCAAAAGCATATCATAAATCAGATGAGGGCAGTCTTGGAGGAATGGAGAGGGGGAAACCAATAGGACGCAATATGCATTTCTATGACTGGACCGCTCCTATCCGTATGCTTAGCTCGATAGCCTCCATCATTATCACTCCACACTTGCACCGGCCCTGAGACACCTGAAATCATGAGTATATATGAAACTCTGCAAGGGCCGCAATTCCGTTGCCACGTCCTCACCACCTAAACCTACAAATGCCAGTCGTCAAAGGCAACTTTATTACTGGAGTCTAATAATATTGTTGCTTTACTGTAGACACCTGCCTTTCCCTAGCCAGACACAATTATTATTCTGCTATTAATCAGCTTTTAAAACTGACAAATTAGTGCCCCCAAAAAAGAAGAATACAAAGGCATAAGAACAAACTGTTTGTTTAGAAATTCCTGAGGAGAGTCTAGGGGTGTCCACGTTAGCTATATGTGAGTCTGACATTTCTGACATTGTACTCAAAGAGAAGCCTCCTTCTACCATTTCTGCATCCTCAGCAAATGTGGGGATGAGCAGTACAAGTAAAGATGGTGGCATAGAATTTGTGGATGCAACTGTGGAAGTACAATAGGATGAGGAGGATATTTGTGTATCAAAGTAAGTCAGCCATCAGTGGCAGCAGTTTTTGCCCATGATAAAAAGAAGGCCATTGTCATGCCTGGTCATAAGACCAAAAAAGCCACCTCTTGTGTGTAGAATATTTTTTTCCCAAATCCTGCCAACATTTGTAAAGGATTCTGTACCATTTGGGAGGCCAAAGTTAGTAGAGGTAGGGACGATAACCATCTAGGCACTTCCTCCTTGTTACATCATTTGCAGCGAGTCCATGCAAGTTATTTATCAAAATCTGGAAAAAAAAACCTGTAAAATAATACAAAGCAGTGCATATCAGCTATCAGCAGTTTGGACCAGCACATGTAATCTCCAAC
The DNA here is from genome assembly GCF_028390025.1 of Pseudophryne corroboree. Lineage (NCBI taxonomy): Eukaryota > Metazoa > Chordata > Amphibia > Anura > Myobatrachidae > Pseudophryne > Pseudophryne corroboree. The sequence goes on along the minus strand of NC_086454.1, from coordinate 355,972,225 downwards.
ATCCTCATCATCAATCTCCTCATTCTTGATCAGAGGTAGTTTTTCCAATAAAATGGTTTGTGGGGGGGGGCAAACAAACCAAGCACTTCAGCCATAAAAGTGTCAGCCCCTGTAACTGAAGTGCTTGGTTTGTTAAACTGTGCATGTCCTTTTTAACATATAACGTAAGGGTGAGTGGGAGGAAGCAATTCCATCTTGTACCACTTGTGCACTAGATTAAGGAGAAAAAACATGGTACAGTTGTATCCCTCATACTCAAACTCTCTGGTGCACCTCATAAATGTACTACAGGGGTATGTTATACAAGTGGTATGCTCAGCCTCCTAATATTTGTTAGTGTAAGATAGGCTGATTTGGAGTTTCCAGCTCTGTAGTGCAACTATTAATTTGCTTGGCTTCTTTTTTCAATCCTTGACTATTAAAATTGCATTCCTTCTCTTTTAAAAATACAGTTTCTATATTGAACAAATCATTTTAAATCAAATAATTAATTAATCAGTTCATCAATCAATTGACCAATCCTTTACCTACCTACCACAACATACTCCACCTCCATTTTCCTGTACTGACCTGGGGCCTCTTCTTGATTTATGAAAACATTATTTTTATTCGTCTATGGGGTTGTATAGTTTATCAGTGTCGGACTGGGGTAAGAAGGGCCCACCGGGGTAATGCAGTGGTAGGGGCCCTTGCTTATGGGTGTGGCCGGGCAATAGTGGAGGTGTGGCCAACCACAACAGAGACCCCGCTAACTGTAAAAGAGTGCATGGACTGGGCCCATAGTCCTGTGCAGCATAAGGTAACATATATATAATGTGTAATTAAAGTGCACTAGGATACAGTTTGGAACCTATTTCCTAGAGGAGGAGGTGGGCCCACAGGTAGTGGGGCCCACCAGTGGTTTCCCATGTTCCCCTGTGGGCCAGTCCGATCCTGTAGTTTATTAAACTGCCATCCTGTCTGCCACTGCTGTGCTGCTATGTTTCATACAGTAGATGTGCTATATTCTTTTAAACTGCGATGTGTTTGTGCCGCTGCTCTGTCGCTTCGTTTACCCAGCCAGCCTTAGAGGTGGTCAAAGAGGTGGTCAAATTGACTGGAAATTAATATTATCAATAATACTGTAGGAACAAAATCAGGCCCAAATTACATGATTTTAGCTGTTTTTAGCTGATCCTCCGTCACAGCTCTGACTCTGAACGCATGCACAGTGCAACATGGCCACATGCACAGAAGAAAATAATTGCTCCCCTACATCCAGCATTACCACTGGCTCTCAACTAAGAATCGGCCCCTGTATGTTACTTATTTGCAGTGCTTAGGAGATAAAAGGTGCTGGTATTCACTAAATGTTACAAGTTGCTATGCAGCATATCGACATTGAGCTCATCAAAATTCAGCATATCAACACTGAGCAAAATGTTCTTGGTGATTCAATGGTGGCATACTGCATCTCTAGCGGGGTCTTCATGGTCTGCCAGTCAGCTGATAGTGACTTTGTGCTGATTCTGCAGCAATTTCATTGGTGAGTATCGCTAACCACTAACCTATGATAAATGCCGACATGACTGCGTCACTATTACAGCTGTCCTTTACTGTATAAATCATTCCTAAGTAGCTTATAACTTTCCACTGTAATAATAATAATAATGTTTTTATTTAGCATTGTTCACCTAACAGGATTCGTGCTGCTTTACATTTGAAAAAAAAACAACAACACAACAACCACAAGAGACAAGATAAGCATAACAGAAAAGAGAACTAAGCATTTGGGATGTATTTGTTTAGGGACTATAGGGAAATTAGCGAAACGCGTGAGTAACAGGAAAGTCTTGAGTCTGTTTTTGAGGTGGGGGCCTCTCGAACTGTGCGTGGCAGAGATTTGAAACCCCAAAGCTTACAGCTCGACCCCCAGATGAATTCAAGGACATTCTTGGTACTCCTAATAATCCTTCATCTGCAGATTGCAGTGATCGAGAGGGGCACTAAGGGATCAGAAGCTGCTTCAGGAACCATGGACGCTGGTCATGTAGGGCTTTGAACAGAGGCAGAATTAAAGGTCAGGCTCTCTGGGCGGCACCGCTGCGTCGGTATCCTGCACCAGCACCATCAGTACAGTACCCTGCAGCCAGGAAAGGTACCCTGCAGCCAGGATCTCTGCTGCAACACCATCGAAGCATCCTTTGAATGCTCCAGATAGACACCCTGCAGTCTGTACAGCCAACTGGAGTGTCCTCAGGATACACTGGTACTTACCACCAGTGCTGGCAGTCCCACCCACCGTGATATGATGCTGTGCGCTCAGGGTGCATGACCGGAACAGGGTGCATTTGAGCCCTGTTATGGCACTGGTGACAGGATCATCAGCTGCTCTGATGCCGGGAGGGCTGAGGCAGAGCCGCCCAGTAACTGGGACAGGTGGCTCTGCATAAACACAGCCCAGCTGGCTCCGTCCCTTTTATAATGACCGGGAAGCTGAAGCCTCCAGAACCCAGCAGGCAGCCCCAATAAATTTTCTCTGAATTAGGCCCCAGATATACCTCAGGTAAAAGAATGAGGATTTCATTGTGGCTCAGAGCTGACATTTAAGTGTGAAGTTACCATCCAGGACAACACCAAGGTTCCGCACATGTTCCGCGTTTTGCAGTTCTGAACCCCCAGCTTGTAGCGTCGGTTAATTCAGAGCAATTCAGTCTTCCCTTATAGCTGTGTTCCAAAACAGAGAATAATAATGGTGGTCATTCAGACCTGATCGCACGCTAGGATTTTTCGCTGTGCTGCGATCAGGTCAGAACTGCGCATGCGTATGCACCGCAATGCCCAGGTGTGTCGCTCGGGTACAGAGCGGGTCGTTGCTGTGCAATGGGTTTTATGAAGAATCCATTCGCACAGCCGATCGCAAGGAGACTGACAGGAAGAGGGCGTTTGTGGGTGGCAACTGACCGTTTTCTGGGAGTGGTTGGAAAAACGCAGGCGTGTCCAGGCGTTTGCAGGGCGGGTGTCTGACGTTAATTCCGTCCCCGGACAGGCTGAAGTGATCGCAGCGGCTGAGTAAGTCCTGAGCAACTCAGACACTGCACAAAGTTTTTTTGTACCGCTCGGCTGCACATGCGATCGCACACTTGCACAGCTAAAATACACTCCCCTGTGGGCGGCGACTATCTGATCGCAGGACTGCAAAAAACAGCTAGCGAGCAATCAGGTCTGAATGACCCCCAATAACAACACATAACATGAACGATGGAAGAAAACTGCTGAAATCTTGACTGAGCCGGTGATTTATAAAGCTACATCCCGTCCATCTGGCGCTGCAGTGGTCAACTGAAGCATTCAACAGCTTGGCTCCGCGGAAGGGATTTTGTTTGTAAAACGCAACAGTTAATTAAACATGAATTGTACACAGCGGGTCGTGTTAGCTGGCAAGGTTCACAGTAACCACACTTTACCATCTCTTTGGGGCTTCGTTTACAGGACCATAGTTCCAGGACGGTGTCTGCCATGTACCAGGGGAAGGGAAAAGTGCACCACAAAAAGATTGAACAAAAAAAAAAACTATTCCCATCTGCAATGTGACATTAATTACCAGAGACATATCTGAATGCCGGCTGCTCGGAGCGCTGTGAAAGCTGGAATTTATAATGTCTCCTGTGACACTCTGTCAGGATCACAAACATGTTCGTGTCTGTGGCACACAGATGCGTATTGTGCCCAGATAGAAAGGATCCAAAGGTATTTTATCTTATTTTGAAACTAAAAAACTATATATATTTTTTCATTTGTGTCCCCCCTCCTCCCCTCCCTCCCCCACGGCGAGAGAGATAAAAATAAAAGAAAATCAAACTCAAGTGCAGAATTTCTTTGCCTGGCACCAGCATTTGGGGAATTAAATGACATTTTATACCATCTCGAGTCTCATAAAAGGTTCATAGCGCTAGACTTCCGTTATTCTGTAGAAGAGAAATATGGTTTGACTGAGTTAGACTTTGCAAACTTCCTTGATTGCGAGCTGAGGGTTTATGAAGTCTTGAATATTTACTGTCCCCCCCTAATAAGGAACATGACAGGAGGCCACTAGACCAGACTAAGGGGTTCATTTAGATCTGATTGCTGCTCTGCATTTTCGCACAACGGGCGATCAGGTCCTAACGGCGCATGTGTATGCACCGCAATGCGCATGCGTGACGGACAACGACAAAGGGCATCGCCGGACAGCGACGGGATGGTGCAAAAAAATCTATCGCATGGGCGTTTACAAGGTGATTGACAGGAAGAAGCCATTTGTGGGTGGTAACTGACCATTTACAGGGAGTATTCGGAAAAACGCAGGCGTGTCCAAGCGTTTTCAGGGAGGGTGTCTGACGTCAGCTCCGACCCGATCAGCCTGTTCTCATCGCACTGGAGGAGTAAGGCCTGGGCTGCGCAGAGACGGCACAAAGTGGATTTTTGCAGCTCGGAGTACACATAGGATCACACAGTTGCACGGCGAATTTACAGTTCTCCTGGAGGCGGCGACTATCTGATCGCAGGATAGCAAAATGGGCAGCCCAGGCCACCCATCAGATCTGAATTACCCCCAGGGCTACATAAGTTCTACAGATCGGCAGGAGCTGCTCTTGCATTAATTCGGCTTCATATGGAAAATATTTGGCTTCAGAATTGTCTTAACTGGAAGTCTGGGGGGGGGGGGGGTTTCATGCACAGGTTCAAAAAATCTCAAAAACTTCTCACCCCAGCGTTAGTGTGATGATATTCTCCGTATATTTCCACGTGGAGAGAAAGAGAAAAGCATATTGAATGCAGTCGGTATTATCAGCTCTCTACCATGTAATACGGTGTATTTGTTTACATTCTTGTTGCTATTACGTATCAGTTGTGCAATGTGTTATATTCCATTTGTGCTTCTTTATGGTTTCTTTGTTGATACTGTTGTTTGTTTCCCTTCTGTTCTGTTTTGTGACGTTATCCATCATGTTCTGTATTTTACTTGCTGTTTGTTGCTTTTAATATAAGCGTCACATATGACTCATTTTTGATGTTTACAGATGGCTTTTGTAGCCGTATCTTTTAAATGATTATTAGTTAATAAGAACAGCAAATGTTGTATATTGTATTGTGGTTCTACTTGTTACATGATTTACTGGATATTGCCGGAGTTCTAGAGACAAAAACAGAATAATCAATTTAGACAATTATGTAGAGCTGATATTTCCCAGATAGGCCGTCGTTTACATGGCAGCGTTGGCTAATGAGCCCCACAGTAAACAGGAAAAGTACATTTTACAAGCAGATTAGAGGTTGTTTGCTTGTGGATACAAATGAATGACATTTTCATTACTGTTTCAATGAAATTTGTTACACCGGAAAAATTAGCGTTGAAGTGTTTGCACTTTGCAGTCTTACCCTAATCACACCGCAGACAGCGATAAAGTGATCATCTCCACCCCAACTCCACAAATAGGCATGGCAGTAAGGAGCTGATTGGCTGGTACTTTATCTCTTTCCACTTTACCACTCTCCAAGGCTTAGTACATCTCCCCCCATACCCAATTCAGTTGCTTCTCCAGTTGCGGCAGTAGGGGATGCTCACAAGTTGATCAGTTTAAGGGAGAACATGGTAGTTTTGCGCACATCAGATTGTTGTCTGAAAGTGTAAATACGCCATCTTTCTTGCACCAAGCATATTCTGGCATATTCGATGATGGTGACCACAAGTATCAAACCAAGTTTACAGGTACATGGCACGAAATATCTCGAGGCGACCAGGAAAAATTGGATACTAATTTAATTTCCACCTTCGATCACTTCTGCCGACTTATGCAGCGCCATTGGCGCAATCTGCTTTATAGCCCTGATTTCGAGAGGTATACAGTATTGATGTTGAATGCAGTGTAGTGTTTTTCTGCTCCATCGTTTTAAGCCACACTGCGCACATGCTGCGATGGTCTTGCGACAGTTAGGACTTATTTGCAAAGCGACTGACAGTCACAGGGACCATTTTTGGGGTCATGTCACAGCTTGCAAGTGCAAACCAGTACACGGTTAACAGAGCCGGCCCTAACCAATATGATGCCCTAGGATAGATTTTGGCTGGTGCCCCCTAGCACCGCCGCTAGTTCTGCTGGAGATGCCTGGCATGAGTCAGCTGGCAGCTCTGCTAATGTTGGGGCACCTTTTGTTTATGAAAATGCACCTTATTTGCATTACTATGTGGCTAGGATGCACAAGCAGCTTCTGCTGATTAAAATGATATGCAGCATGCTTATATTCTGTGTGCGACTGCAGCTATATCTGCATACGAAATGCTACATTACAGTGATTTCCAGGAATACATTGCAACGCAGCATTTCGTATGCAGATACAGCCGCAGTCACACACAGAATATAGGCATGCCGCATATCATTTTAATCAGCAGAAGCTGCTGGTGCCCCTAAGCAAACCAAATGCCCTAGGCATTTGCCTAGTTTGCCTATGCCTAAGGCCGGCTCTGACGGTTAACATGGTTCCAGCATCTAACTTCCAACCACTATGCTGGGCAACCATAGGTTGTTAATCAACTGAAGTGCATCCGATAGTTGCGTCTCCATACACAAGCGGCGGATCTCAGACTCCTCCAGTGGGCGTCTCTGTACAACCCCGGCAGCTGCGACATCTGCATATTTTCGCACATCCGCTAAGTACAGGATCACCGCCCAGCAAGGCTGTTTCTAGCTCCCACTTGTTCCCAGTGCAAGATTTAAAAATGTCCCCCCCCCGTTGACATAAAAAAGTGCGCCCCACATAGATATTAAAAATAAAAATGTGCACTCGCTCCCAGCAAGGGGCGTGGCCTCACTTAAAAATTGGTGTAGTCTTTCTAAAATGGGCATGGCCTCACTTTAAAAGACTACCTTACACCACAGTTTTTGTCCCTGCACCAACAGATCACGACCACCACAGGAAAAAAAAAATCCACTGTATTAAGCCCCACACAGTAATATTATGCCACACCGTAATGCCCTTGATACATTATGCCCTACAATAAAGCTTCTAATTACTTTTAAATTACCTGCTCATTGCCAAGGGTTTCATGCACTGTGATCCATGCTGGTTGCCAGGGGTTTCATGCTCTGGGATCCATGCTGGTTGCCAGGGGTTTCATGATCTGGGATCCATGCTGGTTGCCAGGGGTTTCATGCTCTGGGACGGGTGTCAAGATTGTTGCCAGGGCTGTGTAATGCCAGTTGTCAGGGCTGTGTAGTGCTCGTTGTAATGCCAGTTGTCAGGGCTGTGTAGTGCTCGTTGTCATGCCAGTTGTCAGGGCTGTGTAGTGCTCGTTGTCATGCCAGTTGTCAGGGCTGTGTAGTGCTCGTTGTCATTCCAGTTGTCAGGGCTGTGTAGTGCTCGTTGTCATGCCAGTTGTCAGGGCTGTGTAGTGCTCGTTGTCATGCCAGTTGTCAGGGCTGTGTAGTGCTCGTTGTCATGCCAGTTGTCAGGGCTGTGTAGTGCTCGTTGTCATGGGTTCTTCAGCACCAACCAGCCCACCAGCATCTCCCTCCTCCTCCTCCTGCCCGCCAGTTGCTCCTAAGTCATCCTGTTGCCCCCCTCCTCCCAGTCACTAGTACTCGTTTCGCGCAATGACGCATTTACATCCCGACGCAAATGTGTCATTACCTGAAATTCCACTCTCTGAGTGGAGTAATAATGACGGGGAGGAGGGGGAGCACCAGGAGCCACCAAAAGTGCAATGGCACATCTTGCCCGCTGCAAGAAATGGCACTGATCACAGCTACGACGGCATTCACGTCCATTTCTGAATTATGCCCTGTGAGCAAACCTCCCTCTGCCCTCGAACAGAAAAACAATAGAAACAAGATTAGAAATATTCTAATCTGGACAGATTGAGTAAAATACAAATGGTTTTCCCCCAGCACACCAAGAAGTATCAGCAATAAGACTTGAATACTACATGATAAACAGAAAACTCATAGATCTTAGTTACATGTATTTGCAAAGATATGATTAAGTCACTAGGCTTCAGCAAGGCTTCTCTGATACTGGTGGTCCCTAACACTGCATCATAACAGAAAACTCAGAGATCTTAGTAACATGTATTTGCAAAGATATGGTTAAGCCACCAGGCCTCGGCAAGGCTATTCTGACACTGGTGGTCCATAACACTTCATGTGTCAAACATAGCACTCTGGGTTATACAATTGCTTTTTGTTATGCTACATGATAACAGCACATACAAAAATATATCTAAATTGAGAGCTAGCTCACCAATGCTGCTTTCACATCGCAAACCCTGCTTTTGAAACGGTTCTTTAAACGGTTCTTAAAACGGGTCTGAGCAGTTAAACCCCCTTCACATCGCATGTTGTAACTGGTATATTACCATTTCATTACCGTTTTGGTACCTTTCTCACTGAACCCGTTTCTCCCATAGAAAACAGTGGTTGTCATTTTAAATGGACTTTTCTGGCCCACACATTATTAATAATTATTAATTAATTATTAATAATTTGGCTAGTCGTACGATGGAACCCAGCAGCTTCAAGCATCTTTACCATGTTTTTGTAGATTACTGCATCCTTCACTGTCCCAGTGATTTGTCTAGCAATTTCTTCATCCCCTCTCATCCTAAGCAGCTCCCTAACCTCCTCATCACTCCAATTTGCCATTTTAAACTGTATTCTGTATAATAAAATGCCTCCCCCCCTCTATGCAAAACAGGGGCAGTGTGCGCCGTAGGCGCGCCCAAAAAATATATAGGGGCGTGGCTTCATGGGGAAGGGGTGTGACCACAAAATAATACCAATTCATTTTACTGTGCACAGTAGTCTCTATTATTCAAATTACGCTGCACAGTAGCACCACTACACCAGGTAGAGCCCCTTTTACACATTATGGCAGACAGATTCACCTATTAACACTGTACGGCAGACAGCGTGCCCCTTTTTACACATTATAGCAGATTGCGTCCCTTTATTACACATTACGGCAGACAGCGTCCCCTTTTTACACATTACGGCAGTGTCCCCTTATTACACATTACAGCAGACAGCGTCCCCTGTTTTCACATTACAGCAGATTGCATCCCCTTATTACACATTACGGCAGACAACGTCCCCTGTTTACACATTACGGCAGACAGTGTCCCCTTATTACACATTACAGCAGCCAGTGTCCCCTTATTACACATTACAGCAGCCAGTGTCCCCTTATTACACATTACAGCAGCCAGTGTCCCCTTATTACACATTACAGCATCCAGTGTCCCCTTATTACACATTACGGCAGCCAGTGTCCCCTTATTACACATTACAGCAGCCAGTGTCCGCTTAATACACATTACGGCAGCCAGTGTCCCCTTATTACACATTACAGCAGCCAGTGTCCCCTTATTACACATTACAGCAGCCAGTGTCCCCTTATTACACATTACAGCATCCAGTGTCCCCTTATTACACATTACGGCAGCCAGTGTCCCCTTATTACACATTACAGCATCCAGTGTCCCCTTATTACACATTACGGCAGCCAGTGTCCCCTTATTACACATTACGGCAGCCAGTGTCCCCTTATTACACATTACAGCAGACAGCGTCCCCCTTTTTACACATTATAGCAGATTGCGTCCCTTTATTACACATTACGGCAGACAGCGTCCCCTTTTTACACATTACGGCAGTGTCCCCTTATTACACATTACAGCAGACAGCGTCCCCTGTTTTCACATTACAGCAGATTGCATCCCCTTATTACACATTACGGCAGACAACGTCCCCTGTTTACACATTACGGCAGACAGTGTCCCCTTATTACACATTACAGCAGCCAGTGTCCCCTTATTACACATTACAGCAGCCAGTGTCCCCTTATTACACATTACAGCAGCCAGTGTCCCCTTATTACACATTACAGCATCCAGTGTCCCCTTATTACACATTACGGCAGCCAGTGTCCCCTTATTACACATTACAGCAGCCAGTGTCCCCTTATTACACATTACGGCAGCCAGTGTCCCCTTATTACACATTACAGCAGCCAGTGTCCCCTTATTACACATTACAGCAGCCAGTGTCCCCTTATTACACATTACAGCATCCAGTGTCCCCTTATTACACATTACGGCAGCCAGTGTCCCCTTATTACACATTACAGCATCCAGTGTCCCCTTATTACACATTACGGCAGCCAGTGTCCCCTTATTACACATTTCGGCAGCCAGTGTCCCCTTATTACACATTACGGCAGCCAGTGTCCCCTTATTACACATTACAGCAGCCAGTGTCCCCTTATTACACATTACAGCAGCCAGTGTCCCCTTATTAAACATTACGGCAGCCAGTGTCCCCTTATTACACATTACGGCAGCCAGTGTCCCCTTATTACACATTACAGCAGCCAGTGTCCCCTTATTACACATTACAGCAGCCAGTGTCCCCTTATTACACATTACAGCAGCCAGTGTCCCCTTATTACACATTACGGCAGCCAGTGTCCCCTTATTACACATTACAGCAGCCAGTGTCCCCTTATTACACATTACAGCAGCCAGTGTCCCCTTATTACTCATTACAGCAGCCAGTGTCCCCTTATTACACATTACAGCAGCCAGTGTCCCCTTATTACACATTACGGCAGCCAGTGTCCCCTTATTACACATTACAGCAGCCAGTGTCCCCTTATTACACATTACAGCAGCCAGTGTCCCCTTATTACACCTTACAGCAGCCAGTGTCCCCTTATTACACATTACGGCAGCCAGTGTCCCCTTATTACACATTACAGCAGCCAGTGTTCCCTTATTACACATTACGGCAGCCAGTGTTCCCTTATTACACATTACGGTAGCCAGTGTCCCCTTATTACACATTACAGCAGCCAGTGTCCCCTTATTACACATTACAGCAGCCAGTGTCCCCTTATTACACATTACAGCAGCCAGTGTCCCCTTATTACACATTACAGCAGCCAGTGTCCCCTTATTACACATTACAGCAGCCAGTGTCCCCTTATTACACATTACAGCCGCCAGTGTCCCCTTATTACACATTACAGCAGCCAGTGTCCCCTTATTACACATTACAGCAGCCAGTGTCCCCTTATTACACATTACAGCATCCAGTGTCCCCTTATTACACATTACAGCATCCAGTGTCCCCTTATTACACATTACAGCAGCCAGTGTCCCCTTATTACACATTACAGCAGCCAGTGTCCCCTTATTACACATTACAGCAGCCAGTGTCCCCTTATTACACATTACAGCAGCCAGTGTCCCCTTATTACACATTACAGCAGCCAGTGTCCCCTTATTACACATTACGGCAGCCAGTGTCCCCTTATTACACATTACGGCAGCCAGTGTCCCTTATTACACATTACGGCAGCCAGTGTCCCCTTATTACACATTACGGCAGCCAGTGTCCCCTTATTACACATTATGGCAGCCAGTGTCCCCTTATTACACATTACGGCAGCCAGTGTCCCCTTATTACACATTACAGCAGCCAGTGTCCCCTTATTACACATTACGGCAGCCAGTGTCCCCTTATTACACATTACGGCAGCCAGTGTCCCCTTATTACACATTACAGCAGCCAGTGTCCCCTTATTACACATTACGGCAGCCAGTGTCCCCTTATTACACATTACAGCAGCCAGTGTCTCCTTATTACACATTACAGCAGCCAGTGTCCCCTTATTACACATTACAGCAGCCAGTGTCTCCTTATTACACATTACAGCAGCCAGTGTCCCCTTATTACACATTACAGCAGCCAGTGTTCCCTTATTACACATTACAGCAGCCAGTGTCCCCTTATTACACATTACGGCAGCCAGTGTCTCCTTATTGCACATTACAGCAGCCAGTGTTCCCTTATTACACATTACAGCAGCCAGTGTCCCCTTATTACACATTACAGCAGCCAGTGTCCCCTTATTACACATTACGGCAGCCAGTGTCCCCTTATTACACATTACGGCAGCCAGTGTCCCCTTATTACACATTACAGCATCCAGTGTCCCCTTATTACACATTACGGCAGCCAGTGTCCCCTTATTACACATTACGGCAGCCAGTGTCCCCTTATTACACATTACGGCAGCCAGTGTCCCCTTATTACACATTACAGCAGCCAGTGTCCCCTTATTACACATTACGGCAGCCAGTGTCCCCTTATTACACATTATGGCAGCCAGTGTCCCCTTATTACACATTACGGCAGCCAGTGTCCCCTTATTACACATTACAGCAGCCAGTGTCCCCTTATTACACATTACGGCAGCCAATGTCCCCTTATTACACATTACGGCAGCCAATGTCCCCTTATTACACATTACGGCAGCCAGTGTCCCCTTATTACACATTACAGCAGCCAGTGTCCCCTTATTACACATTACGGCAGCCAGTGTCCCCTTATTACACATTACAGCAGCCAGTGTCTCCTTATTACACATTACAGCAGCCAGTGTCCCCTTATTACACATTACAGCAGCCAGTGTCTCCTTATTACACATTACAGCAGCCAGTGTCCCCTTATTACACATTACAGCAGCCAGTGTTCCCTTATTACACATTACAGCAGCCAGTGTCCCCTTATTACACATTACGGCAGCCAGTGTCTCCTTATTACACATTACAGCAGCCAGTGTTCCCTTATTACACATTACAGCAGCCAGTGTCCCCTTATTACACATTACAGCAGCCAGTGTCCCCTTATTACACATTACGGCAGCCAGTGTCCCCTTATTACACATTACAGCATCCAGTGTCTCCTTATTACACATTACAGCATCCAGTGTCCCCTTATTACACATTACAGCAGCCAGTGTCCCCTTATTACACATTACGGCAGCCAGTGTCCCCTTATTACACATTATGGCAGCCAGTGTCCCCTTATTACACATTACGGCAGCCAGTGTCCCCTTATTACACATTACAGCAGCCAGTGTCCCCTTATTACACATTACGGCAGCCAATGTCCCCTTATTACACATTACGGCAGCCAATGTCCCCTTATTACACATTACGGCAGCCAGTGTCCCCTTATTACACATTACAGCAGCCAGTGTCCCCTTATTACACATTACGGCAGCCAGTGTCCCCTTATTACACATTACAGCAGCCAGTGTCTCCTTATTACACATTACAGCAGCCAGTGTCCCCTTATTACACATTACAGCAGCCAGTGTCTCCTTATTACACATTACAGCAGCCAGTGTCCCCTTATTACACATTACAGCAGCCAGTGTTCCCTTATTACACATTACAGCAGCCAGTGTCCCCTTATTACACATTACGGCAGCCAGTGTCTCCTTATTACACATTACAGCAGCCAGTGTTCCCTTATTACACATTACAGCAGCCAGTGTCCCCTTATTACACATTACAGCAGCCAGTGTCCCCTTATTACACATTACGGCAGCCAGTGTCCCCTTATTACACATTACAGCATCCAGTGTCTCCTTATTACACATTACAGCATCCAGTGTCCCCTTATTACACATTACAGCAGCCAGTGTCCCCTTATTACACATTACGGCAGCCAGTGTTCCCTTATTACACATTATGGCGCAAACTGTCCCCACACACACACACACACATACCTTGTCACTTCCAGTCACACCACACACACACATCCTCCCCCACCTCCCTTCGTGCTAACTTTACCTCCGGGAGAGGAATTGCAGGGGAGGGGGGCCGGGCTGCCGCTGGGCCATCATCAGACTGCTGTCATCCACAGTAACAGTGAAGCCGCAGCGCTGCGGCTTGAAAACCTCTGAAGTTGAAGCCGCCGCCGCCTGCCCGTCCGCCCGCCCGCCTGTGTCCAGCTGAAGCCGACGGCTTCAGCTTGACACAGGCGGGCAGGCGGCGGCGACTTCAACTTCAGAGGAAGTTGCTTGCGGGCAGCGGCTGCAGAGGGACACGGGCGGGCGGCGGCGGGGGCAACTTCAGCAGCATGCAGGCGGCGGCGCCGTCCTCGGGACACAGGCGGCGTCGCCGCCGCCATCAGCAGGCAGTCAGTCAGAGGCAGAGCTAGCAGCGGGTGTGATGGCCGATGGTGCGCCCTCAGTGCATTTGCGCTGTGTGCAAGGCACCATCTGCACACACCTAGTTACGGCTCTGATAAAATGCTTCTTCACTCTCATGTGTTTCCTCCAGTTTATTTCCTGCTTCTGCCTGGTGACATCACGCATGGAGACAGCCTATCACCTGCTGTGGTTTGGAAATACCGTTTCTGAGCCTTTCACATTGCACAATGAAACGGGTCTGAACCGTGTAGGACCCTGCTTTTTAACCGTTTTAAAATACCAGTAATCTGTAACCAGTAAATTCAAAGTGGCGCTTTCACACCGCAGCTAGAACCATTTTGGAAGGCTTAAAAAACGGCAATTTACTGGGTTATAGCTGCGGTGTGAAAGGGGTACAAGAGTCACCCCTAGATCCTTCAAAGGGCACTACAAGAACCAGCATGCCCTTGAAATGCTGGTGTCCTCTTTCTTGTCTAGATTAAGCCCTCCCTTTTTTGCATGTGAGAGGCATTACTGAATTAATTGAGCGGCTACCATTTTATATTGCTGGATTGAGAAAAATGTTTATGGAAGGATTAGTTAGCAGGCGGCAGCCACATTTCATCAGAGGGAAGGCTGGGGAAGCGGTGGCTGCTTGTGTCATGTAAGAATATTTTCACACAGCTGTAAGTGCGTCCCACTGGGTTTTCTGATCAAAACAGTTTGAATGTCTAAAGTACTCAGGAGGAACGCAATAAAAACACAAACAGATGGTATTAGCTCAGCCAGATTCCGCTGTCTTTTTAGTGAAGATTGAGACAGTTTCTGTAGGTCAGGGGTACATACATGTGATCACAGCTACAACGCGAAGATGTATGGAGTGTATCTCTCACCCCGGTACGTGATATAATTATCCGCCATAATATTGGGGCGCATGAAACACATTAACAAGGAAACGGGCGAGAAATCGTAGCTATGCAAAATACCTCATTGTGCAAAAGTGCAACATTCATACCTGCCAACTGTCCCTATTTCAGTGGGACAGTCCCGCTATTCGGACAAAGTCCCTCCCACGGTTCGCAGTGTCCCGCGGGGGGGCAGGTTGGAGAGCCTGAGATTACAGCTGCTCTGCATAGCAAAGCAGCTGGTGATCTCTAGATAGATGTTGTGCGCCAGCACACTGCATCTAAACAGTACGGCGCAGTAAGCCTGGGGGGCCACGCCCCCAAAATGAATAAGCCGGAGGACGTGACGTGAGCCTCCGCCCATATACTCAAGCCCCTGCCCCCTTCTTGGATGAAGCCCCGCCCCTTTTTTGGGAGAGCTGCGTAAAGGTCCCGAGTTACAGAACTTCAAAGTTGGGAGATATGAACACTGAATGGGGCCTATTTATAATCACTTGCGGGCACATCACACATGTGGAAATGCACACACTCTCCACTGTCTGTCTCCTTTCCCTCTCCCCATTCTTCTGACGCTCTCTCACAGCCTAACTCCCTGATTCCTCTCTCCCTCCCAATTCCCTACTATCTCTATGAATTCCCTGAGCCCCCTATCTCTCTCACCCCTCTCCTATTCTCTCTCTCTCCACTTATTCCCCTCCCCTCTCTCCCCTTATCCCCCTCTATCCCCCCCTTATCCCCTCTCACTCGCCCTTCTCCCTCTCTTCCATTTTTTCATCATCCCCAACATCTCTATCTCTCCACAGCTTCTGTCTCCCCTTCCCATTGTCTCTCTCTCTCTCTCTCTCTCTCTCTCTCTCCAGCTGCTGTCTCCCCTTATCTCACTCTCTCCAGCTTCTGTCTCTCTCCCCTTATCTCTCTCTCCAACTGCTGTCTCCCCTTATCTCTCTCTCTAGCTTCTGTCTCCCCTTATCTTTCTCTCCAGGGGCGGAACCAGAGCAAAATGACAGGGAGGGCACCATGATAGTGGAAGTCGGGAAGGGGGGGGGGGGGGTTCTTTTGCTCATGCTCCTGGGTGTGGCTCATAACATGGGTTGTGGCCTCACAGGGAATGGCATGCCGACGAGCCACTCTGCACTGCTAGTTGCCACTGTATGGTGCAATCAGGGTAAGGAAGCATGTGTTTGGATTTGTGTATGCAAATAATGCAGGATGTGGGATACAATGATTGATATAGAGTGGGGAGCGGGAGGTGGCACAGAGGTTTGCAGTCAGATAGAATAGCGTGGTCACTGACTGTGGAAAAGGCATTATGCAGTGGTTTGGACAGTGATAGGAGGAATAAAGTCAGCGTTTTTCTATATTTAACTTTAAATGCCTTTGAGACATCCATGAGCAGATGCAGTGGTGGAACTAGTGAGCGGTGGGCCCAGGTGCGACAAAATGCTTTGGGCCCCTCCACCATCCCATCCAAGTTCTGGTGAGGGGGACCTGCTCGGGGCCAGGGAAATGGATACCTAGCAACAGTGCCGTAACTAGACATTTTAGTGCTGTGTGCAAGAAACAGCATCGCCCCCCCCCCCCCTTCTATGTAGAACAGGGGCAGTGCACGCCGTAGGCGCGCGCAAAAAATATAGAGGCATGGACACAAAATAATACCAATTCACAGTAGTCTCCATTATTCAAATTACGCCGCATAGTAGCACCACTACACCAGGTAGAGCCCCTTTTACACATTACGGCAGACAGCGTCCCTTTTTTACACATAACGGCAGACAGCGTCCACTTTTTACACATAACGGCAGACAGCGTCCACTTTTTACACATAACGGCAGACAGCGTCCACTTTTTACACATAACGGCAGACAGCGTCCCCTTTTTACACATAACGGCAGACAGCGTCCCCTTTTTACACATAACGGCAGACAGCGTCCACTTTTTACACATAACGGCAGACAGCGTCCACTTTTTACACATTACGGCAGACAGTGTCCCCTTTTTACACATTACGGCAGACAGCGTCCCCCTTTTTACACATAATGGCAGACAGCGTCCCCCTTTTTACACATAATGGCAGACAGCGTCCCCCTTTTTACACATTACGGCAGACAGCGTCCCTTTTTTACACATTACGGCAGACAGCGTCATGTAATGAGTCAGTTTGACTCATTACATGCCGCGCTGGATTTGGGCCCCTGGGCAGTGGCGGGCCCCAGTGCAAGGCACTGCTTGCACTGGTGGTAGTTCCGCCACTGAGCAGATGGCTGAATGACAGTTTAAGACGATGCCTAATAAAGATTTATTAAGCTCGGTGAAGTGATAAAGTGGAAGGTGATAAAGTACTAGCCAGTCAGCTCCTAACTTAACTTCTATGTCACAGGCTGGGTTTGAAAAATGACAGTTAGGAGCTGATTGGCTGGTGCTTTATCACCTTCCACTTTATCATTTCATCATGCTTAATAAATCTGCCCCTGAGCTCTCTAACAGAATCGCTGTATGAAAATCTGAACAGGGAACGTTTTGGGGCCACTAAAAATATAAACACTAAAAAATGAAGCATAATCCCTCTGCATTTTGTCAGTATTTCCCGCAACCTCTGCCCCCTTGCAAGTGATACCAATCTTACTTACAGTGGTCAGCGAGGGGAGCCGTTGGTGAAGATGCCTGCTCTGGCTCCCTGGTCAACTGGGGTCTCTAGAAGGGCAAGAGAGCACCAGAGCATTGGAGGAGTTCGGGGAGTCTGAGCTGCCCAGCACCCAGCCAGCGTGACAGGGAATGCTGGAGACGAGAGCTTAACCCTGTCACTGTGCCGAGTACGGGCAGCGGCGGGACCCGGCAGCGGCAGCATCAGTCCGGGCTGAAGGGAGCTAGAAGGAGTGCCCTTAAATCACGACCCGCCCCCCCCCCCCCCCCTCCCGCGCGCGCGCCGCTCCGGCCAGCCCTGTTGTTATGCGGCCGGAATGTAATGAGTATAGAAGCTTCAAAAATTATCCTAAACGACAGGGGGGGCACGTGCCTGGGTGCCCCCCCCCCTGAATCCGCCACTGTTTCTCTCTCTCCAGCTTGTCTCCCCTTATCTTTCTTTCTCCAGCTTCTGTCTCTCTCCCATTATCTCTCTCTCTCTCTCTCTCTCTCTCTCCAGCTCCTGTCTCTCTCCCATTTTCTCTCTCTCCAGCTTCTGTCTCTCTCCCATTATCTCTCTCTCTGAAGCTTCTGTCTCCCATTATCTCTCTCTCTCTCCAGCTTCTGTCTCTCTCCCATTATCTCTCTCTCTCTCTCTCTCTTTCTCTCCAGCTCCTGTCTCTCTCCCCTTATCTTTCTCTCTCCAGCTTCTGTCTCTCTCCCATTATCTCTCTCTCCAGCTTCTGTCTCTCTCCCATTATCTCTCTCTCCAGCTTCTGTCTCTCTCCCATTATCTCTCTCTCTCCAGCTTCTGTCTCTCTCCCATTATCTCTCTCTCTCTCCAGCTTCTGTCTCTCTCCCATTATCTCTCTCCAGCTTCTGTCTCTCTCCCCTTATCTCTCTCTCTTTCTCCAGCTTCTGTCTCTCTCCCCTTATCTCTCTCTCTCTCTCCAGCTTCTGTCTCTCTCCCATTATCTCTCTCTCCAGCTTCTGTCTCTCTCCCATTATCTCTCTCCAGCTTCTGTCTCTCTCCCATTATCTCTCTCCAGCTTCTGTCTCTCTCCCCTTATCTCTCTCTCTCCAGCTTCTGTCTCTCTCCCCTTATCTCTGTCTCTCTCCCCTTATCTCTCTCTCTCCAGCTTCTGTCTCTCTCCCCTCCATCCCTCCTCTCTCATCCCCAGGCCCTCTCTGTCCCCTCAGCCTTTGTCAAATATGATTAAGTACTGTATAATGAGATATAGATTATACATATATATATATATATATATATATATGTGTGTCAAGAAAAGGATTATTAATGCGCCACATGTGATGGGAACACGTATCAAATATGCTTTGTATATAGTGATGGCAAACAGTTACACACTCCACTAAATTACTTATGGGGCATCAGCTTATCCCTCAATAAAGAACAGGAGTGGTAACTTCCCTGAAATAAATAATAATGGTAAACAAGGGATGAGGGATATGTAGCGACCACTGGTGTCCAAAAAATATGATAGATATCAATGTGAGTAAAAAAGTAATAACAGTTTATTATCAATAAAACATAAAACGTAAAAAATGGGACAATAGTACAAGACACAGCTGGACTAAAGCACTTCAAATATATAAAAACTACAATAAGATCAATAAAAAGGTAATTCCTTATCTGGATATGAGGTAGGTACAGGTCCACCAACGCGTTTCGTCACATAGACTTCATCAAGGGGCTGGGGGGTAACGGGACTGACTGATTATTTATAGTAGTGGTAATTAGGAGCTCATAATGACATCACTTCCTGTTTTGAAATTAACATATCTTAGAGTATACTTTACATTAGGTAAATATATTGCTAAAGCATATTGGATGGTATTGCTAGTGGATATATTATAAAACAAGTGTTTTTTTCCTGTTAAAAACAAGTCCATTTATCTGTAAGGGCGGCCAGAGCGGTACTTCCGCCCTTCTTCCGGTGTCCTGTGTTGGCCGCGTCTGTCCGCGGCTTTCGCCCCACTTCCGGGGTTTCACTGCGCATGCGCCCGCCAGGAGGTTGGAGGACGAGTAGAGTCACAGTCTTTAGCTTGTGTAGCGGTGGCCATTTTGTTGATTTCTGTATTGCTCAGCAGTGCGGCGGCCATCTTTGGGAAGACCAATTGGAGGACATTCTCTCCAGCTCCTGTCTCTCTCCCCTTATCTTTCTCTCTCCAGCTTCTGTCTCTCTCCCATTATCTCTCTCTCTCCAGCTTCTGTCTCTCTCCCATTAGCTCTCTCTCTCCAACTTCTGTCTCTCTCCCCTTATCTCTCTCTCTCCAGCTTGTCTCCCCTTATCTCTCTCTCTCTCTCCAGCTTCTGTCTCTCTCCCATTATCTCTCTCTCTCTCTCTCTCTCTCTCTCTCTCTCTCTCTCTCTCTCTCTCTCTCTCTCTCTCCAGCTCCTGTCTCTCTCCCCTTATCTTTCTCTCTCCAGCTTCTGTCTCTCTCCCATTATCTCTCTCTCTCCAGCTTCTGTCTCTCTCCCATTTGCTCTCTCTCTCCAACTTCTGTCTCTCTCCCCTTATCTCTCTCTCTCCAGCTTGTCTCCCCTTATCTCTCTCTCTCTCCAGCTTCTGTCTCTCTCCCATTATCTCTCTCTCTCTCCAGCTTCTGTCTCTCTCCCATTATCTCTCTCTCTCTCTCCAGCTTCTGTCTCTCTCCCATTATCTCTCTCTCTCTCTCTCTCTCTCTCTCTCTCTCCAGCTTCTGTCTCTCTCCCATTATCTCTCTCTCTCCAGCTTTTGTCTCTCTCCCATTATCTCTCTCTCCAGCTCCTGTCTCTCTCCCATTCTCTCTCTCTCTCTCTCTCTCTCCAGCTTCTGTCTCTCTCCCATTATCTCTCTCTCTCCAGCTCTTGTCTCTCTCCCATTATCTCTCTCTCTCTCCAGCTTCTGTCTCTCTCCCATTCTCTCTCTCTCTCTCTCTCTCTCTCTCTCTCTCTCTCTCCAGCTTCTGTCTCTCTCCCATTATCTCTCTCTCTCCAGCTTCTGTCTCTCTCCCATTATCTCTCTCTCTCCAGCTTCTGTCTCTCTCCCCTTATCTCTCTCTCTCCAGCTTCTGTCTCTCTCCCCTTATCTCTGTCTCTCTCCCCTTATCTCTCTCTCTCCAGCTTCTGTCTCTCTCCCCTCCATCCCTCCTCTCTCATCACCAGGCCCTCTCTGTCCCCTCAGCCTTTGTCAAATATGATTAAGTACTGTATAATGAGATATAGATTATACACATATATATATATATATATATATATATGTGTGTGTCAAGAAAAAGATTATTAATGCGCCACATGTGATGGGAACACGTATAAAATATGCTTTGTATATAGTGATGGCAAACAGTTACACACTCCCCTAAATTACTTATGGGGCGTCAGCTTATCCCTCAATAAAGAACAGGGGTGGTAACTTCCCTGAAATAAATAATAATGGTAAACAAGGGATGAGGGATATGTAGCGACCACTGGTGTCCAAACAATATGATAGATATCAATGTGAGTAAAAAAGTAATAACAGTTTATTATCAATAAAACATAAAACGTAAAAAATGGGACAATAATACAAGACACAGCTGGACTAAAGCACTTCAAATATATAAAAACTACAATAAGATCAATAAAAAGGTAATTCCTTATCTGGATATGAGGTAGATACAGGTCCACCAACGCGTTTCGTCACATAGACTTCATCAAGGGGCTGGGGTGTAACGGGACTGACTGATTATTTATAGTAGTGGTAATTAGGAGCTCATAATGACATCACTTTCTGTTTTGAAATTAACATATCTTAGAGTATACTTTACATTGGGTAAATATATTGCTAAAGCATATTGGATGGTATTGCTATGGATATATTAGATAAGCTGAAGGCTGCATAAGCCTGAGGCCATATAAGAGCTCAACTTTTTGTGATTGGTTGTTTAATGACTAAGCAGTTGCTAGGCAGATCAGTTTTTTTCCTGTGGTTTTTCCTATTGGATTAGAAGGTTGTCCATCAAGCTTAATAGGTTGGTCTTAGGATAGTATATAGGGCAGGGCCATTTGCCTCAGACTTCCTCTTGCCATTCATTGTATGGCCCAGGAAGGATAAGTAT
This sequence comes from Pseudophryne corroboree, assembly GCF_028390025.1. Taxonomy (NCBI): domain Eukaryota; kingdom Metazoa; phylum Chordata; class Amphibia; order Anura; family Myobatrachidae; genus Pseudophryne; species Pseudophryne corroboree. The sequence continues at coordinate 355,950,602 of NC_086454.1, read as the reverse complement.
ATTGTCACAGTACTTGAGTTTTTGTTCCCTTTGTATATTGCTTTGTTTGATTCTGCACCCCCTCCTTTGTGGTTATCATTACTGCATATTTGCTTCATATTGTATATATTACTGCTCCCCCCCCCTCCTGTTATGCCGCGTCCACGCCGCTCTGCTCCCCCCCCCCCCCCCCGCCGCCGCCTCGTGGAGGCTGTGGGCACCCCCCGCTCCCGTAGTGCTGCCCCCCGGAGGTTGCCTACGACGACGGCGGGCATGCAGCAGGATCGGGCCGCGACGGCCCGCTACCCTGCCAGCGCGAGATAAGCGGCCAGCGGCCGCTCTGCACGTGTCGCCGGGACACGCGGCTCGGCCGGGCCGCGGTCGCCGGCGTCCCCGGCAGCCTCAGTTCCACCTACGGCTCCCTCGCCCGGCGCGCTAGTCAGCGCCGGGTCTCCCCCGCCTTCCCCGCCAGCGGCTCTCAGCGGCGGCTCGGGCGCCCACTAGAGATGAGCGGGTTCGGTTTCTCTGAATCCGAACCCGCACGAACTTCATGTTTTTTTTCACGGGTCCGAGCGACTCGGATCTTCCCGCCTTGCTCGGTTAACCCGAGCGCGCCCGAACGTCATCATCACGCTGTCGGATTCTCGCGAGGCTCGGATTCTATCGCGAGACTCGGATTCTATATAAGGAGCCGCGCGTCGCCGCCATTTTCACACGTGCATTGAGATTGATAGGGAGAGGACGTGGCTGGCGTCCTCTCCATTTAGATTAGAAGAGAGAGAGAGAGAGATTGACCTGATTTACTGGAGCTTAGGAGTACTGTAGAACTGTAGAGAGTGCAGAGTTTACTAGTGACTGACCACAGTGACCACCAGACAGTGCAGTTTTATTTAATATATCCGTTCTCTGCCTGAAAAAAACGATACACAGTGACTCAGTCACATACCATATCTGTGTGCACTGCTCAGCCCAGTGTGCTGCATCATCTATGTATATATCTGACTGTGCTCAGCTCACACATCTTATAATTGTGGGGGAGACTGGGGAGCACTGCAGTGCCAGTTATAGGTTATAGCAGGAGCCAGGAGTACATATTATTATTAAAATTAAACAGTGCACACTTTTGCTGCAGGAGTGCCACTGCCAGTGTGACTGACCAGTGACCTGACAACACTGACCACCAGTATAGTTAGTAGTATAGTATACTATATTGTGATTGCCTGAAAAAGTTAAACACTCGTCGTGTGACTTCACTTGTGTGGTGTTTTTTTTTTTATTCTATAAAAAACTCATTCTGCTGACAGACAGTGTCCAGCAGGTCCGTCATTATATAATATATACCTGTCCGGCTGCAGTAGTGATATATATATATTTTTTATATCATTATTTATCATCCAGTCGCAGCAGACACAGTACGGTAGTTCACGGCTGTAGCTACCTCTGTGTCGGCACTCGGCAGTCCGTCCATAATTGTATACCACCTACCCGTGGTTTTTTTTTCTTTCTTCTTTATACATACATACTACTACTACATCTCTTTATCAACCAGTCTATATTAGCAGCAGACACAGTACAGTACGGTAGTCCACGGCTGTAGCTACCTCTGTGTCGGCACTCGGCAGTCCGTCCATAATTGTATACCACCTACCCGTGGTTTTTTTTTCTTTCTTCTTTATACATACATACTACTACTACTACATCTCTTTATCAACCAGTCTATATTAGCAGCAGACACAGTACAGTACGGTAGTCCACGGCTGTAGCTACCTCTGTGTCGGCACTGGGCAGTCCGTCCATAATTGTATACCACCTACCCGTGGTTTTTTTTTCTTTCTTCTTTATACATACATACTACTACTACATCTCTTTATCAACCAGTCTATATTAGCAGCAGACACAGTACAGTACGGTAGTCCACGGCTGTAGCTACCTCTGTGTCGGCACTGGGCAGTCCGTCCATAATTGTATACCACCTACCCGTGGTTTTTTTTTCTTTCTTCTTTATACATACATACTACTACTACTACATCTCTTTATCAACCAGTCTATATTAGCAGCAGACACAGTACAGTACGGTAGTCCACGGCTGTAGCTACCTCTGTGTCGGCACTGGGCAGTCCGTCCATAATTGTATACCACCTACCTGTGGTTTTTTTTCTTTCTTCTTTATACATACATACTACTACTACATCTCTTTATCAACCAGTCTATATTAGCAGCAGACACAGTACAGTACGGTAGTCCACGGCTGTAGCTACCTCTGTGTCGGCACTGGGCAGTCCGTCCATAATTGTATACCACCTACCCGTGGTTTTTTTTTCTTTCTTCCTTTTACATACATACTACTACTACATCTCTTTATCAACCAGTCTATATTAGCAGCAGACACAGTACAGTACGGTAGTCCACGGCTGTAGCTACCTCTGTGTCGGCACTCGGCAGTCCGTCCATAATTGTATACCACCTACCCGTGGTTTTATTTTCTTTCTTCTTTATACATACATACTACTACTACATCTCTTTATCAACCAGTCTATATTAGCAGCAGACACAGTACAGTACGGTAGTCCACGGCTGTAGCTACCTCTGTGTCGGCACTGGGCAGTCCGTCCATAATTGTATACCACCTACCCGTGGTTTTTTTTTCTTTCTTCTTTATACATACATACTACTACTACATCTCTTTATCAACCAGTCTATATTAGCAGCAGACACAGTACAGTACGGTAGTCCACGGCTGTAGCTACCTCTGTGTCGGCACTCGGCAGTCCGTCCATAACTGTATACCACCTACCCGTGGTTTTTTTTTCTTTCTTCTTTATACATACATACTACTACTACATCTCTTTATCAACCAGTCTATATTAGCAGCAGACACAGTACAGTACGGTAGTCCACGGCTGTAGCTACCTCTGTGTCGGCACTCGGCAGTCCATCCATAATTGTATACTAGTATCCATCCATCTCCATTGTTTACCTGAGGTGCCTTTTAGTTGTGCCTATTAAAATATGGAGAACAAAAATGTTGAGGTTCCAAAATTAGGGAAAGATCAAGATCCACTTCCACCTCGTGCTGAAGCTGCTGCCACTAGTCATGGCCGAGACGATGAAATGCCAGCAACGTCGTCTGCCAAGGCCGATGCCCAATGTCATAGTACAGAGCATGTCAAATCCAAAACACCAAATATCAGTAAAAAAAGGACTCCAAAACCTAAAATAAAATTGTCGGAGGAGAAGCGTAAACTTGCCAATATGCCATTTACCACACGGAGTGGCAAGGAACGGCTGAGGCCCTGGCCTATGTTCATGGCTAGTGGTTCAGCTTCACATGAGGATGGAGGCACTCAGCCTCTCGCTAGAAAAATGAAAAGACTCAAGCTGGCAAAAGCAGTAGCACCGCAAAGAACTGTGCGTTCTTCGAAATCCCAAATCCACAAGGAGAGTCCAATTGTGTCGGTTGCGATGCCTGACCTTCCCAACACTGGACGTGAAGAGCATGCGCCTTCCACCATTTGCACGCCCCCTGCAAGTGCTGGAAGGAGCACCCGCAGTCCAGTTCCTGATAGTCAGATTGAAGATGTCAATGTTGAAGTACACCAGGATGAGGAGGATATGGGTGTTGCTGGCGCTGGGGAGGAAATTGACCAGGAGGATTCTGATGGTGAGGTGGTTTGTTTAAGTCAGGCACCCGGGGAGACACCTGTTGTCCGTGGGAGGAATAGGGCCGTTGACATGCCTGGTGAAAATACCAAAAAAATCAGCTCTTCGGTGTGGAAGTATTTCACCAGAAATGCGGACAACAGGTGTCAAGCCGTGTGTTCCCTTTGTCAAGCTGTAATAAGTAGGGGTAAGGACGTTAACCACCTCGGAACATCCTCCCTTATACGTCACCTGCAGCGCATTCATAATAAGTCAGTGACAAGTTCAAAAACTTGGGCCGACAGCGGAAGCAGTCCACTGACCAGTAAATCCCTTCCTCTTGTAACCAAGCTCACGCAAACCACCCCACCAACTCCCTCAGTGTCAATTTCCTCCTTCCCCAGGAATGCCAATAGTCCTGCAGGCCATGTCACTGGCAATTCTGACGAGTCCTCTCCTGCCTGGGATTCCTCCGATGCATCCTTGCGTGTAACGCCTACTGCTGCTGGCGCTGCTGTTGTTGCTGCTGGGAGTCGATGGTCATCCCAGAGGGGAAGTCGTAAGCCCACTTGTACTACTTCCAGTAAGCAATTGACTGTCCAACAGTCCTTTGCGAGGAAGATGAAATATCACAGCAGTCATCCTGTTGCAAAGCGGATAACTGAGTCCTTGACAACTATGTTGGTGTTAGACGTGCGTCCGGTATCCGCCGTTAGTTCACAGGGAACTAGACAATTTATTGAGGCAGTGTGCCCCCGTTACCAAATACCATCTAGGTTCCACTTCTGTAGGCAGGCGATACCGAGAATGTACACGGACGTCAGAAAAAGACTCACCAGTGTCCTAAAAAATGCAGTTGTACCCAATGTCCACTTAACCACGGACATGTGGACAAGTGGAGCAGGGCAGGGTCAGGACTATATGACTGTGACAGCCCACTGGGTAGATGTATGGACTCCCGCCGCAAGAACACCAGCGGCGGCACCAGTAGCAGCATCTCGCAAACGCCAACTCTTTCCTAGGCAGGCTACGCTTTGTATCACCGCTTTCCAGAATACGCACACAGCTGAAAACCTCTTACGGCAACTGAGGAAGATCATCGCAGAATGGCTTACCCCAATTGGACTCTCCTGTGGATTTGTGGCATCGGACAACGCCAGCAATATTGTGTGTGCATTAAATATGGGCAAATTCCAGCACGTCCCATGTTTTGCACATACCTTGAATTTGGTGGTGCAGAATTTTTTAAAAAACGACAGGGGCGTGCAAGAGATGCTGTCGGTGGCCAGAAGAATTGCGGGACACTTTCGGCGTACAGGCACCACGTACAGAAGACTGGAGCACCACCAAAAACTACTGAACCTGCCCTGCCATCATCTGAAGCAAGAAGTGGTAACGAGGTGGAATTCAACCCTCTATATGCTTCAGAGGTTGGAGGAGCAGCAAAAGGCCATTCAAGCCTATACAATTGAGCACGATATAGGAGGTGGAATGCACCTGTCTCAAGCGCAGTGGAGAATGATTTCAACGTTGTGCAAGGTTCTGATGCCCTTTGAACTTGCCACACGTGAAGTCAGTTCAGACACTGCCAGCCTGAGTCAGGTCATTCCCCTCATCAGGCTTTTGCAGAAGAAGCTGGAGGCATTGAAGAAGGAGCTAAAAGGGAGCGATTCCGCTAGGCATGTGGGACTTGTGGATGCAGCCCATAATTCGCTTAACAAGGATTCACGGGTGGTCAATCTGTTGAAATCAGAGCACTACATTTTGGCCACCGTGCTCGATCCTAGATTTAAAACCTACCTTGGATCTCTCTTTCCGGCAGACACAAGTCTGCTGGGGTGCAAAGACCTGCTGGTGACAAAATTGTCAAGTCAAGCGGAACGCGACCTGTCAACATCTCCTCCTTCACATTCTCCCGCAACTGGGGGTGCGAGGAAAAGGCTCAGAATTCCGAGCCCACCCGCTGGCGGTGATGCAGGGCAGTCTGGAGCGACTGCTGATGCTGACATCTGGTCCGGACTGAAGGACCTGACAACGATTACGGACATGTCGTCTACTGTCACTGCATATGATTCTCTCAACATTGAAAGAATGGTGGAGGATTATATGAGTGACCGCATCCAAGTAGGCACGTCACACAGTCCGTACTTATACTGGCAGGAAAAAGAGGCAATTTGGAGGCCCTTGCACAAACTGGCTTTATTCTACCTAAGTTGCCCTCCCACAAGTGTGTACTCCGAAAGAGTGTTTAGTGCCGCCGCTCACCTTGTCAGCAATCGGCGTACGAGGTTACATCCAGAAAATGTGGAGAAGATGATGTTCATTAAAATGAATTATAATCAATTCCTCCGCGGAGACATTGACCAGCAGCAATTGCCTCCACAAAGTACACAGGGAGCTGAGATGGTGGATTCCAGTGGGGACGAATTGATAATCTGTGAGGAGGGGGATGTACACGGTGATATATCGGAGGATGATGATGAGGTGGACATCTTGCCTCTGTAGAGCCAGTTTGTGCAAGGAGAGATTAATTGCTTCTTTTTTGGTGGGGGTCCAAACCAACCCGTCATATCAGTCACAGTCGTGTGGCAGACCCTGTCACTGAAATGATGGGTTGGTTAAAGTGTGCATGTCCTGTTTATACAACATAAGGGTGGGTGGGAGGGCCCAAGGACAATTCCATCTTGCACCTCTTTTTTCTTTTATTTTTCTTTGCGTCTTGTGCTGTTTGGGGAGGGTTTTTTGGAAGGGACATCCTGCGTGACACTGCAGTGCCACTCCTAGATGGGCCCGGTGTTTGTGTCGGCCACTAGGGTCGCTAATCTTACTCACACAGCTACCTCATTGCGCCTCTTTTTTTCTTTGCGTCATGTGCTGTTTGGGGAGGGTTTTTTGGAAGGGACATCCTGCGTGACACTGCAGTGCCACTCTTAGATGGGCCAGGTGTTTGTGTCGGGCACTTGGGTCGCTGAGCTTAGTCACACAGCTACCTCATTGCACCTCTTTTTTTCTTTGCGTCATGTGCTGTTTGGGGAGTGTTTTTTGGAAGGGCCATCCTGCGTGACACTGCAGTGCCACTCCTAGATGGGCCAGGTGTTTGTGTCGGCCACTAGGGTCGCTTAGCTTAGTCATCCAGCGACCTCGGTGCAAATTTTAGGACTAAAAATAATATTGTGAGGTGTGAGGTATTCAGAATAGACTGAAAATGAGTGGAAATTATGGTTTTTGAGGTTAATAATAATATGGGATCAAAATGACCCCCAAATTCTATGATTTAAGCTGTTTTTTAGGGTTTTTTGAAAAAAACACCCGAATCCAAAACACACCAGAATCCGACAAAAAAAATTCGGTGAGGTTTTGCCAAAACGCGGTCGAACCCAAAACACGGCCGCGGAACCGAACCCAAAACCAAAACACAAAACCCGAAAAATTTCAGGCGCTCATCTCTAGCGCCCACGTGGGGGATATGAATCTGGGGCAGCAGGGTGAGGTGCCCTCTGTCCCCAGAACGGTTACAGATGGGCATGTACCCCTCCCTGCGGAGGGGCCTGTAGCGCCCAGGTATAGAATTGGGAATGGGGTGCTGGGGTCGGTACCTGGTATTTCCGGGGCAAGGGGCGTGGCTGGGGCTGAAACAACGCCCGCCCCTCCTGCAGTTACATGGCAGGGGTTCCCGGATGGGAATCCCGCATCGGGGGCCTTTTGGCTGGGCCCCCGGTTGCCCGTTGCTCGACTGACCGTGGCGTCGTCCCCGTGCGTCGGGCTCCAGGCGCCTCCCCACGGCCCGCCGGGGGCTTTGCAGCTGGTGGCGACTCAGTCGTCCATCGTGGCGGCTTACCACCTACCCGGCCCTGCTCACTCATTTGACGCACCGCAAGGTTTCGCTGGGGGCCAGTTTTTCCCCGGTGGCCTTCCTTGGCCTCTTGCGCCGGCGTTCCCTGCAGCTGCCGGAGCGCCCTCCATGGGCCTAACAGTGGCGTCCGCACCACAATTTTCCCCGTACTTTGCCAGCTCGGGCGCCGGCGTCCAGACCACATGGTCGGTCGGCGGCCCCCGGGTTACGGTTCCCCTCCCTGCCTTTGCGGGCTCGGATTCCGGGCCGTCCCTGGCTGGAGCGAATCAGTTGGCGCAAATTTTGCCGCCCCTCCACAGTTCCTCCCGGTTTCGTCCGGACTTTCGGGGGCGGGCGGTTACATGCCGCATTCTTCATGGCGGCCTTCTTACTCCATGGGGGTCGCTACGGGGGTCGGGGCTGTCTTCCCCCACGCCGTTGCTTACCCCTCAGTCGGGGGTCCTCTCCCGCAGCTTCCCGCCGGCCCTCCGCCGCATGTTCACCCCATTGCCAATGGGCTTGGCCTCCTCCCCCGCATGTACACCCCATTGCCAATGATGCGCTGGTTTCCCCCGCGCCTGTTGTCCCTTCTGTTTCTCCCTCACAGGTGCTGGCTGGCTCCGGGGCTACGTCGCGTAGGGAACGTAGGTCGCAGAGGGCCGCGGCCGCGACATCGACGGGGGAAGTTCGGCCACCAACGGAGTCGGGTGCAATGGACGACGCTGTTCCGGGTCCTTCTAACACTGGTGAGCATGCCCTTCCTTTACACAGTTCATCCAGTAGTTCTTCCTCATCATCTAGCAGTGTTTCGTCAGGTTCTCCGCGGCGCCCGCGTAAATTAGCTAGACTTATCGCGCGGCGCATGGCGAAGGAAGCGCAGAAAGTGGCAGCCAGTTTCCCTTGACCTCCCCCGTTATGCGGAGATGGTGCATTGCGCCAACACGGCAGTTACGCGGGGGGTTCGTAAGCGAATGCGAGAAAAAATCCGGAAGGGGAAGTACGTTGACATCTTCACCCTTACGGATGAGATGCGGCAGGGTTTTGACGCAGCTAAGAAACCGGGTGGCATTGGGGAAAATGCTTTCCGCAATTTTCACCAGTGGTTGCGAGGGTTTTTGGTTTTTACTGCTTGCTACACGGAATCGCGACACGCGGAGTATTCCAACTTAGTTAAGTATTTGTTTTTAGTACATCACATGTACTTGAAATCCAAGGGTTCCGCTTGGCGGGATTACGATGAGAAATTCCGTCGCAATCAGGATGGCAACCCCAGCCTGCCCGCGGGTTTTAAGGATGTCGAGGTGTGGTTGGAGGTCACGCAGCAGGTTAAGCCCACCCCGGACGTCACGGTCAAGAAGCCCGGGGCGGCCGGGGCTTCGGGTTCCCGCTTGATAGGGAAAGGGAAGTGTTTTGCCTACAACGAAGGCAAATGCGTCAAGGGGGCGAATTGTCGTTTTCGCCACTCGTGTAAGTCGTGCGGGGCCAGTCACCCGGCCAAGGATTGCACCTCGGCGGCGAGCGGTAAGCCCTCCACTCCTGCTGAGGCCGGGGGAATTGGCAAGTAAGGCCTTCTCCCCGATTCGAGTTCCCGAGTTGCGACGCTGGCTGAGCTTATACCCCGACAAGTCGGCAGCGTCATACCTCTTGGAGGGTTTTCGGCACGGTTTTCGTTTGCCCATTTCGGATTCGGTGCACGTGGTGGCGCGCCAGAATTTGAGATCGGCTTGCGAATTCCCGCAGGAGGTCCGGCGGAAGGTGGGCGGGGAGATCGGCCTGGGGCGCATGTCGGGGCCCTACGCCTTTCCCCCGCTGCCCTCCTTGTGCATTTCCCCAGTTGGGGTGGTGCCCAAGAAGGCCACGGGCAAGTTCCGCCTGATACAGCACTTGTCGCACCCTCCGGGCTTTTCGGTTAACGACGCTATTCCGCAGGCTGTGTGCAGGGTACGTTATCAGTCTTTTGATGACGCTCTGCGCTTGGTGCGAGATTGTGGTCCGGGGGGCCTGTTGGCAAAATTGGACGTGGAGTCGGCTTTCCGGCTACTTCCACTGCACCCGGATTCCCTGCGGTTTCTGGGTTTCAAACTAGGGGGCGAGTTTTACGTGGATCGGTGTCTCCCCATGGGTTGTTCGGTCTATTGCGCCTACTTTGAGAGTTTTAGCACATTTTTGCACTGGTGCGTCCAGTCCGCCTCCAGCCAACGCGGGGTGGCTCCCTACCTGGACGACTTTCTCTTTGTGGGTCCGGGGGGCAGTTCGATCTGTGGGGATATTCTGTCGGTGGCTAGATCATTGTTCGACAGTTTAGGGGTGCCCGTCGCGCAGGACAAGTGTGAGGGCCCCTGCACTTGTCTTAGCTATTTAGGTATTGAAATAGACACGGTGGGGGGTTGCTGTCACCTACCCGAGGATAAAGTGCGTAAGCTTTTGGGTTTAATTACTGACTGTTTAGGCAAATGCAGGGTTCGGCTTAAGCAGGTGCAGTCTTTGCTGGGTTCTTTCAACTTTGCGTGCCGGATTATCCCCATGGGTAGGATTTTCTGTCGCAAACTTGAACGGGCCACGGCGGGGACGGTCCGGCAGCATCACACCGTGTACCTTTCCCGCGAGATCAGGGATGATTTGCGGATTTGGGTCTCTTTCCGGGTGTCCTTCAACAGGGAGGTTTTGTGGCCTGCGCCTTGTTGTTCCAGCAAGCAGCTACAATTGTTCACGGATGCCTCGGGCAGTCAAGGTTTTGGGGCGTTTTTTGCTGGGGCATGGTGCGCGGCTGCTTGGCCGGCCTCTTGGGTAACGCGGGGGTTTACCAAGAACCTCCTTTTGCTGGAATTGTTCCCGATCATAGTGGCTCTTGAATTATGGGCCTGCCAGTTCGCGAATAGGGACATCTCGTTTCGTTGCGACAACTTGTCATTGGTGGTTGATTATATTGCACACACATCCTGAAGACGGTGAGGTGAACACCGAAACGTCGATGATGATGATGTAATTATGATGATTTATTGAATACAAGCATTTTTCACTAAAAATCCTCTGAGTGCCGTCCCTTTCGTTTGGTATAGTAGTGGATGCACCACTTTGGACTTGGACACCGAGGTAATAGACTGTGATATTTTGAGTGCCGGACACAGCAAATATATATATTAGGACCCAGAGTTAATTGCCACCCCGGGCGGTTATTCATGTTAGGTACCCCGTTAGTTGCACCCCGCCCCATGTGAGGCGCTTTAAGTACAGGTCCGTCTGAGGTACTTGGCATGTCAAAGGGTGTCACCAAACTGAATTAATAGGGTCACCGCGAGTTTTATGATGCAGTATGATTTTCATGTGTCCAATGGTGATATGTTTTCAGTATATTTTTATAAACAGTATTTATGGGATTGATGCAGGCTTCAATATTGATGAATTAATGGCACACAGCACTTTATTGACCGAGTGGTCATCTTACATTTATTTACGCTGCACAGGCACCGCATGTATTGATAATCTGTTGTCTTTGTTTACAGCGTTTCCATGGCCGCATCGGGGGGTTCCCGCGACGTCACTTCCTGGTTACGCTGACGCGAGCGGAGGCGCTGGGCGGAAGCTCTGACGAGGCGACCAGCTGTAAATGCTGGGAGGATTGCATGCACGTGGAGGGTGGTGAGTACGGGGAATGTTATTTAAACACTGTTTTATGCACTGTCACTTTATCCGGAAGAAGGGGAACTGGTCCCCGAAACGTTGATTGCACTTTTTTTCAATACACATTGATTGCATAGTCTCCGAGTGCCGCCTCTTTCTTCAACTGCTGTCCATACCGGAGGGAGACCCCCGGAGCGAGACGTATCCCGCTGTGGATAATGAGAGTGCCGGGGTAACTGTACAGGTATATATATATATATATATATATATATATATATATATATATAATGTAAGTGAGAGGAGTAATGTGTAGAGGGGGAATAGTCAGTATTTTTAACCCCCTCCCTAAAAGTATGGTCTAGATCCGCCACTAGACGGTGGGCTGCATTTGTGAGCCTAAATAAGGAAACCACAGTAGGTACCCCCTTGGTAAATAGCCTAGAAGCAAACCGAAAATGTGGTAGTCCCCTGAGAACAGCTGTTTTCAGATTATTCAATTGCATTTTTGCACTTAATAAATAGTCCCCTAATCTTTATAATACCAAATATATACCTAGAATGAGGTAAGTATCCCCCGGTAAGTATCCAACTCGCTGCGAGTCACCGGATTCCTATCACTACTACATAAGTGTGACTTTCCAGCGCTAGTGTACCCGCAACGGAGATCACATAAGTACACAAGAGCCCTGCTTTGTGGCGGAAGGAGATGTACAGGGCCGGAGGATTACTCCCTGCAACCCCGGCCCTCCTTCCCATATGGGGGCCGGGAACAAATGACATCTGAAGGTGGTGAAGGTTCCACTGATGAAGTTACGATCCCTATACAACGGGCCAGATTAGGGCTGTGTTACCTTTACAATAAATGGCCTTGATACTTAGGGGGTAATTCCAAGTTGATTGCAGCAGGAAATTTTTTAGCAGTTGGGCAAAACCATGTGCACTGCAGGGGGGGAAGATATAACGTTTGCAGAGAGAGTTAGATTTGGGTGGGTTATTTTGTTTCTGTGCAGGGTAAATACTGGCTGCTTTATTTTACACTGCAATTTAGATTGCAGATTTATTTAACTCACCACACCCAAATCTAACTCTCTCTGCACATGTTATATCTGCCCCCCCCCCCCCCTGCAGTGCACATGGTTTTGCCCAACTGCTAAAAATTTCCTGCTGCGATCAACTTGGAATTACCCCCTTAATTTCTACAAAAGTAGGGGAAATGTTAATTTTCACCTACTTATGTAGAAATTAAGTGATGATAAATAGATCCCTAAGGAGTCTATTTATCAAGAAGTGATACATTTTCGCCAAAAAAAAGACTCACCGCTTCTCCCATACATCAAGGGCTAAACACAGGAGAAGTAGAGGGTTTCTCAGGTGGAACACATTTAAGGTATCTCAGGTGGTCATTCCGAGTTGATCGCTAGCTGCATTCGTTCGCTGTGCAGCGATGAGGCAAAAAATTGGCACTTCTGCGCATGCGTATTACAGCGCAATGCGCACACGCGAAGTACTATTACAACGAACGATGTCGTTTCACACAGGGTCTAGCGAAGCTTTTCAGTCGCACTGCTGGCCGCAGAGTGATTGACATGAAGTGGGCGTTTCTGGGTGGCAACTGACCGTTTTCAGGGAGTGTTCGAAAAAACGCAGGCGTGCCAGGAAAAACGCAGGCGTGGCTGGGCGAACACAGGGCGTGTTTGTGACGTCAAATCCGGAACTGAATAGTCTGAAGTGATCACAAGCGCTGAGTAGATTTTGAGCTACTCTAAAACTGCACAAAATAAATTTGCCGCCGCTCTGCGATCCTTTCATTCGCACTTCTGCTAAGCTAAAATACACTCCCAGTGGGCGGCGGCATAGCGTGTGCACAGCTGCTAAAAACAGCTAGTGAGCTAACAATTCGGAATGACCCCCTTAGCTCCTTCCCCATAGATTCTGTAGTGATGGAAAATTGTGCGTTTCTCTTTCTCTGCGGCACATAACGGCATTTTAGTATAATATTATGGCAGCCTATCAGACCGCCAGAGATACGATTCTGCGCGGAGGCTGGAGACGACACTCTGCCCCCTGCTGCTGTGTGGCTGACCTCCTCAGGCCAATGACAGAACTGCACTCACAGTACCGGCCGTTGCCTGCTTTATTGGATCATGCATGTGCAGTATAGACAAAGGGCCTGTTTCATGTTTGCACGCAATGGCCGATGTTCACGCAACTGAGCAATTATCGGCAGACTGTGCATGTGCTGCGACCGCACTGCGCATGTATAAAGGTACTTTTGCGATTCCGCTAGCAGTGAGGATATCCCTGCAGAGCGATTGACAGGAAGGGACTGTTTGGGGGTGTTCAGCTGCGATCATGTACGTAGAGAAATATGGCTCCTGCATCGCAACTGCCATGTCCACTCTGCGTAGCCATGGAGCAACCCTAGCAGTCAATATTCCCATGGTGCGTATGTGTACGCAGTTGCGAATGAGTTTTCAATGGCTTCCGGTGGGCATCTGTCTTCTTTTCTGGGTTGCAGCGTCGCTTGCGAAATTGAGCAATACCGTAGCCTGAAAAATAATCGCAAATGCTTTTCCGCACAAAATTGGGCCCTGAGAGAGGACAAGCATAGAACAGGGAAAGAAGTACACTGCAGGAGAGGTGGGTTTTCACTGGATCCCTCTAGTTGGGTAAATACTGATAATCACTGCGCAGTAACATTCTGTATCTCTGCGATAAGATGCCATACAGAATGTGAGTAATCACAAAGTTATAGGGCCTAATTCAGACCTGATCGCAACAGCAACATTTTTCACTAATGGGCAAAAGCATGTGCAGTGCAGGTGGGGTAGATGTAACATGTGCAGAGAGAGTTAGATTTGGGTGGGGTGTTTCCAAACTGAAATCTAAATTGCAGTGTAAAGCAGCCAGTATTTACCCTGCACAGAAACAAAATAACCCACCCAAATCTAACTCTCTCTGCACATGTTACATCTGCCCCACCTGCAGTGCACAAGGTTTTGCCTATTAGAGAAAGGTTTTGCTGCTGTGATCAGGTCTGAAATAGGCCCATACTCTGATAAATGCAGTTATACTCCGGGAATAAGCCTTTATAGTAACAGACAAGAGATGCACTCTGCTCTTCCATAGAAAGGAATAGGCTAAGCTACAAAGTACATGCTGAATAATAACTAAGATGCTATGGGCCTTGCCGGGGTGAGTTAAGTGTAATAGTCCTCACACTCTACCACTACGGATTCTGCAGGGAGGAACCCGATGCACCTCGGATGTCACGCTAAAACGCTTCCCCTTTAAGATACAAACCGCAGCAGCTAATCAATAATTCCAATTAATAAAACATTTCTTTTTATTATTAATGAACACTTTACAAACTGGAATTAGAAAACCAAACAGAGCGTTCATGGGGGACGTGTTCATCTAATGTCGCCGGTAAAGGGAGATTAGGCAAATAGTCCACAGGGCTGATCTGATTTTAATCACTTGGGTTGACTGGGAACCACAAGCCAGAATTGCAGAGCCTGTGGGGAGAGCGGAGCTCCCAGAGAAGCGTGGCTGGCGGTCAGGATTCTGTAGCCCCAAGGAGTATACTGTGATTGACAGTTCTTCCTCTCAAGCTCTGCATCCGCTGGTTCCTGTATCCAGTATATTTCATCATTTCTGCTACTTGCATATTTTCACAATTGGGCGAACATGGAAAAGCTGTTATGGGCAGAAGCATCCTGAAACTTCTGCCCCTTGCCAAGGCGTAATTCACATCACGGAGGAAGAGTGTCAGTGTTACGGACATCAGTTGGCATGAGCTGTAATTACCATAAAGGTAAATAGGACACAAAAATGGGCAGAAGACCTCTGAAATCACCCTTCAGGGGAAGCAATAGAAATGCTTGTTTGCTAAGTATACAGTATTAAAGTAAATCCATCGGCAATCGGCTGCGATGTTCACGCAGACGGCCAGCTGAGTAAGCCTCAGCTTATGCAGCCGACCAATGCAAGGGGGTTCTGTGAGGCTAGGAAGTCTGAGTGGTGACGCGCAGACCCTGGACTCTCCCCTCCCAGAAAACACATGCATAGAACGGGCCTTGCATAGCCGCAGATTCCCGAGCAGCAAGTTTCCTGCATCCATCTCTGAATCAGGCCACAAGTATGCAACTGCGAGTGCATCCAAAAACACAGTTTGTACGGGATGTAGTCATGTGACCGGCAGTCGGGATCCCGTCGGCCACTATACCGATGCCGGAATCCTAATCTCTGCCCAGCCCGACAGTCGGCATGTCTACTAACAGGGACTATTCCCACTCGCATTCTGGCGGCCGGGATGCCTGGGTTGGTATGGTGACCCCCGGGATACCTAACGCCGGTCTCCCAATACCTACCCAGTTTGTACACATGTACTGAGAGTCTCTGAGGACATTCACGCAAGTATTAGCATAACATAGGCCATTTCCGAAAACATCAGCATTGCATGCAAATCAGAATCAGGCCATTGTACATGCATGGATGTCTTTCTGCTCACACGCTTGTCCTTCAACTGGTGGTTTGAAGAGCGCCAGTGTTGGTCTACTTGCTGACCAAATAAAGCAATCAAACTACCTCTGAGTGGCCTCAACGTGCCAGCGCCCCTGATGCTGGGGTGTTTGCTGAGCTTCCCCAGCAGGTGGTATCTCCAGGCACATGTCTTACGTGCCTAGTGGTAAATCCACCACTGTGCTAGCAGCCAGCCAATCACTGCATCATACATTTAGCCCCCTCGCAACGGCATCAGCTTGATGACAAGGGGATTAGTGAATAAATCAGAAAAGAGAGAAAAAAGCAGACACCTAAAAGTGAAGAGCCACTAACAAGGCCAAGCCCAGTAGAGAGAGAAGTTCTAGCAGGTGGGAGAAGACTCCAGAAGAAATCAAGATCAGATGAGAAAAAGTTCTGAGCAGGGGGAGAAGATGGCAGAAGACTCAAGTTGAAGAGTAGAGCGAATGGTGAGATATTAAAGTGGAAGGCAAAAGAACCCTTACCCAATGCAGTTGCCTGAACTTCCACTTTGAAGGATAACTAGGCAACCACCTAGCTCCCTTAGAGCTGAGGCCTTCACCTCTCCACTCAGAGTTGCTAGGCCACTCCTTACTTTCTTGAAGTTCCTGTCTATTGGGCTAGAAGCCTAGCAGCCATATTAGGGAAGGCAAGAGAGGAAGGGGGGGGGGGGGGGGGGGGGTCCGCACTTACAATTCCCCAGAGAAACGCGCATCCAAGGTTGGAGGTTCCAGGTCCCGTGCACAGGACCAGAACCAGCACACTACACAAGTCTCTGATAAGTGTTACTTTGACCCTTTATCTGCAAATACCATATTTACTGTTTGTCCATCATATACTTCCAAGCGTGCCCCAACAAAAAGAGTTTTCCTTTTCTTCGCTTGTTGCAATATTAGGGAAAGCACAAGGCCTTCTTCAGTTCTTCTAGTAGCACACTGCCTCACCAATGAAATTAGGCCTTAAACATTGTGCCGTGCCGTTCTCTGATGTCATCTGGCACTCATGCATTAGACCAGTGGTTCCCAAACTGTGTGCCGTGGCACCCTGGGGTGCCGCGGGACACTTGCAGGGGTGCCTCGGGTTGGTGGTCCAGAACCAATTCAAATTATTTATTATCCATGTAATAGTAAAAACTAGTACTTGTGGCTGCCAGTCATAAAATATGTGTACAAACAGAAGCAAATCTTGTCCCTCACCACATAACTGAACCTAAGTATGACATATAAACATAATTTACTTAATTTCATATTTTTTTATAAATTTCCCAATTAGAAACTTTTGGACTAGGGGTGCCGTGATAAAAATTCTGATGCTCTAGGGCGCCGTGATTCAAAAAAGTTTGGGAACCACTGCATTAGACATTAGTGCTTAAATCTGTTGCACAGTATTAGCAGATGGCCACCATTTGTAGAATGGGCACGAAGCTCAGTACACTAGCCCACCAGGTAGTTGGATTGCATGCAGCAGATCCCTATCTATGATGACCCACATCGATTTTCCTGCCCGTAGACTTCCACAGATATTTAAAGACTTAGGGGTAAATGTATTAACTATCGGTATGGAGGAGAAGTAGTATCAGAGCACGTTATGTGCACCGATACCGCTTCTCCCCCATGTGAGACACTGGCGGTGACGGCTCACTGGCAGGGGCAATATGCGCCCCTGTCCATATCTAAAAGATAGCAGGCTGATATGTGAGGGCAATGTATGAACAGTCAGCATCGCTGACCATTCCGACGCCTGCAGCTGTCGATTTTGACAGCTTCAGATGGCGATGACCATTCACCACAGCAGAGCTGTCCCTGGTTGTGGTGGGTGCCGGCTCCAGACTGCGCAGGGGATCTCGCGTGAGTAGTGAGAAACTGCACATGCGCAGAGGAGCCGGCCGGGCAGGGCACTGTGTGCTCAGGGGGACGTTTCCGGAGGGGGGAGTTTTCGCTCCCCCGCTTCAGCAGACAAGATGTTAGTACATCTTTCGTTGTCTCTTCCTGCTTTGCCTCAGTAATGAAGCGAAACAGGAAGTGTTATAGCGGCAGGATATGTGCAGTATGCACCGGGGACCCGTCCCGAACCAGAAAGCAGTATGATAGCGCTACACATTAAAATATACATTTTCACTTTACAAATTTACGCAAAATTTTTATCACATCCACATTAAAAATGTAGATTGTAATAAATATGCACAGAATCTATACATTTATACATATTATAAAACTGTAAGGGTTATGTCTGTACATAGCATTTGTTTGGGGGTAATATACTTGTAGGGGCTGTTAACCACTTGCTTGGCATGGTGGCATCAGATGCGCCCACACCAGCAAGTGCTCTATCTGACCTGGTGGCACAGGATGCGACCAGTCAGATAGACAGTGTTAGCGGCAGAGAAAGAAACTTCCCTCCGCTGCTGCTGTCAGAGGGACTGGAAGGTCCCTCTGCCTCCCCGCACTCTCCTGTACTGATTGCCGTGCTGCCGATCACTGCTGATCGGTCAGCACGACAGGACGCCCCCCTCCAGCAGCTGCAGACAATGGCAACCGCTGGGGAGAGTAAATTAACCCTCCCAAGCTACCGCCAGACCCCCACTGTGTACCTGGAGGCTGTCCCGGCTTTCGAAATGAAAGCCGCAATGGTCGCTATGTTTTCGATATTCCGATGGTCGCGATGTTTTCGATCGATGTTCTGATGTTTGAAAAAAAAACTATTTAAAAAAAAATAAGATTTTACTTACCGATAAATCTATTTCTCGGAGTCCGTAGTGGATGCTGGGGTTCCTGAAAGGACCATGGGGAATAGCGGCTCCGCAGGAGACAGGGCACAAAAAGTAAAGCTTTTTCCGATCAGGTGGTGTGCACTGGCTCCTCCCCCTATGACCCTCCTCCAGACTCCAGTTAGGTACTGTGCCCGGACGAGCGTACACAATAAGGGAGGATTTTGAATCCCGGGTAAGACTCATACCAGCCACACCAATCACACCGTACAACTTGTGATCTAAACCCAGTTAACAGTATGATAACAGCGGAGCCTCTGAAAGATGGCTTCCTTCAACAATAACCCGAATTAGTTAACAATAACTATGTACAATTTATGCAGATAATCCGCACTTGGGATGGGCGCCCAGCATCCACTACGGACTCCGAGAAATAGATTTATCGGTAAGTAAAATCTTATTTTCTCTATCGTCCTAGTGGATGCTGGGGTTCCTGAAAGGACCATGGGGATTATACCAAAGCTCCCAAACGGGCGGGAGAGTGCGGATGACTCTGCAGCACCGAATGAGAGAACTCCAGGTCCTCCTTAGCCAGAGTATCAAATTTGTAAAATTTTACAAACGTGTTCTCCCCTGACCACGTAGCTGCTCGGCAAAGTTGTAATGCCGAGACCCCTCGGGCAGCCGCCCAAGATGAGCCCACCTTCCTTGTGGAGTGGGCCTTTACAGATTTAGGCTGTGGCAGGCCTGCCACAGAATGTGCAAGTTGGATTGTGCTACAGATCCAACGAGCAATCGTCTGCTTAGACGCCGGAGCACCCATCTTGTTGGGTGCATACAATATAAACAACGAGTCAGATTTTCTGACTCCAGCTGTCCTTGCAATATATATTTTTAATGCTCTGACAACGTCCAGTAACTTGGAGTCCTCCAAGTCACTTGTAGCCGCAGGGACTACAATAGGCTGGTTCAGATGAAATGCTGACACCACCTTAGGGAGAAAATGCGGACGAGTCCGCAGTTCTGCCCTGTCCGAATGGAAAATCAGATATGGGCTTTTGTAAGATAAAGCTGCCAATTCTGACACTCTCCTGGCAGAAGCCAGGGCTATAAGCATGGTCACTTTCCATGTGAGATATTTCAAATCCACCTTTTTTAGTGGTTCAAACCAATGAGATTTTAGGAAATCCAAAACCACATTGAGATCCCACGGTGCCACTGGAGGCACCACAGGAGGCTGTATATGCAGCACTCCCTTAACAAAGGTCTGGACTTCAGGGACTGAAGCCAATTCTTTTTGAAAGAAAATCGACAGGGCCGAAATTTGAACCTTAATAGATCCCAATTTGAGACCCATTGACAATCCTGATTGCAGGAAATGTAGGAATCGACCCAGTTGAAATTCCTCCGTCGGAGCACTCCGATCTTCGCACCACGCAACATATTTTCGCCAAATTCGGTGATAATGTTGCACGGTTACTTCCTTCCTTGCTTTAATCAAAGTAGGAATGACTTCTTCCGGCATGCCTTTTTCCTTTAGGATCCGGCGTTCAACCGCCATGCCGTCAAACGCAGCCGCGGTAAGTCTTGAAACAGACAGGGACCCTGCTGAAGCAAGTCCCTCCTTAGAGGTAGAGGCCACGGATCTTCCGTGATCATCTCTTGAAGTTCCGGGTACCAAGTCCTTCTTGGCCAATCCGGAACCACTAGTATCGTTCTTACGCCTCTTTGCCGTATAATTCTCAATACTTTTGGTATGAGAGGCAGAGGAGGAAACACATACACCGACTGGTACACCCAAGGCGTTACCAGCGCGTCCACAGCTATTGCCTGCGGATCTCTTGACCTGGCGCAATACCTGTCCAGTTTTTTGTTGAGGCGAGACGCCATCATGTCCACCATTGGTCTTTCCCAACGGGTTACCAGCATGTGGAAGACTTCTGGATGAAGTCCCCACTCTCCCGGGTGAAGATCGTGTCTGCTGAGGAAGTCTGCTTCCCAGTTGTCCACTCCCGGGATGAACACTGCTGACAGTGCTATCACATGATTCTCTGCCCAGCGAAGAATCCTTGCAGCTTCTGCCATTGCACTCCTGCTTCTTGTGCCGCCCTGTCTGTTCACATGGGCGACTGCCGTGATGTTGTCCGACTGGATCAACACCGGTTTTCCCTGAAGCAGAGGTTCTGCCTGGCTTAGAGCATTGTATATTGCTCTTAGTTCCAGAATGTTTATGTGAAGAGACGTTTCCAGGCTCGTCCATACTCCCTGGAAGTTTCTTCCTTGTGTGACTGCTCCCCAGCCTCTCAGGCTGGCGTCCGTGGTCACCAGGATCCAATCCTGTATGCCGAATCTGCGGCCCTCCAATAGATGAGCACTCTGCAACCACCACAGAAGAGACACCCTTGTCCTTGGAGACAGGGTTATCCGCAGGTGCATCTGAAGATGCGACCCTGACCATTTGTTCAACAGATCCCTTTGGAAAATTCTTGCGTGGAATCTGCCGAATGGAATTGCTTCGTAAGAAGCCACCATTTTTCCCAGGACTCTTGTGCATTGATGTACAGACACCTTTCCTGGTTTTAGGAGGTTCCTGACAAGCTCGGATAACTCCTTGGCTTTTTCCTCCGGGAGAAAAACCTTTTTCTGAACCGTGTCCAGAATCATCCCTAGGAACAGCAGACGAGTTGTCGGCATTAACTGGGATTTTGGAATATTCAGAATCCACCCGTGCTGTTTTAGCACTTCCTGAGACAGTGCTAATCCCATCTCTAGCTGTTCTCTGGACCTCGCCCTTATTAGGAGATCGTCCAAGTATGGGATAATTAATACGCCTTTTCTTCGAAGAAGAATCATCATCTCGGCCATTACCTTTGTAAAGATCCGAGGTGCCGTGGACAATCCGAACGGCAGCGTCTGAAACTGATAGTGACAGTTTTGTACAACGAACCTGAGGTACCCCTGGTGTGAGGGGTAAATTGGAACGTGGAGATACGCATCCTTGATGTCCAAGGATACCATAAAGTCCCCCTCTTCCAGGTTCGCTATCACTGCTCTGAGTGACTCCATTTTGAACTTGAACTTCTTTATGTACAGGTTCAAGGACTTCAGATTTAGAATAGGCCTTACCGAGCCATCCGGCTTCGGTACCACAAAAAGAGTGGAATAATACCCCTTCCCTTGTTGCAGAAGAGGTACCTTGACTATCACCTGCTGAGAGTACAGCTTGTGAATGGCTTCCAACACCGTCTCCCTTTCGGAGGGGGACGTTGGTAAAGCAGACTTCAGGAAACGGCGAGGTGGATCTGTCTCTAATTCCAACCTGTATCCCTGAGATATTATCTGCAGGATCCAGGGATCTACTTGCGAGTGAGCCCACTGCGCGCTGTAATTTTTGAGACGACCCCCCACGGTCCCCGAGTCCGCTTGAGAAGCCCCAGCGTCATGCTGAGGCTTTTGTAGAAGCCGGGGAGGGCTTCTGATCCTGGGAAGGAGCTGCGTGTTGCTGTCTCTTCCCTCGACCTTTGCCTCGTGGCAGATATGAATAGCCCTTTGCTCTCTTATTTTTAAAGGAACGAAAGGGCTGCGGTTGAAAAGTCGGTGCCTTTTTCTGTTGGGGAGTGACTTGAGGTAGAAAGGTGGATTTCCCGGCTGTAGCCGTGGCCACCAAATCTGATAGACCGACTCCAAATAACTCCTCCCCTTTATACGGCAAAACTTCCATATGCCGTTTTGAATCCGCATCGCCTGTCCACTGTCGCGTCCATAAAGCTCTTCTGGCCGAAATGGACATAGCACTTACCCGTGATGCCAGTGTGCATATATCCCTCTGTGCATCACGCATATAAAGAAATGCATCCTTTATTTGTTCTAACGACAGTAAAATATTGTCCCTGTCCAGGGTATCAATATTTTCAATCAGGGATTCTGACCAAACTACCCCCGCACTGCCCATCCAGGCAGTCGCTACAGCTGGTCGTAGTATAACACCTGCATGTGTGTATATACTTTTTTGGATATTTTCCATCCTCCTATCTGATGGATCTTTAAGTGCGGCCGTCTCAGGAGAGGGTAACGCCACTTGTTTAGATAAGCGTGTTAGCGCCTTGTCCACCCTAGGAGGTGTTTCCCAGCGCTCCCTAACCTCTGGCGGGAAAGGGTATAATGCCAATAATTTCTTTGAAATTATCAGCTTTTTATCAGGGGCAACCCACGCTTCATTACACACGTCATTTAGTTCTTCTGATTCAGGAAAAACTATAGGTAGTTTTTTCATACCCCACATAATACCCTGTTTAGTGGTACCTGTAGTATCAGCTAAATGTAACGCCTCCTTCATTGCCAAAATCATATAACGTGTGGCCCTACTGGAAAATACGGTTGATTCGTCACCGTCACCACTGGAGTCATCGCCTGTGTCTGGGTCTGTGTCGACCGACTGAGGCAAAGGGCGTTTCACAGCCCCTGACGGTGTTTGAGTTGCCTGGACAGGCACTAATTGATTGTCCGGCCGTCTCATGTCGTCAAACGACTGCTTTAGCGTGTTGACACTATCCCGTAGTTCCATAAATAAAGGCATCCATTCTGGTGTCGACTCCCTAGGGGGTGACATCCTCATATTTGGCAATTGCTCCGCCTCCACACCAATATCGTCCTCATACATGTCGACACACACGTACCGACACACAGCAGACACACAGGGAATGCTCCTAACGAAGACAGGACCCACTAGCCCTTTGGGGAGACAGAGGGAGAGTTTGCCAGCACACACCAAAAGCGCTATATATATATCAGGGATAGCCTTATAATAAGTGCTCCCTTATAGCTGCTTTGTTATATCAAAATATCGCCATAAATGTGCCCCCCCCTCTCTGTTTTACCCTGTTTCTGTAGTGCAGTGCAGGGGAGAGACTTGGGAGCCGTCCTGACCAGCGGAGCTGTGAGAGGAAATGGCGCCGTGTGCTGAGGAGATAGGCACCGCCCCTTTTCCGGCGGGCTCGTCTCCCGCTATTTAGAAAAATTAGGCAGGGGTTAAATATCTCCATATAGCCTCTAGGGCTATATGTGAGGTATTTTTAGCCTTTATAGGTACTCATTTGCCTCCCAGGGCGCCCCCCTCCCAGCGCCCTGCACCCTCAGTGACTGCCGTGTGAAGTGTGCTGAGAGGAAAATGGCGCACAGCTGCAGTGCTGTGCGCTACCTTTAGAAGACTGCAGGAGTCTTCAGCCGCCGATTCTGGACCTCTTCTGATTTCAGCATCTGCAAGGGGGCCGGCGGCGTGGCTCCGGTGACCATCCAGGCTGTACCTGTGATCGTCCCTCTGGAGCTTGATGTCCAGTAGCCAAGAAACCAATCCATCCTGCACGCAGGTGAGTTGACTCCTTCTCCCCTCAGTCCCTCGCTGCAGTGATCCTGTTGCCAGCAGGAATCACTGTAAAATAAAAAACCTAGCTAAACTTTCTCTAAGCAGCTCTTTAGGAGAGCCACCTAGATTGCACCCTTCTCGGCCGGGCACAAAAATCTAACTGGAGTCTGGAGGAGGGTCATAGGGGGAGGAGCCAGTGCACACCACCTGATCGGAAAAAGCTTTACTTTTTGTGCCCTGTCTCCTGCGGAGCCGCTATTCCCCATGGTCCTTTCAGGAACCCCAGCATCCACTAGGACGATAGAGAAATAAATAAAATTTATTTTTTATTTATTTTTTAATAAAATCATTTTGCATAGGGTTAAATTCATGTTCTTCACCTAATTCACTCATAAGAAAACCCGGCAATTTCTGAGTGGTTTTTGGGTAAAAAAAATCGTCAGTTCAGTGGTTAAAGAACTGTGGAGACAATAAAAAATTTTTTTTACTACTACTGGATGAATTTGGATGCCATTTTCACTATTGTATAGCTTATACCCCTTTCACACCAGAAATGAAGGGGTCTTACCCGGGAATACGGTCCCTGGATCATGCAGGGACATTCCCGGGTAAGACCCCTTGCATACCGCAGTCAGTAGCCCGGCATATTGCCGGGTTGCTGACGTCAGCGGTGACGCGGCGCAAGAGATCACATGATCTCCAAGCGCCGCCTGCTACATAGAGAGTGAACGGGAGCCGGGGCGCATTGACCCGGCTCCCGTTCACACAGACCAGGTTCCTGGGAGGATTCCGGGACCAACCCTGGTCGATTGCAGGGTTGAAATGCTGGGTCAGGAATCCTGGGATTTTGACCCTGTACCCTTTCACACTGAGAAATGTCCCGGGTTGCTGCGCTTTCATGTGCAATAACCCGGGAAATTTTGGGCTGTGTGAAAGGGGTATAAGTGACCTAGAAAGAAACTGAGGTATGTATCTCTATGTGACATCAGGGAGAGGAGCAATAAAGGAGAAACCAGACACTTGACACTCAACGCATGCAGTATGCAGGCTCTACAAGTCCAATGTGTGTGTGTATATATATATATATATATATATATACATATATACATACATACATACATACATACATACATACATACATACATACAGTATATATATATATATATATATATACACACACACACACACACACAATAGGGATGCATTCAGCATCCCGACCGACAGTCCGGGTGCCAGCGGTCATGTGACTGACACCACTCGGAATCCTGGTGCCGGCCACCAATATACCGAAAGTAAGCATCGGAGTCACTGTTAGGGTTAGGGCCTAAGGGGGGGTTAGAGTTTGGCACTAGTGGGGAGGGGTTAGCCGTGACCATGACCCCGGAGTCTTAGCTCTAGCCACCACCCCAAGAGTTTTAGCTCTAGCTGCCACCCTAGGGGGGGTTAGGGTAGGGGATAGGGGAGGAGTAAAATAATTACTATAGGTATTCTCAATGTCAGGATACCAATGTCGGTCATTTGACCGCCAGCATCCCAACTGCCGGGACCCCATACCGAACCCATACAATATCTACAAATATTGCACACCCCAAACACAAAGAGTTATAAATGTATGCATATATAAATACATGAATATATATAGATATACAAGATCTATTTTGCATGAAAATCCGACTATACAGTATATCAATCACTAATCAGGCAGGTTATCTTGACTCATGAAGTTCCAGTTTACACGTCAATCCAGTAGATGGCGTACCGAGACAATACTACACGCTATGGTTGCCAACAGATATATATCATAGAGTCGCTGGTCAAGTTACTTGCAACCTTTCGGTGTTAGGTGAAGTAGCAACAGATTAGCACTACTGTTAGTTTCACTGAGTAATAACAGACATCTACACAAGCAAAGCCTCGGGCAAACACTAGTGTTTAACATGGGAGTGTAATCTGCAGCCAAACTAGAATAAAGTAACATTTTCCAGGAACCTGCAGTAGAGATCCTGTTGCTACATTATTGTCAGCACCAAGACAAAGTTATATTTTAATTAAAAAGACGTGTCATTTTATAGCATATACCGTGACCCTAGTTTGTCTAATTCTAAGAAACACTTTTCATATCATGAAAACTTGTACTTTATGGGAACAGCTGGTTAATAAGAAGAGAAAATTACACCCCACCATGCTTGGAAAGCGTTTGATTTCAATCGAAATCTATCTCTGTCTCCGTCTCTCTCCATAACAGGCTCATAGAAAAGTGCACCAGCAATAAATTGCCAATTGAAGTCTGAAGACATGGCTCCGCTCTGTAGCTATTGAGCTATCGCTGAGCTAAACAAGCACCAAACTTGTAAAATGAATCTCGCTTTGAAATGTTAACAAACCCTAATCAGTCGCTCTGTATTTCTGAGGAATCGCGGGGAAAAATGACATTTCACATAAGAAATAAATACATCTCACTCATTCAGAGCAGATTTTTTTTTCTCTTTCCTTTAATGGTACATCTGACTAAACTGGTGTCACGGGGAAGGGGAATTTACTGAGTTGAAAATACATTTTACATTTGCTAGGGGCAACATTTCCACTTCTAAAGACCTGCACTTTAGTAAATATACCCCTAATTGGCTACAATTAAGTGTAGACCTGTAAATGATGTTCTAATGCTCTGATTGGCTACAGTTACTGTAGGTATAAGGGTCTGATTCATGTTTAAAAGTAAAGCAAAAAAAAAAAAGCAAGGAACTAGGCAAAACCGTGCTGCACTGCAGAGGGGGCAGATGTAACATGTGCAGAGAGAGTTAAATTTGGGTGGGGTGTGTCCAAACTGAAATCTAAATTGCAGTGTGAAAATAAAGCAGCCAGTATTTACTAGAGATGTGCGGCGGCCACTTTTCGTGTTTTGGTTTTGGATCTGGAATCCCCGCTCATGTTTTGGATCTGGATTGGTTTTGCCAAAACCACCCTTTTGGGTTTTTGGTTTTGGATCTGGATGATTTTTGAAAAAAACACAAAAACAGCTAAAATCACATAATTTGGGGGTCATTTTGATCCTACGGTATTATTAACCTCAATAACATTCATTCCCACTCATTTCCAGTCTATTCTGAACACCTCACACCTCACAATATTGTTTTTAGGCCAAAAGGTTGCACCAAGGTGGCTGTATGACTAAGCTAAGTGACACAAGTGTGCGGCACAAACACCTGGCCCATCTAGGAGTGGCACTGCAGACACAGACAGGAGGGCAGGTCTCAAACCGCTCATCATGCAAAGAAGAAAAAGAGGTGCACCGAGGTGGCTGGATGACTAAGCTAAGCGACACAAGTGTGTGGCACAAACACATGGCCCATCTAGGAGTGACACGCAGTGGCTGAATGTTGACAGTGGCCCGCAATTTTTCGGGCCATCGACAGCATCTCTCGCACGCCCCTGTCATTTTAAAAAAAAATTCTGCACCACCAAATTAATTGTATGTGCAAAACATGGGACATGCTGGAATTTGCCCAGATTTAATGCACGCACAATATTGGTGGACTAAAACGGCAGTAACTCTGGACTTATATGGATGCAGCACTGGACTAGACTTATATGGCAGTACCCCAGGACTTATATGGTAGTACCCCTGGACTTATACGGCAGTACCCCTGAAATTATATGGCTGCATCACTGGACTGGACTTATACGGCAGTACCACTGGACTTATATGGCAGTACCCCTGAACTTATACAGATGCACCACTGGACTGGACTTATACAGCAGTACCCCTGGACTTATACGGCAGTACCCCTGGACTTATACAGCAGTACCCCTGAACTTATATGGCTGCATCACTGGACTGGACTTATACGGCAGTACCCCATGACTTATACGGCAGTACCCCTGGACTTATACAGCAGTACCCCTGAACTTATATGGCTGCACTACTTGACTGGACTTATACGGCAGTACAACTGGACTTATACAGCAGTACCCCTGGACTTATATGGCAGTACTTCTGGACTTAAACGGCTGCACCACTGGACTGGACTTATATGGCAGTACCCCTGGACTTATACGGCAGTACCCCTGAACTTATACAGCAGTACCCCTGGACTTATACGCCAGTACCCCTGAACTTATATGGCTGCACCACTGGACTGGACTTATACGGCAGCACCCCTGGACTTATACGGCAGTACCCCTGAACTTATACGGCTGCACCACTGGACTAGACTTATACAGCAGTACACCTGGACTTATATGGCTGCACCACTGGACTGGACTTATACGGCAGTCAGAGCCGGTCATAGGCATAGGCAAACTAGGCAATTGCCTAGGGCAGTGGTTCCCAAACTGTGTGCCGTGGCTCCCTGGGGTGCCTCGGGACACTTGCAGGGGTGCCTTGGATTTGTGGTCCAGGACCAAATCAAATTATTTATGGTCAATGTAATAGGCAAAACTAGTGCTGGTGGCTGCCAGTCATAAAATATGTAGACAAACAGAAGCAAATCTTTCCCCTCAACACAGTTGAACATAAGTATGACATATAAACACAATTTACTTTATTTAAAATTTCTTTCCAAATTTTTCAATAAGAAACTTTTGGCCTAGGGGTGCCATGAAAAAAATTATTATACACTAGGGCGCCGTGACTCAAAAAAGTTTGGAAACCACTGGCCTAGGGCATTTGATATTCCTAGGGGCATCAGCAGCTTCTGCTGATTATAATTATATGCGGCATGCCTATATTCTGTGTGTAGCATTTCATATGCAGATACAGCCCCTGTCTCACACAGTATATAGGCATGCTGCATATCATTTTAATCAACAGAAGTTGCTTGTGCATCCTAGCCACATAGCAATGCAAATAAGATGCATTTTCATTTAAAAAATGTGCCCGACATTAGCATTGAGGCAAGATTTATGAGGACACATCTGTATCCAAGCAGAGGCAGAGGTCACAGTGTTAGTGGCAGTGTGAGTGCTGTGTGCATGTGAGTGGGTTGGTTGTGCAGTAGTGTTCAGAATATGTGTAAGGAGTATTATGTGTGTCATGTAAAAATGCATTAATAATGTTCAACATATGTGTAAGGGGCAATATGTGTGTTATTATGTGTATAAGGGTATTAATAATGTGCGGCATATGTGTAACAGGGTACTACTGTATGTGTCATTATGTGTATAGGGGCACTAATAATGTGCAGCAAATGTGTAGGGGGCACTATGTGTGTCATTATGTGTATAAGGGCATTAATAATGTGCGGCATATGTGTAAGGGACATTATGTGTAAAAGGGCATTAATAAAAGTTGTCATAATGTGTAAGGCACATTATGTTTATAAGGACAATAATAATGTGTCTCATATGTGTAAGGGTCATTACTGTGTGGCATTATGTGTTTAAGGTGCTCTACTATGTGGCGTTGCGTCTAGAAAGGGCACTACTGTGTCATCTAATGTGAATAAAAAGCAATAGGGTGTGGTGTAATGTGAATAAGGAGCAATTCAGTGTGATGTAATGTAAATAAGGGGCTCTACTGTGAGGAGTAACGTTTATAAGGTAAAGTGATACTACTGTGGGATGTTATATGATTTATGAAAAGTATTGCATGATCAAATGTGAATAAAGTGTAGTACTGTGTGGCGTAATTGGAATTGGGGTTACTA
The DNA here is from genome assembly GCF_028390025.1 of Pseudophryne corroboree. NCBI lineage: Eukaryota > Metazoa > Chordata > Amphibia > Anura > Myobatrachidae > Pseudophryne > Pseudophryne corroboree. Next base: position 355,921,293 of record NC_086454.1, on the reverse strand, counting down.
TTGTGTGGCTATGCCCTTTGCCAGCAAAAACACAACCCTTTTTGGGTTGTGCGCCAAATGTGTGAACTGTCCTATTTAAAATATAGGGGGTACAAACACCAAAATAAGAACTGCTATGGATGAGGGGTGATGGTGCTGGGAAAGAAGTGCAAGGTCAGAGGCGGAACCAGCAGTGGTGCTAGGGGGCACCAGCCAAAATCTTGCCTAGGGCATCATATTGGTTAGGGCCGGCTCTGACGGCAGTACCCCTGTACTTATACGGCAGTACCACAGGACTTATACGGCAGTACCACAGGACTTATACGGCAGTACCACAGGACTTATACGGCAGCACCACTGGACTTATGGCAGCACAGGACACCACCACTGGACTGATGCAGCACAACACAGCACCATTGCACTGGACTTAAACAGCAGCACCACTAGACTTATGGCAGCACAACACAGCACCACTGCACTGGACTTATACAGCAGCACCACTGGACTTATGGCAGCACAACACAGCACCACTGCACTGGACGGTATTTATACAGCAGCACTGGACTTATGGCAGTACAGGACACCACTGCTGTGACTGGACTGATGCAGCACAAGACACCACCACTGGACTGATGCAGCACAAGACAGCACCACTGGACTGATGCAGCACAAGACAGCACTGGAATGACACATAAGAGCAGGTCGCCACCCCACGCACCACACCACTTTCTCACGCAGACACTGAGGAGACACGTCCTCTCTCTACACTCTCCAGGACTGGAGTGAAGATGGCGGTGCCGCACGACTACTTATATGGAATCCAAAACCCGCAAGAATCCGACAGCGGAGTGATGACATTTTGCCTTGTTCTGTTTTCCGAGTCTAGCGTGAAAACCCAAGCCGGACTCGGATCCGGACTCAGAACGTGATGTTCGGTAGGGTTCGGTTCTCAGGGATTCGAACCCGCACATCCCTAGTATTTACCCTGCACAGAAACAATATCAATGTATTTGCTCCCCTTGTATGGCAACATGGTCTGCTCCAGACACAAAGTTACTTGTTTTCTTTGCTTTACTTACAAACACTAGGCCCTACTGTCTGCAAATGGTCTAATGCTCTGATTGGTTACAAGAAGGTCTAGTTCTGTGAATGTACTAAAGCTCTCATTGGCTACAAGTAGGTCTAGTACTGTGATTTTTGAATGCTGTGATTGGCTACAGGTTGATCTAGTCCATACTAACCAACATCAGAAAGTTCCCCTCTGTTAGTTCCCTGGAGAGGACGGGCCAAGTGTGTGGGATGGAGTTGGGGTGAGGCAAACCAGCAGTCCCTCCCCCATGATGTTTTACCACAATTCTCAACTTTATATAGCTGGAGGTGGGATCGCGATGATGTTAATGATAGTGAATCAGGTCATCACACCCCATTGCTCTACCTATTTCACCAGCCAGGCTGTGGAAGAACTGTCCACTTTTCTAGAGACTCTCCCCTAATTTAGAAGAGGTATCGGGAGATTGGGCAGGTATGGTCTGGTCTTATGCTGATTGGATATAGGTTGGTCTAGAACAGGGCTGTACAACGCAGGACCCACAGTAATATGCTGGACTTCCATAACAAGTTCATGGACTCCTCACACATACATACAAACAGTGGTAACAGCTCAATCATTCTAGACAAATCACATGGCCCTATGTGGGCACTGCCATTATGTAGTGTTGGTCTGCTGACATCATAGAAGCCTTGACGCAGCTCAGAAGCTTTTCCATGTATTTGCAAATTCATGTAACAAACATCTCTGAAATTCTATAACCAGATAGGTTCAACCGGTAATAGTCAGTGTGCTGGGGGGTACTGTCTTTATTACATGTCACTATTGTACATTTCAGTATCACAATGGTGCCGCATACGGTACATGCATTTCCAGTGTAAAGTGTATCTAGTAGCAGCAATAAGATGTCATTGAAAGTATTTGCAGAATATTTTGATCTGTTATTAGTCTGGGTGATAGTGGTCATACGGGATGTAGTTACGTGGCCGGCGGTCAGAAGACCACAGGCGGTTTTAAGAAACATCCTGAGGACACCAATAAGTCAGACTGTAAGTTCCAGTGAAGTTTTCTATGGCAGCGAATCACTGACCTGTCATGCTCTAATGGAAGCCGCACTGCCCTCAGGAGGATTACTGCAGCCACAGACGCTATGGAAGAAAAGCAAAGTGTGTTTGTTCGCCAGAGAGCAAAATGATAGAAGTGACTTTCGTCTGTTTTGTTATGTACTCTAATGTCAGAACCAGTGCAGTGGAAAGTCTGCTTTCATAAAGAATTTACAGGTACACAGCCTGGCACGTTATCACTCGTAGCGTCAGCTTCATCAGGACACAACTCGCAGACCTGTGACGGCTCCTAAAATATTTCACTTTTTAACTTTTATATTAAACTCTGCCAGGACTATTTGCAGCATTCCAAATATGACAATTTCACAACACAGGTGGTCATTCCGAGTTGATCGCTAGCTGCATTCGTTCGCTGTGCAGCGAAGAGGCAAAAAAAATGGCACTTCTGCGCATGCGTATGCGGCGCAATGCGCACGCGCGTCGTACTATTACAACGAACGATGTAGTTTCACACAAGGTCTAGCGATGCTTTTCAGTCGCACTGGTGGCCGCAGAGTGATTGACATGAAGTGGGCGTTTCTGGGTGTCAACTGACCGTTTTCAGGGAGTGTTCGAGAAAACGCAGGCGTGCCAGGAAAAATGCAGGTGTGGCTGGGCGAACGCAGGGCGTGTTTGGGACGTCAAAACAGGAACTGAACAGTCTGCAGTGATCGCAAGCGCTGAGTAGGTATTGAGCTATTCTAAAACTGCACAAAAAAACTTTGCCGCCGCTCTGCGATCCCTTCGTTCGCAATTCTGCTAAGCTAAAATACACTCCCAGTGGGAGGCGGCATAGCGTTTGCACGGCTGCTAAAAACTGCTAGCGAGCGATCAACTTGGAATGACCACCACAGTACAGACGGGGCCGCTGAAAGACGAATAGACCCTAAGCTAGGGGAGGGGGAGCGGAAGTCCAAATCAGGGAGGCGTGTCCACACCCCCTCCAGAAACAAAAGGAAAGAATACAATGCACCGATCAACAGCTGATCCGGGACCCTTCAAATTGCCCAGGCCTGGGTAATCATTAACACCTCCCACCCCCAGCATTCTGCAGCTAATCTTTGATGCAAATCTGACGTACATATTTTGTGAATTGTGTTAAAGACAAAATAAATACATTATTTCACTATATTAAATATCAATGGCTGTAAATGACTGCGCTGAATAATATGCAGGAATTAACTGGCGTGTGGGCACTGAATAAATCTCCCAGGCACTATGTGACTCCTCTGCTGCAATTTTCTTATATTAGAATTAATTTAAAAGAAAAAACAAAGCTGGTCGCTAACTCGCTGGGATTGCTCCGGTGACGGCAACTTTGGATTGGATGGCTGGTTCAGACACCGGTATACCGCCCATTCCCAACCATCCAAATTTCAGTGGGAAAGTCCTGCTTTTTGGCCAGTGTCCCACCTGCGGGCGCTGCAGTGTCTTGTGGGTGTTGGGGGGGCACTATATCACACCACACACTGCTCTGCACACACAAAGGAAAGAATTTGACGACTGCACGTGTGCCAGATCAGACTTACACGTATGGACCTCATACATTGCAGATGTATTGGGGCAATGTTGCAGTCCCCCGATGGCTGGTTCGGGGAATCGGGAATATTAAATATGTTTAAAAATCCCCATTTCCTGATCCTGAACGAAAATGGTCGGGATCAGCAAAACGGGCATTTATATTTCCTTGATAGATTATCGCTGGCAGCAATTGGGCTGTGAGGATGGGGTGCAAGTAGTAGTTACTCAGGCCTGCTGGAGGGGCCCGGGCTTGCACCCCCACTTTCTCACCTGTCGGGCTGCAGCACTGCAGCCTCTCTTCCAGCCTAGCCCACGCTGCTGTGTATTGGGCTGCAGTGCATCAGTCTAATCTGCCTGCAGGGGGGGTTAGTGATCGCACCCCTGAATATGTCCCTGGCTGAGGGATGAACACCACCCTCCTTGCAGGTCTGCGGCGCATAAACAATACTTTTTAAAGTTTTTTTTAAAGGGGGGAGTGGCCACACCTGCATGATTAGGCCACACCCCATGCATTACCGAGGCCCAGGCAGGCTGTCTGTGGCCCTGGCTATAGTATAGATAGGAACTCCTCGTCATTAGGCCTCTGCCATGTCACATCCACCTATGTGTCGGGCTGTGGGGTAGCATTCCCTCTGAGTGCCCCATGGTGGTGGGGTCCCCTAGGCTGCAGCCTACTCAGCCTGCCTTTAAATCTGACCTTCACATTTCATGTAGCATTCTATTACTGGAGGGGGAAATAAATATTTAAATTGTTCTTTTATGTTCATGTAGCCAGATATCATGACAAATCAGTATTGGTTTTACATAAGAACGACTGATTTGAGCTGTGTTCACTACAAGGTCCTGGGAGGACGTAAGAAGACGAGGCTGACAGATTGTTGCACACCGTGGTGTATAAGAGTAATATCTCCAGCCGGTCCCTTGTGCCAGTGCTACTGATATGTAAATACTTGCTCTCGTCCTAGCTGAACGCTCTCACACGCCGCCACCAGGAAGTTCAATCTTGGTTATTAAAAGTTTGCATTGCTCATTCCGATGCTTTATTGCTTTGTAAACTCACAAAAATCATTCCCAGGAAAGTGAGTCACAAGGAATTCATCATTTCCCAACTCAGCGTAATTGGTCTAGCTGGGAGTTGAATCATCAAGCTCCTGTATCGCTGCATGACACAATCTATACTCTGGTATATTACTGTAATTTGCTGTGATTTCCATATATCAGAATCATTCTTCGGCCATGATACATATAAATATGGCTCCGTCGCTGCCATGGCGCCCGTGTACATAACACTGTAAACAGACCTAATACAGCTGATGTTATTTATTCTGGGCACACGGTGCTGTATGATTATCTATCCGGAGTCACTTTATCTTGACATTTCCCAGCAAGTAAATGTCAGAAGTTTCATGTAAAGGGGCAATCCGGTGCCCGTGTCAACCAATATATTTTAGAACGCAGCCGATTGACTCAGTAGGAACTTGAAACATTGAAGGGTGCAGCCAGACATTTTTTCGGAACCAGGCTTGGTGCTGGCAGTCTGACAGCGCTGGTTTGTTGTCAGAGGAGCTGGAGCGCCGGAGTATGACGGTTCCAAAATGTTTGTAAAAATGGATTACTCGGATGCCCCGTTCAGCTTGTCATCCTATATAATAAAAGGCTAGCGCTGCGCCTCACCTCTATGGGGGAATTCAAGTGTTTTGAGTGCAAGCTCTGTTTGGACTCACACAGCTGCCGCCACTGACGTTACCGTTATGTTGTTCCGTCATTTTGATGGGCTGGTTACTAGTGTTTTAGATAAAGGCCTGATTCATAGATTTATGTAAATTCGATTTATTTACTATACATGCGCAGTTCAGAGGCTGCGATGTCGCTCTCAGTGCCCCAAACCAGAGGCAAAGAGAGGAGGGGGCCATTGCAACAGTGTAGATAGGGCCGACTGGCAAACCATTGCCAACAGCTAGAGGATTAGATGGGGCCGGAGCCGTTTCTAGACAATATGGCTTCCAGTGTGAACAGTAAAAAATGTGCCCCCCTCCCCCCCATTATTAAAACTAAACATTTGTGCGCACTGGCATAAAAAAGGGGAGTGGCCTCGCTGCAAGGGGTGTGGTCTTGCAGGAAAAGACTACCTTACACCCCAAATTGGCAACCTGCACTCCAAGACATTGGCCACTGCAGGTAAAAAAAAAAATCCTGATTCATGCATTACATTATTTGTCATTTTCCTCCTTTCCTCCTTATAGTAATGTCCCTTATACATTGTGCACCACACCATAATGCCCCTTACACATTATGCACAACACCGTGATGCCCCGTACACATTGTGCACCACACCATAATGCCCCTTACACATTATGCACAACACCGTGATGCCCCGTACACAATATGCACCACACCGTAATGCTCCTTACACATTATGCACAACACCGTAATGCCCCGTACACATTATGCACCACACTGTAATGCCCCTTACACATTATGCACAACACCATAATGCTTCTTACACATTATGCAACACACCATAATGCCCCGTACACATTATGCAACACACCATAATGCTCCTTACACATTGTGCACCACACTGTAATGCCCCTTACACATTGTGCACCACACCATAATGCTCCTTACACATTGTGCACCACACCATAATGCTCCTTACACATTGTGCACCACACTGTAATGCCCCTTACACATTGTGCACCACACTGTAATGCCCCGTACACATTGTGCACCACACCGTACTGCTCATTACACATTATGCACAACACCGCAATGCCCCATACACATTATGCACCACACTGTAATGCCCCTTACACATTATGCACAACAGCATAATGCTTCTTACACATTATGCAACACACCATAATGCCCCTTACACATTATGCAACACACCATAATGCTCCTTACACATTGTGCACCACACTGTAATGCCCCTTACACATTGTGCACCACACCATAATGCTCCTCACACATTGTGCACCACACCATAATGCTCCTTACACATTGTGCACCACACTGTAATGCCCCTTACACATTGTGCACCACACCATAATGCCCCTTACACATTATGCACAACACTGTAATGCCCGTACACATTATGCACCACACCGTGATGCTCCTTACACATTATGCACCATACTGTAATGCCCCTTACACATTGTGAACCACACCGTAATGCCCCTTACATATTGTGCACCATACTGTAATGCTCCTTACACATTATGCACCATACTGTAATGCTCCTTACACATTGTGCACCACACCATAATGCTCCTTACACATTATGCACCACACCGTAATGCCCCGTACACATTGTGCACCACACCGTAATGCCCCTTACACATTGTGCACCATACTGTAATGCTCCTTACACATTGTGCACCACACCGTAATGCCCCTTACATATTGTGCACCATACTGTAATGCTCCTTACACATTATGCACCACACCGTAATGCCCCTTAAACATTATGCACCACACCGTAATGCCCCTTACACATTGTGCACCACACCATAATGCCCCTTACACATTATGCACAACACCGTAATGCCCCGTACACATTGTGCACCACACCGTAATGCCCTTTACACATTGTGCACCACACTGTAATGCTCCTTACACATTATGCACCACACCGTAATGCCCCTTACACATTGTGCACCACACCATAATGCCCCTTGCACATTGTGCACCATACTGTAATGCCCCTTACACATTGTGCACCACACCATAATGCTCCTTACACATTATGCACCACACTGTAATGCCCCTTACACATTGTGCACCACACCATAATGCCCCTTACACATTATGCACCATACTGTAATTCCCCTTACACATTGTGCACCACACCGTAATGCCCCATACACATTGTGCACCACACCGTAATGCACCTTATATATTGTGCACCTCACCATAAAGCCCCTTACACATTATGCACCACACTGTAATGCTCCTTACACATTATGCACCACACCGTAATGCCCCTTACACATTGTGCACCACACCATAATGCCCCTTACACATTGTGCACCACACTGTAATGCCCCTTACACTATGTGCACCACACCGTAATGCCCCTTACACATTATGCACCACACCATAATGCCCCTTACACTATGTGCACCTCACCATAATTCTCCTTACACATTATGCACCACACCGCAATGCTCCGTACACATTATGCACCACACCATAATGCCCCGTACACATTGTGCACCACACCGTAATGCCCCTTACACATTGTGCACCTCACCATAAAGCCCCTTACACATTATGCACAAAACCGTAATGCCCCTTACACATTGTGCACCATACTGTAATGCTCCTTACACATTATGCACCACACCGTAATGCCCCTTACACATTGTGCACCACACCATAATGCCCCTTACACATTGTGCACCATACTGTAATGCTCCTTACACATTGTGCACCCCACCATAATGCTCCTTACACATTATGCACCACACTGTAATGCCCCTTACACATTGTGCACCACACCATAATGCCCCTTACACATTGTGCACCACACTGTAATGCCCCGTACACATTGTGCACCACACCATAATGCCCCTTACACACCATAATGCCCCTTACACATTGTGCACCACACTGTAATGCCCCTTACACTATGTGCACCACACCGTAATGCCCCTTACACATTATGCACCACACCGTAATGCCCCTTACACATTGTGCACCTCACCATAAAGCCCCTTACACAATATGCACCACACTGTAATGCTCCTTACACATTATGCACCACACCGTAATGCCCCTTACACATTGTGCACCACACCATAATGCCCCTTACACATTGTGCACCACACTGTAATGCCCCTTACACTATGTGCACCACACCGTAATGCCCCTTACACATTATGCACCACACCATAATGCCCCTTACACTATGTGCACCTCACCATAATTCTCCTTACACATTATGCACCACACCGCAATGCTCCGTACACATTATGCACCACACCATAATGCCCCGTACACATTGTGCACCACACCGTAATGCCCCTTACACATTGTGCACCTCACCATAAAGCCCCTTACACATTATGCACAAAACCGTAATGCCCCTTACACATTGTGCACCATACTGTAATGCTCCTTACACATTATGCACCACACCGTAATGCCCCTTACACATTGTGCACCACACCATAATGCCCCTTACACATTGTGCACCATACTGTAATGCTCCTTACACATTGTGCACCCCACCATAATGCTCCTTACACATTATGCACCACACTGTAATGCCCCTTACACATTGTGCACCACACCATAATGCCCCTTACACATTGTGCACCACACTGTAATGCCCCGTACACATTGTGCACCACACCATAATGCCCCTTACACACCATAATGCCCCTTACACATTGTGCACCACACTGTAATGCCCCTTACACTATGTGCACCACACCGTAATGCCCCTTACACATTATGCACCACACCGTAATGCCCCTTACACATTGTGCACCTCACCATAAAGCCCCTTACACAATATGCACCACACTGTAATGCTCCTTACACATTATGCACCACACCGTAATGCCCCTTACACATTGTGCACCACACCATAATGCCCCTTACACATTGTGCACCACACTGTAATGCCCCTTACACTATGTGCACCACACCGTAATGCCCCTTACACATTATGCACCACACCGTAATGCCCCTTACACTATGTGCACCACACCATAATGCTCCTTACACATTATGCACCACACCGTAATGCCCCATACACATTATGCACCACACGGTAATGCCCCTTACACATTGTGCACCATACTGTAATGCCCCTTACACATTGTGCACCACACCGTGATGCTCCTTACACATTATGCACCACACCGTAATGCCCCTTACACATTGTGCACCATACTGTAATGCTCCTTACACATTGTGCACCACACCATAATGCTCCTTACACATTATGCACCACACCGTAATGCCCCTTACACATTGTGCACCACACCATAAAGCCCCTTACACATTATGCACAACACCGTAATGCCCCGTACACATTGTGCACCACACGGTAATGCCCCTTAAACATTGTGCACCACACCGTAAAGCCCCTTACACATTGTGCACTACACTGTAATTCCCCTTACACATTATGCACCACACCATAACGCCCCATACACATTATGCCTCGCACTGTAAAGCCCCTTTCATTGTAATGCCCCGTACACATTATGCACCACACCGTAATGCCCCTTACACATTATGCACCACACCATAATGCCCCTTGCACATTATACACCACACCGTAATGCCCCTTACATAATATGCAATGCATCAAAATGCCCATTACACAATATTCAACACATCCTAATGCCCCATATACATTATGCACCACACCATAATGCTCCGTACACATTATACCTTACACTGTAATGCCCCTTACACAATATGCAATGCATCGTAATGCCCCTTACACATTATGCACCACAACGTAATGCCCCTTACACAATATGCAACGCATCGTAATGCCCAATACACATTATGCACCTCACCGTAATGCCCCTTAAACATTATGCACCTCACCGTAATGCCCCGAACACATTATGCCTTGCACTGTAATGCCCCTTTTACAATATGCAACGCATCGTAATGCCACTTACACATTATGCACCACACCGTTATGCCCCTTACACATTGTGCACCACACCGTTATGCCCCTTACACATTATACACCACACCGTATTGCCCCGTATACATAATGCCTCGCACTGTAATGCCCCTTACGCAATATGCAATGCATCGTAATGCCCTTTACACATTATGAACCACACTGTAATGCCCCTTACACATTATGCACCCCAACGTAATGCCCCTTACACAATATGCAATGCATTGTAATGCCCCTTACATAATATGCAACGCATCGTAATGCCCCTTACATAATATGCAACGCATTGTAATGCCCCTTACACATTATGCAGTGCATCGTAATGCCTCTTACACATTATGCACCACACAGACAGAGAGGGGGGGTGCTTTCTGAACCTATCTGGTAAAAAAATTTCAGAGAAATCGGTTGCATGCGTTTGCAAAGACATGATTAGCTGCTGAGCCGCATCAAGGTTTCTCCAATATCAGCAGTCCTAACACTACATAATGGCAGTGCCCACATAGGGCTATGTGATTTGTCTACAGTAAGGCCTCATCATAAAGGCTCATACTAAAATGCATCCACACAGAGGGCCAGCTTACCTGGGAGCCACCATTAGCACTACAAGGAACAGCATGCCTTCCAAATGCTGCTCCCATTCAATGCCTTTCTCACACATGCAAACAAACAGTGGCAGCTGCTCAATCATTCCTGGAGATAATTATATATTAGGTGCTAGGAAGGGGGAGGGATCACAGACAAACAGCAGACAGGGGGGTGCTTTTCCCCCCTGGTGTCCCCCCAGCACACTAAAAATTATATGTAACCATATCAGAATCCATCTACATAATAACAGTGCCCACATAGGGCCATGTGATTTGTCTACAGTAAGGCCTCATGACAAAAGCTCATACAAAACCCCAAGGATCTCCCATTAGCACTATAAAGAACAGCATGCCTTCAGCTGGCCCTCTGTCTGGATGCATTTTACTATCAGCCTTTATCATGAGGCCTTACTGTAGACAAATCACATGGTCCTATGTGGGCACTGCTATTATGTAGTGTTAGGACTGCTGATATCAGAGAAGCCTTGATGCGGCTCAGCAGCTAAACATGTCTTTGCAAACGCATGCGACCAATTTCTCTGAAATTCTATTACCAGATAGGTTCAGATATGGTTACAGTCAGATAATTTTTAGTTTGCTGGGGGGATTCCAGGGGGGAGGGAAAGCATACCTGCCTTTGGATAAAGATGCCCTGTTGTGCGTTGAAACACATTAAGGACACAGAGCCTACTTGCAATTCTCCCCGGCAGTACCTTCTTCCACACCCAGCATCAGCCTGTTTCACTGCATCCAGCAGCGCAGCACTGGGCCTCATTTGGCACAGCCGATAACATCTGCAACACATGGTGAGAGTGGCAGCTTTTGGACACCCAGCCACTTCCACCTTCAACACCCGGCTAGAGCTGCGCCTGCAACCAACGGAGCCAGCTTTTCCACCTGAGCGCTCCCAACATGGGGATCAGTGCTCACAGCAGCGCCACAGACACCATACGGGCTCACTATCTCTGAGCGTGGCCAGCAGCCATGATCACTCATTGCCTCGGCTGGCACACCAGAGGTGCACCACTGGGGCGCCCACAGCAAGTCACATTCAGCAAGTTACATTCAGAGAACCGAACCATACCGAACTTTGCCTTCAAAGCCCGGATCCGAGTCCGGCTCGGGTTTTCCCGCCTGACTCGGAAACCCGAACGCGGCAAAACGTCATCATCCCGCTGTCGGATTCTCGCAGGATTTGGATTCCATATAAGGAGCCGCTCGTCACGCCCATTTTCACTCCAGTCTCGGAGAGTGAGAGGACGTGTCCTCAGGGTTCAGTGTCTGTGTGTTGGGCCGGGAAAGTGGGGTGGCGAGTCTTGTGCTGCTCAGTCCAGTCCAGTGTAGTCACTCAGTGTATTGTGCTGCATCAGTCCAGTCCAGTGTAGTCACTCAGTGTATTGTGCTGCATCAGTCCAGGCAGTCACAGTGTTGGTGTCCTCTGCTGCCATATATCCAGTGTAGCTGTATAAAGTGGTGCTGTGTTGTGCAGACCAGTGGTAGCGTCCTGTGTCATCAGTAATTCCAGTGACGATATACGCTGCTGCTATATATCCACTGCTGTAGTATGACAATTATAACAACAACCTGTTGTGCTGCATCAGACCAGTGGTAGTGTCCTGTGTCATCAGTAATTCCAGTCATTCCTGTGCCGCATATTGTCTCATATAACTACCAAAAAATTATGGAGAACAAAAATTTTGAGGATAAAATAGGGAAAGATCAAGAATAATCACTTCCTCCTAGTGCTAAAGCTGCTGCCACTAGCCATGACATAGACGATGAAATGCCATCAACGTCGTCTGCCAAGGCCGATGCCCATTGTGATAGTAGAGGGCATGTAAAATCCAAAAACCAAAGTTCAGTAAAAATCCCCAAAAAAAGAAATTTAAATGGTCTGAGGAGAAACGTAAACTTGTCAATATGCCATTTACGACACGGAGTGGCAAGGAACGGCTGAGGCCCTGGCCTATGTTCATGACTAGTGGTTCAGCTTCACATGACGATGGAAGCCCTCATAACTGAGGCCTTGACACTTATGTTGGTGTTAGACGTGCGCCCGGTATCCGCCATTAGTGCGGTGGTATTTGACAAACTGATGGAAGTATTGTGTCCCCGGTACCAAATCCCATCTAGGTTCCATTGCACTAGGCAGGCGATAGCGAGATTTTGCCATTTAATTCCAGTGATTTGGATGTATAATTACAGTGATTTTGCCAATTAATGTCAGTGATTTACAATTATTAATTACAGTGATCTTGCCAATTAATTCCAGTGATTTGGACGTATAATTCCAGTGATTTGGATATATAATTCCAGTTGGAATTGTTTGTGTCACTTGGCTTAGTCATACAGCTGCCTCATTGCACCTCTTCGACATCTTTGCATGAGGTGCTGTTTGGGGCCTAGTTTTTGAAAAGTGCCATCCTGTCTGACACTGCCGTATGAGTCCAGGAGTACTGCTATATTAGTCCTGGGGAACAGCCGTATAAATCCACCAATTGCAGATTTTTTTAAAAGTGAATGGAGCGTGCTGGAGATGCTGTCAGTGGACCGAACAATTGCGGCCCAGTCTCGACATTCAACCACTGCGTGACACTACTAGATGGGACAGGTGGTTGTGTCGCTAAGCTTAGTCATACAGCAACCTCGATGCACCTTTTTTTCTTCTTTGCATCATGTGCTGTTAGGGGCCTTTTTTTAATACCTGCCCTCCTGTCTGACACTGCAGTGCCACTCCTAGATGGGCCAGGTGTTTGTGTTGTTCACTTTTGTCGCTTAGCTTAGTCATATAGCCACCTCGGTGCAACCTTTTGGCCTAACAACAATATCGTGAGGTGTGAGGTGTTCAGAATAGACTGGAAATGAGAGGAAATGATTGTTATTGAGGTTTTGGATTCGGTTCCGCGGCCGCATTTTGGATTCGGACGCGTTTTGGCAAAACCTCCCTGAAAATTTTTTGTCGGATTCGGGTGTGTTTTGGATTCGGGTGTTTTTTTACAAAAACCCATCAAAAACAGCTTAAATCATAGAATTTGGGGGTAATTTTGATCCCTTAGTATTATTAACCTCAATAACCATAATTTCCAGTCTATTCTGAACACCTCACACCTCACAATATTATTTTTAGTCCTAAAATTTGCACCGAGGTCGCTGGATGACTAAGCTAAGCGACCCAAGTGGCCGACACAAACACCTGGCCCATCTAGGAGTGGCACTGCAGTGTGTCAGACAGGATGGCAGATTTAAAAAATAGTCCCCAAACAGCACATGATGCAAAGAAAAAAAGAGGTGCAATGAGGTAGCTGTGTGACTAAGCTAAGCGACCCAAGTGGGCGACACAAACACCTGGCCCATCTAGGAGTGGCACTGCAGTGTCAGACAGGATGGCAGATTTAAAAAATAGTCCCCAAACAGCACATGATGTAAAGAAAAAAAGAGGCGCAATGAGGTAGCTGTGTGACTAAGCTAAGCGACCCAAGTGGCCGACACAAACACCTGGCCCATCTAGGAGTGGCACTGCAGTGTGTCAGAAAGGATGGCAGATTTAAAAAATAGTCCCCAAACAGCACATGATGCAAAGAAAAAAAGAGGTGCAATGAGGTAGCTGTGTGACTAAGTTAAGCGACCCAAGTGGCCGACACAAACACCTGGCCCATCTAGGAGTGGCACTGCAGTTTTCTAGCGAGAGGATGAGTGCTTCCATCCTCATGTGAATCTGAACCACTAGCCATGAACATAGGCCAGGGCCTCAGCCGTTCCTTGCCACTGCGTGTCGTAAATGGCATATTGGCAAGTTTACGCTTCTCATCAGATGCTTTTAATTTTGATTTTTGGGTAATTTTACTGAACTTTTGTTTTTGGGATTTTACATGCTCTCTACTATGACATTGGGCATCGGCCTTGGCAGACGACGTTTGAACTTTTGTAGTATACTTGACGACACAGAGGTAGAGCAGTGTACTACTGTACCGTACTGCTATATATATACTGGTGGTCAGCAAAATTCTGCACTGTCCTCCTACTATATACTGCGCACAACTAAAATGCAGCACAGGTATGGATGAATAGTATACTTGACGACACAGAGGTAGTACCGTACTGCTATATATAGACTGGTGGTCAGCAAAATTCTGCACTGTCCTCCTACTATATACTGCGCACAACTAAAATGCAGCACAGGTATGGATGGATAGTATACTTGACGACACAGAGGTAGAGCAGTGGACTACTGTACCGTACTGCTATATATATACTGGTGGTCACAGCAAAATTCTGCACTGTCCTCCTACTATATACTGCGCACAACTAAAATGCAGCACAGGTATTATTACATTTTTATTATTACATTTTATTTATAAGGCGCCACATGTGTTTCGCAGCGCTGTACAAAGGACAGTACAGGGAGACAAAACATAGCATTACAGTAAATAAATAACAGAAATAGAGTACAGGCAACAGAGCACCACACGTTCTCAAGACATAATACAGCTAAGATGTAAGTATTGATGGAGTGATCATCGTACTACTAGAGGCTGGTGGCCATAGATGTAGATGAGCCTTTACTAGCAGGATAAAGATGGTCGTTGAGTAGGGGAGAGCTGCGAGTGAAATGTGTCGAGACGAGGGCTTAGATAACAAGAGGAAAGAGGGCCCTGCTCTGAAGAGCTAACAATCTAGTGGGGAGGGGCGACAGACAGATGACAAGAGGTGCAGGCAAGTGGGAGGTAGCCTGATGGCAGTATGCAAGCAAAGCTGAGATGTTCACGGCATGAGGCAGGTGCGGCTTCAGCACTGGGTTATGCATCGGGAGGGTATGCTTTGATGAATAGGTGGGTTTTAGTGCCCGTTTGAAGATTTGCAAGGTCGGGGAGAGTCTAATGGAGCGGGGGAGTGCGTTCCACTGAAGGGGTGCAGCACGGGCAAAATCCTGAACTCATGCATGGGAAGCAGTGACCAGGGCAGTGGAGAGGCGACGGTCATTAGTCGACCGTAGGGGGCGGGAGGGAGTATGAAGGGAAAGAAGGTTGGAGATGTAGGGAGCAGTGGAATTAGAGATGGCCTTGTATGTGAGGGTGAGGAGTTTGAAGAGGATTGGCAGATGTGGTGCGGCGGGAGAGGAAGATAAGCCTAGCTGCAGAGTTCAGGACAGATTGGAGGGGAGAAAGATGGGAGCAAGCGAGGCCAGTGAGGAGGACATTGCAGTAGTCAAGTCGTGAGATGACCAGTGAGATGAGTTTAGTTGCACTCTGGGAGAGATATGGCCTGATACGAGCAATGTTGCGTAGCTGGAAACGACAGGATTGTGCCAGAGCTTGGATGTGGGGTGCAAAGGAGAGGGAGGAGTCAATAGTGACACCCAAGCAGCTGAGTTAAGGAACGGGGGAGATGGTGGTGTTGTCAACAATGATGGAGATATTAGTTGGGGGTGTTGCTCTGGATGGGGGGAAGATGATGAGTTCAGTTTTGTCCATGTTGAGCTTTAGAGAGCGTTCAGACATCCAGGAGGAGATTGCAGAGAGGCAGCTGGAAACCCGATGTCTCCTCTCTGCTCCTTCCCACCCAGGTATGGATGGATAGTAAATTTGATGACACAGTGGACTACTGTACCGTACTGCTATATATATATACTGGTGGTCACAGCAAAATTCTGCACTGACCTCCTACTATATACTGCACACAACTAAAATGCAGCACAGGTATGGATGGATAGTATACTTGACGACACAGAGGTAGAGCAGTGGACTACTGTACCGTACTGCTATATATATACTGGTGGTCACAGCAAAATTCTGCACTGTCCTCCTACTATATACTGCGCACAACTAAAATGCAGCACAGGTATGGATGGATAGTATACTTGACGACATAGAGGTAGAGCAGTGGACTACTGTACCGTACTGCTATATATATATACTGGTGGTCATAGCAAAATTCTGCACTGTCCTCCTACTATATACTGTGCACAACTCAAATGCAGCACAGGTATGGATGGATAGTATACTTGACGACACAGAGGTAGAGCAGTGGACTACTGTACCGTACTGCTATATATATATATACTGGTGGTCACAGCAAAATTCTGCACTGTCCTCCTACTATATACTGCGCACAACTAAAATGCAGCACAGGTATGGATGGATAGTATACTTGAGGACACAGAGGTAGAGCAATGGACTACTGTACCGTACTGCTATATATATACTGGTGGTCACAGCAAAATTCTGCACTGTCCTCCTACTATATACTACAATGCAGCACAGATATGGAGCGTTTTTCAGGCAGAGAACGTAGATATTTTCAGCACACTGAGCACAGATATTTGCAGCACACTGAGCACAGATATTTGCAGCATACTGAACACAGAAACTGAGAGAACGCAGCCACGTCCTCTCACTATCATCTCCAAAGCACGGCGACGCGCGGCTCCTTATATAGAATACGAATCTCGTGAGAATCCGACAGCGGGATGGTGACGTACGGGCGCGCTCGGGTTAACCGAGCAAGGCGGGAAGATCCGAGTCTGCCTCGGAACCGTGTAAAATGGGTGAAGTTCGGGGGGGTTCGGATCCCGAGGAACCGAACCCGCTCATCACTAATTAATATATACATTTTTATTGAAGTGCATCTTGTTTGTTACATGATTATTGACTCCTGGGAGTTTTGTGATATCATTGTATAATAATTTTTTACTAAAGATAAATACAGATTTTTATTTAAATATATTTTATATGTATTATTAAGCGCCAATTGGAATATCTATTTAAGCTGGCCCTCAGTCTGGATGCGGTTTTGTATGAGCCTTTATCATGAGGCCTTACTGTAGACAAATCACATGGCCCCATGTGGGCACTGCCATTATGTAGTTTTAGGACTGCTGATATTGGAGAAGCCTTGACGTGGCTCAGCAGCTAAACATGTCTTTGAAAACGCATGCAACCAATTTCTCTGAATTTCTATTGCCAGATAGGTTCAGAATGGTTACAGATCATTTTTAGTGTGCAGGGGGGATACCAGGGGTGTGGGGGGGAGGCAACCCCCCTCTCTGTCTGCTGTTTGCTTGTGACCCCTCCCCCTTTCTAGCACCTGATATATAATTATCTCCAGGAATGATTGAGCAACTGCCAATGTTTGTTTACATTTTGCACCACACCGTAATGCCACTTACACAATATGCACCACTCTATAATGCCCACTGCACCATATTATGGTACTTTGTGCATCAGGATGCTGATCCATCAGGATCTGAATTAGCTCCAATAAGCGGGTCAGTGGGTGCTAACTTCCATGAAGACCTCCCAACCAGGAAATCACTATTAAAAATCAGCAACTCAGCCCTAAAACTCTACCCCTTAACTTTAATAGGACTCAGTAGCGGATCTTGCCACGGGCAAGCAGGACTTTTGCCCGGGGCGCCGCCTTCCGGAGGGCGCCGGTGCCGTCCGGAGGGCGCCCCACCATGGCAAGATCCACTGCTGCTGTGCCGTGTGCCCCCCGCTGCCCGCTGCCGCTGCCCCCCACCGTGAAGGGAACTAGACGCGTAGCGTCTAGTTTCCCTTCGTGGAGAGGACCTTTACTGTGCAGTGCGCGATGACGTCATCGCGCACCGCACATCATTTCAGCGGCGCTACTACTGTACAGGGGGCGTAACTGACCACGCCCCCTGTATGAAGCCACGCCCCTATTGCCCGCCCGGGGCGATGAAAACCCTCGAGCCGGCCCTGATAGGACTACACAAATCAGGACACCCCTTAAAGTTTGAAACCTTACTTTTAAATGTATTTGGACAAAGCCTAGCACGTTAAATTCCTCCAGGCATATAAAATGCATTCACTCTGTTACAGATTCCTTAAATAGAAATGCAATGTGTGTTCGATCCTTTCTAACTTGTGAGAAGAAAACAACATGAAGATGGTCAGGGAAGGGAGTTTTGATCTGACACAGGAAGAAGCATTTGTTATTTCAAAGAACAATGAGAATAATGGAAGTTGTTTGCATAGCTGAGATGTTTTATGTGTCCGACATTATTACGAAAGGTATTGCTGTAGAATTATTATTATAGTATTATTGCAAATATCAATATATATTTCAAAACATTTAGCAAAAATTTGGTCAATATACCTTAATTTACAGCTGAGTCTCTCCAGGGACCTAATTCAGATTTGTAAGGACTTGCACAGTCGCAGGGAAGCGGAAGTGCAATTCTGTGCAAATAAAATTCAAATGCAGCAGGAGGCGTCATATCACGGACCCCCTACAGTACATCGCTGGGTTTGCTTTGCAGCCGTAGAGGTGAGCAGGAAAATCGTCAATGTACTGTACCATAATGGCCAATGTGTGATCAGCCGTAATAAGTGGCAATGTATGGGGCACATTGGGGGTCATTCCGAGTTGATCGCTCGCTAGCTACTTTTAGCAGCCGTGCAAACGCATAGTCACCACCCACGGGGGAGTGTATATTTGCTTTGTAAATGTGCGAACGCCTGTGCAGCCGAGCGGTACAAACATATTTTGTGCAGAACAAGACCAGCCCTGTAGTTACTTATTCTGTGCGATGATTGCAGAGACGAAGGTCCCGGAATTGACGTCAGACACCCGCCCTGTAAACGCCCGGTCACGCCTGCATTTTTCCAAACACTCCCAGAAAACAGTCAGTTGACAACCATAAACTCCCACTTCGTGTCAATCTCCTTGCGATCAGCTGTGCGAATGGAATCGTTGCTAGAAGCAGTGCAAAACAACGATACTCTTTGTACGCGTACGCCATGCGTGCGCATTGCGGCCCATACACATGCGTAGTTTCACCGTTTTTTTAAATGATCGCTACGCTGCGAACATCGGCAGCTAGCGATCAACTCGGAATGACCCCCATTGCCCTAATTGAACTGCCCTATCTATATATAAATCCAAATAAAACTACTATAGTCTGAAGTAGAACAACCCGTTGTGTAAGAAAAATCCTAGCAAAGTAATTGTAGTTTGTGATTTTGAGCAAAAAAAATTAAAAAGTACAATAATTTGTGGATATTCTCATGCCTTAGACATTTGAGGTCTTTGCAGAACCTCTGCTTCATGTTTATGCATGCATTCCATGACAATGGGTGCATTAAAACCCAGGCATTACCTTTCAGTGTACCTGGGGGTTGGGTTCTGTTAGATGCCCGTGGGGGGGGGGGGACGCAGCTGAGACGCAGGTTCTATTCCCACTGTATGGGTGATGTGGACACCCATGAGTGGGAATAGTCCCTGTTAGTTGGCATGCCGTCTGTCAGGATTGTGAGGGGGCAGAATCCCAGCGTCAGTATTGTGACAGGCGGTCTCCTGACTGACGATCACATAACTACATCCCGTACCCGGGTTGGGGTGCCTGGTCAGTTCCCTCATTAAAGCAACTGTCATCAACTTTTTATAACGTACATTGCTTGCCGCAGAGCGAGCATTGATACATCTGAGCATTTTATGTGCATTTTTAAGGTGCGCACGCAACACTTAAATTTCAAACTAACATCACCGCCATTTTTTTTTTTTAAAGAAGCAGTTCTGATTTTCACAGGCCTGTCCCAATTCCTGAGGTACAAAAAAGTCTGTGCTCACAGATAAAAGAGGGATGGGGGTGGCTGTGGGTCACAGAACATGGGCCCTCATTCCGAGTTCATCGCACCAAGCAACTTTTTGCTGCTGGTGCGATCAACTAATA
This sequence comes from Pseudophryne corroboree, assembly GCF_028390025.1. Taxonomy (NCBI): domain Eukaryota; kingdom Metazoa; phylum Chordata; class Amphibia; order Anura; family Myobatrachidae; genus Pseudophryne; species Pseudophryne corroboree. The sequence continues at coordinate 355,900,703 of NC_086454.1, read as the reverse complement.
TCCGCCTATGGGGGGACTGTATTTTATCATAGCATGGTTGCGATCGCTTGTGCAGCCCTGCTATGCTAAAAAAGGTTCCTGCAAAACAAGAGTTACTTACCCTGTGCGACGGATCCAGCGACGAAGGTCCCGGTCCTGACATCCGCCCTCCAAACGCCTTGACACGCCTGCGTTGGACTCACCACGCCTGGAAAACAGTAAGTATCCGCCCCGGAACGCCTCCCGCCTGTCCATCTTCTTGCGATCGCCTTTGCGATCACATTTGTCGCTGGCGGCGTCATTGCCTGGCGACTATCGTCACCAGGCAACAACGCGCGTGCGCTATGCGTCCACCGCTCATGCGTATTTATGACCCGTTCGCACCGCAGCGAAGAACCGCTGAGTGCGAATGGGTCGGAATGACCCCCATGGACCGAGCGAAAGTCGACAGAATACCAACATGTCAACATAGAGAAACGCCGACATGGTCATAGTGTCTACATGTTCGTTATGTCAGTATTGTGCATGTAGATAGTCAAAATGTTGACATAACTTTTTTTATATTTTTGTCTAAGCCTAAATCTAATTCTAACCCTAAACCTAAATGTAGCATTTACATGTTATGTCGGCATTTAGACTGTTGACGTTGTGACCGGACACCATTGGTTTATTTTGCAGGGTTGGGAGGCATGCCAGTTATTACAAATTCACTATTTGTTTCTTCAGCTGATTGCATGGACCTATTGCACTGAGCTTAATCATTCGCAACTCACTGTCCTCAAACAGGCACTTTCTAAGTCAGCATGGATTTAGCTGGGATGACAGGCGCTTATCACGGTGACGGACAATGTATTCTGTGCTCCAATGATGTGTTGATTTTTTACTTTTTTTTTTATTATTACACTGCTTTCAATTTATCTGGAGAAGTGTGTTGACACGTTGGCCTCCAGAATTGTCACCTGCCCAATAAATTGTCTGTCTCCGGTCTTCACTTCTCCAAATCAGATGTACATTATTATAGCCCCTTCCAATGGGACTTGGGGCCTAACTGGGAGTTGTTCGCAGCAGCAAATTTGTTAGCAGTTGGGCAAAACCAGGAGGGTCATTCCGAGTTGATCGCTAGCTGCATTCGTTCGCTGTGCAGCGATGAGGCAAAAAAAAGGCACTTCTGCGCATGCGTATGCGGCGCAATGCGCACGCGCGATGTACTATTACAACGAACGATGTAGTTTCACACATGGTCTAGCGAAGCTTTTCAGTCGCACTGCTGGCCGCAGAGTGATTGACATGAAGTGGGCGTTTCTGGGTGGTAACTGACCGTTTTCAGGGAGTGTTCAAAAAAACGCAGGCGTGCCAGGAAAAACGCAGGCGTGGCTGGGCGAACGCAGGGCATTTTTGTGACGTCAAAAAACAGGAACTGAACAGTCTGAAGTCATCGCATGCGCTGAGTAGGTCTGAAGCTACTCTAAAACTGCACAAAAAAACTTTGCCGCCGCTCTGTAATCCTTTCGTTCGCACTTCTGCTAAGCGAAAATACACTCTTAGTGGGAGGCGGCATAGCATTTGCACGGCTGCTAAAAACAGCTAGCGAGCGAACAACTTGGAATGACCACCCATGTGCAGTGCAGGGGAGGGGCAGATGTAACATGTGCAGAGAGAGTTAGATTTGGATGGGATGTGTTTAAACTGAAATCTAAATTGCAGTGTACAAATGAAATCTGAAACTGGCCCTCATTCCGAGTTGATCGCTCGCTAGCAGTTTTTAGCAGCCGTGCAAAACGCTATGCCGCCGCCCACTGGGAGTGTATCTTAGCTTACCTGAAGTGAGAACGGTTGTATAGTTTCAGAGCAGCTCTAAACCTACTCAGCGCTTGCGATCACTTCAGACTGTTCAGTTCCTGGTTTGACGTCACAAACCCGCCCAGCGTTCGCCCAGCCACGCCTGCGTTTTTCCTGGCACGCCTGCGTTTTTCCACACACTCCCTGAAAACTGTCAATTGCCACCCAGAAACGCCCTCTTCATGTCAATCACTCTGCGGCCATCAGTGCGACTGAAATGCTTCGCTAGACCTTGTGCATAACTACATCTTTCGTTGTGCTCGTACGACGCGCGTGTGCATTGCGCCACATACGCATGAGCAGAACTGCCGATTTTTTGCCTGATCGCTACACTGCGAACAAATTCAGCTATCGATCAACTCGGAATGACCTCCACTGGCCATTCATATACATTAGTGATGAGCGGGTCTGGTTCCTCGGAATCCAAACCCCCCCGAACTTCACCCATTTTACACGGTTCCGAGGCAGATTCGGATCCTCCCGCCTTGCTCGGTTAACCCGAGCGCGCCCGAACGTCATCATCCCGCGGTCGGATTCTTGCGAGATTCGGATTCTATATAAAACCGCGCGTCGCCGCCATTTTACACTCGTGCATTGGAAATGATAGTGAGAGGACGTGGCTGGCGTCCTCTCAGTTTTATTCAGGTGGCTGCAAATATCTGTGCTCACTGCTTTATTGTGGGGACTGGGGACCAGCAGTATTATATAGGAGGAGTACAGTGCAGAGTTTTGCTGACCAGTGACCACCAGTATTATACGTTCTCTGCCTGAAAAATGCTCCATATCTGTGCTCAGTGTGCTGCATATATCTGTGCTCACACTGCTTTATTGTGGGGACTGGGGACCAGCAGTATTATATAGGAGGAGTACAGTGCAGAGTTTTGCTGACCACCAGTATATAATATATAGCAGTACGGTACAGAAGGCCACTGCTCTACCCACCTCTGTGTCGTCAAATATACTATCTATCCATACCTGTGGTGCATTTCAGTTTTGCACAGTTTGCTGACCACCAGTATATAATATAGCAGTACGGTACAGAAGGCCACTGCTCTACCTACCTCTGTGTCGTCAAGTATACTATCCATCCATACCTGTGGTGCATTTCAGTTTTGCATAGTTTGCTGACCACCAGTATATAATAAATAGCAGTACGGTACAGTAGGCCACTGCTCTACCTACCTCTGTGTCTTCAAGTATACTATCCATCCATACCTGTGGTGCATTTAAGTTGTGCGCAGTATATATATAGTAGTAGGACAGTGCATTGCCACTCCTAGATGGGCCAGGTGTTTGTGTAGGCCACTTGGGTCGCTTAGCTTAGTCACACAGCTACCTCATTGCACCTCTTTTTTTCTTTTCATCATGTGCTGTTTGGGGACTATTTTTTAAATCTGCCATCCTGTCTGACACTGCAGTGCCACTCCTAGATGGGCCAGGTGTTTGTGTCGGCCACTTGGGTCGCTTAGCTTAGCCATCCAGCGACCTTGGTGCACCTCTTTTTTTCTTTGCATCATGTGCTGTTTGGGGACTATTTTTTAAATCTGCCATCCTGTCTGACGCTACAGTGCCACTCCTAGATGGGCCAGGTGTTTGTGTCGGCCACTTGGGTCGCTTAACTTAGTCACACAGCTACCTCATTGCGCCTCTTTTTTTCTTTGCATCATGTGCTGTTTGGGGACTATTTTTTTGAAGTGCCATCCTGTCTGACACTGCAGTGCCACTCCTAGATGGGCCAGGTGTTTGTGTCAGCCACTTGGGTCGCTTAGCTTAGTCACACAGCTACCTCATTGCGCCTCTTTTTTTTCTTTGCATCATGTGCTGTTTGGGGACTATTTTTTTGAAGTGCCATCCTGTCTGACACTGCAGTGCCACTCCTAGATGGGCCAGGTGTTTGTGTCGGCCACTTTGGTCGCTTAGCTTAGTCATCCAGCGACCTCGGTGCAAATTTTAGGACTAAAAATTATATTGTGAGGTGTTCAGAATAGATTGAAAATGAGTGAAAATTATGGTTATTGAGGTTAATAATACTATGGGATCAAAATGACCCCCAAATTCTATGATTTAAGCTGTTTTTAAGGGTTTTTTGTAAAAAAAAAAACGAATCCAAAACACACCCGAATCCGACAAAAAAATTTCAGGGAGGTTTTGCCAAAACGCTTTCGAATCCAAAACACGGCCGCGGAACCGAATCCAAAACCAAATCCCGAAAAATTTCCGGTGCACATCACTAATATATATACATATATAACATGTGTAGGACTAAGCTAAGTCATGTACGAGGTGTGGCTATTAAATAACGAGAATGTACCTGTAGAAAAAAAACCTTACTGCATGAGTCGAAGGAGAGTGGGGGAACACGGACCTTGAACTATCCCAAAATGGATTTGCAAGTGTCACCCCTCTTGCACAGGTACTTTTCTCAGCTGTCACACAGCGCTCGGAGAAGTTGTGTTTTTTCCTGTGTGTCGTAAAAATACTGCGTTCAAAAGTAGAGTTAGATTTTTTGTTAAATTGAACAAAATGACCACTGAATCTTTCCGTATGCTTGCCGAGGCTTACAGGCAGATTGTACGTCACGTGAACCCGTTTTGCGTTAGTTACGGAGGTAAAGAAGAAAACGACAGAAGTGTTGAGACAGCTGATAGACAATGAGCTACAACGCGGTTTTGCCCAATGGAAAATAAGGGTGCAGCGGTGTGTGGGTACAGAGTACATAGACGGGGAATGGAGTTAAAATGTACTTAATATAATTAAACGTAAATTATAGCATCAATCTTGTTATTTAAAAGATGCACCTTGTATACTTATATCAAACAACCAAATTGCTTATGTTTAACATATTTGTCATTTATCTCAGTCCCAAGCTGACATCTTGAAAAAAACTACAGTCTCTCGATTTCCTGACCCGCCGGCACCACCATTCCGCTAACCGGATCCAAATCGGCGACCAGCGATGACCGGTGATCCATCAAGGAATTTGGGAGATTGAACATGTTCAAAATTCCCGATTTTCCTATCCTGACTGAAAACGGTCGGGATTAGGGAATCGGGAGTTTAAAACATGTTTAATATTCCCGATTCCCCGATCTGCCTGTCAAGTGATCAGGAAATTGCAGCAATTTATTGCTGATGTATGGGAGCCCTAAGTTTCCCCAAAAATGAAATGGCTTGCTATGCTTTGCTATTTCAGCTTTTTTTTTTCTACCTATCTATGATTCTCATTTTCACCACTGGTTAAGACTGCTTTAGGAAGTCCCTTGTCTGATGTAGGAAGGGAAAGATACACCATTTAAATTTGTATTTAATCGCGAATTTCACTGTAAAAACAGGGTAAGACTGAGCAATGTAATTACCCCATGCTCAGTATATGTATGGGATTCTAATAGGTCCTCATACGGTATGTGGCAATGGATACCCAATTTATTAGATACAGTATGTAGCCAACTTTACAAATACCAATGATGCAGCACTGCCCCTCACCACATCGCACTTATAATGGCACAAGAGGGCAAGTTCAGGGTTCCAAATGTAAACGTGCAGTGTAGTAATAAAGCTATCTAACATTTGTGGGCTACATGTAGAAGAATCCAATATTTATGCTGCATGCAAAAATAAAATGCATTTTCCCCCTTTGTTTTGTCCATGTGCAAACTTTCTCCTTTTTATTGCGTTCCTTGCAACTCAGAAATTAGCCCCAGTGTGTTTCTCATATTTAAAGGTCACTGAAAGCTTTAAACAGCAAGACTCTGCATTGCCACCTTCTGGTAATGAGTTGTATTGCAGATGCTAATTGTTTACCTATTTCCTCTGCACATTCTATGGGTCAGCATTGTTGGACAGAGCTGGTCCGACATCTATCCGGGACTGCCACAGCTGAATGCCAGATTGCAAAATGTTCTATATATATATATATATATATATATATATATATATACAGTACCAGTCAAAAGTTTGGACACACCTTCTGATTCAATGGTTTTTATTCATTTTAATTATTTTCTACATTGTAGATTAATACTGAAGACATCAAAACTATGAAAGACCACATTTGGAATTATGTTGTAAACAAAAAAGTGTTAAACAAATCAAGATATGTTTTATATTTTAGATTCCTCAAAGTAGCCCCGTTTTGCTTTGATGACAGCTTTGCACACTCTTGGCATTAACTCAGTCAGCTTCATGAGGTAGTCTCCTGGAATGGTTTTCCAATAGTCTTGAAGGAGTTCCCAGAGGAACTTGTTGGCTGCTTTTCCTTTACTCTGCGATCCAACTCATCCCAAACCATCTCAATTTGGTTTAGGTCGGGTGATTGTGGAGGCCAGGTCATCTGACGCAGCACTCCATCACTTTCCTTCTTGGTCAAGTAGCCCTTACATCGCCTGGAGGTGTGTTTGGGGTCATTGTCTTATTGAAAAACAAATGATGGTCCCAGTAAGCACAAGCCAGATGGGATGGCATGGCGCTGCAGAATGCTGTGGTAGCCATGCTGGTTAAGTGTGCCTTGAATTTTGAATATAACAGTGTCACCAGCAAAGCACCCCCACACCTCCTCCATGCTTCACAGTGGGAACCACACATGCAGAAACCATCCGCTCACCTTCTCTGCATCTCACAAAGACACGGCGGTTGGAATCAAAAATCGCAAATTTGGACTCATCAGACCAAAGTACATATTTCCACTGGTCTAATGTCCATTCCTTGTGTTTCTTGGCCCAAACAATTCTCTTCTTCTTCTTGTTCATCCTCAGTAGTGGCTTCTTCACAGCAATTTGACCATGAAGTCCTGATTTACTCAGTCTCCTCTGAACAGTTGATGTTGAGATTTGTCTGCTACTTGAACTCTGTGAAGAATTTATGTGGGCTTTAATCTGAGGTGCTGTTAAGTAGCGATTTCTGAGGCTGGTAACTCTAATGAACTTATCCTCTGCAGCAGAGGTTACTCTTGGTCTTCCTTTCCTCGAGCGGTCCTCATGAGAGCCAGTTTCATCATAGCGTTTGATGGTTTTTGCACTTGAGGATACATTCAAAGTTCTTGAAATTTTCCATATCGACTGACCTTCACGTCTTAAAGTAACGATGGACTGTCGTTTCTCTTTGCTGAGTTGAGTGGTTCATGCCATAATATGGATTACAACAGTAGTCAAATAGGGGTGTGCACTGTGTACTAACCCTACCTCTGCACAACACAACTGATGGTCTCAAACACATTAAGAAGGCAAGTAATTCCACAGATTGACTCTTGACAAGGCACACGTGTTACTTCAAAACCATTCCAGGAGACTACCTCATGAAGCAGATTGAGAGAATGCCAAGAGTGTGCAAAGCCGTCACCAAAGCAAAAGGGGGCTACTTTGGGGAATCTAAAATATAAAACATCATTTGATTTGTTTAACACTTTTTTGTTTACAACATAATTCCATATTTGTTCTTTCATAGTTTTGATGTCTTCAGTATTAATCTACAATGTAGAAAATAATTAAAATAAATAAAAACCATTGAATGAGAAGTTGTGTCCAAACTTTTGACTGGTATTGTGTGTATATATATATATATATATATATATATATATACATATATACAAATCTGACGGGGAAGCAGAGTCATTTCAGCACTATAAGGAATGTAACAAAATTTGCAAAAAGGAAATGAGAGCGGCTAAAGTAGAAACTGAAAAACTAGTAGCAAAGGAAAGCAAAGCGAATCCCAAAAAATTATTTAAATACATTAATAGCAAGAGATTAAAGAAGGAGAGTATAGGCCCTTTAAAAGACAAGTTGGGAGTCTTAAGCAAAAATGATAATGACATAGCGGACACACTAAATGAGTTTTTTTCAACAGTATTCACTAGAGAGGACCCAATTCAGGGACTGACACACAATCTCAATAATGAGAATATCCCACTGATAGGTACTTATTTAAGCGAGGAAGTAGTCTGTGACTGATTAAAACATTTAAAGATTAATAAATCACCAGGGCCCGATGGTATTCACCCAAGGGTTCTAATGGAGCTTCACTCTGAACTGGCAAAACCGCTATCTTTGATCTTTAAGGATTCAGTTATATCAGGTATGGTTCCCAAAGACTGGCGTATAGCGGAAGTAGTGCCTATATTCAAAAAGGGAAGTAAAGCTGAACCAGGTAATTATAGACCAGTTAGTCTTACATCTATAGTGGGGAAAGTATTGGAAGGCATTCTAAGAGATAGTATTCAGAAGTTCCTTGAAGTCAATAAGGTCATTAAAAGGAATCAACATGGGTTTATGAAGGACAGATCCTGTCAAACCAACTTACTTGGCTTTTATGAAACAGTAAGCGCAAACCTAGATCAGGGTAAAGAGGTGGATGTAATCTTTTTAGACTTTGCCAAAGCGTTCGATACTGTACCACACATGAGACTTATCTACAAGCTACAAGAATCAGGGCTAGGAAGCACAATATGCACTTGGGTCAAAAACTGGTTAGATAACAGGGAGCAGCGCGTTGTGGTTAATGGATCTTTTTCAACTTGGACTGAAGTGCTAAGTGGTGTGCCGCAAGGCTCAGCATTAGGACCGCTATTGTTCAATATTTTCATTAACGACCTAACAGAAGGTCTAGAGAGCATGGTGTCAATTTTTGCAGATGATACCAAATTGTGTAAGGCTATAAATACAGAGGAGGATGCCGAGTCTCTTCAGAATGACTTAGTTAAATTAGAAGCATGGGCAGCCAAATGGAGAATGCGCTTCAACACAGACAAGTGTAAGGTAATGCACTGTGGTAACAAGAACAAAAATTACACCTACCTACTAAATGGGGTAAAATTAGGGGATTCTGTACTGGAAAAGGACTTACTGTAGGTGTCCTCATAGATAGCAAGCTAAGCAGTAGTACCCAAAGTAGGACTGCAGCAAAGAAGGCTAATAAGATATTAGCATGCATAAAACGGGGTATTGATGCTAGGGACGAGAGTATTATACTCCCGTTATATAAATCACTAGTGAGGCCACACCTTGAATACTGTGTACAATTCTGGGCACCGTACTACAAAAAGGATATCCTGGAGCTAGAAAAGGTACAGAGGAGGGCGACCAAACTAATTAAGGGCATGGAGACGATGGAATACAAGGAAAGGCTTGAAAGACTAGGCATGTTTACATTGGAAAAGCGGAGACTAAGAGGGGATATGATCAACATCTACAAATATATAAGGGGACAATACACAGAGCTTGCGCGGGACCTGTTTTTGGTTAGATCAACACAGAGGACTCGTGGACACTCACTCAGGTTAGAGGAGAGGAGATTCCGCACAATACGGCGTAAAGGCTTTTTTACGGTAAGGACAATACATGTTTGGAATTCCCTGCCTGAGGGAGTTGTAATGGCGGAATCTGTTAACACCTTTAAGAATGGGTTAGATAAATTCCTAATGGATAAGGATATCCAGGGGTATTGTGCATAGTCATGCATTATAGTTACTATAAATAGGGATAAAATGCAATGGCTGACAGCAGCATCAATCAGAAATTTTAGTCAAATCATCATGCGTAGGACACCACAAATAGGTTGAACTCGATGGACAATTGTCTTTTTTTCAACCTCAGATACTATGTTACTATGTTATATACCTGTTTTAAGAACAATGCAAAAATAGCAGTTGAGAGTATTTTAATATAAATGATGCATTAGTCAAATATTGTTTTAAAATGACTTTGCAGCTTCCCGGGAGCTTTCACTTTGCAGAACCAGCCGATGACGAGGATGTTTTCTGTATCTGCAGTGGATTCCTTCTCACTATCAGTCATTTCTATATAGCTTTTATTTACCTCTGGCTGACATCTCAATGGCTGCAGAATATATGAGTGAGCTAATTGAGGGAATCCAGGACCCCCTCGCAGATAATTTGCCTCATGCGGCTTCTGAATATATATGAATTCATGCTTTGTCAACAGTAATGAGACAAAAAGCAAACACATGCTGCGCCCTCTCACTTTGCCGGGGAAAGATATACATCGTCATTATGTAGGGCTGAGGACTTGTGAGTTATTATCCAAGCACCTTGGAATCAAACTAACTTCACGATGATTACTCGCTGGTGAGAAACATTCTTCTAGGCCTTAGGGGGAGATGTACTAAGCGGTGATAAAAGTGGAGAAGTGAGCCAGTGGAAAAGTTGCCCATGGCAACCAATCAGCTGCTCTGTCTATTTTTACAGTATGCAAATTCTAAATGTTACGTCAATGCTGATTGGTTGCCATGGGCAACTTCTTCACTGGCTCACTTCTCCACTTTTATCACTGCTTAGTACATGTCCCAATTCCCCCTCAGTTCGGCATTTTCCAGACCGCTATCCTGCCCTGTGACTACTGCGTTACCCTATACTAGGACCATGGCGGGGGGTAATAAGTATGCACGTGGCTAGTTACTAGGGAAGGGGTAAGGCATGTTGGAGCAGGTGGGAGTATAGAGGACCTGAGGGAGGGTGTGTGACCAGTGCCGCCACACAAAGTACAGGGCCAAAGGGACGCCGCAGTCTCTGCCCTGGTGGGAGCCTTTTGCCACTTTTGGGGTGCCTGGAGAGCAGGTCCGCGACAGGGGGGGGGTCAAAGGGAACACCTGTACCAGGCCCCAAGGATCAGAGGGGCCCCAAGTATATGCTACTCAGTGTCCGGCAGGGATGTGAGCAGGGAATCATCATGGAGTTATTGTGGAGAGACAGACCGTGGTGTGTGTGGGGGAGGAAGGAGAGATATACATTATATATCTGTATACTGTAGATAAATAAATATATATATATTTATTTAATAACAGTTTATTATATAGCGCAGCAAATTCCGTTGCTCTGAGGGGGCCCCAGAGATATCACTGTACCGGGCCCCAAGAAGAGGCTCTCACAGGACACTGGTGTTTGTGCCCACCCCCAGGCACTGCTCTGTGATATCATGTGCAGCAGGGGACGTTGATGCCAGTCCCGCGGTGTTATTACACCCTGCTACAGTTCCGGGAGGCCCATAAGTGCAGTTACTGAATGTATTTCCATGTGTTTGCAATGCACTTTGGGCACGTTTCTTGCACTAAATACAATTAGTCCTACTTGCCTTTTTTCCCAGCGTGCCTGATAATACTCCTGGCCGGGAGAGACCATCCCGCTTACCATGCAGCACGCCGGCCAGGCGCCTGATAACGGAATTTGTGGGTAAAACTGCATCATCATGACCCTAGCAGGGGCATAACTAGGGGTGTGCATGCGGTGCTGCTGCATGGAGTGCGGGGCACTGTGGGCATCACCATCGCTGCCCCAGGTTACCTGAATGTGGATAGCGGGTTGTCTGAGACAGCACCCTGCAGCATAGTTGCCGACTTTTGGGCTGCTCTCTCCGGGAGAGAGTAGACGGTCGGCTCACTGGGGGGCAGGCAGTGAGGTGACGTGAAGAGGGGGGCGGGCCGGAGGCGGGGCGGGCCAGAGGCGGGATGGGGGCATGGCTGCTGGATCGCGTCATGTAAGCCACGCCTCCACTATGTAATGCAGCAATTACCAGCATTATACAGGGGGGGCGTGGCTATGATGACGCGATTCAACAAGAATCGCGTCATCGCCTGCCCGGACCGCCCACTTAACTCGCTAAGTGGGCAGCCGGGCAGGCAGAGCCAGCCCTAACCAATATGATGCCCTAGGCAAGATTTTGGCTGGTGCCCCCTAGCACCGCCGCTAGTTCTGCATGACATGCCTGGCATGAGTCAGCTGGCAGCTCTGCTAACGTTGGGGCGCCTTTTGTTTATGAAAATGCATCTTATTTGCATTACTATGTGGCTAGAGTGCACAAGCAGCTTCTGCTGATTAAAATGATACGCAGCATGCCTATATTCTGTGTGCGACTGCAGCTGTATCTGCATACGAAATGCTACATTACAGTGATTTCCAGGAATACACTGCAACGTAGCATTTCGTATGCAGATACAGCCGCAGTCACACACAAAATTTAGGCATGCCGCATATCATTTTAATCAGCAGAAGCTGCTGGTGCCCCTAAGCATACCAAATGCCCTAGGCATTTGCCTAGTTTGCCTATGCCTAGGGCCGGCTCTGCGGGCAGGGGGTGACCCCTGAAATCGGGAGACTTGCCTGCTCTTCCGGGGGGCCGGGAAGGTCACACGATTTTCGGGAGCCTCCCGGCCATTCAGGGAGGGTAGGCAAGTATGCCCTGCAGCCAGTGTCGCTGCTGCAGTGCTATATATAGACATACACACTGCAGCCCGTACATCAGTGCTGTTCTTCCCAGCGGCTGGCAGTGGCAGCCCCGCCCACTCAGCATGATGTCATGGACGTACAGCCCCATTTTGGCGCCATTTTTGGTATAAGATATTCTACGACGCAAATCGCGACACTGGCAGCCACTTCTGTCTCCTGGAGGGGGCAATTACAAGAAGTAAGCGAGCAATTACTAATATGTACTGACATTGCTTATCTGTGGGAGTATTTGTTTATGGGTCATATGGAAGAAAAAATAATGGAAACCTCATTGTAGTGTTAGACCAATAATTCCCAATCTCGGTCACCACGGCACTAGAACAGTCCAGGTTTAAACCCAAACCATCTACGGTTAAATGAAAACAACTAAGATAGCAGCTCAAGTATGGCTATACTGAAAACCTGAAAGACTTCTGCTATCCCGGCCGCGACTATAGGGCCTAATTCAGACCTGATGATAGCAGCAAAACCATGCTGCAGTGCAGGTGGGGCAGATGTAACATGTGCAGAGAGAGTTACATTGGGAGGGGTGTGTTCAAACTGAAATCTAAATTGCAGTGTAAAAATAAAGCAGCCAGTATTTACCCTGCACAGAAACAATATAACCCACCCAAATCTAGCTCTCTCTGCACATGTTATATCTGCCCCACCTGCAGTGCAGAAGCGTTTTGCCCATCAGAGAAAATGTTTGCTGCTGCGATCAGGTCTGAATTAGGCCCATAGTATATGAGAAATTGGACACATCTGCCGGCAAGCTTTCTATTGCAACTGTTTATTTGCGGCAGATTTACGTCATTATTATGGAGATGAAGTAACAAATACCCCTGTCACACCGCAGACACGGGTCAGACCCTTTCACACTACACTACACACTACACTTTCAACACGGGTTATTGCAGGGTTAACTCAACCCGGGTCAGCAATTACAACACCATGGATGTCATTTTAAATGGACTTTTTTTTGGCTCAGAAAGATGAGGTGTCAGAACTTGAGGGGACAAAAGGAGAGGGTGGGCACAGTGGACAGCATTGCAGGAATCATGGCTGACAGAGCGATGTTTTTATACACAATTGCATCTTTAACTGTTCCAGTAATTTACCTCCCAACTGTCCCGATTTTCGTGGGACAGTCCTGTTTTATGTGGACTGTCCCGGTGTCCCACCCACGGGCTGCAGTGTCCCGCGATCTGTGTGTGTGGGAGGAGAGGGGGGGGGGGGGGGCAGTTGGGAGTCTCCTGTCACAACTGTTCTGCTTAGCAGGTGACAGAGAGAGAGGGGGCATGCCAGCAGCTCAGAGCATGACGGGCATGCCCCCTCAGTGACGGTACAAGGGGGCGTGACTTGCAGTCACGGCTCTGCCGCGAGGCCATGCCCCCTTTCATATAGGCCATGCCCCCTTTTTGGGCGCACGCGTGCTTAGCCAAGGACCCTCTTTGTACTTTTAATAAGTTGGGAGGTATGCAGTAAGCCTCTGCTCTCTCCTGTGTAGCAGGGCTCTGGCTGATGACATCATCAAGGTACACAAAGAACAGCCAATCAGTACTACTCCTTTCACACCGCACAAATAACCCGGTATATTGCCGGGTCGGCGTGCGGTGTGAAAGGGGTATAGCCGAAATCCCGGGTCGCCTGACCCGGCAATTCAACCCGGGAATAAAGCAATGTTATACCCTGGTTGAATACCGGGTTAGTGGCTGCGTAAACCGGGTCGAGGCGTCATCTCCCAGCGCCGCCTCCACCCCGCCGCCGGCTCCGCCCCCCCGCTGCTATGGCAACCCGCCCGGCATATTACCGGGTCGTGGAAGCCTGCAGCAGCGGCCAATGCCGGATCCCACCCGTGAAGGACCCGTTTCCAATTCCCGGGTGGGATGAATGAAGCATTGGCAGTGTGACAGGGGTATACTTTTACATGAATGCAGGGTTGAATAACCTGGGTTGGACCCGTGTTTAACACTGTATTTATATACCGGGTTGAAATGCAGGGTTACTCCACCCGGGATATGTAAAAGTGGTGCTTTTAGACTGCACCTCGACCAGGGTTTAGCTGGCTCGAGCCGGCAATATCCCGGGATATATTTGCGGGGTGAAAGGGGTAAAAGAGATATGCAACCTGAATATTGCTGTGTTCGTTCTCCAGCAGCCGGTACAACATGAGATTATATCGCACCATCTTACATGGGACTATTAGTAGTGACGGTGTGACAGACATGCAATCCTGCAAGTACGGGTAAATGGTGCCTAATTCTTTTCTGTCTGCGCTTTTGAGTGTTAATTAGGCACAAGAACATTGTGTGAATATATACACCGTTGATGGGATGAAGACGTGAGCACCTTTAGACTTCTTATAATTACAATATCACAACACTGGCTGGGTTGAGGTTTTGTTCTTCTTACATCTACGTGTAAATTGGGGTCAAGAAAAATTCACGTTTAAATACAACATTTCCAAGTTAGACAAAGTTGCTTTGAAATTGATGATAAAGTTCCAGTTATCGCTGACGATGACACAAATCACTGAAAGTTTTTCATAACGTGGAGTAAAAGCTGCCGGATTTAGAGAAAGAGAAGAATCCAAGTTGGTTCATTTAGATCAGCAGTCCCAAGTCCCCGGGACATTCCCGGTGTTCTGCTCTGCTGCCCAAGTCTCAGAGACAGGAGCTGGCCGAGCAGCTCCGCCTCCCGGCGCTCTACTCAGCTGCTCCTCTCCCCCAAGACAGGGGCTGGCCGAGCAGCTCCTTTTCCCGGCGCTCTGCTCAGCTGCTCCACTCCCCCGAGACAGGGGCTGGCCGAGCAGCTCCTTTTCCCGGCGCTCTGCTCAGCTGCTCCTCTCCCAGAGACAGGAGCTGGCCGAGCAGCTCCTTTTCCCGGCGCTCTGCTCAGCTGCTCCACTCCCCCGACACAGGGGCTGGCCGAGCAGCTCCGCCTCCCGGTGCTCTGCTCAACTGCTCCACTCCCCCGAGACAGGGGCTGGCCGAGCAGCTCCTTTTCCCGGTGCTCTGCTCAGCTGCTCCTCTCCCAGAGACAGGAGCTGGCCGAGCAGCTCCGCCTCCCAGCGCTCTGCTCAGCTGCTCCACTGCCCCGAGACAGGGGCTGGCCGAGCAGCTCCGCCTCCCGGCGCTCTGCTCAGCTGCTCCACTCTCCCGAGACAGGGGCTGGCTGAGCAACTCCTTTTCCCGGCGCTCTGCTCAGCTGCTCCTCTCCCAGAGACAGGGGCTGGCCAGGCAGCACCACTTCCTGGTGCTCTGCTCAGCAGCTCCACTCCCAGAGACTAGGGCTGGCCGGGCAGCTCCACCTCTCGCCACCCTGCTCAGCTGCTCCACTCCAAGAGACAGGGACTGGCCAAGCAGCTCCACCTCCCAGTGCTCTGCTCAGCTGCTCAGCTCCCAGAGACAGAGGCTGGCCGAGCAGATCCACCTCCCAGCGCTCTGCTCAGCTGCTCCGCTTCCAGAGACAGGGGCTGGCCGGGCAGCACCGCTTCCCGGTGCTCTGCTCTGCAGCTCCACTCCCAGAGACAAGGGCTGGCCGGGCAGCTCCACCTCTCGCCACCCTGCTCAGCTGCTCCACTCCAAGAGACAGGGACTGGCCAAGCAGCTCCACCTCCCAGTGCTCTGCTCAGCTGCTCAGCTCCCAGAGACAGAGGCTGGCCGAGCAGCTCCACCTCCCAGTGTTCTGTTCAACTGCTCCGCTCCAAGAGACAGGGGCTGGCCGAGCAGCTCCATCTCCCGGCGCTCTGCTCAGCAGCTCCACTCCCAGAGACAGGGGCTGGCCGGGCAGCACCGCTTCCCGGTGCTCTGCTCAGCAGCTCCACTCCCAGAGACAAGGGCTGGCCGGGCAGCTCCACCTCTCGCCACCCTGCTCAGCTGCTCCACTCCAAGAGACAGGGACTGGCCGAGCAGCTCCACCTCCCAGTGCTCTGCTCAGCTGCTCTGCTCCAAGAGACAGGGGCTGGCCGAGCAGCTCCACCTCCCAGTGTTCTGCTCAGCTGCTCTGCTCCAGAGACAGGGGCTGGCCGAGCAGCTCCACCTCTCGGAACTCTGCTCAGCAGCTCCACTCCAAGAGACAGGGACTGGCCGAGCAGCTCCACCTCCCAGAGCTCTGCTCAGCTTCTCAGTTCCCAGACACAGAGGCTGGTGGAGCAGATCCGCTTCCAGGCGCTCTGCTCAGCTGCTCCGTTCTCAGAGACAAGGGCTGGCCGAGCAGCTCCTCCTCTTGGCACTCTGCTCAGCCGCTCTAAAACAGAAATACAGGGACATGTCACAAGGCCATGCCCATGAGCTGTGACCACGCCCCTTTTTGTGCACATGCGCAAAAATGCTGATTCAGACCCCCAGTCCAGTCTGTGCAGGAGGAGTTTTTAGGGATGTTTGCACATGTACACAGTAGCAAATAATAAGGACCCCGTGAAAACATCGGAATCGCGCGCAACTCAGTATCAGGCAACTAGTGTACAGTACAAAAGAAATAAATATTATTTATAACATATGTCCCACTCAGGCAAAAGCTCCACCCTGCAATCACAGGTGTAACTAGGGACGGGCAGAAGAGGCAGGGGTAGGAGCAACAGAACTACCAAATGTACAATGGATCTAACACTCTATCCGGAATATGTATTTCAGTTTCATCTCTATACAAAGCTTTATATTAATTATCTAATTAGTGCAAATCGCAGTGACATTTACATGAAATTAATTTGTGGGAATGAAAATGACAATTATATGAATATTTTTCTTCGCATTGTTAGGAATTAAAAAATTCTGTGATGAATCTTTTATGCAGCTGCTTGGAAATGAGATTACTTACACATATGACACAAATTACTGTCAGTTCCGCACTCCAAACCCCGACTGCTACTCAGGGACGTCACGGCATAGAAAGTGACAAGAGCCATTTTACAGGACGCCCGTAATTTCTAGTTGCTGGTTCCAGGATGATTAATGAACCGTGGACACTACAGCAATGCATTCTGGGGAATTACTGTATTCCATAGGCTCAGTATGAGGGGAGTATTGGGGGGCACAGCTGTTCATTATTCCAGATCACCGATAGATCAGCGCCAAGATGGAAATTAGTCCCTCTCAAGCAATGCTAACAGATGACACACCAACATTTTCAAGAAAGTCAACAGGAAACACTCCACCTTTAATAATAAAAAAAGGGTGAGATGTATCAAATCTTTGAGAGAGATAAAGGGGTATATTCCAGATAAAGGGGTATATTCAATTAGCAGCGATAACGGACTTTTCGCGCGAAAAACTGTACTTTTCCCGCAAAACGCAATTACAGCCTATTCAATTTTCCGGGAAAATTTCTCTGTGATAATTTTTTCACTAATTTCACTTCACCTACTCTGAGGCAGGTGAAAAGTTGGGAAAAGTCACTATTTTAAGGTAAAAATGTTTGGATATGGTACAGAACTCCCGGGACACCCCCTTAATGACTAATTAGGCACTTTGAAGTTTTTAATTATTTTTAATTGGCCAATAATGACATGTCATTTTTGGGGTGAAAAAGTACAAAGTGATGGAAATTGGGGTTCAAGGTATGGGACAGGTATATTGGGGTGCTTTATGAGTGGGACAGGTGTTTTTTAGGCTTGCAGATGGGAGTAATCGGTCTGTTTCCACTTTTTTTTAAAGTACCCTAAAATGACCCAAATATATACTTATACCCATTTTCATGTACCCCAAATTTAATGAGAGCATTTATTTTGCTCAAAAAACTTGCTTTCTATCATTTTTTTGCATTTAAAAAAAATGCATATAACAGCCATTTCACACAATTTAAGTCCCCAAAAACTCTCTAATGTGATCTCTAATACACTTCTCTTCTGTTTTCCTATGTTAGTTTACCATTTTTTGAGGTACAGGCTGATTTCCCCATTTTCACCTGCACTTTTCACTGCAAGAATTTTACACGTGAAACCCGTTTGGAATTAAATAGGTCGAAAAAATTGCCGCGAATTTGCGGATAATTGAATACCCTAGAAAGTGGGAAAGTAAGTCATACCAATCTCTTCTAACTGTCGTAGACTGTGCTAGATAAATGTCAGTTAAGTTATACCGCTTTCAGACCGCAATGCCGGTTCCCACCCTGGAATTGGAAACGGATCCTTCCCTAAGGTGGGGACGGAGCGGGCATAGGGGGCGGGTGTGGAGGCGGCGCTGCTAGATGACATCATCTCCGCACCGCCTCTCCCTATGCAGTGAACAGGTACCGGGTATCGACCCAGGTAACCAGTTCACACTGCGCCTGACCCAGTAATTACCCGGGAATAACCCTTCTTATAACCCAGGTTGAATTACCGGGTCAGGTGACCCAGGAATTTGTATATGGCCCTTTTCACACCACACAACAACATGTGCCGACCGGCAATATACCGGGTCGAGACCGGGTAATTTGTGCGGTGTGAAAGGGATACAAGTTGGTTGAGACGGGCAACTTTTCCACTTTATCTTTCTCCAAGATTTGATAAGTCTCACCCATAATTAGAAAAATTAAAACCATACAAATTTGAAGTTGTTCTGCAAAATTACTACTCATTATAAGGAGCCACGTCTACAGTCGCTTTCGGAAGGTAAATTCAAAGTTAGGTAGATGGAGGACCAGGCAGAAGAATATCTAGAAATGTCTGGAGCAATAATGGTAGATAAGGGAAGCAAAGGTCATGCAATAGAAATTCAATAGAATATTCCGATATTCTGGTTTAAGAAACAGGCTCTCGATAAACGGTAAACTTGCTGGTGTTCCGCTTGCATCTTTTTTAACACTGTCCATAGAAGCTTTATGTATGCCGTATATATTTACACTACAGTTACACCAGTTTCCCACAGCAGAGGCGGCCATTTTGTGGACTGAATCAGTACCTATGACAACGCAGCCTACCATAGTGAAGGCGGCCATTTTGTGCATTGAAACAAGGTTCATAAAAGTGCACCCTCCTTTCTCAGTATTGCTGCTAGTCCATAGAGAATGAATACAGTAGCTTGCCTGCCTAATCCCTCAGCAATGTCTCCAGTACCGGATGAACTGATAGGCTGCACTGTCTGTCACACACATTGGCTCAGAGTCCCACAAATGGCTGCCCCTGCTGTGTCTACGCAGCACTATAGTGAATACGTATATGTATGTATGTCAAGGAATAAAGGGCAGATGTACTAAGCCTTGTAGAGAGATAAAGTACCAGCCAATCAGCCACTGCCATGTTACAGGCTGTGTTTGAAAAGTGACAGGAGCTGATTGGTTGGCACTTTATCTCTCTCCAAAGGTTACTGCATCCGCCCCAGCGATCTATCGTATAACCTAGTCCCCGGGCATTAAATAGAACATTCACAGAAAAAAGACATTTAAATTAAAGCTTAACTGGAACAATTATAGATTTTCCTCTTCGCGTTTCTTAAGGCGTTATTACTGACAATGTTGTTTGTCAAATGGTTCTGCTCCATCCCACGCAGCTTATTGTGTACACGCTGCGTTCAATTAACCCCTCGGGGGAAAGACTGGCATATTGGCAGACAGGCGACGGGAGAAACAGCACTTATTTGATTTCACAGGATTGATTTCCTTCAAATAATCAGGCCAAGAAATGGCGCTAACAGGGATTACAGACCGGCAGTCACTGCGTCCTGGTTCACACTTGTCAGCCCATGAATAATGGAAGATCAGCCGACGGTCAGGATCCCGACAGCCATTAACCGTCAGTCAAAATACAGACATGGTCAAAATGCCAACATTCATTATGCGGACATGATCAAAATGCCGACATGGGATAGTGACATGTCAAAATGCCAACATGCCAAAATACCGACATTCATTATGCCGACATGATCAAAATGCCGACATAGTCAGGATACTGACATGTCAAAATGCACACATGCCAAAAAGCCGACATGCATTTTTAAGGAATTTTTGCCCAAAAACAGACTTGTTCATACTTTACCATCCCAGTGGACCTGGAGGGGGAATATAATAGAGCGCAGCGAGGCCCCGCACCAGCAGCCGTTCTGGTATGAATGGTCGACCATGCCCAGGTCGACATTCATTCGGTCGACCACTATTGGTCGAAATGGACTAAAAGTCGACACATGAAAAGATCAACATGGATTTTTTTACTGTTTTTGGTGTCATTTTTTCCGTAACATGACCAGGAACCCCAATTAGTGCACTGCGTCCCCTTGCATGGCTCGCCATGC
Organism: Pseudophryne corroboree; assembly: GCF_028390025.1. Taxonomy (NCBI): domain Eukaryota; kingdom Metazoa; phylum Chordata; class Amphibia; order Anura; family Myobatrachidae; genus Pseudophryne; species Pseudophryne corroboree. The sequence continues at coordinate 355,880,465 of NC_086454.1, read as the reverse complement.
TGCGGGCAAGATGCCTTGCTATGCTCGGCACAGGTTACCCTTCCCAATCATAGTCCACATGGATGGTAAAGTATGTAAAAGTAAAAAATCTAATTTAAAAAAAAAGCCATGTCAACCTTTTCATGGTCGACCATCCAAACGGATACCGCCCGTAGCATGGCGAGAGCAGCGATCCACGCGAGGGGACGCAGTACACTTAGATGGTGTCCATTTCGTCCTATGTCGACATTGACGCAAAAACCTGAAAAACTCTTGTCGGTATATTGAACATGTCAGCATAATGAATGTTGGTATTTTGACCGTGTTGGTATTTTGACTGTCGGTCAACGGCTGTGGGGATTATGACTGTCGGTGTTGCATCCGTCAGTAAATCATACTGAACCCTTGCACCTAATCCACCAAAAAAAAAAAAGTAGTGACCAGAATTTCTCTATTCTTTAAACCTTTTTGTCTTACCGTATACTTTTTGTCTGAGCCTCATTTATATTTACGGTCAGCACGGATGGCGTAATGGTTAGCATTACTGCCTCACAGCACTGAGGTCTTGGGTTTGAATCCCACCATGGCCCTAACTGTGTGGAGTTTGTATATTCTCCCCGTGCCTCCGGTTTCTGCCCACTAAAGCAAAAACATACTGATTTATTATCAGTGGTGTTTTTATTTCATCAGTAGCGCCAGACGTAGGGACAGGAACAACAGTAGTCTACAAATGTCTTGTGTTCTCGCTGTGCTCCTGATTGGCCCAGCTCGCTTCTGAATATTCCGCCTGTTATTCTCCTGAGCTCCGGTTGGTTATGATTACTCTGCTGTATGACGATTGGTTGTTGACTAATCTCTCTTGTCACCGTGATCTTTGCTTGCTTACTGTCTTGCTCGTTAGCCACCTGCCCTGACCATTGGCTTGTTTCACCTTGTTGCTCGTCTCCTGTCTCTGCACTCTGCCCCGTGACCGATTATCCATTGTGCTGTTATTTTGTATCGATGTGCACATTCCTATAGTAGTATATTCCGCTCTGCTATATGTTGAGTACATACATACAGTACATATAGGGGGTCATTCCGAGTTGATCGCTCGCTAGCTGTTTTTAGCAGCCGTGCAAACGCTATGCCGCCGCCCTCTGGGAGTGTATTTTAGCTTAGCAGAAGTGCGAACGAAAGGATCGCAGAGCGACTACAAAAAAAAATTGTGTAGTTTCAGAGTAGCTCCAGACCTTCTCCTACCTTGCGATGACTTCAGACTGTTCAGTTCCGGATTTGACGTCACAAACACGCCCTGCGTTCGCCCAGCCACGTCTGCGTTTTTCCTGGCATGCCAGCGTTTTTTTGAACACTCCCTGAAAACGGTCAGTTGACACCCAGAAACGCCCACTTCCTGTCAATCACTCTGCGGCCAGCAGTGCGACTGAAAAGCTTCGCTAGACCTTGTGTGAAACTACATCGGCCGTTGTGAAAGTACGTCACGCGTGCGCATTGCGCCGCATACGCATGCGCAGAAGTGCCGTTTTTTTGCATCATCGCTGCGCAGCGAACATTTTCAGCTAGCGATCAACTCAGAATGACCCCCATAGATCTTTGTTGGCTGAGCCATCTTGTTGTCAGCTTGTGTCTTGGGGACAACAAAGAACCAATGAACACATGGCGCTTTATGGGAAAAGGGGCGGCTGTAGATGGAAACCAGCGGCTCGCTTTGTACTATACACAAATACTGAGAAAGTCATTCTGTACTTTCCATGAATATATTGTAACTATATGTGTATTTGATGCCCACTGTGCTTTATCTGTAGGTTATTTGAACTTTGATGGAGTCAGTGAATGAGATGAAATTACAGACAGTTCCGACGGCTACCATCTTTATCCTTACACTGCAATTTAGATTTCAGTTTGAACACACCCCACCCAAATCTAAGTCTCTCTGCATATGTTACATCTGCCCCACCTGCACTGCAGCATGGTTTTGCCCATCTGCTAACAAATTTGCTGCTGCGATCAGGTCTGGATTAGGCCCATAGAACTAGAATTGTGCTTTTTTCAATGCGGGCATTCAAAACGGGTGTGGTATATTTTGACAAAATTATTTAATTAGAAAATTATAATATAGGCAGTAGCGGATCTTGCTACGGGCAAGCAGGATTTTTGCCCGGGGCACCGCCGTCTGGAGGGCGCCGCCATGGCAAGATCCACTACTGGTGCCGGTGCTATGCGGTGCGACATGAAATCATGGTGCACCCACACTGCATTGTGGGAGTGGCACATAGATGCTAGAGGACATAATTGACCTCTAGTGTCTATGCGGTGCTATGGGAGAGACGTCATGATGGAGGACAGCAGCGGTCGGGAAGCAGGAACGGGGATTGTAAGTATTAATTAATTTATTTTTATTTTTTTTGTAAGTGGCGCAACTAGGGGGCACAACTCGACAGGGGGCACAGTACTGGGAGCAATACTACTGGGGGCACAACTCTACAGGGGCACAGTACTGAGGGCACAGCTACAGGGGGCATAACTGACCACGCCCCTTCTCCGTGAAGCCACGCCCCTATTTTTCGCCACAAGGTCTAGATCCGGCCCTGAATATAGGAATTGTGTTTTGGGGACACCTACGATTACAACTGTTAACCGCAGTTATCTGAACAACCATAGAGGCTTGTAAGGAGTAGAGATCACAGTAAAGATGGCTGACAAACCGTTATATCAGGATAAACTCAAATTAGGTGATTCACTTTTCTTATATTTAAGATTTTCTTTTTTAACATTTGTTGACTTAAAGACAGTTCTTATTTCACACATCACACATATCTTTCTTAGAGATGAGCGGGTTCGGTTCTCTGAGAACCGAACCCTACCGAACTCCACGTGTCAAACACGGGTCCGAGCCAGGCTCGCTTGTTCCCGCCTAACTCGGAAAACCCGAACGAGGCAAAACGTCATCATCCCGCTGTCGGATTCTCTTGCTGCTGTAGGGTGCTGTGGTAGTAGTGTCCTGTGAATGTGTATCGTTCATCATCATTCCAGTCACAGTGGTATCTGGGGGGGTGACAATTCCAGAGTGCTTTTGTGCCGCTCACTAATACTAGTACAGTGTCTTGTGCTGCATCTTGCTGCAGTAGGGTGAGGTGGACACATTGCCTCTGTAGAGCCAGTTTGTGCAAGGAGAGATTGATTGCTTCTTTTTTGGTGGGGGCCCAAACCAACCAGTCATTTCAGTCACAGTCGTGTGGCAGACCCTGTCACTGAAATGATGGGTTCGTTAAAGTGTGCATGTCCTGTTTATACAACATAGATAGATTTGGGTGGGGTGAGTTCAATCTGCAATCTACATTGCAGTGTAAAAATAAAGCAGCCAGTATTTACCCTGCACAGAAACAAAATAACCCACCCAAATCTAACTCTCTCTGCAAATGTTATATCTGCCCCCCCCCCCCTGCAGTGCACATGGTTTTGCCCAACTGCTAAAAAAAATGTCCTGCTGCGATCAACTTGGAATTACACCCATTGGCCCTCATTCCGAGTTGTTCGCTCGGTAAAAATCTTCGCATCGCAGCGATTTTCCGCTTAATGCGCATGCGCAATGTCCGCACTGCGACTGCGCCAAGTAAATTTGCTATGCACTTAGTAATTTTACTCACGGCTTTTTCATCGTTCTGGCGATCGTAATGTGATTGACAGGAAATGGGTGTTACTGGGCGGAAACAGGCCGTTTTATGGGCGTGTGGGAAAAAACGCTACTGTTTCCGGAAAAAACGCAGGAGTGGCCGGAGAAACGGAGGAGTGTCTGGGCGAACGCTGGGAGTGTTTGTGACGTCAAACCAGGAACGACAAGCACTGAACTGATCGCAGATGCCGAGTAAGTCTGGAGCTACTCAGAAACTGCTACGAGGTGTGTAATCGCAATATTGCGAATACATCGTTCGCAATTTTAAGATGCTAAGATTCACTCCCAGTAGGCGGCGGCTTAGCGTGAGCAACTCTGCTAAAATCGCCTTGCGAGCGAACAACTCGGAATGACCTCCATTGTGAGGTGTGAGGTGTTCAGAATAGACTGGAAATGAGTGGAAATAATGGTTATTGAGGTTAATAATACTATAGGATCAAAATTACCCCCAAATTCTATGATTTAAGCTGTTTTTGAGGTTTTTTTTAAAAAAAACACCCGAATCCAAAACACACCCGGATCCAACAAAAATCCGAAAGGGGGGTTTTGCCAAAATGCATCCGAATCCAAAACACGACCGCGGACCCGAATCCAAAACCAAAACACAAAACACGAAAAATGCCGGCTGCACATCTCATTCTTGACCCTGACGGGCCTGATGGAAAAAAACCTCACTGTCAACCCCAGCCAGGGAGAGCTCTTTGACCAGTGAGTGGTCCCTTCGGGTCAAGATAAGTCACCAAGAGCTCTTAACTCTCATTTTACAGGCATTTGGGTCTATTTACTAAGCTTTAGTTGGAGATAAAGTGGGCGGAGATAAAGGACCAGCCAATCAGCTCCTAGCTGTCAGGTCACTGGCTGGGTTTGGAAAATGTCAGTTAGGAGCTGGTTGGTCGGTACTTTATCTCTGTCCAAGTCTTAGTAAACAGACCCGTGTTTGAAAAAGGGCAGTTAGGAGCTGATTGGTTGGCACTTTATCTCTCTCCACTTTATCACTTTCCAAAGCTTAGTACATAGACCCCCATGTCAATTACTCCTCCTAACTTTGTGTTTGTCTCCTACAAGACAGATTGGTTCAGCTTCAGCTACATTGATCTCTTAAATGAATTACAGTATGAGACTTAGGGGACGCCAGGACTGTCTGTATCACATGTGTCACCATTGATTGAAGTGCGCCTCGGAAGGTGCTATACTGCACAGTGCGCAAATAACATCCCATTAAATTATACTGTACAACAAGACTCGATGTCCAGAAGGTGAAGACTTCTCACATCTTTGCCTGGGAGTATCTGCGTTTCCTTATAAAGCCAGCAGCATCTGCGCAACAGAGGGCACGCAAAGTCACAGGTGGGTCACCAGAGGGCACACGCACTGCGGGATTGCACTCCTTTGTAAATGACTCTCTTTTTTTTTTTCCTTCTTCTTCTGTTCTTCTGATGACGCTAATAACTTGGAGATTGTTTTCATTACATCTCTCATCTGTGCTCCATAATTCTTAACTTCCAGTGTGTCTCGCGCAGGTGTCAAGCACAGAGAGAATCATTGTCTGTAATGAGTGAGTCAGAGAATCGCACAGGTTTCAGATTACTCCGGAACGCTGCAGTCATTTCATTAGCGGAGTCTCTCGGATTTCCACAGATATTAAACACATTTATTATAATTAAGCTTCCTTTGAAGTTTACCCTGGAAAATGACGGATAGTGAGGATACTTGAATGCATTTCACAGGGGCCTAATGTATTGGCGTTTCCTTCTCACTGGGGGGGAGATGTATAGTACTGAGCCTTGCAGAGCGACACTGGAGAGAGATAAAGTACCAACCAATCAGCTTCTAACTGTCATGGTACTTTATCTTTTTCCACTTTATCTCTATCCAAGGCTTAGCTCATCTGCCCCCATCCCTATGTAAGAGAATTCAATATGGGTTGGGCTAGAACAACCTGTGGCCAATCAGTGCCCTGAAAACTAGGGGCCTGATTCACTGTCGGATGGTACATAGGGGCCCTTACAAACTTTTATTTTGGTGCCTACAATATATATCTACTGTCGGTACGCACCTGAACCTGCTCATTGTGATGTGGAGTAAAATGAACTGGAGGGCATTATAATATTACATAATATCAACTGGGGCACTGTAATGGGGCACAATATGAAGTGGAGGCATTATAGTGTGGCATAATATGTCCTGGGGGCACTGTAATGTGGCACAGTATGAAGTAGAGGCACTATAGTGTGGCATAATATGAACTGGGGTACTATAATGTGGCATAATATGAAGTAGAGGCACTATAGTGTGGCATAATATGAACTGGGGCACTGTAATGTGGCACAGTATGAAGTAGAGGCACTATAGTGTGGCATAATATGTCCTGGGGGCACTGTAATGTGGCACAGTATGAAGTAGAGGCACTATAGTGTGGCATAATATGAACTGGGGTACTATAATGTGGCATAATATGAAGTAGAGGCACTATAGTGTGGCATAATGTGTCCTGGGGCCAGGCCCGGCGCTACCCGCTCAGCAAAGGGATGCAAAGCAGGTAGGCGCCTGATTGGAGAGGCGCCTTCCTGCTCTGCATTCCTGTGCTGCGCTGCCCTGAGCCTGGCCTGACCCCCTGCTGCTGCCGCCTGCAAATGCAAACTGACAGGCAGCAGCGCCATCCGTTTAAAGCCCTCCCTCCTTCCCTACAGAGGCATGCATGATGAGCGGATGGAAGGTGGGCGGAGCTACACGGACTAAAGGGGGCGGGGTTACACGAACGAAAAGGGGCGGGGCTAAACGGGATCCCCAAGCTGAGGCAGATCCCTTCCCTCCAACCAGCCTGTGATACTGTCTGTAAGTGGATGGAAAAAAGGTGAGAGAAAGTGTGTGTATGTACTGTGTGTATGTACTGTCTGTATATATGTATGTGTGTGTGTGTATGTATGTGTGTATGTATGTGTTTGTTAGAGATGAGCGGGTTCGGTTTCTTTGAATCCGAACCCGCACGAACTTCACTTTTTTTTTCACGGGTCCGAGCGACTCGGATCTTCCCGCCTTGCTCGGTTAACCCGAGCGCGCCCGAACGTCATCATGACGCTGTCGGATTCTCGCGAGACTCGGATTCTATATAAGGAGCCGCGCGTCGCCGCCATTTTCACACGTGCATTGAGATTGATAGGGAGAGGACGTGGCTGGCGTCCTCTCCATTTAGATTAGATTTAGAAGAGAGAGAGAGAGAGAGAGATTGCTGTGATACTGTAGATTAGAAGAGAGTGCAGAGTGCAGACAGAGTTTAGTGACTGACGACCACAGTGACCAGTGACCACCAGAGACAGTGCAGTTGTTTGTTTTATTTAATATATCCGTTCTCTGCCTGAAAAAAACGATACACAGTCACACAGTGACTCAGTCTGTGTGCACTGCTCAGCCCAGTGTGCTGCACATCAATGTATTGTATATAAAGCTTATAATTGTGGGGGAGACTGGGGAGCACTGCAGGTTGTTATAGCAGGAGCCAGGAGTACATGATAAATAATATTATATTAAAATTAAACAGTGCACACTTTTGCTGCAGGAGTGCCACTGCCAGTGTGACTAGTGGTGACCAGTGCCTGACCACCAGTATATTAGTAGTATTGTATACTATCTCTTTATCAACCAGTCTATATTAGCAGCAGACACAGTACAGTGCGGTAGTTCACGGCTGTGGCTACCTCTGTGTCGGCACTCGGCAGGCAGTCCGTCCATCCATAATTGTATTATATACCACCTAACCGTGGTTTTTTTTTTCTTTCTTTATACCGTCGTCATAGTCATACTAGTTGTTACGAGTATACTACTATCTCTTTATCAACCAGTGTACAGTGCGGTAGTTCACGGCTGTGGCTACCTCTGTGTCGGAACTCGGCAGGCAGTCCGTCCATCCATAATTGTATTATAATATATACCACCTAACCGTGGTTTTTTTTTCGTTCTTTATACCGTCGTCATACTAGTTGTTACGAGTATACTACTATCTCTTTATCAACCAGTGTACAGTGCGGTAGTTCACGGCTGTGGCTACCTCTGTGTCGGAACTCGGCAGGCAGTCCGTCCATCCATAATTGTATTATAATATATACCACCTAACCGTGGTTTTTTTTTCGTTCTTTATACCGTCGTCATACTAGTTGTTACGAGTATACTACTATCTCTTTATCAACCAGTGTACAGTGCGGTAGTTCACGGCTGTGGCTACCTCTGTGTCGGCACTCGGCAGGCAGTCCGTCCAACCATAATTGTATTATATACCACCTAACCGTGGTTTTTTTTTCATTCTTTATACCGTCGTCATACTAGTTGTTACGAGTATACTACTATCTCTTTATCAACCAGTGTACAGTGCGGTAGTTCACGGCTGTGGCTACCTCTGTGTCGGCACTCGGCAGGCAGTCCGTCCAACCATAATTGTATTATATACCACCTAACCGTGGTTTTTTTTTCATTCTTTATACCGTCGTCATACTAGTTGTTACGAGTATACTACTATCTCTTTATCAACCAGTGTACAGTGCGGTAGTTCACGGCTGTGGCTACCTCTGTGTCGGCACTCGGCAGCCCGTCCATAATTGTATATACCAGTGACCTAACCGTGGTTTTTTTTTCTTTCTTTATACATACATACTAGTTACGAGTATACTATCTCTTTATCAACCAGTCTATATATTAGCAGCAGACACAGTACAGTGCGGTAGTTCACGGCTGTGGCTACCTCTGTGTCGGCACTCGGCAGCCCGTCCATAATTGTATATACCAGTGACCTAACCGTGGTTTTTTTTTCTTTCTTTATACATACATACTAGTTACGAGTATACTATCTCTTTATCAACCAGTCTATATATTAGCAGCAGACACAGTACAGTGCGGTAGTTCACGGCTGTGGCTACCTCTGTGTCGGCACTCGGCAGCCCGTCCATAATTGTATATACCAGTGACCTAACCGTGGTTTTTTTTTCTTTCTTTATACATACATACTAGTTACGAGTATACTATCTCTTTATCAACCAGTCTATATATTAGCAGCAGACACAGTACAGTGCGGTAGTTCACGGCTGTGGCTACCTCTGTGTCGGCACTCGGCAGCCCGTCCATAATTGTATACTAGTATCCAATCCATCCATCTGCATTGTTTACCTGAGGTGCCTTTTAGTTGTGCCTATTAAAATATGGAGAACAAAAATGTTGAGGTTCCAAAATTAGGGAAAGATCAAGATCCACTTCCACCTCGTGCTGAAGCTGCTGCCACTAGTCATGGCCGAGACGATGAAATGCCAGCAACGTCGTCTGCCAAGGCCGATGCCCAATGGCATAGTACAGAGCATGTCAAAACCAAAACACCAAATATCAGTAAAAAAAGGACTCCAAAACCTAAAATAAAATTGTCTTAATCTTACTCACACAGTCAGCTACCTCATTGCGCCTCTTTTTTTCTTTGCGTCATGTGCTGTTTGGGGAGGGTTTTTTGGAAGGGACATCCTGCGTGACACTGCAGTGCCACTCCTAGATGGGCCCGGTGTTTGTGTCGGCCACTAGGGTCGCTAATCTTACTCACACAGCTACCTCATTGCGCCTCTTTTTTTCTTTGCGTCATGTGCTGTTTGGGGAGGGTTTTTTGGAAGGGACATCCTGCGTGACACTGCAGTGCCACTCCTAGATGGGCCCGGTGTTTGTGTCGGCCACTAGGGTCGCTAATCTTACTCACACAGTCAGCTACCTCATTGCGCCTCTTTTTTTCTTTGCGTCATGTGCTGTTTGGGGAGGGTTTTTTGGAAGGGCCATCCTGCGTGACACTGCAGTGCCACTCCTAGATGGGCCCGGTGTTTGTGTCGGCCACTAGGGTCGCTAATCTTACTCACACAGCTACCTCATTGCGCCTCTTTTTTTCTTTGCGTCATGTGCTGTTTGGGGAGGGTTTTTTGGAAGGGACATCCTGCGTGACACTGCAGTGCCACTCCTAGATGGGCCCGGTGTTTGTGTCGGCCACTAGGGTCGCTTATCTTACTCACACAGCGACCTCGGTGCAAATTTTAGGACTAAAAATAATATTGTGAGGTGTGAGGTATTCAGAATAGACTGAAAATGAGTGTAAATTATGGTTTTTGAGGTTAATAATACTTTGGGATCAAAATGACCCCCAAATTCTATGATTTAAGCTGTTTTTTAGTGTTTTTGGAAAAAAACACCCGAATCCAAAACACACCTGAATCCGACAAAAATAATTCGGTGAGGTTTTGCCAAAACGCGTTCGAACCCAAAACACGGCCGCGGAACCGAACCCAAAACCAAAACACAAAACACGAAAAATTTCAGGCGCTCATCTCTAGTGTTTGTGTGTGTATAAGTTTCACTTCTGCAGCCTGGGGGAGTGCATGGGCCAGCTGAGGGATCTGCACAGTGCTCAGATAAGTAAAGTACGTGTTTCACGTATTACACAGTCCATTTCTGGCTTGTACATGTGGGGGAAACTTAAACTAGCATTTTAGCACTTTACCTGAGTACGGGGTTGCAGTTGCAGCAGGATTATCATACAACTCCGATTCCGCCCTATAAACAAGTTGATGTCTAAACTCACTGCATGATCAATGAACGCCTCTATTTTCGGCCTATCCAGCATCCAGGTGGTATAAACAACAAACTTCGTATAAATCAATAAATCCCTACTGTATAAAGTCTGCTTATAATGCAGAGAACAGGGTGCAGGACGCCTCCACCACAAGTTGGTATCAAGCTGCAAGCGCTTACAATCCCTTACTCATGCAGTATTTACCAGTTACTGGTAAACATAAGCAGAGTGAGGGAAGAATCTGTATAGATGTACGTTACAATGTCACACATCGGCTGATACAGCCACTTGTCTAAACTCGGCTCAGTTTGCCAATTGGGCTAAATAGTTGAATCATGTCTGGTTTTGCTGTGGCCTGTTAGTACACAGATGGATGATGACATGATAGATGATAATAGTCATCTTTCACCTGCATTTGCTAATATGCTCTATAAGGATCCTACTGTCACACATCGAGGACCAAAGCCCCCTTCCAGGGCCCGGCGCTGCCATCTAACTGCTATACTTTTTCCTCCTGACCTTTCTATCCCAGATACCAGAACATTGGCTCCTGGTGCCGTTGCATTCTGCATTTGCAGGCGGCAGCAGCAGGGGGTCAGGCCAGGCTCAGGGCAGCGCAGCACAGGGATGCGGAGCAGGAAGGCGCCTCTCCTATCAGGCGCCTACTTGCTTTGCATCTCTTTGCTGAGCAGGTAGCGCCGGGCCTGTCTGCAGGCATTAACGGTAGATGGCAGAGGTGGAACTTTCGCCGCAGCAGCCAGTGCAATGCATTGGGGGCCCACAGCACTTGGGGGCCCTCAACCAGTGGCTCAGTCAGCAGGACTAATAACGTTGTGCTGCTGCTAGCCATGGGCTACAAGGAGAAAGGTGGTCTCCTCCCCTCCCTGACCTGCCCCTCCTGTCACCAGGCCCGGCATAACACGTTCAGCGAAGGGATGCAAAGCACGGAGCACTGGGCTGGAGAGGCGCTGTCCCTGCTCTGCATCCCTGCTGCTGTGCGCTTGCACACTGTAGCGTCCTGGCGTCAGCTACCTTACTCCCTCTTCTCATTGCGTCTTCGGCAACGAGAAGCGGCTCTTCTTCACCGGTCCACACGGCTCTCTTCTCTGGTGAGGTCACGGTCTCCCTCCCCTCTCCTCCCCTCTCCTCCCCACCTCTTAATTAATTGTTCAGCACCGCACTGCACCCGCCCCCTCCTGTGGACGGTATGTATAATTATGTATAATGTATATGTAATGTATGTATAATTATTTATAATGTATGTGTAATATATGTATGAAAGTTTTTTGTTTTTATTTTACTAATAGCAGTGTGCAGACCATAGGCATCATGGCACCCCCCCACTCACAAGCTTGCCGCCGATTAATGTGTCCCCCCATGCTGCCGATTAATGCGCCCTCGAGGCGCCCGGTCACGTGTCGTTCGTGTGCCATGTAGTGTCTCCACGCTTCTCCTGTCGACTCCCCGGTATGAGGCTCCTGGAGCACAGGAGAGCTGCTCTGTTGATGGGACTTGTGAGGAGACGGAGGAGCAGGACACGACGGGAGCTCTAGTCACACTTGCTCTGGCTATCTGTCTTAGCGCCGCGGCTCCTGTGTGAGGCTGCTGCCACTGTCCACAGAGGGAACAACGGCGGCCGGGACCTGGGAGCTGTGGGTAGCAGGTGACATTCTTGTTTAACTTAGCGAGCGAGAGCGAGTACCTTTCACTACCATCCTGCCCCCCCTGTTCCGCACCACTGCTCCTATCCTGTCCCCCCCCGCTCTACACCACTGCTCCCATCCTGCTCCGCACCACTACTCCCATCTTGCCCCCTCCTGCTGCGCACCACTGCTCCCATCCTGCCCCCTCCTACTCCCATCCTGTCCCCTCCTGCTCCTCACCACTGATCTTATCCTGCCCCCTCCGGATTGGCTGCAGGTCCACGGCGGATTTGAAATAGTGGCGCTGTGGTCATAGGAGCTGCAGTGCCGCCAACCACAGCTTCCTCCTCCTTGCACCGCCCTCTGCCTCCTCCTCTGCTACACCGCCGCCGCCCTGCCGCCGCCCTGCCGCCGCCCTCAGTCCTTCTCTGCACTTCCGTACCATGCCGACCACAGCCTCCTCATCCACCGCACCGCAGACCACAGCATCCTCAGCACCGCCGCTGCTAAATAGGTAATCTTACCCTGCTGCCTTTCTCTCTCCCTAGTCCCTATTGTATGCCCTTACTATCCCTCTCTCTGTCACGCTGCCTGTCCCTATGTCCCTGCTGTCACTTTCCCTCCTTCTGTCCCTATGTCCCTGCTGTCACTTTCCCTCTCTCTCTCCCTGTCCCTGCTGTTACTCTTCCTGAATTTTGTCTCCATATGGCATCATTTGAATTTCGGCTCATTCAGTGTGCTATAATGTGAATTTCGGCTCATACTATGTGCTATTATTTGAATTTCGGCTCATACCGTGTGGTATACTGGGAATTTTGGCTCATTCTGTGTGCTATAATGTGAATTTCAGCTCATACCGTGTGGTATAATGTGAATTTCAGCTCATACCGTGTGCTATAATGTGAATTTCAGCTCATACCGTGTGGTATAATGTGAATTTTGGGTCCTACCGTGTGCTATAATGTAAATTTTGGCTCATTCTGTGTGCTATAATGTGAATTTCGGCTCATTCTGCGTGCTATAATGTGAATTTCGGCTCATTCTGCGTGCTATAATGTGAATTTCGGCTCATTCTGTGTGCTATAATGTGAATTTCGTCTCATTCTATGTGCAGTAAAATGTGAATAAGATTGTGCTACTGTGTGACATAATTTGAATTGGGGGTACTGTTGTGTGGTCACACCCCGTGGGAAACCATAATCCTTTTTTGCGGCCTCCGACGCATGCTCTCATTTTATTAACTACGGTATGAGAGGGAGGGCGCAAATTTATAGTTTGCAGTGGGGCGCCGAACACCCTAGCACCGGCCCTGCCTGGGGCACTGCAATGTGGCACAGTATGAAGTAGAGGCACTATAGTGTGGCATAATATGTCCTGGGGGCACTGTAATGTGGCACAGTATGAAGTAGAGGCACTATAGTGTGGCATAATATGAACTGGGGCACTGTAATGTGGCACAGTATGAAGTGGAGGCACTATAGTGTGGCATAATATGTCCTGGGGGCACTGTAATGTGGCACAGTATGAAGTAGAGGCACTATAGTGTGGCATAATATGTCCTGGGGGCACTGCAATGTGGCACAGTATGAAGTAGAGGCACTATAGTGTGGGATAATATGAACTGGGGCACTGTAATGTGGCACAGTATGAAGTGGAGGCACTATAGTGTGGCATAATATGTCCTGGGGGCACTGTAATGTGGCACAGTATGAGAGGCACTATAGTGTGGCATAATATGAACTGGGGCACTGTAATGTGGCACAGTATGAAGTGGAGGCACTATAGTGTGGCATAATATGTCCTGGGGGCACTGTAATGTGGCACAGTATGAAGTAGAGGCACTATAGTGTGGCATAATATGTCCTGGGGGCACTGTAATGTGGCACAGTATGAAGTGGAGGCACTATAGTGTGGCATAATATGAACTGGGGTACTGTAATGTGGCACAGTATGAAGTAGAGGCACTATAGTGTGGCATAATATAAACTGGGGTACTGTTATGTGGTATAATATGAAGTAGAGGCACTATAGTGTGGGATAATATGAACTGGGGCACTGTAATGTGGCACAGTATGAAGTAGAGGCACTATAGTGTGGCATAATATGTCCTGGGGGCACTGTAATGTGGCACAGTATGAAGTAGAGGCACTATAGTGTGGCATAATATGAACTGGGGTACTTTAATGTGGCATAATATGAAGTAGAGGTACTATAGTGTGGCATAATGTGTCCTGGGGCACTGCAATGTGGCACAGTATGAAGTAGAGGCACTATAGTGTGGCATAATATGTCCTGGGGGCACTGCAATGTGGCACAGTATGAAGTAGAGGCACTATAGTGTGGCATACTATGTCCTGGGGGCACTGTAATGTGGCACAGTATGAAGTAGAGGCACTATAGTGTGGCATAATATGAACTGGGGCACTGTAATGTGGCACAGTATGAAGTGGAGGCACTATAGTGTGGCATAATATGTCCTGGGGGCACTGTAATGTGGCACAGTATGAAGTAGAGGCACTATAGTGTGGCATAATATGTCCTGGGGGCACTGTAATGTGGCACAGTATGAAGTAGAGGCACTATAGTGTGGGATAATATGAACTGGGGCACTGTAATGTGGCACAGTATGAAGTGGAGGCACTATAGTGTGGCATAATATGTCCTGGGGGCACTGTAATGTGGCACAGTATGAAGTAGAGGCACTATAGTGTGGCATAATATGAACTGGGGCACTGTAATGTGGCACAGTATGAAGTGGAGGCACTATAGTGTGGCATAATATGTCCTGGGGGCACTGTAATGTGGCACAGTATGAAGTAGAGGCACTATAGTGTGGCATAATATGTCCTGGGGGCACTGTAATGTGGCACAGTATGAAGTAGAGGCACTATAGTGTGGCATAATATGAACTGGGGGCACTGTAATGTGGCACAGTATGAAGTGGAGGCACTATAGTGTGGCATAATATGTCCAGGGGCACTGTAATGTGGCACAGTATGAAGCAGAGTCACTATAGTGTGGCATAATATGAACTGGGGGCACTGTAATGTGGCACAGTATGAAGTGGAGGCATTATAGTGTGGCATAATATGTCCTGGGGGCACTGTAATGTGGCACAGTATGAAGCAGAGGCACTATAGTGTGGCATAATATGAACTGGGGTACTGTAATGTGGCACAGTATGAAGTAGAGGCACTATAGTGTGGCATAATATAAACTGGGGTACTGTTATGTGGCATAATATGAAGTAGAGGCACTATAGTGTGGCATAATATGAACTGGGGTACTATAATGTGGCACAGTATGAAGTGGAGGCACTATAGTGTGGCATAATATGTCCTGGGGGCACTGTAATGTGGCACAGTATGAAGTAGAGGCACTATAGTGTGGCATAATATAAACTGGGGTACTATAATGTGGCATAATATGAAGTAGAGACACTATAGTGTGACATAATATGAACTGGGTTTATAAGCAGTGTCTTGTGACACTCATGCAATTACCCACTGCCCAGCAGTCTTCTAGCCTCCTGCAATGCTAGGCTTCTCCTATAGCAGCCGCCTTTCCAGGGTGAATTAGGTCCACCCCGTACTCAGATGCCCCCAGGTCTTACATATAGACAAGGTGACTATCGGAGGCGGGGCAGGGGTAAATGCAGTACGGAAAGAAGTTCACCTAACACAACCTTACTACTATGCTAAGGCACAGACTGAGGAATAAATAAGGAGTGCATGTGAGTGCAACAATGCACAGGTTGGAATATAATAACACAATCACTATGTACATGCAACAATGCACAGGGTGTTATGAACAACGAGACTGTAAATACAAATGATTTGTGCCTGTGTGGAAACTCCACATCAAAACCGGAGTACACGGCTAGCTGGATCAGATCAGTAAATCAATCAGGCAGGGTCTCAGAATCATGGGTGTTACATAGGCTGACAGGTTCTCGCAAGAGCAGGAACTATCACCAGCGAATTGGGAGAGGCCAGGAAGGGAATATAAATGGTGCTGTACCAATCACTGCTGAGAACCCTAATTAATAATTAAGTGAAGCTGCCCTGCTGCACGTACTATAGAACTTAAGCAATGGGGAACACCATCTGCCTGCGGCGTCCCCATTGCCAAGGAGTGCAGTGGCCCCCAGCACCCGGCGTCAGCCTGTTGCTAGGTGCCAGGCAGGCACCAGGAGACCTCGCACCTGGTGTATACCTGTTGCTAGGGGTGTAGTATGGTATGCAGGCGGCCGGGCTCCCGGCGACCAGCATACCAGCGCTGGGAGCCCGACCGCCGGCATACCGATAGCGTGGCGAGCGCAAATGAGCCGCTTGTGGGCTCGCTGTGCTCGCCATGCTGCGGGCACGGTGGCGCGCTGTGCGCCACGCTATTTATTCTCCCTCCACGGGGGGGTCGTAGACCCCCATGAGGCAGAATAGCTGTCGGTATGCCGGCTGTCGGGATTCCGGCGCCGGTATACTGTGCGCCGGGATCCCGACACTCAGCATACTGAAGACCACCCGTTGCTAGGCGCCGGACAGGGGTCATCGGGAGGTACAGCATCCCGGCTCTTAGGCAACGAAAGGGATGTGTGCCTCCTGGTGCTAACAGGTACTATAATGTGGCGTAGTATGAAATAGAGGCACTATAATTTGGCATAATATTTACTGTGGACACTATATGACAAAATGTGAATTGGGGATACTGTGTGGCATAATGTGTACTGGCAGCACTACTGTGTGACATAATGTGAATTAGGGGAACTGTGTGGCATAATGTGTACTGGCAGCCCTACTGTGTGACATAATGTGAATTAGGGGAACTGTGTGGCATAATGTGTACTTGCAGCCCTACTGTGTGACATAATGTGAATTAGGGGAACTCTGTGGCATAATGTGTACTGGCAGCACTACTGTGTGACATAATGTGAATTAGGGGAACTGTGTGGCATAATGTGTACCTGCAGCCCTACTGTGTGACATAATGTGAATTAGGGGAACTGTGTGGCATAATGTGTACTGGCAGCCCTACTGTGTGACATAATGTGAATTAGGGGAACTGTGTGGCATAATGTGTACTGGCAGCCCTACTGTGGGACATAATGTGAATTAGGGGAACTGTGTGGCATAATGTGTACTGGCAGCCCTACAATGTAGTCTCAGGTGAACTAGGACACTATTATGGGGCATAACATTAACCTCTGCTGCGGTGAGGTGTCTCTGTAGAAACATTAGGACAGGGGCCTCTTCAAAATGTTGCAATGGGGCCCACAAAGTTTTGGCTAGGTGCTTGTACCCAGCCACTAACCTCACCGCACATCAGTGTAGGTAGCAATGATATCACATATATGGCTGGAACAGCAGGAGATAATTTCAGCTTGAAATGCAAAAAAAGCTTTTATACATTCGTGGAACACATTCTGTTGTAGCATGCGTATCATGTATGCATGTGTAATATATAGCAATGCATTCTGTTGTAGCATGCGTGCCATGTATGCATGTGTAATATGTAGCAATGCATTCTGTGGTAGCATGCGTGTCATGTATGCATGTGTATTATGTAGCAATGCATTCTGTTATAGCATGTGAGTCATGTATGCATGTGTAATATGTAGCAATGCAGTCTGTTGTAGCATGCGTATCATGTATGCATGTGTAATATGTAGCAATGCATTCTGCGGTAGCATGCGTGTCATGTATGCATGTGTATTATGTAGCAATGCATCTGTTGTAGCATGCGTGTCATGTATGCATGTGTAACATGTAGCAATGTATTCAGCTGTAGAATGTGTGTCATGTATGCATGTGTAACATGTAGCAATGCATTCTGCTGTAGCATGCGTGTCATGTATGCATGTGTAATATTTAGCAATGCATTCTGCTGTAGCATGCGTGTCATGTATGCATGTGTAATATTTCGCAATGCATTCTGTTGTAGCATGCGTGTCATGTATGCATGTGTAATTTGTAGCAATGCATTCTGTTGTAGCATGCGTGTCATGTATGCATGTGTAATATGTAGCAATGCATTCTGCTGTAGCATGTGTGTCATGTATGCATGTGTAATATGTAGCAATGCATTCTGCTGTAGCATGTGTGTCATATATGCATGTGTAATATGTAGCAATTCATTCTGCTGTTGCATGCATGTCATGTATGCATGTGTAATATGTAGCAATGCATTCTGCTGTTGCATGCATGTCATGTATGCATGTGTAATATGTAGCAATGCATTCTGCTGTAGCATGCGTGTCATGTATGCATGTGTAATATGTAGCAATGCATTCTGTTGTAGCATGCGTGCCATGTATGCATGTGTAATATGTAGCAATGCATTCTGCGGTAACATGCGTGTCATGTATGCATGTGTATTATGTAGCAATGCATTCTGTTATAGCATGTGTGTCATGTATGCATGTGTAATATGTAGCAATGCAGTCTGTTGTAGCATGCGTATCATGTATGCATGTGTAATATGTAGCAATGCATTCTGCTGTAGCATGCGTGTCATGTATGCATGTGTATTATGTAGCAATGCATCTGTTGTAGCATGCGTGTCATGTATGCATGTGTAACATGTAGCAATGTATTCTGCTGTAGCATGTGTGTCATGTATGCATGTGTAACATGTAGCAATGCATTATGCTGTAGCATGCGTGTCATGTATGCATGTGTAATATTTAGCAATGCATTCTGCTGTAGCATGTGTGTCATGTATGCATGTGTAATATTTCGCAATGCATTCTGTTGTAGCATGCGTGTCATGTATGCATGTGTAATTTGTAACAATGCATTCTGTTGTAGCATGCGTGTCATGTATGCATGTGTAATATGTAGCAATGCATTCTGTTGTAGCATGTGTGTCATGTATGCATGTGTAATATGTAGCAATGCATTCTGCTGTAGCATGTGTGTCATATATGCATGTGTAATATGTAGCAATGCATTCTGCTGTAGCATGCGTGTCATGTATGCATGTGTAATATGTAGCAATTCATTCTGCTGTTGCATGCATGTCATGTATGCATGTGTAATATGTAGCAATGCATTCTGCTGTTGCATGCATGTCATGTATGCATGTGTAATATGTAGCAATGCATTCTGCTGTAGCATGCGTGTCATGTATGCATGTGTAATATGTAGCAATGCATTCTGCTGTAGCATGCGTGTCATGTATGCATGTGTAATATGTAGCAATGCATTCTGCTGTTGCATGCGTGTCATGTATGCATGTGTAATATGTAGCAATGCATTCTGCTGTTGCATGCATGTCATGTATGCATGTGTAATATATAGCAATTCATTCTGCTGTTGCATGCATGTCATGTATGCATGTGTAATGTGCAGCAATGCATTCCATTCAACATGCGATATGCGTCGCTTACCCCCTGCAAATTATGAGTTGCGTACAGTCTGTTGAATCTTTCCGCATCTCCACTACCTACTGTATTTACAAAGGCTCAGTGTATTATACAACAGAGGGGCTAATTCAGACCTGATCGCTAGGCTGCGTTTTCGTACAGCGGGCGATCATGTCTAAACTGCGCATGCGATGCACCGCAGTGCGCAGGCGCATCGCATGGGTACAAAGCAGATCACTTCTCAGCGATGGGTTTGTGTGAAGAATCCATTTGCATGGGCTTTCGCAAAGAGATTGACAGGAAGAAGGCGTTTGTGGGTGTCAACTGACCATTTTCAGGTAGTGTCTAGAAAAACACAGGCGCGTCCTTACGAACACAGGCTGCAAAAACAACCCTAGCGAACGAACAGGTCTGAATTAGGCCCAGAGATGGAATAATTTGTGCAGTACATTTGTAAGACTTACACTGCCAAGTCGCCTAGAAAAGGACCTCACCCCTATACGTTATATCTGACCTCCAATGCCTTTACTGTGTACTTAAAAACTCCTTTGCCTAGAACATTAGATGTCTAATATAGAAACACTGCAGAATGTTCTTGTATAACACGGTCTCAGAAATACTCTTCTTTTTCTTTTTTTCTTTTTTTTTGCTTTTCCAGTGCCGGATAAATGTCCTTCAGCAAATGGCAAGAAGCCCAATAACTGCACTCATGCATGACCATCATTTTCAAGATTTCAGATCAACCTTACAATTCCGCAGCCAAAGATGACTCCTGCTGTGCAAGAGGAGAAGATGACAGATGGTCTCACTTGCTCCGTTCTTCATACCGACAAAACGCCAAGCACAGCCATTTACAATATACTAATCTGCTTTCCAATAAAGTTTAACAGAATAATTCCAATATTGTTATTGGCCCGAAAAGGCACAGGCCCAGACATGCAAATGTGCGTCCTCGTGTATTGTGCGTTGTCCCTATTAAACAGACAGTGAGCACAAATATAATTTGCTAGAACATAAACTGCGCACTGCTTTCCTGACTTATTGCATTTTATATAGGAGATGTAAAATATTAACGCTTCGATTTTCTTTGCGGAGTTCGAACAGTAAAAAGTAATAGATTTTCCTTGTATACACATGACAACAAGCAAATACATTTTACACAGAAACACAAAATCTGTTGAAGTTGTTATTATACGCCTTAACTCAAAGCATTATTGCAAAGATGCTGTAAAGTGAGTGGGGAAAAAGCAAAGAATTTAAAGTTGATGCTGAAGTTGAGCTTCTAAACAAACTTTGAGAATTAAAGGGACAGCGTTTCAAGATAGACTATTAGCAGTGGCTTTAACACGATTTTTAATAGTATATTTGAAGCATAAGAAAGCAGGAGATAAGATTGACATTAGGCAGAGATAGCGTGTACTGATTCCTTTTATTGTAAAAATAATGACACTTTGCATATTTACGTTGCTGCCAGGGACCAAGCTACGGCCGATGCAGAGCATAGGGGTCAAAGAGCCGAATTCAGAGCTGATCACAATACTGGTAGCCCCCATGTACCTACCTTCACCCAGATGAGAGAAGGTTCATAGTGTAAATTACGCAATCATCCGGACATGCCTGCGATGTCCAGACCATGCCCCCCCAACGCCACCCCTGAAACGCCAACGCGACGCCCCCTCCCGCCACTCAAACGCCTCTGCCTGTTAATCAGAGGCATTCGCATATGTGAAATTCTGTCACATCTCACAGTGTGTGCATGCGCAGTGTGGCTTCTGCGCACACTTCAAACCGATTCAAAATACGAACGCTGTCGGAGCAGTGTTCCATGCTGAATCTGGGCCGGAGATTGACGTGTTGTGTAGTTTGGTGTTGGTGCCAATACTGTATGGGCTGTGTGTGGTAGCACTGGACGTTGGGCGCTGCAACATTGAAACTAATCTATGGCTTTTACCTGCACTATAGTGCGCAAAGGGCGCTGAGCGGCATGAGAGCACTGGCTTTAGGTAACATGGTAAATCTGCACTGGTGTCATATTTTGTTACCCACCATTGATCACTCTTTATGCTGGTTACCAGCTCCAGTTACGTTACACAACCAATAAATACCAAGCACACCCAACAAAGTGACATGATCAGAAACATGAAGCCCTGGAATAGGCAACAACCAGAAAATGCTGTCTGTACAGGAATGAATGCTTATTCCCCAAATGCCCATCCATCTGCACGCGGTTTTGCAAGTTGAAGAATGCCAGGGGTACAGAGAGGGGTGTGCGATAGGTACCACAACCCAGGGTGCAAGGCCAAAGGTACGACATGATCACTGCCCTGACCGCACCATTTACAGCTAGTGGAAGGCACCCTGATACATAGAAAGGTGCAGAGCAATTCCTTAGAATGTGCTAAGTACCCATCCAGGGCTGGACTGGCCCACGGGGATACAAGGGAAACCCTCAGTGGGCTCCACTGCCTGGGGCCCACCTCTTCCTCTAAGGATCAGGTTCCAGACTGTGCACTTGAATTGCACATTATACATATGTTACCTTATACTGCATATGACTATGGTGCATTTTCTACAGTGCATTGCTGTTATTAATCTGGTACATTGCACTATCAGTATTTACTATATACAGTAGCGGAACTTGCTACGGCCACACAGGATTTTTGCCCGGGGTGCTGCCCTCCGGAGGGCGCCGCCGCCGTGGAAAGATCCGCTACTGGTGGTGCTCCCCGGTGCTGTGCTGTCACTACTGTGCAGTATGTGATGACATCATTGTGCACCGCATGGCATTGTGGGACCAGCACATAGACGCTAGGGGTCATAATTGACCTCTAGTGTCTATGCTGCGCTATGGGAGAGACATCATAATGTCTCCCCCATAGATCAGAGGAGCGGTGCCGGCGGCCGGAGATGGAGGTCAGCAGCCGTGTGTATTAATTAATTTATTTATTATTTTTTTGCAAGCGCCACAAACTAGGGGGCACAAACGGGGGCACAACTCTACAGGGGGCACAAACGGGGGCATAACTCTACAGGGGGCATGCCTGACCATGCCCCTTTATAAAGCCATGCCCCTATTTTCGCCCGGGTTGCTACAAGGGCTAGAACTGGCCCTGACTATATATACTTATCAGGGGGCTCAGACCATGCACTCTCTAGTGGTTAGCCAAACCTCTACACGTGGGCCCCTACCACTGCGTTCCCTGGTGGGCACTTCATGCCCCAGTCTGACACTGTACCCATCTTCCTGTTCACTCTACGCTTGTTGTGTGATGTCATGATGTCAGGTGAGCCAGGGTTGGCCTGTGCTGAGTTGATGTCACAAGGCACCTCTGAGCCCTGCTATGCCACTACTGAATGCTATGGAAAATATACATTGAAGAATTAGTACAAATGTCAAATCCATGATAAACCTTCTTCCACTTAGTTTATACATTTCCATTTCCCCCCTAAACACTGCTGGGTGGACTCTCATTGGTAGCTTTTCTGCATTTGGAGCTTGTTAGTACATTGGTCTTAGTACATCTAGAACTTTCCCATCAAAGAGCAACTGTAAGTGCAAAATGCGTCTCATTAAAATGATAGGGTGAAGACCAGATCTCCACCAGCTTTCAGGTTCTATTCTAGCGAAAAAAGGGCTATGTGACCGCATGCAAAGCATGCCACGCCCCCGTAAATATACCTGCTCCACCCATTTATCTTAAATGGTACCTTCTCCCAATACAGAATCTCTTTTTCCATTTCCCCTGCATTCAGCAAAGGACCCGCCTGTGCAAACACTGACACTTCCACAGAGGAGCCCACCTTGGTCATCCAATTGCTTCGGTCCCTAGACATAATGTCACCAAAAATCTTTGGTTATACATGCATTTATATTATACTTTTCTTTGTATCGCTCTGGCTACCTATTGTAGCTTATAGTCAGGAATTTGTAATAAAATCTAATAGGATTTTAATTACTGTTGCCCCTTAAACACGATGCAGATTTGCTGTGCTCTCTGCATTAGAAAACATATGATACACACACAACACACACAGATGAAAGTTAGGAAGGAAAGCTATAAATATAATTAAAGAAGCAATCAGAAAAGTTTTATATAGTTTTAAGTAGGTGCTTATAATCAACAAATGAATTTCATTGAAATACTTGAATACTGTGTGCAATTTTGGGCACCATATTAGAAAAAGGATATCCTGGAGCTAGAAAAGGTTCAGAGGCGGGCGACCAAACTAATCAAGGGCATGGAGATGCTGGAATACGAGGAAAGGCTTGCAAGGCTAGGCATGTTTACATTGGAAAAGAGGAGACTAAGAGGGGACATGATCAACATCTACAAATATATAAGGGATCAATACACAGAGCTCGGGAGGGACCTGTTTTCTATAAGATCAGCACAGAGGACACGTTGTCACTCGCTTAGGTTAGAGGAGAGTAGTTTCCGCACATTGAGGAGAAAAGGTTTTTTTTACAGTAAGGACAATACGTGTTTGGAATTCCCTGCCTGAGAGAGTAGTAACGGCGGACTCAGTCAACACCTTTAAGAATGGGTTAGATAAATTCCTATTGGATAAAGATATTCAGGGTTATAGTGCGTAGGCACGCATTATAGTTACTATAACTAGTCCTAACATAAAAATAACTAGTCCTATAATAGGACTGCATAGGAGACCACAAATAGGTTGAACTCGATGGACAATTGTCTTTTTTCAACCTTAGTTACTATGTTACTATGTTACTATGAAAGGTGTGAAGAAGAAAAAACAAACTTTAATGCTCTTCCACTATTTACAGATGGAGTACACCCACATCATTTTGCTAAGCAACACATTGTGATCTAGTTGTGTATAAACAGATGGGATTACCATAAGGAAGGGAAAATCTATTTCATTTCCACTTGGGGAACTGTCCGTGGTGCTGAAAGCCTTTCCATCCATGGCTTTCAGTATTCAAGTCACCCTTCTCTCTAATTTTTTATCTTTTATTATTATTATTATTATTATTGACATTTCCACATCTTCACATATTTAAAGGTTATATTTTTGTTTAGAATCTTTCCCTATCCAGCAGAGCAAGGAAATGATAGGCTGAGTCTTGTAGCCTGTGAGCCGCAGGTCGGCCACCTTTGGTTTTGGTAAAGAACCAACAGCAGTTCTCTTGTCTAACAGTAATTGTGAGCAACGGAGGGATATTTGTTGCTGGTTCTTCTGATTAAACCATAGAGCCGCTTACTTCTGACCTTCATTCGTGGGTCCTCACAGTTAAATACTGAAGCCTGGATTTTTGTAGTCGATAATCTGATTTGCGGGTCCTAGAGAAATACCTAGAAGAATTATAGTAATGCCGCAGGTGAAAGGAGTCAGATCTGCAGGTTTCGTGTTAGGGGATTAGTGTTTAATCTCTCCCAGATATATGTACATAACTCAGTAGGCTGATCAGTATCCTCTTACTACCACAATCCAGCGGCATCAATACCTAATAAGACGATGACCTAATAAACACGGAATCCTATTTGATTTGTATTTGATGTGGAACAATAGGTCAGAGATTAGGTTATTTATCTCTACATGCCTCAAAAGAAAATACCACAAACAGCTTTTGATAGTCTGCAGGAGAACGTTTATTGAATCTGCATCAGTGAGAGCTTTGGTTCTTTGTAGAGAAAGAATACTGTGACTTGTAGTTCCCCAAGCCCTGGAGACTCTATTATTAAAATGTGCTACTGCTTATTAAGCATCAGCGTATTCCATTGCGTGCTTTACATTTCAACTCTAACTACAGCCGGATGGGTTTCATTTTAATTTATTCTTCAGAAATGGACAGTTAGACAGAACTCAGCACAAACAACACTTGTTCTTGTGTAGATAGATGGATTTATTTTATGCTTGGAAGCCGCCATACGGTTTGCACAGCCAACATTGGGCCTAATTCAGACCTAATCATAGCAACAAATTTGTTAGCAGATGGACAAAAGCATGTGCACTGCGGGGGGGGGGGGGGGCAGATGTAACATGTGCAGAGAGAGTTAGATTTGGGTGGGGTGTGATCAAACTGAAATCTAAATTGCAGTGTAAAAATAAAGCAGCCAGTATTTACCCTGCACAGAAACAAAATAACCCACCCAAATCTAACTCTCTCTGCACATGTTACATCTGCCCCACCTGCAGTGCACATGGTTTTGCCCATCTGCTATCAATTTGCTGCTACGATCAGGTCTGAATTAGGCCCAGTGTTTCACCACTCTTACATCACTTTAAGTCTTGATTAGAAATGTGCTCCAAGCCACCGACTCCCGTGTTTTCGTTTAGGTTTTGGATCTGGATTAATTTTGTGTTTTGGTTCTAATTTTGTTCAACCACAATCACGTGTTTTAGTTTAGGTTTTGGATCTATACGTTAAAAAAGAAAATGCTAATTTGGCCTGTTTTTAGTCCTACAGTATTATTAACCACAATAACCTTCATTTCCAGTCAATAAGACCCCTTTCACATCGCACAAATAACCCGGTACCGACACGGCATATTGCCGTGTCGAACCGGGTCAGTGTGCGATGTGAAAGCACACTGGACGATTTAGCGGGTCGCCTGACCCGGTAAATCAACCCGGTAAAAAAGAAGGGTTTTACCCGGGTTGATTACCGGGTCAGGTGCGGTGTGAATGGGAGCCGTGTCGATGCGACACGGTTCCCATTCACAAGATAGGGAGAGGCGGCGCTGGAGATGAGCTCATCTCCCGACGCCGCCTCCACCCCCGCCCCTGCTGCTGCTGCGCGCTCCGTTGTTATGGCAACCGACCCGGTATATTGCCGGGTCGGAAAGCCAGCAGCGGAGTGCAAATGCCGGATCCCACCCGGTAAGTACACGTTTGTCTTACCGGGTAGGATCCGGCATTTGCAGTCTGAATGCAGCATAAGACTGTTCATGTAGGTGCACAGAGAGATTCAGTGAGCGCAGCTATGCGTCCGCCTCCTGCATGGACGTACGCTAGCCCACACAGTGGTTTTGGGGTGTAACTTAGGCTAGTGGTGCCGTTGCAGACTTTGCAGAATCCTGGGGGCTGCAGAGTTGCTGGAACAGTACCCTGGATGCTTTGAGCAGGCACCCTGCAGCATGTGGAGGGGCAATACTCTACTTCCCACCCAGAAGAGCCAGCAGCCCCACCCCTAGGTGTGATGCCATGATGTTGCTGGTTTAGGGGAAGGGGCTGGCACACAGTGCACTGCTATCCTGTCATGGTGCTATAGCGGGCACTGGTGCAATTTTCACTGTATTTCCTCTATTGTATATATATCCGTAACCTTCCGGAAAATGGTGCTGGCGATATTTTCTCTGAGATCATTGTTGGCTGGATGCTGGGTGTAGCCCCCTGGACTGAGGGGCCCTCGTGCACCTGCACCCATTATAGATAGAACAATCAATCATTTCCTCCTATTAAAATATTTTAAATGATATCATCCTGCAAAACCAAACCTCATATTTTATGCAGAAATCACAAATGTTACATTTCTTGAAATGTCTTAAAGCCTTAAAAATATCACATGGTGCACGTAAAAGCATCCTATATAATAAAATCCTATATAATATAGTGCTCCTCACCTCTATGGGAGGAATGCAAGTGTGTTGTGTGCTGGCGACCATTAGATGGTGCCCAATGGAGCAATTCAAGTGTTGCTCCATTTGGATGTACACAGATGACATTACTGTTATGTTGATCTGTCATTTTGATGGGCTAGTAATTAGTACCCCCATTAATTTATGTATTTATTTATTTATGTACTGGTTTGTGTATCACAGAATGTATAAGGGTGTTATATACACTGGATAATGATGCAGATGACGGAATCATTGGCAGATAATAGCAGATGGAGCGCAGCTCTTCATCGCTAGTAATGTACGGCGCAATATTGTATTTCCTACCTTCCCAGAGACACGTCTCACGTATAACAATAAGCACCTCTGATCTCTTACAATCTAGAATTTGCAGATAAATAAAATAGTCACTAAACTCCGAGAGTTGCTCCGGGACAGAATAATATAATGACAGAAATCTTTGACGCGACGCTGAGAACGCGGAGTCACTGGGTGGCTTTCTTTGATGTGCCACATGTAGAATAGAATAGAATCGTCTCTTCAGCCCTTTGTATAAATGTTCTCATTGAATTTCGGAATCAAAGGAGCTGTGTAGTCAGAAGCCCTGGAAAATACATTCACGTGAAAAACTCTTATTACTTATTTAAACCTTTTTTGAGCAGTGTGTAGTATTTGTTAGGGTTTCCCAGCACCCCTGCACTGACATCCCCCCTTACCAAAAACCCTATTTGGGACACAGAAACTTTGGTTTATAAACCAATAGATCCATGCTTGGGCGCAGGCGGCTTAATTAGTACACCAGTCAATTTGACTAGTTGTCTGTGCTCAAGCATTGGTACCCTTAAAAACTGGACTAGTACGGTGCCTTGACAACCTAATTTGGGAACCACTAGACCATCCTTTATGGAATAGTCCAGGCAACACTAAGAGCAATGCAAAACTAAAACCCCTAGCGATCACTGGGCTAAAGAAAATCCCAAACAGTATTTTAAACATCCAACCTGTCTGCCAGATGTAGCTAAACTTTTCCTACCCTCCAATCACACAGCAGTTCTGTTGAAATAGCCCCTCCCCCGAGGAGTCTGATCCTAAGAGCAGAACTGCTCTGTGTCGTAGCACAGGAGCTAATTAAATATATTGGTTTTAGTAATGAGCATAAACAGTGGGAACAAAGCCCGACATTCCAAATACCTTTATATAAGTATAACGCTCCAAAGGCAAAGGGATTAGCTGCCCGATAAATCTTAAGATTAGACAGCACCGGCACCAAATTATTCAATAGTGATGTGGTAATATACAGCGGTCTCTGGCAGCCAATGAGTGCTGTAGCTGTGGGGATACTGCAGAGAGCGTCAACTATATAATAGCTGTAGGTGTGCCCTGCCAGTGTTTCACTTTCAGCAGCCTATTCTCCTCACAACATGATAAATAGGTCATTTTTATATTAACTCTTCTGACATCTTATTTATTGGAAAAGACGGCATGATATGAGATATCAGTAATTGCATTCAGAGGCATTTTAACAAAGTGGAGCAAGAGTGCATCAGCTCTTTCTCCACTGTCCCTAGGTTACCAGGTGCACCACCTATTTATGAATACCCGAATTTTGCTAACGCCATTCTCAGGTGGCGTTAGCTACGAAAAGCTCTGCTTGATAAATCGCTCCAGGTTGCAGTCACCCCACCAGCGCTGTAATAGGGCTTTACGGCCCCTTGTGTTGCACGCACCCCCTGAACACAGATGCCATGATGTCATGCTGATTAGACTCCAGCTCTTTGTGATGGCACTGCTCGTACACCCCTAGTTACAGCCCTGGTCACCACTAAGAATTATTGTGACCGCGTTCCTTAACGTTACTTCTGATTTCGACTGTGTTCGGCTGATGGTAAATAGCACACTACTTAAGATTCTCTCAGTTGTGCCAAATCGTCCATTTCTGCCTGATTTAAGGCATTATAAACAGATAATGATAAATATGCTCCGTAGAAACCGGCTAAGAGGAGGAGACTCAGAATAACCAGGGATATAACCACAATTATGTTTATCACAGAAATGCATTGCAGTGTTCTAGTTCATTTTTCACATTAATAAAATAATGTGATATTTTCAGTGATAATTTTCCTTTAAATAAGATACATTATCTGCAGACAATGGCTTCCTAGATCCAGGGAGAGGACAATTTGCAGCTCCCATTAATATTACCATTATGAAGCTGTGCAGACAATATAACCTACACCACAGTTACTGATGTTTAATCATCTATAAAATACATGAGCTATTCCCGGCTCTTTGTTCTGTAGAATTCCCTTCATTCCAGAAAATCATTGTGTAATCTATAATTTAACCTGTATTTAGTGTCGGACTGGGGCATGAAGGAGAATGCAGTGGTAGTGGCCCATACTTAAGGGTGTGGCCAGCCACAACAGAGGTTTAGCTAACCAGAAGAGAGTGCATGGTCTGGGCCCCTTGAGAAATATATAAATACTGCTAGTACATGCATGATAATGTACCAGAATAATAACAGCAATGCACTGTAGAAAGTATACCATAAACCTGTGCAGTATAATGTAACCAGGGATGTGCAGTCAGGGTAGAGCAACCGCTCTTCCTCCCTTCTACAGTCAGAGCTGGGGGTGGGGCCACACAACGGACAGTAACGCTGCAGAGAAAGGGAGCCAATAGAGGCATGCCTCTGAGTGTGGGGGCAGGCCTTGTGCACTGATAGACACTTGGATGTGTCATGTGACCAGGAAGTGCACTGTAGTCGGAGCTCAGTCAGCAGCAAGAGAAGACACAGGGATGCAGGTACTGTAGGAGACTCAGTGCACACTGTAGCTTAGCGTAGTGAGGGGAGAATTACAGTGAGTAGGGGGTGAGACAGGCTCCCAGCTTTCAGACCCATCCCCATGTGTGTCTCCCCAGCCATTCACCACACAGCACATCAGTGACTGTAACATATGAATAAGTAAAGTGTGGAACCCAATCCCTAAAGAAAAAGGAGGTGGGCCCTGAGGCAGTGAGGCCCATCAGGGGTTTCCCTTGTACCCCTGTGGGCCAGTCTGACTCTACCTGTATTTGTAACACTTATCCGTACTCAGAACCGACACGCGTTAATTTTAATGTTGCCAATCTTGTGATATAAGTTTGCATGTAGCGTCTATAGCAGAGAGGGCTGCAGTCCGCTGATTGCTTCATGAAAGGTGCAGACAATTTACCTCAGTGTAAGTGTTTTATATTTATGTTTGGTAAGGTTACAATAATAATAGTCCCGGATTCCTCTAAAATGCTTCGAATGGGCATATATCTCTTGCAAGGACACTGGAGTACCACTGGCTGTCTGTTTGGAAAGTCCATTTTTGGCAGGATCTTGCTGTTTTCACCTTCCTTTTGAAAGTTAGAAACATAGGAAATAGCTGAATTCTGATCAATCGAATATGAGACTGGCTTGAAGCTTCGGCAGTCTCCTTTTTGATGTTTTGAAGTTATTCTTTGAAAAATCCTGAGTGTCCACTCTGATCACATTTTGATAAATGTTAATACCAAAAGTCATTTGACTGAAATTACAACTGCCCTGTGTGCTGGATTTGATGAGAGGATCTGGATATAAGACCATTTGATGTGTATGCTGATTTTTCATCTGAATCTGATGGTGTTGTTGGTGAAGAAATATCCTGACCGACATCTTACTATTAGGCGTGTTTTAAAGACTCCATCTGGTACGCAATTATATTATTTCAAGTGTCGTTTTACACTTTAAAGAACTTACTGCACCATAGGCGCTTGTTCTTCTCCATCCCTTTTTTTGCTACAGAATTTATGCCATATACCTTTGGTACACTGAGGAACGGAGCTGCCACCCTGAAGAGTGGAAGGTGCTGACAAAGACTTATTTAAGCCTATTAAACTGTGATATCAGCCATTTTTGGCTATTCTATTAGCAAATTCATAAATTGTTCAGATAAGAATTTTTCTTTACGGTCGATCCCTAAAGAAGCGCACGAGTCTACACATCTTTTCTGGGCATATATCTCTATATACAGTATATGGGATGTAGTTATGTATATATATATATATATATACCCCAGAATATGCCGGCTACTAAGACCCTGTGGACACCAGCCACTGCTGCAGGGATAACAGGGAGAGCACAACGACCCAGGGCAGACCCTGACACCAGGTTCCGCCAGGCAGACTCATGGGCTTTTACGCAGTGTTATTGATGGAGCTTGAAAAGATGGGAGCTAGCACTGCAGGACGCAGAGAGAGGCTGCTGCTGACACCGCTGTAAAGTGTGGGCCACATATTGAGCCAGGGTACCCCTGAGAGTCGGGGGCCAGTGTATGAGGGCCACGTGGATCTGGGTTTGCTGTGAAAGAGCTGTGTGTGCTGATGCCGTTTGCTGTGGCTGCAGGGGCGTGGTGACTGGAGCCAGGCGCTGACGCACACAGGTGCGCACTGACAGCCCACGTATCAGAGACTTACATAAGTGCCTTGTACTGTACCTGCATTATTTACGTCTTCTCCTGGAAACAAACGTCTACCTACAAGAGAGACATTACACCATCAAGTGCAGCATTTACAGTTTGGAGCCAGCTTGATAACTTAAGCTTATTGACTGCTGATTGTGGACCTAGCATAAGCCATTTACACAGCCATCATACAGAGCTAAGTTTACCCTTGATCACAGCACTGAAAGTATAAGCCGAAGGGGACAGTGGGCCTGATTCAGAAATGGACGCTAGCGCCATTGCAAGAGCGATTGTCTCCGCAACGCAACTGCTGATATCAGCAACTGAAGCTGCTGCCCAGAAATGAAAACATCGGGCTTAACCGGACACAGCAGCGGTGAAGCAGACGCAATGTTTTTGTATGTAAGCGCTTGCAGCTGACAACAGTTTCACGCCCCGAAAACGCCCATGACACACCTGCATTTTTGCTGCTACTCCCCGTTAACACCCCCAAACGGTCTCTTCCTGTCAATCACTTTGCGATTATATCCTCATTGCGTGCGGGTTTGTAGCCGCACCTTGATGCATGCGCAATGCGATCGCAGCGCATGCGCAGTCTGCCGATAATCGCTTAGTTCCGTGGCACATCGCCTTTGCATCCATCTCTGAATCATGCGCAGTATTGTTGTCGCATTAGTACATAAGGACTGTGCTTTCCTTAGGATTGATCTGCCGTGGCACATACAGTAACGCAGTTCTATTATTTGTTGGGATTAACCTTTCCGTGCTTAGGCGAATGCAGCACATAAATCAGTGAGCATTAAAAAATCCATTTGCGTACGATATCCACGTTTATGTGCACACCGACGAAACAGATGGCCAGTGAAGATTGACAGATTAACCTATTCTTTGCCAGGGTTTATTGTGCTAGGATTAGGTATTAAAGTGAATGTTATCTATGACGTTAGTGAATGCATTTGAATAAATGCATTAACAGTATAACCTTATAATTGGTGACATCATCACTTATATCAGTACAGTAGTGATGTCACTATGCAACTTATACTTGAAGAGTATGGATGCCACTTGTGATGAAAGTTTCCCGTGATGGATGTACAGTATATATGTCTTTCTGTGTTTCAAATTAAAATTTGTGTACTAT
Source organism: Pseudophryne corroboree (assembly GCF_028390025.1). NCBI lineage: Eukaryota > Metazoa > Chordata > Amphibia > Anura > Myobatrachidae > Pseudophryne > Pseudophryne corroboree. The sequence continues at coordinate 355,848,034 of NC_086454.1, read as the reverse complement.
AAGAAATAATGTACCTCCTCCTGTAACATAAACAGCAATTGGAGAAGTGACCGTGGAAGTTTGTGATGTATATTGGGCCTCATTTTGATGTAAGAGCAAATACAGAATCAGATCCATAACTAGACATTTTGGTGCCCTATGCCAGAAATAGAATTGGCGCCCCCTATCCTCACATTTAAAGTAGGTACTGTTCGCGCAATAGTACCTCTTATACATGTTATGCCAGGTAGAGCCCCTTATACTCATTATGCCAGGTAGAGCCCCTAATGCACATTACACCACTTAGAGTCCCTTATACACATTATGCCAGGAAGATCCCATAACGCAGATAAGGGCCTAATAGTAGGTGATAAGAGTCACTTCTGAAATGCACTGTTTAATTATGTGCTATTTAATCTACCTGGCATAACGAGTACAAGGCGCTCTACCTGGCATAATGTGTATGATGGACTCTACCTGGAGTAATGTGTATAAGGGACTCTACCTGGCATAATGTGTATAAGGGACTCTACCTGGCGTAATGTGTATAAGGGACTCTACCTGGCGTAATGTGTATAAGGAATTCTACCTGGCGTAATGTGTATAAGAGACTCTACCTGGCATAATGTGTATAAGGGACTCTACCTGGCGTAATGTGTATAAGGGACTCTACCTGGCTTAATGTGTATAAGAGACTGTACCTGGCGTAATGTGTATAAGGGACTCTACCTGGCATAATGTGTATAAGGGACTCTACCTGGCATAAGGTATATAAGGGACTCTACCTGGCGTAATGTGTATAAGAGACTGTACCTGGCTTAATGTGTATAAGGGACTCTACCTGGCGTAATGTGTATAAGGGACTCTACCTGGCATAATGTGTATAATGGACTATACCTGGCATAGTGTCCCTTATACACGTTATGCCAGGTAGAGCGCCTAATACTCGTTATGTTAAATAGCACATAATTAACCAGTGCATATCAGAAGTGATCCTATCACCTATTATTGGGCCCTGCTTCTGCATTTAACATCAACATTAACAGTTTCATTTGCATATATTTCAAAATATCCATTTACAAGCAAATCCTATTTAAGGAAAAATCTCTAAATCACCAGGTATTCATTTTCTAACAGACCTACTGTAAGTATCCTTCTGTGAGCTCTCATTGGAAGAAAACCTTTGATCTAATATAAAATAGAAAAAACAAAGATGGACCGAGTTTTCTATTTCATGAACTGTACATAAATAATTAATATAATCACATTAGTACATATTATGCAGATTCTGCCAAACTCCCTATCTCCTTTGTTCTAAATCTCTGCCGTCCGTCTTCAGTAAATTTATTTGCAACGAGTCAATTTGTAGACTTAAAAAACAACATTGCAAAGACAGAGCCACAATGTCACCGTCAGCTTCTCCTGTGGTTCATTTTGGCCAATTTCGTGGTGTTTAGGCTGCAAATTTCCATTATTATTTTTGGAGCGCAAACAACTGTTCTCAAGAAATCTCGCTTTTGACCTTATGCAAATAACGAGGTTATTCCAGTTCTGGTCTGAATCTCTCATTGTTGTTATATGTGGCAAATTGAGACACAATTATAAAGTCCTTTGTTGCAGCTCGGTGGGGATAATTATCACTTCTGTGTACTGAACTTTTACATTCTTTGTCTGACCGAGAGTAAAATTACACAAAAATTATCATTCATTTTCTATTTATATTTATGCAATTTTTTAGTTGGTATTTTTTTATTCCTGTGAATAATAATAAGTGTAATGATTGTGGCTGGTATCCAATTGCATGCGATAATTTGCTGCATAGCAAAAACGGGCTAAAATAGCTCAATAGTATTATTGGGCTATCCAGTTACTGTATAGCCCGTTTTTATTGTCCGTTTTTTCGCCGTTAACACATGGAATTCGGGATAAGTCCCCGGACCGATGCATTATCGCAAAAAAATCGTTCTCCAGCAGATGCTTATCATGGATACTGTTTCGGGTGCCCGATGCACCAGAAGCATTATCCTAGATAAGTGCTACTTTTTGTGGATAATTGGAGCTAATTGGATTACCACAGTTAATTGGATACCTGCTTAATGGGTCAATTTACTAAGCCTTGGATGGCGATAAAGTACCAGCCAATCAGCTCCTAAATGCCACGCCATAGGCGGAGTGTGAAAAATGACAGAAGCTGCTTGGTTGCTGCTTTATCTCTGTCCATTTTATCTCCATTAAAGGCTTAGTAAATAGACCCCAAAGTATCCTGCATTCTTAGACTAAAGTTCTCTAAATTAGGTGAAACTAAAATACAAATCTGGATCAAGTATCTCGGTCTTAAACAGGTACGGACTGGAGATCAGAAATGGCCCTGGCCAAGTATTGACCAGGTTGGCGTGGTTACGGATAATGGAGTCATGCCACAAGTCACGGGGGCCTGGCCTCGCATCTCGCCCTCCATCTCTCTGTATGCCAGGCCACCTAGCAGAGAGCCGAGAGGCGTAGTTGCTTGGCCCACCCCAGTTTCTGTGAGTCGGGCAGTTGAGCAGAGCTGCTCGGCCATCCCCGGCCTCTCCAGATGGGCAATCTGTCCCTGGTCCTAAACATGTTGCAGGCTGTGTGTAAAATGTAACCACTTGCGAAGTGAACAATGGTTGCAGTGTCCCCATCTAAAATACATCACACCCTAATTTATTCACCATGGATTCACAAATTGCAGGTGTAATGGGAAGTTGTGATGGACAAAGCCGGATCATTGAATAGACAACCTACAGTAGGCTCCCTGATAAGGCCACTTGGGCACTGAGGCACCACTTGGGCACCAACGTCACACATACCAGGTGAAGCACCATCCGCCTCATTCCCTCCAGTTTCCCTGTCAGCTCTCTCTTCATCAACTACAGCCACCAGGTAAATGCTTCTGATTATCACTGACCTCACTAGCGTGACTGCACGGTGACACAGTGGTGGGTATGTCAGGGAAGAGGGGGTGGGAGCAGATCTGTATCTTACCTGATGTTCCGCGCGGTCTCAGTCTGGCTCTGCAGATGGCGCATACAGTGTTTAGTTTGACAAACAGCAAAAAAAATTAGCATGGACAAAATGTTCCGCACAGAACCACATTAGCTCCGTCACGCCATATAGTGTGTGTACATGACTGTGTTATGCACCACAACGGGCTTGACACACCTCACCACAAGTGCTGCATTGGCCGTTGTGTCTCAGAGATAACAAGGGAAGGAAATATCCAGAACAGCCTACAAATAATAGCAGAAATATAGGTGTATAGATTTATGATAGTGAAAATAAAAATAAAAAAACACATATTTGCAATTATAATAAATACTTTGATTGTTAACAAGTATATTAATATAATACAAAAATGACATTAACACTTCACAATAATGCAGAATTGTGTAATTACAGTAATAGAGAAACCTCATAATGTTATTACAGCCATTAATTAGTAATGTACACAAATTTGGCCATTGACAGGTTAATTGTTGATGGTCGATTGTTGATGGTCGATGGTTTTGAACCATTGGGAAAAGCCATCTGTGAATAAACCATCGATGGATGGAGTCTTACATACAGAAAGGACCATTCACGATGGTATTATGCCAATGGAACTCCCCTATCGATGACACTATATGACATTTCAGAAACACAGCGGCTGTGCAAATCCATCCATCTCTGATTCAGGCCCACAGACTCCCGTCCAAGTCACCGTCGCTCTAGTGTGGCAGGAATATGTGACTGTGAAACTGTAACAGAGAATCTGCAATATGCAAAAAATTGGAAGTCAATTCCCGTTCAGTCCCACTGGCTATAAAATCCACCAAACAGAAGCTCCTTCCGCTGTACATGGAAGCTCCAGTCACCATCGCTGAAAGTTCTTACTATACAAGTACAACGCGCTCAGCCGGACTGGTCATCAATATTCTTTGACATCAAACCCACAGCAGTGTGTAAATATGTAATGAGCGCTGAAGACGTTCTATGAGTATCTGAGATGCCATAATGATTGTTTAGAGAGTCACACTGTGTCACTTCATGAACTGTTTGCTTTCCAGACAAAGAGAAACACCTAGGACGGTCTTTATTATTATGTCAAACACAGCCGCAGACATATTTCCACTTGTCAGGACGGTCAGACGGAAGATTTCTTTTCTTTTCTTTTCTTATTGGCTTATACAGCTGGAAAAAAATACCATTATTTTATAGTGTGACTTCACTTGTAAATTAGACAAATCGTTGGGTTTATTTGTAACTCCCTTTAGAAAAAAAAAGTAAAACATTTGCAAAAAATAAATAAAAGATTAGCGACATTGGTTCATGTTTGGAAGTAAAGCAAAAAAGCAAGCAATGGGGCAAAACTAGAGATGAGCGGGCTCAGTTTTCCATAAACCGAACACCCCCAAACTTTTGAGATCCAACTGAATCCGAGCGGCAGCTTGGGTTTTCCCACCTTGCTCGGATTCCAATACAAGGCAAAACATTATCATCCCAGTGTCATATTCTCGTCAGATTCTCGCAGGTTATGGATTCCGTGTAAGACCCTGTGTCTTACACTGTCCATCCATTCCAGTCCAGTGGCTGATTGGTTGTGCTGTCTCCATTGTACTTTGTCCATACACTCCATTCATTGGCTACTGTTGCGCTGTGCTGTGTCCATCCACTCCAAATATAAGCAGTGTGACACTGCAGCGTCATTTGCAAAAAAAAAATTTTTTTAAATTTAATAAAAAGTTTTAACAAAATAAAAAAAATTGTTTTTTTTTGTACTAATTGTTGTGTGTGCTGTACCCCACTGCATTTGTTTGCATACATAAAAAATATATATTGTTCTATTGTTTGCACTACTTGTGTACTGTACCCCACTGCGTTTTCTCGCAGAGAATAAGGGCCATAGAGTTGCCAATGCCTACCACAAGCAATCAATCTTATTTTGATTTTTTCACTTAGCTTACTCAGCCAGCTAGCTCGGTGCAACCTTTTGGCCTGAACTGGATGAAAACAGTATTGTGAGCTGTGAGGTGGTCAAAACTGAGTAGAAATTACTGTAATTTAATGTTTTTGAGGTTAATAATGCTGTGGGAACAAAAAAGGCCCAGATGATGTGATTTTTAAAGTTTTTAGCATTTTTTTTAAATTCAAAATATAGATCCAAAACCAAAACACAGGAGTCGGTGCACATCTTTATGCAAAACCATGTGCACTGCAGGAGGGGCAGAAGTAACATGTGCAGAGAGAGTTAGATTTGGGTGGGGTGTGTTCAAACTGAAATATAAATTGCAGAGTAAAAATAAAGCTAACATTTGTGGCCTACATGTAAAAGCAGCCAGTATTTATCCTGCACAGAAAAAAATATATAAATGTATTTGCTCCCCAGAGATTTTTTCAGACACAAAGTCACGTGAATTTTTTGCTTTACTTACAAACATGAATCAGGCCCTTTATTCACAATAACTTTTAATTCGAAAAAAAAAATGGTAGCTAAATTTGAAGAGGGTAATGGCTATGGGGGGTCATTCCAACCCGATTGCTCGCTGCAGTTTATCGCAACGCAGCGATCGGGTCAGAACTGCGCATGCGCCGGTGCCACAGTGCACCGGCGCATGCCGGACGCCCGTCGTTCTCTAGCGATCGCCTCTGCCTGATTGACAGGCAGAGGCGGTCGCTGGGCGGGAGGGGGCGGCACAGTGGTGTTTGGCCACCGTTTTAGGGGCACAGTCCGGCCAACGCAGGCGTGGCCGGACTGTGCGGGGGGCGGGCCACAACGGCTGTGTGATGTCACACGCAGCCGCTGTGACCAGGGTCAGCGAAGAGGTTCTCCCAGCCAGCTGCAGGAGCTGCGCTGGCCGGGAGTTACTCCCCAAATGCAAAAGCATCGCCGCTGTGTGATGCTTTAGCACTTCTGCGGGGAGGGGAGGCCGGCACTGACATGCGGGGCGGACTAGCCCTGTGCTGGGCGTCCCCCCGCATGTCTGAGTGCCTGATCGTAGCTGTGCTAAATTTAGCACAGCTACGATCAACTCGGAATGACCCCCATTGTACATTGTATACAATGTTTTAATGTTTTTTGACGTAAGCAGCCAATTTAAACTTGAACGTCTACCCCCAACCCGGAGTTCCCGATCCCCTGGCAAGCGCTGGCCGCAAGCACGAAGAGGACCGGGGAAGAAGCACTGCAGGCGCCTGCAGCAAAACATCGCGACCGCGGGGAGAAAACTGACACACCGCCTAGAGACTATACCATCAGGAGTCCCGAGCGGGACGAAGATATGTAAGTGAGAACTTTTACGATTTGGACATAAAGGAACCCCTTTTTTTTTTTTTTTTTTTTTTTTTCTCTTGCTAACACCCGGATCCACAGAAAGAGAACCATCCCCTCCCCCAACCCTTTTTTTCTTTACCGGAGAAAGGAGAGGGAGCGCGCTCTCTCATTTGCATTCATTACACAGGCTTTTTTCCTAATTGACAAAGTCACTAAGGATCAGAACAGTGTGCATCCATCACACTAAGTTTTTTATTTCCATTTTATTGCATTTTCATCTATTATACATGTACCATCAATCTATTTGTTTATTTATTTATCCGGTTTAAGAAAATAGGATTACGTTTATTTTTTGCAATAATTTATGCATTTATGTACTTGAGACAGCAATCATAGAAATCACCACCCCTCTGTTTTACTAACATTACCACTAAGATTCAGTTTTTAATTTAAGCGCTGATTAACATAATGTGTGATTAGTCAATCATAGACCTTGGCTCTTGGGATATTTATCCAATCCTAAACCTGATACAGAAATATTGCTGTTCTCCCGTTTTTATCACTGTTTATTGTTTGTCTGAATTACCTTTTTCATATTAAACATATTACAAATACTCTATACATTAGTGCCTTCCTCATTATCAAGTAGCGCCACAGGTCCTTGTTTTTTCTGTATTTGCTATTGAACGGAGTAATATTTACTGTTGGAATATAAGAAGAAAATTTTATAATTTGCATCCATTTATTATCAAACGGGGAACATTTATTTTGTTTATTTTCATTTTAAAATTTGATGAATTTGATTTGGGGTTTTCCGTAGAAGAACGGGTTTCAGCAGCAGTCAGACCGAAACTGAACTGGACCTAAAAATCTTCATTAAATTGCAAACAAGTTTGAGGCTCTTATATAAGCCAAACTCAATAGAACTTAATATGTTTCAACTCTAATAAAGTGCCCTGCAAAAGTTTAATATACAGTATGCCAATTCCAATTTTTTCTTTTCAACTCAAGTGGTAAACTTTATGAGTCAGCGGAGAGAACTGTATTCTTGTAGAAGATGGACCCCATGTCCCTCGAAATTAGCCTACAGAAGACCCCTGAGAAGGAACCAATCAGAGAAAGGAGGCTTGTGTTCCTCATGGAGCCATTTGGAACAGAGAGTGAAGTGGAAAAAGACTAAATAGAATGGCGGCAACAGCGACTAGTGGAAGAGAATAGTGGCAGAGAAGAAGGGAAGCGAATAGCTGAAGAGAACAAGGGAAGAGAATAGCTGAAGAGAATAAGGGAAGAGAATAGTGGCAGAGAACAAGAGAAGAGAAGAAGGGAAGAGAATAGCGGAAGAGAACAAGGAAAGAGAATAGTGGAAGAGAACTAGGGAAGAGAATAGTGGAAGAGAACAAGGGAAGAGAATAGCGGCAGAGAACAAGGGAAGAGAATAGTGGCAGAGAAGAAGGGAAGAGAATAGTGGCAGAGAAGAAGGGAAGAGAATAGCGGAAGAGAACAAGAGAAGAGAATAGTGGCAGAGAAGGGAAGAGAATAGCAGAAGAGAAGAAGGGAAGAGAATAGTGGAAGAGAAGAAGGGAAGAGAATAGTGGCAGAGAAGAAAGAAAGAGAATAGCGGAAGAGATTAAGGGTAGAGAATAGTGGCAGAGAAGAAGAGAATAGTGGCAGAGAACAAGAGAAGAGAAGAAGGGAAGAGAATAGCGGATGAGAACAAGGAAAGAGAATAGTGGCAGAGAAGTAGGGAAGAGAATAGTGGCAGAGAAGAAGGGAAGAGAATAGCGGAAGAGATTAAGGGTAGAGAATAGTGGCAGAGAACAAGGGAAGAGAATAGTGGCAGAGAAGAAGGGAAGAGAATAGCGGAAGAGAACAAGAGAAGAGAATAGTGGCAGAGAAGGGAAGAGAATAGTGGCAGAGAAGAAGGGAAGAGAATAGCGGAAGAGATTAAGGGTAGAGAATAGTGGCAGAGAACAAGGAAAGAGAATAGTGGAAGAGAACTAGGGAAGAGAATAGTGGAAGAGAACAAGGGAAGAGAATAGTGGCAGAGTAGAAGGGAAGAGAATAGTGGCAGAGAAGGGAAGAGAATAGTGGCAGAGAAGGGAAGAGAATAGTGGCAGAGAAGGGAAGAGAATAGTGGCAGAGAACAAGGGAAGAGAATAGTGGCAGAGAAGAAGGGAAGAGAATAGTGGCAGAGAACAAGGGAATAGAATAGTGGCAGAGTAGAAGGGAAGAGAATAGCGGAAGAAAACAAGAGAAGAGAATAGTGGCAGAGAAGGAAAGAGAATAGCGGAAGAGAAGAAGGGAAGAGAATAGTGGCAGAGAACAAGGGAAGAGAATAGTGGCAGAGAACAAGGGAAGAGAATAGTGGCAGAGAACAAGGGAAGAGAATAGTGGCAGAGAAGGGAAGAGAATAGTGGCAGAGAACAAGGGAAGAGAATAGTGGCAGAGAACAAGGGAAGAGAATAGTGGCAGAGTAGAAGGGAAGAGAATAGTGGCAGAGAAGGGAAGAGAATAGTGGCAGAGAAGGGAAGAGAATAGTGGCAGAGAAGGGAAGAGAATAGTGGCAGAGAACAAGGGAAGAGAATAGTGGCAGAGAAGAAGGGAAGAGAATAGTGGCAGAGAACAAGGGAAGAGAATAGTGGCAGAGAACAAGGGAAGAGAATAGCGGAAGAAAACAAGAGAAGAGAATAGTGGCAGAGAAGGAAAGAGAATAGCGGAAGAGAAGAAGGGAAGAGAATAGTGGCAGAGAACAAGGGAAGAGAATAGTGGCAGAGAACAAGGGAAGAGAATAGTGGCAGAGAACAAGGGAAGAGAATAGTGGCAGAGAAGGGAAGAGAATAGTGGCAGAGAACAAGGGAAGAGAATAGTGGCAGAGAAGGGAAGAGAATAGTGGCAGAGAACAAGGGAAGAGAATAGTGGCAGAGAACAAGGGAAGAGAATAGTGGCAGAGAAGGGAAGAGAATAGTGGCAGAGAACAAGGGAAGAGAATAGTGGCAGAGAACAAGGGAAGAGAATAGTGGCAGAGAACAAGGGAAGAGAATAGTGGCAGAGAACAAGGGAAGAGAATAGTGGCAGAGTAGAAGGGAAGAGAATAGTGGCAGAGAAGGGAAGAGAATAGTGGCAGAGAACAAGGGAAGAGAATAGTGGCAGAGAACAAGGGAAGAGAATAGTGGCAGAGTAGAAGGGAAGAGAATAGCGGAAGAAAACAAGAGAAGAGAATAGTGGCAGAGAAGAAAGAAAGAGAATAGCGGAAGAGATTAAGGGAAGAGAATAGCGGAAGAGAACAAGGGAAGAGATTAGTGGAAGAGAACAAGGGAAGAGAATAGTGGCAGAGAACAAGGGAAGAGAATAGTGGCAGCTGTAACATGTAGAAGAGAACAGAGAGAGGAGGAGAAAAAGTCATCAGTTGAATAGACAGATAAAACTCATAAATGGAGGAATAAAAGAGGAGACAGAGGATTATACAGGTGCAGATGGGGAGATGCAATGTATCAAGCCCTGGAGAGAGATAAAGGTCATTATGTACTAAAGTGAAAATGAGGGCAAAAGTCAGAGAACTGCCGTTTTTGGAGATATTTCCGCATCCAATCGGATCCCTACCAGTGTCCTCTGCGGCACACACATCACCAGGCACATGTGCAGTCATTAACTCAGTAAATGTATCATAAAGGACAGATCATATTGGGACAGCCGTCATTTGCGATTCTAACCTCATTTCTGGGTACATACGCCGGAATGTATCTGGTAAGTGGGGGGATGTATCGCATCTAAAATGTGATGCGTAGTACATCGTGATACATAGTACATCCACATTACCAACTAATCAGCTGCTAACTGTCATGCAGCTGCTCTTGCGTCCGACCACACCAGCCTATGTTTTGCTAATTCGAGTATCAACCCGTCTATGCAGGTTCCTGTGTATCTGCATGCGTCTGAGACATTGCGCCCAATGTTATTCCATTAGGATTAACTTACACCGCCCCACCACCACTTCTGCCCCCACCCCATCCCCCGCCCCCCACTTCCACCACCATCGCCTCGCATGCTGGGTGCAAAAGATCTAACAGAAATATGCAACCCAGCTGCGTGTGTGGAAGTCGGGGTATGCGTGAGCAGCAATCTCTTGACACCCCCATGAGACGCAGCTATTCCACGCGTCCGAATAGTGACCGCCCAGTTGCCGTCCAGAAACGCCTATTTCCTGAAAGGCTACGTCTGCTTGAGATGCAACTGAAACACAGATATTTACTATTGCGGACGCATTGTGCGACCTATCAGCCGCACCCTCTACCACTGGAGAAACTACTGTACATGTGATACCCTGAATTCAGAGTTTCTCACAGAAGACCTGTTATGCCTACATGAAACTCCACCTGTCATAGAAGGATATTTCTACATGACAGACGTTAGCAACTATCTATATAAATAACTAGAGTCAATTTAATCAAGAAGAATGTCATCACAAAACGGAAGGAAATAAATCTATATTTCTGGTATAGATATTTTATAAAGACTCGGATTGGAAGACACTGGAAGTAATGATGACCGACACTCCGCACAGAACATTCCTGGGAGAAGGTCACCACAGAGGTAATGAAATAAAACACAGGTAGGTTAATTTGTCAGCCGTCAGAAAGAAATCTTGTAGAGAACAAATAATTATTATATTATACATAAAGGGCACAATACACAAAAGTGTTGCTCGGAATGTTCTAATATTTAAATTTGGAAATAAATAAAGACCATTTAACACCATGAGCGTCAGTTTTGAGGCGTAGAGTGAAAAACTGTTGTCATGGCAAATTTAACATAAAATAAATGCAATAGAACTTACTTTTCCTTTTTGAAATGAATATCACGGAATCTTCTCTCCCCGGAATGTACATATGTATTTTATGGATGGAATATTCTATAAAGCACGAGGAATTACAGTACAGTTTTGATTTTGTTTTTTGGTTGAATCAACACTTCACATTCAAAAGGACGGAAGTCATCGTATCTGACCGGATCTTCGAACAACTAAAAATATTCTGTTTTACTAAGGATCACTACTTGTAAAATTAATTAAATGGAACACGGATTGTTCAGTCACTTTATTAAAGTTAAAATGAACCCACTATTAAGTCGTCATCATTCTAATCATCATGATTCACTTGTAAGGCACCCCAAATCTCTGCGGAGTTGGAGAGTCATCGATACAAATCATAGAAAATGCAATCGCACATTAAACAAATACTGTACATATAAAGGTGATGAAGAAGGTGCAATGGAAAAGAGGCTCTGCCCCTGAGAGCTAACAGTCTAGAGGGCACGGACAATGCTGAGAGAATAGACTTGCTGTGGTCCGCAAACTCGATCAAGACCCAACACAGGTCATGTTTTCCAGGTCACCCGGCAGGTACACTGTGTATCACCAACTGCCACATTTTAAAATTCCACAGGTGACCTGGAAAACATGACCTGTGTGGGGTCCTGAGCACCGGTGTATATAAAATGGTTGCAAAGTCTACGGTGCACACGGGCCCCTGGGTCCGGGGGGGGGGGGGGGGCCACACACTGTATACCTTGCACCCAGGCCAGTGGTTAACCATCGTTAGTTGTTAACCATTAGTGGCGATAGTCATGCCTGCTGCACAGCCACCATGGTGATGCCTGGACTCCTTGCCACAAGAGCTGACTTTATGTCACTTTTTTTTATTAAACTTTAATAGCATAACAGATGTCTGGATCCCGTCTTCTCTTCAGATGGGACGTTCTAGTGAAATCAGCGCTGCAGAAAACACCCGACGGTAGGTGTCTTTTGACCTTCGTAATATCTGGGTCACTTAGTGTCACCTTAGTTGGTTATGGTAATGCCAATAATCTAGCCGGCTTTTAGCTCTTGCTGGTAGAAGACAGACAAATCCCTCTGGTACATACAGGAATTCTCTGTGTTTTCCATTTTTTGACCTTACCTCCATTTAGTACATAAAGCCTTTGTTCACACTTCTACAGTAGTTATAAAATGGGTACAATTACACGCAAAATCACGGCAATTTTTCACACTTTTTTTATTTATTTTTTGCATCAATCACCTGAAAATTGCTGTGAAAACTGCTTTTGGTGCGTATGCGTGCTCCCGCTTTTTGGCCTATCCTATAGCAAACGTGCGAAAACGGGACTTGGGAGAAAAAAAAAATGAAGTGAAAGATCAGGGTGACAAAGGGGAAATCAGCCTGTACCTCAAAAAATGCCAAACTAACATAGGGCAACAGTATAGAAGTGTATTATAGGTAATATTTAATATACAGTATTTGGGGTACTTCAATTGGGTCAAATGGCTGTTAGATACATTTTTTTTTTATTGAAAAAATATTCTAAAAGCACATTTTTTGCAGCAAAATAAGTGCTCAAATTGAATTTGGGGTACATAAAAATGGGTATAAATATATAAAAACACATGTCCCACTCATAAAGCACCCCAATATACCTATCCTATACCTTGAACCCTGAATTTCATCACTTTGCACTTTTTCATCCCAAAACTGGCATTATTGGGCAATTAAAAACTTCTAAGTGCCTAATTAATCATTGGGGGATGTCACAGGGGGTTCTGGACCAAATTAGAATATTTTTACCTTAAAATAGGGATTTTCCACAACTTTTCATCTGCTCAGATGTGGTGAAATGAAATTTGTGTTAAAATGATTGGGTGACAACTTTTCACAGCTAATTGGATAGGGTTTTTTCGTGAATTGCAGTAAAAGTATTTTTTTTTTCAAATGAAAACGGGTTACCACGGCTAATTGGATACCCCCCAATGTTGGATAACCGTAGCACTGCTCCTGTTTATACAGAAAGGCAAAGTGTCTGGTGTCTGAGATTGCTGACCTTAGGATTTCCGCTAGACGGGTGTTTCCACACTACGCCCATTCAACTCAGATCACTGATCAGCTACAGCACTCATGCAGAACATGTATATTGAGCAGACCCCATTAGACGCCATGCCTCAGCAGAACACTTGTTGAAACTAATGGACCCACTGTGTACATGTATCAATGGGAAATCAATGAATATTTTACTCTTCACTTCTAATGGTCAGAGATTAGCTGGACCAGAACTGGCGATATCTCTCAGGAAGGTGCGGTGGCATGTTCTCCATAGTAATTGCTGACACCATTATGAAAACAGAATAATCTTTTTAGAACTGGCGATGAATGTCTGAGATCTTCCAAGCCTGTAGATCAATGGGGGTCATTCCGAGTTGTTCGCTCGCAAGCTGCTTTTAGCAGCTTTGCACACGCTAAGCCGCCGCCTACTGGGAGTGAATCTTAGCTTATTAAAATTGCGAAGGAAAGATTAGCAAAATAGCGAATATTCTAGACTGTATATATACAGTTGTTATAGAAACAATGCTTTATTCTTCCTGAAAAGGGATGAAATTAAATGCTATTGTCTCTTTGAAAAAATTAGTTTCACCATAACTGTAATTTCTTCTGGGTGTGATTTATTCCACCCAGGGTAATCCCACGTAACGCGCCCAAGATGGCTGCCTCATCTGGTTCCTTTAATGGATGGAATATATAACCCATAGACGTTATTGGCCAAAATGTCTGCACCAACCCTGCAGTATGCTTATTGTGCTCTCTAAGTTTAGGTGCTCCTAATTATTTCTGCATATTTTTCAACTTGCTGTAATTCTAATGGCTTTGTATGATGTATCATGTTTTTGATGTATGTAAAGCATCTTTGAGTCTGCTTGAGAAAAGCGCTATATAAACAAAAAAATATTATTATTATTATTATTATTATTAATAATAAAGCAAAGAAACGGTTAAAATAGATGAATTATTTCTTATTCTACAAAGATTTTGTAAAATGGCTTAGACAGATTTGTTTGTACCCCTTCGATAATGTAATAAGTAATAGGATTATAGTGATATCTCAAACAAATTGTTTTCTTAAATTAGCATCACCTATGTTTTCATTCAGTCAATTTAAGTGGAGAAAAGTAGTCAATCTGTTGTTTGGTATCATCGTGTGCACCACACTGAACATGGACCAGAGAAAGCAAAGGATACTGTTGTCTGAGGAGATCAGAAAGAAAATTATAGACAAGCATGTTAAAGGTAAAGGCTGTGAGACCATGTCCAAGCAGCTTGATGTTCCTGTGACTACAATTGCAAATATTATTAAGAAGTTTAAAGTCTATGGACTGTAGTCAAACTCCCTGGATGTGGCCACAAGAGGAAAAGCAACCCCAGATTGCACAAGAGGATAGTGGGAATGGTACAACAAGAGTCAAGGAAAACTTCCAAAGAGATTCAAAGTGAACTCCAAGGTCAAGCTATTTCAGTGTCTGATCGCACCATCTGATGCTTTTTGATAGATTGGGTTCCGTGGAAGAGCCAGGAAGACTCCACTTTTTTAAAAAAGAACATAAAACGTGAGCCTGGAGTTCGCTAAAATGTATATTGACTAGTGATGAGCGGGTTCGGATCCTCGGGATCTAAAACCGCCCGAACTTCACCTTTTTTTCACGGGTCCGAGCTACTCGGAACCTCCCGCCTTGCTCGGTTAACCCGAGCGCGCCCGAACGTCATCATCCTGCTGTCGGATTTTCGCGAGATTCGGATTCTATATAAGGAGCCGCGCGTCGCCGCCATTTTTCACTCGTGCATTGGAAATTATAGTGAGTGGACGTGGCTGGCGTCCTCTCACTTTGTTTCAGGGGGCTGCAAATATCTTTATTCTGGGGACCAGCAGTATTATAGGAGGAGTACAGTGCAGAGTTTTGCTGACCAGTGACCACCAGTATTATACGTTCTCTGCCTGAAAAACGCTCCATATCTGTGCTCAGTGTGCTGCATATATCTGTGCTCACACTGCTTTATTGTGGGGACTGGGGACCACCAGTATATTATATAGGAGGAGTACAGTGCAGAGTTTTGCTGACCAGTGACCAGTGACCACCAGTATTATACGCTCTCTGCCTGAAAAACGCTCCATATCTGTGCTCAGTGTGCTGCATATATCTGTGCTCACACTGCTTTATTGTGGGGACTGGGGACCAGCAGTATTATATAGGAGGAGTACAGTGCAGAGTTTTGCTGACCAGTGACCACCAGTATTATACGTTCTCTGCCTGAAAAACGCTCCATATCTGTGCTCAGTGTGCTGCATATATCTGTGCTCACACTGCTTTATTGTGGGGACTGGGGACCAGCAGTATTATATAGGAGGAGTACAGTGCAGAGTTTTGCTGACCAGTGACCACCAGTATTATACGTTCTCTGCCTGAAAAACGTTCCATATCTGTGCTCAGTGAGCTGCATATATCTGTGCTCACACTCAGTGGCGTCACAAGGCGGGTGCGGGGGGTGCGGCCCGCACCCGGGTGTGACACCTGGAGGGGGTGACACCAAATGTCAGCTCCTCCGCAGTGACAGGAGCCAGGTGCTGCAGTGTGAAATTCCGTTACAGCACCCGGCTCCTGTCATAGCAGAGGAGCCGACAGCACACTGAGACCGTCTCTGGGGGAAGCCCAGCATCTCCGGAGACGCTGGGCACGCCCCCAGAGTGACGATCCCGGTATCCCTGCGAAGCCACGCCCCCTAGCTGTAAGGCCACCCCCCCTATTTTCCGCGATCGCGGCAGTACATCAGGGGTGCGCACCAGGTGTCACCACACCTGGTGACGCCTCTGCTCACACTGCTTAATTGTGGGGACTGGGGACCAGCAGTATTATATAGGAGGAGTACAGTGCAGAGTTTTGCTGACCAGTGACCACCAGTATTATACGTTCTCTGCCTGAAAAACGCTCCATATCTGTGCTCAGTGTGCTGCATATATCTGTGCTCACACTGCTTTATTGTGGGGACTGGGGACCACCAATATATTATATAGGAGGAGTACAGTGCAGAGTTTTGCTGACCACCAGTATATAATATATAGCAGTACGGTACAGTAGGCCACTGCTCTACCTACCTCTGTGTCGTCAAGTATACTATCCATCCATACCTGCGGTGCATTTCAGTTTTGCACAGTTTGCTGACCACAAGTATATAATATATAGCAGTACGGTACAGTAGGCCACTGCTCTACCTACCTCTGTGACGTCAAGTATACTATCCATCCATACCGTGTGGTGCATTTCAGTTGTGCGCAGTATATATAGTAGTAGGCCATTGCTATTGATACTGGCATATAATTCCACACATTAAAAAATGGAGAACAAAAATGTGGAGGGTAAAATAGGGAAAGATCAAGATCCACTTCCACCTCGTGCTGAAGCTGCTGCCACTAGTCATGGCCGAGACGATGAAATGCCATCAACGTTGTCTGCCAAGGCCGATGCCCAATGTCATAGTAGAGAGCATGTAAAATCCAAAACACAAAAGTTCAGTAAAATGACCCAAAAATCAAAATTAAAAGCGTCTGAGGAGAAGCGTAAACTTGCCAATATGCCATTTACGACACGGAGTGGCAAGGAACGGCTGAGGCCCTGGCCTATGTTCATGGCTAGTGGTTCAGCTTCACATGAGGATGGAAGCACTCATCCTCTCGCTAGAAAACTGCAGTGCCACTCCTAGATGGGCCAGGTGTTTGTGTCGGCCACTTGGGTCGCTTAGCTTAGTCACACAGCTACCTCATTGCGCCTCTTTTTTTCTTTGCATCATGTGCTGTTTGGGGACTATTTTTTTGAAATGCCATCCTGTCTGACACTGCAGTGCCACTCCTAGATGGGCCAGGTGTTTGTGTCGGCCACTTGGGTCGCTTAGCTTAGTCACACAGCTACCTCATTGCGCCTTTTTTTTTCTTTGCATCATGTGCTGTTTGGGGACTATTTTTTTGAAGTGCCATCCTGTCTGACACTGCAGTGCCACTCCTAGATGGGCCAGGTGTTTGTGTCGGCCACTTGGGTCGATTAGCTTAGTCACACAGCTACCTCATTGCGCCTCTTTTTTTCTTTGCTTCATGTGCTGTTTGGGGACTATTTTTTTGAAGTGCCATCCTGTCTGACACTGCAGTGCCACTCCTAGATGGGCCAGGTGTTTGTGTCGGCCACTTGGGGTGCTTAGCTTAGTCACACAGCTACCTCATTGCGCCTCTTTTTTTCTTTGCATCATGTGCTGTTTGGGGACTATTTTTTTGAAGTGCCATCCTGTCTGACACTGCAGTGCCACTCCTAGATGGGCCAGGTCTTTGTGTCGGCCACTTGGGTCGCTTAGCTTAGTCACACAGCTACCTCTTTGCGCCTCTTTTTTTCTTTACATCATGTGCTGTTTGGGGACTATTTTTTTGAAGTGCCATCCTGCCTGACACTGCAGTGCCACTCCTAGATGGGCCAGGTGTTTGTGTCGGCCACTTGGGTCGCTTAGCTTAGTCACACAGCTACCTCATTGCGCCTCTTTTTTTCTTTGCATCATGTGCTGTTTGGGGACTATTTTTTTGAAGTGCCATCCTGTCTGACACTGCAGTGCCACTCCTAGATGGGCCAGGTGTTTGTGTCGGCCACTTGGGTCGCTTAGCTTAGTCATCCAGCGACTTCGGTGCAAATTTTAGGACTAAAAATAATATTGTGAGGTGTGAGGTGTTCAGAATAGACTGGAAATGAGTGGAAATTATGGTTATTGAGGTCAATAATACTATGATTTAAGCTGTTTTTGAGGGGTTTTTGTAAAAAAACACCCGAATCCAAAACACACCCGAATCCGACAAAAAATTTTCAGGGAGGTTTTGCCAAAACGCGTCCAAATCCAAAACACGGCCGCGGAACCGAATCCAAAACCAAAACACAAAACCCGAAAAATGTCCGGTGCACATCACTAATATTGACACAATGCTTTTGGGAGAATGTCCTTTGGAGAGATGAATCAATGGAGATTTTTGATAAGTTACATCAGCTCTAAGTTCACACAGAAAAAATGAACATTTCAAATTGCCGGTAAAGGTCTCCCTCGTGATATCATTGGCGCCAAGGAGGGGTTACAAATTACCCGGGCCCGGGCTGTTTGAGGGGCCCTGCGTGGGACCAGGTCCGCTGCCCCCCTACAGTATACCTGTGCTGTGGCCGTTGGTGGCTCCATTTTCCAGGTGATATCTTCAGGAAGAAGACTCTGCACATAGAAAGTAAAGACTCTGGCACTGTGCCAGAATCTGTGCTCTCTAATGGCCAGCGTCATCTTCGCAAATATCACTGGGAAGATGGCAATGGCCGGGAAAGAGGGACCTGCTTCTAGACCAAGTAATGTAGGAAGCGGGTGCCCTCCCCGACGACCCCCCTGTGTTAAAACGGTGACCCCCTGCAATTTATTTTATTATTTAATGATTTTCAGATTAAATGGTGTCATCATGCCCACTTTATTAAGCCACGCCCCTACCCCTTTACTGGGGCCAGGCGTGGCTCTCTACACCCCTGCATGGAATTACCAGTTCATTTTGATGAACATCATCTTTTCCACATTTTGAGGAAGTAGCCTCCTACGCCGATAGCGGACAAGGTTCCCGGCTGGTCTGTATACGCTTTCTGAGTACACACTGGAGAGTCGACAGGTCAAGTAATGCAAAGTGAGTTTTTACAAGGGCTGTCAAATTGCCTTTTTTCCTTCCAGTACTCAAAGGGACTCTGTGACATGCTTATTGGTACACTGTCATTTAAATAATCCTCCACCATTCTTTGGATGGTAATCGTATCAGATGGAGTTACTGTAGAAGTGTCACTAATATTGGGCAATTCTTTTAGATCTGACCAGATGTCAAACTGTTGGGTTAACTCCTCTGCATCACCCCTGGGTCTCTTGTGAAAGCTGATATTTTTTCTGGCTGGAGAAACTGAAGGAGGAGAGGTTGTTGTGTCGTGTACCACTTGAGATGTCAACTTGCTCACCAGGTGCTCTTTGTATCTCTAAAGATCTGGGTCCATTGGAGAGAAAGACATGACAGTGTGACTTATGACTTAACCCTAGGATCAAGCACAGTCTCCAAAATGTAGTGATCCGATTTTAAAATATTGACAACCCTTTGATCCTGGCGAAGCGAATGAAGGACTTGATCTACAAGTTCGAGATACGTAGCAGAAATGCTTCATTTCATCTCCTTCTACAATTTCCAAAAGTTTAAATAGGGGAATCACCTGACTCAAGCTGCCAGTGTCTGAACTCACTTCTCAGGTGACTACTTCGATGGTTTCAGCACCTTGCACAACATGGAAAGTATTTTCCACTGCGCTGGAGTAAGGTACATATCCCATTTCGCTTTGGATATCTTTTTGCTGTTCCTCCATCCGCTGAAGCATATAAAGGGTGGAATTTTACTTTGTTACTACCTCTTGCCTCAGTTGGTGGTAGGGCAAACTGAACTGTTCGTGCAGGTGTTGCAATCTTCTGCATGCACTTACTGAATGTCAAAAATGACCCAAATTTTTTGAGGCCACAGACAGTATCTCCTGCATGCCCCTTTCATTTCTTAAAAAAACCCTGCACCACCAAGTTGATTGTGTGAGCAAAACATTTGGTAAATGTTAGTCTGAGCTTCCTGTGATATTTTGCACATCAAGTATTTCTCCTTCTCTTGATATATTGCTTAGTGATGAGAATGCTCCAGCCATCTTATCAGCTTCATTATTCTCTCTTTAATTATCTCCACTTTCAATTAATGTTGCTGCCAAATACAGCCAGGGAAGTAAATTATTTCTCTGTCTCGGAAACAGACCTATTCATGCTTCGCTGAGCTCTAGTCGTGTCGTCCACCTTCGTGTCACATTCCCACCGCTATACGCCAGTAACGGATAAAGCTCTCTTCACGGACACATTTAGTGTATGTAAATACATGACATTGTGAGCAGAACAGGGGGTGACAGCATGGACCCCCCGGGCTCCCTTTGGATTGACAGTTTATTTTTGGGGTATAGATATTGTACAAATAAAAAAAAAAATTCAATGTATTTCATGTTCTGGACTCAAGAGTGGTTGCCCACTGCATGTAGGATATATCATATTATATGATTATATCATAACCTCTCATCAATGAACTCATATATATTGTTTTTTTGTTTTGTTAGAGAACCTTAATCCAAGTTTATGGCGATAGAAGGGAGGAGGCTTGTCCAGGTGTGTTCTGCCCACATCTGTCACCCCCACACCATTCCAGCCATCAGCAGCCAGGGTCAGATTGGCTCACCGGCAAATAGGGGAAACCCCGGTGGGCCACACTGCCCGAGGGCCCATCCCCTCCTCTAAGGATCAGAATCCAGACTGTGCACTTGAGTTATACATATGTTACATTATTCTGCACAGCCGCATATGGCGTCGCTCAGTCCCGGCCTATATGTTGCCTAAGAATTGAGCTGGTCCACGCCTGGAGCCCCCACCTTTGGAAGGAACTTATCATCACCGGCTGGAACAACTAGGTTGGGGCAGTTAGGGAAAGTTAACATCCACTGAACAGACTGTACCACGGGCAGCAAATAACTACTCTGGACCCCACTTATATACTCCATAAGGGGCTGACGCTACTTTGACTGTCGGGATCCTGACCGCATCCCTTCTGAAGGGTAAAATAGACAACATGCTGGGCAGATCCCCACATATTACCACATCAGACAATACTTGCCTACCTTGCTGCCCCCTCCTCCGGGATGAGGCAGCGTTGTAGGTGCATGGGGACGTGGCCGGTGGCATAATGGGTTGTCTGGGGGCGTGGTCAGAGCCAATGTGGCTGTCTTGGGCGTGTCGAAGGGGAAGTGGACAGTCTGGTGGGCGTGGCCTCACAATAGCGTCATTGTGGCTCCGCCCCCGCTAGACAGTGCCGAGAAAATAGGCACTGCATAGCATGGGGCAGAGCTACAATGACGCGATTCAGTGCGAATCGTGTCATCGGATCCCCTCGGGCCGCCTACTTGTTCTCTGCTGTGGGCAGCAGAGGGGGAGTGCGGAGGGCTTGAAAGGGAAAACAGAAGGCTTGCCCTCCCGGCCATTCCGGGAGGTTAGGCAAGTATGCCTCAGACATTCCAGTTGTATTATTTAGCTCAGCAAAACCCTGCTTTTCAAAAGCATATTGTTATTTTGCTATTATTTTGTAACAAAATAACCATCAAAACCTACGGGTACATTGGTCTCATTTAATGCTAATAGTTCAAGCAATAAACTTTCCACTTGCAGAGAGGACATTTAAAACTGCAATTGCTGCGACTTGCTCATCCTTGAAATATTTTGGTTGCGCACTTTCAAGGAACGAGCAAAGAAAACAGCAGTAAAATTGCCGCAGACAAAGGAGTGAGACAATTGTTTGTACGGCGGTATTGTTATGTAAATAATACATCCCGCATGTATGAATTCCACGCTCTATTTTCCTTGACGCTCCTAAATGCTGTCCCATTATGCTGCAACCGTAGAGTGCCTCGGTGCTAATGTGTAGAACTTCTCCTGTTTGTCAGCATCGATCACTGGCGTCGGCTTCCACGGCAATTCCAGGCTCTTTCACTGAACAGGAAAATCATTTATGCAGAAAAGTACAATTCTGCAGCTTTCTGTACTTTATTTATTTTTTTAAACATTTTCGTCCGTACATACAGTATTTTTGCATATAACGCAGATTCTGCAGATGTTGTTCTACAAAGAATATCCAAACCAGCCATAAAAAAGGGGGGGGGAGAAAAAAATGAAAGACAAAGATTTTAATACAGTAAAAACTGAGCGCAGCACTACTGGGGGAAGGACAGAAGGCTCTTGATGGATGGCTGCCAGGAATTTCAATACGTGTGCCTTATTTAGCTCTAGAATTGATCAATGCTGCAGTCACTCTAATAAAGAGGGTTACAGGCTGGTTTGTGAAAATAAGAAGAGCCTTACTAGTGGCAAAACACTGGGTCTCATACTCGTATCATCCACTGTAACATAGTGTTACTGTCGGCGATAGCACATCCATCGCTGTGGTGCCCCCTGCTGGTGATATCAGTTGCAGGTTTTTGGGCAGAATTCAGACCTGGGGGTATATTTACAAAGATTCGTGTTTTTGCCGTTTTTAAGGGTGTTTGATCTCGACTGGTATCGGGTGCATTTTACTGCAACTTTTTGAATCCTGATACGATCATTCACTAAGCTGCCGACTTTTCCCAATTCGTATTTTCCGATGTCGATGTGATTCGTAATATCAGGCAGTGTTTTACAGGAGTGATGAGTAAAACACTGCCTGACAAAACACAAGGAATCCCGGCCGGATCTGTGAGATCCATGCAGGGCTTCATTGTGTACCTTAAAAAGGTGTTTTATGTAGTAAAAAATCCGAAAAAAATTGCGTGGGGTCCCCCCTCCTAAGCACAACCAGCCTCGGGCTCTTTGAGCCGGTCCTGGTTGATAAAATATGGAGAAAAAAATGACAGGGGTTCCCCCATATTTCATCAACCAGCACCGGGCTCTGCGCCTGGTCCTGGTTCCAAAAATACGGGGGACAAAAAGCGTAGGGGTCCCCCGTATTTTTGAAACCAGCACCGGGCTCCACTAGCCAGGTACATAATGCCACAGCCGGGGGACACTTTTATACTGGTCCCTGCGGCCCTGGCATTACATACCCAACTAGTCACTCCTGGCCGGGGTACCCTGGAGGAGTGGGAACCCCTTAAATCAAGGGGTCCCCCCTCCAGCCACCCAAGGGCCAGGGGTGAAGCCCGAGACTGTCCCCCCATCCAAGGGCGGCGGATGGGGGGCTGATAGCCATGTGTAAAAATGTGAATATTGTTTTTAGTAGCAGTACTACAAGTCCCAGCAAGCCTCCCCCGCAAGCTGGTACTTGGAGAACCACAAGTACCAGCATGCGGTTGAAAACCTGGCCCGCAGGTACCTGTAGTAATACTACTAAAAAAATACCCCAAAAAAAACAGGACACACACCGTGAAAGTATAAGTTTATTACATACATGTACACCTCCATACATACATACTTACCTATGTTTCCACGAGGCTCGGTCCTCTTCTCCATGTAGAATCCTTAGGGGACCTGTGAAAAAAATTATACTCACATAATCCAGTGTAGATTGTGTCCAAAGTATAATCCACGTACTTGGCAAAACAAAAAAACGGAAACCCGACCACGCACTGAAAGGGGTCCCATGTTTACACATGGGACCCCTTTCCCCGACTGCCAGGACCCCCCCTGACTCCTGTCAAACAGGGTCCCTTCAGCCAATCAGGGAGCGCCACGTCGTGGCACTCTCCTGATTGGCTGTGTGCTCCAGTAGTGTCTGTCAGGTAGCACACGGCAGTGATACAATGTAGCGCCTATGCGCTCCATTGTAGCCAATGGTGGGAACTTTGCGGTCAGCGGTGAGGTTACTTTTGGTCAACCGCTGACCGCAAAGTTCCCACCATTGGCTACAATGGAGCGCATAGGCGCTACATTGTATCTGTGCCGTGTGCAGCCTGACAGACACTACAGGAGCACACAGCCAATCAGGAGAGTGCCACGACGTGGCGCTCCCTGATTGGCTGAAGGGACCCTCTTTGACAGGAGTCAGGGGGGGTCCTGGCAGTCGGGGAAAGGGGTCCCATGTGTAAACATGAAACCCCTTTCAGTGCGTGGTCGGGTTTCCGTTTTTTTGTTTTGCCAAGTACGTGGATTATACTTTGGACACAATCTACATTGGATTATGTGAGTATAATTTTTTTCACAGGTCCCCCAAGGACTCTACATGGAAAAGAGGACCGAGCCTCGTGGAAACATAGGTAAGTATGTATGTATGTAGGTGTGCATGTATGTAATAAAATTATACTTTCACGGTGTGTGTGTCCTGTTTTTTGGGGGGTATTTTTTTAGTAGTAGTACTACAGGTACCTGCGGGCCAGGTTTTCAACCGCATGCTGGTACTTGTGGTTCTCCAAGTACCAGCTTGCGGGGGAGGCTTGCTGGGACTTGTAGTACTGCTACTAAAAACAATATTCACATTTTTTACACATGGCTATCAGCCCCCCATCTGCCGCCCTTGGATGGGGGGACAGCCTCGGGCTTCACCCCTGGCCCTTGGGTGGCTGGAGGGGGGGAACCCCTTGATTTAAGGGGTACCACTCCTCCAAGGTACCCCGGCCAGGGGTGACTAGTTGGGTATGTAATGCCAGGGCCGCAGGGACCAGTATTAAAGTGTCCCCCGGCTGTGGCATTATGTACCTGGCTAGTGGAGCCCGGTGCTGGTTTCAAAAATATGGGGGACCCCTACGCTTTTTGTCCCCCGTATTTTTGGAACCAGGACCAAGCGTAGAGCCCGGTGCTGGTTGATTAAATATGGGGGAACCCCTGTCATTTTTTTCTCCATATTTTTTCAACCAGGACCGGCTCAAAGAGCCCGAGGCTGGTTATGCTTAGGAGGGGGGACCCCACGCAATTTTTTTTTTATGTTTTAACACTAAACAGACCCTTTCCCATAGACAACCATGCACAGATCTCACTGATCCGTGCATGGTTATCCAAACTCGACTGGAAAAAGCAGGTCTATTTTTTTGCTGCTTTTTTTAACGAATCGAAAAAAAACAGACCCGCACTTGAGCACTCAGAGACTTACACCCAAATACGAATGAATAGTGAATGCCCGTATTGTATGAAATAACAGCCGTGTTTAACCGATGGTCTATTCATTCGTATTTCTGAACTTTGATAATCAAACCATTACGAATAGTCCAAACACTGCCGAGATTGGTGCTTAGTGAATTCCCGGATTGGGACTTAGAAAAAAAAACACAAATCGGAACAAACTCGCTAGCTATTTTTTTGCAGTGCTGCGATCAGATAGTCGCCGCCCACAGGGGAGTGTATTTTCGCTTTGCAAGTGTGTGAACGCTTGTGCAGCCGAGCGGTACAAGAAAGTTTTGTGCAGTTTCTGAGTAGCCCAGGACTTACTCAGCTGCTTCGATCATTTCAGCCTGTCCGGTCCCGGAATTGACGTCAGACACCTGCCCTGCAAACGCTTGGATACGCCTGCGTTTTTCCAACCACTCCCTGAAAACGGTCAGTTGACACCCAAAAAATGCCCTCTTCCTGTCAATCTCCTTGCCATCGGCTGTGCGAATGGATTCTTTGTTAAATCCATATGTGTATCTGGCACTGCACTACTGGGGGCATATGTGTATCTGGCACTATTGGAGGCATATCTGTATCTGGCACTGCCCTCTTGGGGGCATATGTGTATCTGGCACTATTGGAGGCATATCTGTATCTGGCACTATTGGAGGCATATGTGTATCTGGCACTGCACTACTGGGGGCATATGTGTATCTGGAACTATTGGAGGCATATCTGTATCTGGCACTGCACTATTGGGGTCATATGTGTATCTGGCACTATTGGAGGCATACATGTATCTGGCACTGCACTATTGGGGTCATATGTGTATCTGGCACTATTGGAGGCATATGTGTATCTGGCACTGCACTATTGGGGGCATATGTGTATCTGGCACTATTGGAGGCATATGTGTATCTGGCATTGCACTATTGGGGACATATGTGTATCTGGCACTGCACTATTGGGGACATATGTGTATCTTGCACTGCACTATTGGAGGCATATCTGTATCTGGCACTGCCCTCTTGGGGGCATATGTGTATCTGGCACTATTGGAGGCATATCTGTATCTGGCACTGCACTATTGGGGGCATATGTGTATCTGGCACTATTGGAGGCATATGTGTATCTGGCACTGCACTATTGGGGGCATATGTGTATCTGGCACTGCACTATTGGGGACATATGTGTATCTGGCACTGCACTGGCACTGCACTATTGGGGGCATATGTGTATCTGGCCCCCCATATGTGTATCATGCCCCCATTTTCATTTATCACGCCCCTTGTGGCATGTGGCCATACCCTTTTTTTGACACGCGTGTGCACAGAGTACCACTAAGAGATTTTTTCTACTTGTCCCTGTGGTAGCACCGTCTCTGTCCATGCATGTTCATAAGGGTAGTACCCTCACCACCTGGACCATAGCCGGGTTACCCTTTGCTCTGGCTTATATTACTTTTACATGTTTCCTTGCTTTGTTGTACTTTTAATACTGTAGGTTATTTTCTGCACAGTTACGCTCATTTAGTCTAAACGCAAAACTGTACAAATGAAGAGATAAAACCAGAATGACAACATAAATAATAACTTGCAGAGCAGTATATAAAAGTATATAAAAGGCTATAAACACCCCATGCTTTAAACATTAAGCATAAGCCTTTCCGAAACTTCTCACATGCACATTCCGGCGGAGTATTGCGCTACATGGAAAGAGACAGCGATTCAAATGAATAGGGCAAGGCGACCGGCGCCGCCAAACCCAGGACAAAAGGTTCAGCATGGCTACTGCCATGGCGGCACTTTGGAGGAGATACCCCCTCTCCCTTATCTATCAACGAGTGATAAAACTATAATAAAAGGTGCAGTCAATCAGCTCCCAACTGTCATGCGTTTGAAATATGACAGTTGGGGGCTGATTGGCTGGAGCATCATTTATCATACTCAACGAGTCTTATGGCAAGCCCTAATGAAGGCACAAAAATGAGGCAAAAAAACCCTCCAAGAGTTTAAAGGGTAACATAAAAGGCATGGTAAACGCTATTCAAAATGTTAGTACATAATCTAAAAGTGCATGGAATAAAGTTTATTTTCAGTTGGTTTTGAGTAGGATATTGTCCAGACGGCGGCCTTCATTCGTGATACACGATTTGTAGTTGATTTCCGAAGTTCCGCATCATTCGGCGGGTCATTTCTGGCGTTATCACTGCAACTTCCTGATGAAGCTCACTTACATTTGCTTGGCTGCGTTACCAAGCAGAATTCTTATTACTGGGCAGAAAACAATTCTCATCGGCTTCATGAAGTCCAACGGGACCATCTGATAGCTGAGGTCTACAGACATCCACCAAGAACCATTAATGAACTGAAGGCTGCTATACGCCAAGAAATTACCATATCATATTCAAAACCAATTGACAATAAACTGTGTTCCAGGCACTTTACATTATGAGGGTCATTCCGGGTGGATCGCTAGCAGCCGATGTTCACTGCGTAGCGATCATTTAAAAAAAGGCAAAACTATGCATACGTATGGGGCGCAATGCGCACGCGCGACGTACGGGTACAAAGAGCGTCGTTGTTTTGCCCTGCTTCTAGCCACGATTCCATTCGCACAGCCGATTGCAAGGAGATTGACAGGAAGAGGGCGTTTGTGGGTGGCAACTGACCGTTTTCTGGGTGTGTTTGGAAAAACGCAGGCGTGTCCAGGCGTTTGCAGGGCGGGTGTCTAACGTCAATTCCCGGACCAAAAAGACTGAAGTGAACGCAATGGCTGAGTAAGTCCAGAGCTACTCAGAAACTACCAAAAACTTTTTCATCCCGCTCGGCTGCACATGCGTTCACACACTTGCAAAGCCAAGATACACTCCCCTGTGGGCTGCGACTATGCGTTTGCACGACTGCTAAAAGTAGCTAGCGAGCGATCAACTCGGAACGACCCCCATGTACTAACATTTGTTAACCTTTTATATCTGGGAGTTTTTTTCCCATCACCCTCACTGGAACAGCACTGACTAATAAGTATAGACTTACGTTAGAGCTGTTCCAGTTTTTGGCTCCATAAGAGTTCCGTGAGGCTCCACATTGATACTAACACTAGGCTAATCCGCAGTGACGGCCAGCCAGGAGCCATGAGGTGAGAGGCACCACAGCAGGAGCTATTATACATTAGAATGTCCATAGGATGCCGGCGGGCATAGATGACATTATATGAGGGATAATTTCTGCGGATAAGATACGAGAGAGTATGGCGACTTGTCATGTGTAACTATGACAACTGATATTAGCGTGCTGACATCTGTGCTTAACATTGGACACAAGTTACTAATGTTCAGCGCAGATGTAATTCCTGTCATGATATAACAAGGTTTATATATACAGCGCATCTGTGATAATGTTATGTAAGGTGTCGTTACATGTCGGATCGCGTCGGATGGTACTGGTAATGCCGACACCGGCTCGCTCCTGCAGACTGGATGGATAAAAATGGCTGCCGGCTGTATACACTGCAGACTAGACAATGCCGCCATCAGGGTTACTGTACGTCAATCGCTGTCGGCCACGTGTGACGTTTCCTGATTCAAAAATAACATATACTGTCTGTACATATACTGTAGCAGACCATGGAAGGGCAACCTAATAATAATCATTTTATTTATATAGCTCTTTTCTGCAATAGGACTCCAAGGGGGTGATTCAGATTCAGGTCTAAACTGCGCAGGCGTATGCACCGCAATGCGCAGGCACGTCGCACGGGTACAAAGCGGATCGCCGCTCAGCGATGGGTTTGTGCGAAGAATCCATTCGCTCGCAAGGAGACTGACAGGAAGAAGGCGTTTGTGGGCGGCAACTGACCATTTTCAGGGAGTGGTTGGAAAAAAGAGACGTGTCCAGACGTTTGCAGGGCGGGTGTCTGACATCAATTCCGGGACCGGATGTGATCGCAGCGGCTGAGTAAGTCCTGGGCTGCTCAGAAACTGCACAAACTGTTTTTTTGTACCGCTCGGCTGCACAGGCGATCGCACACTTGCAAAGCGAAAATACACTCCCCTATGGGTGGCGACTATGTGAACGCAGGACTGCAAAAAAAAAACCTAGCGAGTCATCAGGTCTGAATTACCCCCTAAGTGCGTTACAGATATAATGTTCGGAACTTAGAGGTTTCGGTTACAGAAAGTACCGAAACCATGAACATAATACTGAGTTGAGGCAGCTATATTGGGTCATACAGATGGAGCCATGCTCATCTTGGCTTCTCTGCTGCACCTAGGTGCACCAAGGCTTATTAGCATAAGCCTTTCATCTATTGTTCTCAGCTGCAATACAATACAGAGAGAACATTACAGCAGGGGATTAAGTCTGACTGCCCTGGCTCAGTTAAGGCAAAGATGACGAGGACTCCATCTGTACGTTCCGAGGATTGATTATCCTACCCATAAAGGTACCAGGCAATACTTATGTAATACCCGGGTACTGGACTTCTTCTGGACACCCCACCAGCGAAGGCACACCGTGACAGAGAGGCAAGTGGGAATGAAACGGGATCCGGACTATTGGTCGACATACATTCGGTCGACAGTCATAAAAGGTCATCATATAAAAGGTCGGCATTGGAAAAAGGCAGACAGGTTCAAACGGTCAACAGGTTCATATGGTCGGCAAATGCTTTTAGGGTTTTTTTCATGTTTTTTTACTCTTCCTTCTTCGACTATCCATGTCACAAATCATATCACAAATCATAACCGTTAGTAACCTTGTGTTGAGCGTAGTAAGATACCGCGCAAGAGGCGTGGCGAGTGAAGCGAACCTGCAAGGGGACGTGCTTCAACAATTGGTGGTCCCGGATGCCAAAACTATCCACAATAACTCCAAGAATGTAAAAAAAAGCATGTCGACCATTTGTGTGTCGACCATTGTCGTGTTGACCTTTTGGCCGCCGTCAGACCTTTTTTCACCTTGTCAATATACAAATTTTCAAACCAGCGCTCCAACACAAAAGTGCCGCTACTCTTGCGTAAGTGGTCACCCCCACTTTAGACAGTCTAAAATACAATTACAATTTGCAAAAGTGCGCACCCTCTGAGGTATAAAGCAGTCCACAGTCTTAATATCCAATTAATATCCAGTTAGTTTTCTGGTGAATGTTCTGTAATTCTCTCGCTTTTTCCTTAGGAGCCACACGGACAAACTCTTCGTCCCTCCAAAATAAATCAGGAAAAAGGGAATATAGTGAAGTACAGTTTTTTATTTTTATATAACAGCTAAAATTTGAGGAATAATTTCATTAAATAAACTCCACCAACAATAGTGGGGTAGTTCTGCGTACCAAAATGAGTGGGGCGACCAGTGAAGGCTACCCTAAAGCGCTTAAGAGTACACAGGTACCTCCCGGGAAATCAGCACCGTATTCCCTCTGGCTTCAGGCTTCCTGGATGCTTCCACAGATTCCTTGGTTGCTGCAGTCTGTCCCCCAACACCAACGCGTTTCTGCTCACAAGGGAGCCTTTCTCAAGGTGTGTGGTGGAGTAGGATAGCTGGGCTTTTTAAACCCCATGTTCTGATGTGATAGGCTCAGACTGTGCAACCCTGGATTACATATTTTTAAATGTTTTACATACAGCTAATGATATTCTTAGGGTTTCCTCAGAACTCCCTGGTATAATAACATACATAAACGATTTAAAATAAAGATTTATAAGCAGTAAATAAGTAAAATCGTAATTGCGTTCCACCTCCGTGGAACGCATCGCGTACTTCCGCTTCCGCCCTTCATGGGTACAAACGTGGTGGAGAGTGTTGTAACGACCACTTCCGGCCCTGAGTTCATTTATTCCTGGGTGTACGGAGCGCGTCCCTGCTCCCTCTTCCGGTTCTCAATCTGACTACGTCGTCTGGCTGTACGGAGCGCACCCGTTCTACTACTTCCGGTTCTCGGTCTTCAGGAACCGCATCAAAGGTTCCGTCTGTGATAACTCAGTACACTTCCTGATTACTGTCACAGAGTATGGAACGCACACACCCTAAATGCGTTTCACAGACGGAAACTATGTTATTACTGATAGAACATTATTTGTTAAAAACCAAGTATCATATAAAATATATATATAAAGTGCTGTTTGCAGAGAGATGAATATTCAATACACAAATATATCATACTTAGATATCTGGGATGATTTTAAAACAATGATAATATATAGGACCCAACTATTAAAATGATATTTAGAGGAACCATTTCAATTCGAAATCTAAATTTAATCCTTTTGGTGACAAGGTTGACATATCGTAGATCCATTTCATTTCAGTTTTTGCAAGGCTTTCTTCTATATTTTTATTCCGCCAATGACTTTGGACTACTTTAATGCCTATGACCGTATTACAGTTATTATTATGTATATTTTTGAAGTGATTTGAAACTGAATGGTTTTCAAAGCCCTTCTTGATGTTCCGAGTATGTTCGGCCCACCGTTCTTTTAGCGGTCGAGATGTACGGCCAATATACTGTAATCCACAGTTGCATTCTATTAAATAAATGCAATTTTTGGTGTTACACGTTATGAAATCAGTAATCCTATATACTACCCCTGTGGTATTGGATTTAAATTCCTCCATTTTACTAGGCTGTGAACTGTGATTTCTGCACATTAAACACAGCCCACATCTATGAAACCCCTTGGTTTTTATTCTACATGATTTTTTGGGGGGGATAGCACTCTTCACCAATTTTTGTTTCAAGTTGGGCGCTCTTTTGTACACAAATTTAGGATTCTGAGGTAGAATTTTCTCTAAAGCGGGATCCCTTGTTAGTAAATGCCAATGCTTCCTAACAATTCGTTCCACTTCTTTATATTGACCACTATATGAGGTGATAAATGGTAAAAAACATTCTTCATCTTTCTTTCTCATTTTTGGTTGTAGGAGATCTTGTCTACTAGTACTTTGAACTTCAGAGATGTATTCCTCTACTTTATCCCCATCATATCCTTTACATATAAATTTCTCTTTCATATTGACTGATTGGTTTTTAAAAACTGTGATATCTGTGCAATTTCTCCGGATTCTTTTGATTTGCCCTTTAGGTACATTTCGCAACCAATTCGGATGATGGTTGCTTTTGACTGATATATAAGAGTTGCTATCTGTAGGTTTGAAGAAAGATTTAGTTTTTAAAATATTATCCTCTATATATAGGGTGAGGTCCAAAAAATTCACTTCTACTTTACTTGTATTAAAAATGAGAGATATGTTAAAATCATTATGATTAAGAGATTCACAAAACACATTAAGATGTTCTTCTTCTCCTTCCCATATAAAAATAATGTCATCAATAAAACGATACCACATCTTAATATTTGCTAAAAATGGATTACTCTCTGACCAGATGTACTGATTTTCCCAATGACTCATGAACAAGTTTGCGTATGCCGGGGCAAAGCGTGTCCCCATTGCGGTCCCCATTTTCTGTAAATAAAATTTACCATTGTACCAGAAGAAATTATTATTCAGAATAAAACTAATGCTTTCAAGGATAAAAGGAATCTTTTCTGCCCCTAAAGTGCTATTTTGCAGATGGTGGTGCACCGCATCTACTCCCTTTTCATGATTGATTATAGTGTAGAGGCTACTGACATCCGCAGTTCCCAGAATAAAATTTTGTTCCCATTTAAAATCTTCCAATTTATGTAAAATATCCATGGTATCTTTAATATACGATTTTACCTTCAAAACTTCTGATTGTAGGTGATGGTCAATAAAATGGGAAAGATTGGAGGTTACTGAATTTGTGCCCGCGACAATTGGCCTTCCTGGGGGTTCCGTTTGATTTTTATGAATTTTTGGCAATATGTAAAAAACAGGAAGAGTGGGATTCTTGATGTTGATATACTGCTCCTCTTTTTCCTTAATAATTCCTTCATCTTTATATCTATTTACCATAGCCTTTAATTCACGTTCTATTCGATCATTAGGATTTCCACGTAGGATTACATATGTTAATCTGTCGTCCAAATGTCTTCTGATTTCTGCCTCATACTTTATTGCGTCCATAATTACTACTCCCCCACCCTTATCCGCGGGTTTAATGACAATCTCTTTATTATTGCTTAATGTTTTGATGGCTTCTCTTTCCTTTTTCGTAATATTTGATTCCTTCTTCCAGTGGGGTTGTAATTCTTCTAAGTCCGTTGTTACCGCTTTACCAAAACTCTCCACAAAACAACCCCTTGTGAATGTGGGATTAAATGTTGACTTTGGTTTAAAGGGATTCCTCTCATTGGTAGTTTCTCCCGGTTGGCTTAGAAAATATTTTTTCAGGGACACCTTCCTAATGAATTTTTGGACGTCAAGATAGGTTTCAAACTTATTCAATTTATTATCGGGAGCGAACTTAAGACCTTTTTCTAAAACTTTAGTTTCATCTGCTGTTAACTCATGTTGACTCAAATTAAAAATCTTTGTTAACCCAGATTCAGAATATATATTGGGGCTGACTTCCGATGGGATTGGTTTTTTCGAATGTCCTTTCCCTCTTTTGCCTCTTTTCTTTTTTTCTCGTCTGAAGACTAGAATCTTCTGTTGTTCCTCCTGCTCGGTCCTAAAAAAGCCTCATCATTGAAAACTCTATATCTATTCCTATTCTCATTTTGTCTTAGTTGGGGTTGATAGTCTCTTCTATTGGCATGCCATTCATCTTTAACAAAATAATTCCTATTGTAATGTGGTCTGTCAAATCTGTCCCCTCCGTCTGGTTTCTTCCAGTGTCTGTAGTTTTTCCTATTCAATTGTTCCCGTCTGTAGTCGTTTCTTGATTCTTGGCGGATGGGGGAACTTCTGTTCTCTATTTCTCTAGGATTGTCTCTCCTTCTTGGATTCCTGTTACTTCTTGGACTATATGGTGATCTTAATTCACAGTCACAGGGAGTTTCTTCTCTAATTTCTTCTGTTCCTTTGTCCTTCTTTTGTTCTTTCTTAGATTCTTCTGATTTTTCTTCCTTGTCCCTTGTATATTTCCTCTTTTTTCTCAGTATCACTTCTTTTTCCTTTCTAATTATACTACTTTCCATTTTATGTTCTCTCTCTATATATTCTTCTAAATCCCTAAATGACATTAGGTCTGCGGTCAGACTCTCTATTTGTTTTTCTATTAAAATGAGGTCTTTCTTTCTTTCTTGTACTATTAATTCCATAAGGGATATTGAACAATTTTCAGTGATATTGTTCCACTTTTTGTAGAAATCCTCACTCTCGTTATCCGAGGAGGGTTTTTTTTTCTATTTTTAGACCCCTTGGGACAAGTTTCTCTGCAATATATTTTTCCAATGTTATAGTTTCCCACCAAACTTTACTTTCTCTAAATAAAACATACTCTAGTTTTTTCATTGTAATATCCATCTCTTTTATATCAACTACTGTCTCTGTATCATTTTTGTCTTCACCTATTCTATTCTCAAATACTGAATCTAAAAGTAATCTTCTTTGGTCTCTGTACCCCAGCATGGTGCAGCTAGTAAGAAATGAGTGAAAAAAGGGCAAATGACAATATACAAATTTTCAAACCAGCGCTCCAACACAAAAGTGCCGCTACTCTTGCGTAAGTGGTCACCCCCACTTTAGACAGTCTAAAATACAATTACAATTTGCAAAAGTGCGCACCCTCTGAGGTATAAAGCAGTCCACAGTCTTAATATCCAATTAATATCCAGTTAGTTTTCTGGTGAATGTTCTGTAATTCTCTCGCTTTTTCCTTAGGAGCCACACGGACAAACTCTTCGTCCCTCCAAAATAAATCAGGAAAAAGGGAATATAGTGAAGTACAGTTTTTTATTTTTATATAACAGCTAAAATTTGAGGAATAATTTCATTAAATAAACTCCACCAACAATAGTGGGGTAGTTCTGCGTACCAAAATGAGTGGGGCGACCAGTGAAGGCTACCCTAAAGCGCTTAAGAGTACACAGGTACCTCCCGGGAAATCAGCACCGTATTCCCTCTGGCTTCAGGCTTCCTGGATCCTTCCACAGATTCCTTGGTTGCTGCAGTCTGTCCCCCAACACCAAC
Source organism: Pseudophryne corroboree (assembly GCF_028390025.1). NCBI lineage: Eukaryota > Metazoa > Chordata > Amphibia > Anura > Myobatrachidae > Pseudophryne > Pseudophryne corroboree. Next base: position 355,813,202 of record NC_086454.1, on the reverse strand, counting down.
GCGTTTCTGCTCACAAGGGAGCCTTTCTCAAGGTGTGTGGTGGAGTAGGATAGCTGGGCTTTTTAAACCCCATGTTCTGATGTGATAGGCTCAGACTGTGCAACCCTGGATTACATATTTTTAAATGTTTTACATACAGCTAATGATATTCTTAGGGTTTCCTCAGAACTCCCTGGTATAATAACATACATAAACGATTTAAAATAAAGATTTATAGGCAGTAAATAAGTAAAATCGTAATTGCGTTCCACCTCCGTGGAACGCATCGCGTACTTCCGCTTCCGCCCTTCATGGGTACAAACGTGGTGGAGAGTGTTGTAACGACCACTTCCGGCCCTGAGTTCATTTATTCCTGGGTGTACGGAGCGCGTCCCTGCTCCCTCTTCCGGTTCTCAATCTGACTACGTCGTCTGGCTGTACGGAGCGCACCCGTTCTACTACTTCCGGTTCTCGGTCTTCAGGAACCGCATCAAAGGTTCCATCTGTGATAACTCAGTACACTTCCTGATTACTGTCACAGAGTATGGAACGCACACACCCTAAATGCGTTTCACAGACGGAAACTATGTTATTACTGATAGAACATTATTTGTTAAAAACCAAGTATCATATAAAATATATATATAAAGTGCTGTTTGCAGAGAGATGAATATTCAATACACAAATATATCATACTTAGATATCTGGGATGATTTTAAAACAATGATAATATATAGGACCCAACTATTAAAATGATATTTAGAGGAACCATTTCAATTCGAAATCTAAATTTAATCCTTTTGGTGACAAGGTTGACATATCGTAGATCCATTTCATTTCAGTTTTTGCAAGGCTTTCTTCTATATTTTTATTCCGCCAATGACTTTGGACTACTTTAATGCCTATGACCGTATTCAGGGCATTACAGTTATTATTATGTATATTTTTGAAGTGATTTGAAACTGAATGGTTTTCAAAGCCCTTCTTGATGTTCCGAGTATGTTCGGCTCACCGTTCTTTTAGCGGTCGAGATGTACGGCCAATATACTGTAATCCACAGTTGCATTCTATTAAATAAATGCAATTTTTGGTGTTACACGTTATGAAATCAGTAATCCTATATACTACCCCTGTGGTATTGGATTTAAATTCCTCCATTTTACTAGGCTGTGAACTGTGATTTCTGCACATTAAACACAGCCCACATCTATGAAACCCCTTGGTTTTTATTCTACATGATTTTTTGGGGGGGATAGCACGCTTCACCAATTTTTGTTTCAAGTTGGGCGCTCTTTTGTACACAAATTTAGGATTCTGAGGTAGAATTTTCTCTAAAGCGGGATCCCTTGTTAGTAAATGCCAATGCTTCCTAACAGTTCGTTCCACTTCTTTATATTGACCACTATATGAGGTGATAAATGGTAAAAAACATTCTTCATCTTTCTTTCTCATTTTTGGTTGTAGGAGATCTTGTCTACTAGTACTTTGAACTTCAGAGATGTATTCCTCTACTTTATCCCCATCATATCCTTTACATATAAATTTCTCTTTCATATTGACTGATTGGTTTTTAAAAACTGTGATATCTGTGCAATTTCTCCGGATTCTTTTGATTTGCCCTTTAGGTACATTTCGCAACCAATTCGGATGATGGTTGCTTTTGACTGATATATAAGAGTTGCTATCTGTAGGTTTGAAGAAAGATTTAGTTTTTAAAATATTATCCTCTATATATAGGGTGAGGTCCAAAAAATTCACTTCTACTTTACTTGTATTAAAAATGAGAGATATGTTAAAATCATTATGATTAAGAGATTCACAAAACACATTAAGATGTTCTTCTTCTCCTTCCCATATAAAAATAATGTCATCAATAAAACGATACCACATCTTAATATTTGCTAAAAATGGATTACTCTCTGACCAGATGTACTGATTTTCCCAATGACTCATGAACAAGTTTGCGTATGCCGGGGCAAAGCGTGTCCTCATTGCGGTCCCCATTTTCTGTAAATAAAATTTACCATTGTACCAGAAGAAATTATTATTCAGAATAAAACTAATGCTTTCAAGGATAAAAGGAATCTTTTCTGCCCCTAAAGTGCTATTTTGCAGATGGTGGTGCACCGCATCTACTCCCTTTTCATGATTGATTATAGTGTAGAGGCTACTGACATCCGCAGTTCCCAGAATAAAATTTTGTTCCCATTTAAAATCTTCCAATTTATGTAAAATATCCATGGTATCTTTAATATACGATTTTACCTTCAAAACTTCTGATTGTAGGTGATGGTCAATAAAATGGGAAAGATTGGAGGTTACTGAATTTGTGCCCGCGACAATTGGCCTTCCTGGGGGTTCCGTTTGATTTTTATGAATTTTTGGCAATATGTAAAAAACAGGAAGAGTGGGATTCTTGATGTTGATATACTGCTCCTCTTTTTCCTTAATAATTCCTTCATCTTTATATCTATTTACCATAGCCTTTAATTCACGTTCTATTCGATCATTAGGATTTCCACGTAGGATTACATATGTTAATCTGTCGTCCAAATGTCTTCTGATTTCTGCCTCATACTTCATTGCGTCCATAATTACTACTCCCCCACCCTTATCCGCGGGTTTAATGACAATCTCTTTATTATTGCTTAATGTTTTGATGGCTTCTCTTTCCTTTTTCGTAATATTTGATTCCTTCTTCCAGTGGGGTTGTAATTCTTCTAAGTCCGTTGTTACCGCTTTACCAAAACTCTCCACAAAACAACCCCTTGTGAATGTGGGATTAAATGTTGACTTTGGTTTAAAGGGATTCCTCTCATTGGTAGTTTCTCCCGGTTGGCTTAGAAAATATTTTTTCAGGGACACCTTCCTAATGAATTTTTGGACGTCAAGATAGGTTTCAAACTTATTCAATTTATTATCGGGAGCGAACTTAAGACCTTTTTCTAAAACTTTAGTTTCATCTGCTGTTAACTCATGTTGACTCAAATTAAAAATCTTTGTTAACCCAGATTCAGAATATATATTGGGGCTGACTTCCGATGGGATTGGTTTTTTCGAATGTCCTTTCCCTCTTTTGCCTCTTTTCTTTTTTTCTCGTCTGAAGACTAGAATCTTCTGTTGTTCCTCCTGCTCGGTCCTAAAAAAGCCTCATCATTGAAAACTCTATATCTATTCCTATTCTCATTTTGTCTTAGTTGGGGTTGATAGTCTCTTCTATTGGCATGCCATTCATCTTTAACAAAATAATTCCTATTGTAATGTGGTCTGTCAAATCTGTCCCCTCCGTCTGGTTTCTTCCAGTGTCTGTAGTTTTTCCTATTCAATTGTTCCCGTCTGTAGTCGTTTCTTGATTCTTGGCGGATGGGGGAACTTCTGTTCTCTATTTCTCTAGGATTGTCTCTCCTTCTTGGAATTCTGTTACTTCTTGGACTATATGGTGATCTTAATTCACAGTCACAGGGAGTTTCTTCTCTAATTTCTTCTGGTCCTTTGTCCTTCTTTTGTTCTTTCTTAGATTCTTCTGATTTTTCTTCCTTGTCCCTTGTATATTTCCTCTTTTTTCTCAGTATCACTTCTTTTTCCTTTCTAATTATTCTACTTTCCATTTTATGTTCTCTCTCTATATATTCTTCTAAATCCCTAAATGACATTAGGTCTGCGGTCAGACTCTCTATTTGTTTTTCTATTAAAATGAGGTCTTTCTTTCTTTCTTGTACTATTAATTCCATAAGGGATATTGAACAATTTTCAGTGATATTGTTCCACTTTTTGTAGAAATCCTCACTCTCGTTATCCGAGGAGGGTTTTTTTTCTATTTTTAGACCCCTTGGGACAAGTTTCTCTGCAATATATATTTCCAATGTTATAGTTTCCCACCAAACTTTACTTTCTCTAAATAAAACATACTCTAGTTTTTTCATTGTAATATCCATCTCTTTTATATCAACTACTGTCTCTGTATCATTTTTGTCTTCACCTATTCTATTCTCAAATACTGAATCTAAAAGTAATCTTCTTTGGTCTCTGTACCCCAGCATGGTGCAGCTAGTAAGAAATGAGTGAAAAAAGGGCAAATGACAATATACAAATTTTCAAACCAGCGCTCCAACACAAAAGTGCCGCTACTCTTGCGTAAGTGGTCACCCCCACTTTAGACAGTCTAAAATACAATTACAATTTGCAAAAGTGCGCACCCTCTGAGGTATAAAGCAGTCCACAGTCTTAATATCCAATTAATATCCAGTTAGTTTTCTGGTGAATGTTCTGTAATTCTCTCGCTTTTTCCTTAGGAGCCACACGGACAAACTCTTCGTCCCTCCAAAATAAATCAGGAAAAAGGGAATATAGTGAAGTACAGTTTTTTATTTTTATATAACAGCTAAAATTTGATGAATAATTTCATTAAATAAACTCCACCAACAATAGTGGGGTAGTTCTGCGTACCAAAATGAGTGGGGCGACCAGTGAAGGCTACCCTAAAGCGCTTAAGAGTACACAGGTACCTCCCGGGAAATCAGCACCGTATTCCCTCTGGCTTCAGGCTTCCTGGATGCTTCCACAGATTCCTTGGTTGCTGCAGTCTGTCCCCCAACACCAACGCGTTTCTGCTCACAAGGGAGCCTTTCTCAAGGTGTGTGGTGGAGTAGGATAGCTGGGCTTTTTAAACCCCATGTTCTGATGTGATAGGCTCAGACTGTGCAACCCTGGATTACATATTTTTAAATGTTTTACATACAGCTAATGATATTCTTAGGGTTTCCTCAGAACTCCCTGGTATAATAACATACATAAACGATTTAAAATAAAGATTTATAAGCAGTAAATAAGTAAAATCGTAATTGCGTTCCACCTCCGTGGAACGCATCGCGTACTTCCGCTTCCGCCCTTCATGGGTACAAACGTGGTGGAGAGTGTTGTAACGACCACTTCCGGCCCTGAGTTCATTTATTCCTGGGTGTACGGAGCGCGTCCCTGCTCCCTCTTCCGGTTCTCAATCTGACTACGTCGTCTGGCTGTACGGAGCGCACCCGTTCTACTACTTCCGGTTCTCGGTCTTCAGGAACCGCATCAAAGGTTCCGTCTGTGATAACTCAGTACACTTCCTGATTACTGTCACAGAGTATGGAACGCACACACCCTAAATGCGTTTCACAGACGGAAACTATGTTATTACTGATAGAACATTATTTGTTAAAAACCAAGTATCATATAAAATATATATATAAAGTGCTGTTTGCAGAGAGATGAATATTCAATACACAAATATATCATACTTATCATACTTGGACGACAGATTAACATATGTAATCCTACATATGTAATCCTACGTGGAAATCCTAATGATCGAATAGAACGTGAATTAAAGGCTATGGTAAATAGATATAAAGATGAAGGAATTATTAAGGAAAAAGAGGAGCGGTATATCAACATCAAGAATCCCACTCTTCCTGTTTTTTACATATTGCCAAAAATTCATAAAAATCAAACGGAACCCCCAGGAAGGCCAATTGTCGCGGGCACAAATTCAGTAACCTCCAATCTTTCCCATTTTATTGACCATCACCTACAATCAGAAGTTTTGAAGGTAAAATCGTATATTAAAGATACCATGGATATTTTACATAAATTGGAAGATTTTAAATGGGAACAAAATTTTATTCTGGGAACTGCGGATGTCAGTAGCCTCTACACTATAATCAATCATGAAAAGGGAGTAGATGCGGTGCACCACCATCTGCAAAATAGCACTTTAGGGGCAGAAAAGATTCCTTTTATCCTTGAAAGCATTAGTTTTATTCTGAATAATAATTTCTTCTGGTACAATGGTAAATTTTATTTACAGAAAATGGGGACCGCAATGGGGACACGCTTTGCCCCGGCATACGCAAACTTGTTCATGAGTCATTGGGAAAATCAGTACATCTGGTCAGAGAGTAATCCATTTTTAGCAAATATTAAGATGTGGTATCGTTTTATTGATGACATTATTTTTATATGGGAAGGAGAAGAAGAACATCTTAATGTGTTTTGTGAATCTCTTAATCATAATGATTTTAACATATCTCTCATTTTTAATACAAGTAAAGTAGAAGTGAATTTTTTGGACCTCACCCTATATATAGAGGATAATATTTTAAAAACTAAATCTTTCTTCAAACCTACAGATAGCAACTCTTATATATCAGTCAAAAGCAACCATCATCCGAATTGGTTGCGAAATGTACCTAAAGGGCAAATCAAAAGAATCCGGAGAAATTGCACAGATATCACAGTTTTTAAAAACCAATCAGTCAATATGAAAGAGAAATTTATATGTAAAGGATATGATGGGGATAAAGTAGAGGAATACATCTCTGAAGTTCAAAGTACTAGTAGACAAGATCTCCTACAACCAAAAATGAGAAAGAAAGATGAAGAATGTTTTTTACCATTTATCACCTCATATAGTGGTCAATATAAAGAAGTGGAACGAATTGTTAGGAAGCATTGGCATTTACTAACAAGGGATCCCGCTTTAGAGAAAATTCTACCTCAGAATCCTAAATTTGTGTACAAAAGAGCGCCCAACTTGAAACAAAAATTGGTGAAGAGTGCTATCCCCCCCAAAAAAAATCATGTAGAATAAAAACCAAGGGGTTTCATAGATGTGGGCTGTGTTTAATGTGCAGAAATCACAGTTCACAGCCTAGTAAAATGGAGGAATTTAAATCCAATACCACAGGGGTAGTATATAGGATTACTGATTTCATAACGTGTAACACCAAAAATTGCATTTATTTAATAGAATGCAACTGTGGATTACAGTATATTGGCCGTACATCTCGACCGCTAAAAGAACGGTGGGCCGAACATACTCGGAACATCAAGAAGGGCTTTGAAAACCATTCAGTTTCAAATCACTTCAATAATATACATAATAATAACTGTAATGCCCTGAATACGGTCATAGGCATTAAAGTAGTCCAAAGTCATTGGCGGAATAAAAATATAGAAGAAAGCCTTGCAAAAACTGAAATGAAATGGATCTACGATATGTCAACCTTGTCACCAAAAGGATTAAATTTAGATTTCGAATTGAAATGGTTCCTCTAAATATCATTTTAATAGTTGGGTCCTATATATTATCATTGTTTTAAAATCATCCCAGATATCTAAGTATGATATATTTGTGTATTGAATATTCATCTCTCTGCAAACAGCACTTTATATATATATTTTATATGATACTTGGTTTTTAACAAATAATGTTCTATCAGTAATAACATAGTTTCCGTCTGTGAAACGCATTTAGGGTGTGTGCGTTCCATACTCTGTGACAGTAATCAGGAAGTGTACTGAGTTATCACAGACGGAACCTTTGATGCGGTTCCTGAAGACCGAGAACCGGAAGTAGTAGAACGGGTGCGCTCCGTACAGCCAGACGACGTAGTCAGATTGAGAACCGGAAGAGGGAGCAGGGACGCGCTCCGTACACCCAGGAATAAATGAACTCAGGGCCGGAAGTGGTCGTTACAACACTCTCCACCACGTTTGTACCCATGAAGGGCGGAAGCGGAAGTACGCGATGCGTTCCACGGAGGTGGAACGCAATTACGATTTTACTTATTTACTGCTTATAAATCTTTATTTTAAATCGTTTATGTATGTTATTATACCAGGGAGTTCTGAGGAAACCCTAAGAATATCATTAGCTGTATGTAAAACATTTAAAAATATGTAATCCAGGGTTGCACAGTCTGAGCCTATCACATCAGAACATGGGGTTTAAAAAGCCCAGCTATCCTACTCCACCACACACCTTGAGAAAGGCTCCCTTGTGAGCAGAAACGCGTTGGTGTTGGGGGACAGACTGCAGCAACCAAGGAATCTGTGGAAGCATCCAGGAAGCCTGAAGCCAGAGGGAATACGGTGCTGATTTCCCGGGAGGTACCTGTGTACTCTTAAGCGCTTTAGGGTAGCCTTCACTGGTCGCCCCACTCATTTTGGTACGCAGAACTACCCCACTATTGTTGGTGGAGTTTATTTAATGAAATTATTCCTCAAATTTTAGCTGTTATATAAAAATAAAAAACTGTACTTCACTATATTCCCTTTTTCATGATTTATTTTGGAGGGACGAAGAGTTTGTCCGTGTGGCTCCTAAGGAAAAAGCGAGAGAATTACAGAACATTCACCAGAAAACTAACTGGATATTAATTGGATATTAAGACTGTGGACTGCTTTATACCTCAGAGGGTGCGCACTTTTGCAAATTGTAATTGTACTTTTTTCACCTTGTGTCTGTCGACCATATGGGGTCGACCTTATGACCATAGACCTTCTGTGGCACACCTGAATGAAACCCCCCCCCTTTTTGCAGACATAGTGGTCACTAGTTCTGAAGGTACAAATGGCACAGAAGCAAATGGCACAGAAGCAAATGGCACAGAAGCAAAAAAGTAAATGATTATAATCAGTCTTTTCTTTCAGGGTCCAAGTACAGTGAGGAAATAAACTAATTGGTACAAATTTGAAGACAGTTGTGAATGCTTTTGGATATTATAATGTATTACACGCAAATCACCTGACGGGTCAACCTTCTATTACCGACACCGATGGTGTAACCTCAGCTGGATGGAAAATGATGAGAACTCTAATGAATTCGGATAACAGAGAACCCAAGAATGTCGACACATTGGAAGGGATAAGTAGGCTAGGTGGTGCCAATGAGATTGTGGAGGCATCGGATCTAAAGTTGACCCTTGGCAGCGCTGTCAGGTGGTTGGCGGACAAATTTTCCCCGAAGCGGCTGTGTGTGATGAACCGACGTCCGCCGCTGTCAATCACGCACGTGCCCAATGGCCGATACTAGGTTATTTGTGGACTGAATAGAGGGGATGTAATTGGGTAGGATAGCTTATGAAGGTTATGGACCTTATTCATCATCAGTTGCAGTTTTGCTGGGGTCAGCCCAGCATGGTAATGGCCGCCAGCGTCGCTGACCCCGCAAAACAAGGGTAGCCCCCTGCCTGAGCAGCCTAGCAGGCGCACCGCCGCTATGTTTTGCTTCAAAGCGGCCATGTGTGATGTCACACAGCTGCCCGAAAATAGCCCAGACCGCCCCCCGTTTCCGACCTCACACCCCTGCAATGCCGCCCCCGACCGCCCAGCGAACAGGCATGCAGAGGGGTTTACATTACTGAGATGCGATTCCATCTGCCTGACCACACACATGCGCATTGGGCCGAACACTGATTGCAGCTGAATAACGCCCTACGTGGGCGGTTCTGAATAAGCTTGCCTGAAGAGGTGAATTTTCAGGGAACTTTTGAATGTTTGGAGTCTAGAGGAGAGTCTTATTGTGCGTGGGAGGGTATTCCACAGAGTGGGTGCAGCCCAAAAAGAGTCCTGTAACCGTGAATAGGAGCAGGTAATGCATGTGGATGAGAGACGTAGATCTTGTTGGGTGGGAGATATTTTGAGATGAGTGGTGAAGTGATGTACGTTGGTGTAGTTTGGTTAATGGCCTTGTGTGTAAGTAAAAGTATTTTATAATGAATACGATAGAATACCGGTAACCAATGGAGGGACTGACAGAGCAGATCTGCAGACGATGAACGTCTAGTGAGGAAGATTAGCCTCGCAGATGCAATCACAATAGATTGTAGCGATGAGAGTCTGTTTTGGAGACGACCAGTCAGGAGACTATTGAAATCATCCACGCACCGCACAGCAAAGGTCCTCTCCATGAAGGGAAACTAGACGCTACGCGTCTAGATCCCTTCACAGGGGGACACAGCCGGGGGACACAGCGGGCAGCAGAGGGCACAGCAGTAGTGGATCTTGCCATGGTGCGGCGCCCTCTGGAAGGCGGCGCCCCGGGCAAAAGTCCTGCTTGCCCGTGGCAAGATCCGCTACTGGTTGTTAGATGCATGTAACGTGATTTAGAGACAGACTGAATGTGGGGAGCAAAGGGCAGATCATAGTCAAGTATGACACCTAGACAGCGAGATTATGGGACGGGGGTTAATTGTCGAGTGATCCACAGCGATAGAGATATCAGGTTGGTACCTATTATTGGCCGATGGAAATATAATTAATTCTGCTTTGGAAATATTATGTTTGAGGTACTGAGATGACATCCAAGATGAAACGGCAGAAAGACATTCGGTGACGCGGAACAATACAGACTGTACCAAATCTGATGTGGATTGGTGTATTTGAATATCGGTGGTCATTCCGAGTAGTTAGCTCGTTGCCGTTTTTCGCAACACAGCGATTACGTGAAAAATTTGCATGCGCATGGTATGCAGCGCGCATGCGCTAAGTAATTTAACACAAAACTTTGGAGATGTGCACAAGCTTGAGCTACGTTTTTTCAACGCTCGAGTAATCGTAGTGTGATTGACAGGAAGTGGGTGTTTCTGGGCGGCAACAGGGAGTGTGCTAAAAAACGCAGGCGTGCCAGGTAAAAACGCAGGAGTGGCTGGAGAAATGGGGGAGTGGCTGGCCGTCAAACCAGGAACTAAACGGACTGAGGTGATCGCAGTGTAGGAGTAGGTCTGGAGCTACTCAGAAACTGCAGGGAATTATTTAGTAGCAATTCTGCTAATCTTTCGTTCGCTATTTTGCTAAGCTAAGATACACTCCCAGAGGGCGGCGGCCTAGCGGCCCTCATTCCGAGTTGTTCGCTCGCTAGCTGCTTTTAGCAGCATTGCACACGCTAGGCCACAACCCTCTGGGAGTGTATCTTAGCTTAGCAGAATAGCGAACGAAAGATTAGCAGAACTGCTAATAAATAATTCCCTGCAGTTTCTGAGTAGCTCCAGACTTACTCCTACACTGCGATCACCTCAGTCCGTTTAGTTCCTGGTTTGACGTCACAAACACGCCCTGCGTTCAGCCAGCCACTCCCCCGTTTCTCCAGGCACTCCTGCATTTTTCCCTGACACGCCTGCGTTTTTTAGCACACTCCCTGAAAACACCAAGTTGCCGCCCAGAAACACCCACTTCCTGTCTATCACACTACGATCACTCATGCGTTGAAAAAAACGTTGCTCGAGCTTGTGCAAATCTCCAAAGTTTTGTGTTAAATTACTTAGCGTATGCGAGCTGCGTACCATGCGCATGCGCATTTGCCACCTAATCGCTGCATTGCGAAAAACGGCAACACGCTAACAACTCAGAATGACCACCTAGCGTTTGCAATGCTGCTAAAAGCAGCTAGCGAGCGAACAACTCGGAATGAGGGCCATCATCCGAGTACAGACACCAGTTTAAGGTAAAATATGAAGAATTTGCTCATTTTAAAGGCAAGTTACTAGATATTATTTTACCCTGACACCAAATAACACTGTAAATCCGCAAGTGTCCTTGGGATAAGCCAGCATCACATCTCCCGATGATTACAAAATCGAAGTTATATGGAGATCTTTAACCTATTACTTGTACCCAAGCCCGTGCGTTTTGGAACGAGAGCCCCTGGCTGTGTCAGGCAGTCCAAAAATAACCGTAGGAAAGGTTCATAAAATGTTGCAGTCAAATGTGAGCATCGATTTGCCATTAATAGAGACACGCCAGAATTTGTATGCGATCGGTGGAATCAATCAATGTTCATTCCGTGCTGCTCTACTCCAAACTCTTAATTGATTTAAAAAGAAATAAAAAAATATTTGAGAAAAAAATAAAACCAACTCCCGACGACTTCATTATCTGCATTACGGAGCTCCCGCGGAATGAGCGGCGGAAAAAAATAGCACAACAGACTGGACAGAGACAATAAACAAAGAACATCGCGAATATCCAGGGGAGAGAACGTGGTGCCAGATGCAGGCGATTTGTTATTGCAAATTGTCTCTTTATGGCTTTCTCTCGAGATCCCAAATTAAAATCAATCTGGAACAAACATTATGTAACACAATAACACATTTGTTTTCCTTCTTTTTATGGTTGTGCATTGCATATGCACAGCGTCTAATTCTCTATGCCTGCACACGTCTTTCCCCCCCAAAAAAAGCTATTTCCAAAACTGCATTACACTGGAGCGATGGCTGTTAGTACAAGAGCTTTGGCTGGGCCAGGATCCAGCGTGTGCCAAGTGGTAACTTGTTTACAGAAGCTGTACAACAATCAGGGGACGGCTGGGGACCCTGGGAATATCTGCCTTCTGAATCCACCTGTATAGGTTGACATAGCAGGGAATTAAGTGTATCATTCGCAGAGTTCCTGGGAGATTGGCTCCAGGCGCCGGAACGATCGCTGGCATCTCATTACCCGCCACAGGCTATTATTAGTCATGTTAGTTTTTATTAAATTACCATTAAAAATTACTTAACGCAAATGAAAAAAAAAAAGTCTACAGTCTTGGACGCACAAAACAGCCACACGCTCATCATGGTATTGGCTTGTGTTCAGCGCACCTGCCATGGGCTCAGCCAAGAAATGTTCTGGTCCTGCTTCAAAGAGCGGCTTTTTGCTACTGCGACCGAGGGAAGACTCCGGGAAGGCCTTACTGCGCACGTGCGCTGCCAAGTGTCCAATGGCATTGCAGTTCTGTTCAGCATGGCTAGCACCTGAGAAGGGGTTGCAATCACTGGGCACTTCAGGTGCAAAAAGGGTCTGTCTCATGGACGCGTCAAAGGTGTGTCTGGGAACGCTGCTGCAGTCCCACTCAGCGGCCATGTTTAGTTGGCTTTGCGATCAGTAACTAAAATAGATCATAGGCCACCGCAAATGTCAACTGTGCGTCGATGTTGAAGCATTTCACAATCTCCAGCGCAATTGCACACAGGGTGGACCCTGAAATTGGGCGTGTCAGCAGTGTTGGCGTGTCGGCAGAGAGCGGCAGCAATTGCGGCTGCTTTACCGACCTTCTCTGAAGCAGACCCTGAAAAACTGCTGTGCCCAACAGTGTTCGGTGCCCATAATTACAGCACCACACCTGCCTCTGTACAATATTATGCCCCCTATTTGCCGCTTTCTTCCAACCAGCCTCAGACCTGGGGGGAAATTTACTAAGATGGGTGTTCCATTTCAGATGGGATGTTGCCCATAGCAACCAATCAGATTCCAGGTATTATCTTCTAGAAGGTGCTAGATAAAAGAGAAATAGAATCTGATTGGTTGCTATGGGCAACATCCCATCTTACATAGAACTCCCATCTTAGTAAGTTTACCCCATTGTTTGTTTTAAAATCATTAAAAAATCATTATAATAAAAAAAAACATTTTTTAATGTCTATGGTTCTCAGATTTTTAGAAGTTTTCTTGATCTATTTTTATTTTTTATTTAAAATTGTTCTAATTTTTTTTAAACAAGTGACGCTAAAATCCCAAATCCCAGTTGCGCTGGGCATACTTGAGCCGACTAACTATTAGATCATAGAAAATGTGCTAAAGTGTGTGTTTACAAAAATGGAGGTGTTTCCAACGGCGACCAATCACATTGTGGCTCTGATTCGTTTGGAAAGTGTAGAAAATGAGAGCTGAAATTTGCCTGGTTGCTACTTGCAGCTCCCACACTTTTGTAAATTGCACTTTGGCAGATTTGCCCCTTTGAGTGCGTTAGTGCTGGCCGCTGTAGTTACACATCGGAGTGTACTCAGATTCACCAGGGATGAAATTTATTTCATCTGTATTTTAAATAATAAGGTGAAACGTTGCCTAGGAAATGTGTCTGTGTTTTGCTTTATTATTGTGGCCCCAGAAATAAATTTTATGAGGTCCAATGATAAATGGGACCTGGGTGCAATGATTGTGGTAATAAACTACAACTCCCATAAGCCATTGGGTATCCGACATCAGAGCTAAACAATAATCTATTTCTCCCCTGAGACTTCATCACAGATTTGCCTGTAGTGTACTTGCATCAACTGTGCGGTATTTGCTAATCTCTGCAGAAAGGTAACACCAAATGAAGTTGCACGAAATGGGTCAGAGATTCGGGCCCTCATTCCGAGTTGTTCGTTCGCTAGCTGCTTTTAGCAGCAATGCACACGCTAAGCCGCCGCCCTCTGTATTTTCGCTTAGCAGAAGTGCAAACGAAAGGTTAGCAGAACCGTGCTGAAATTTTTTCAAGCAGTATCAGAGTAGCTCCAGACCTACTCCTACCTTGCGATCACTTCAGTCTGGTTAGTTCCTGCTTTGACGTCACAAACACACCTTGCGTTCGGGCAGCCACTCCCCCGTTTCCCCAGGCACGCCTGCGTTTTTATCTGACACACCTGCGTTTTTACCTGACACGCCTGCGTTTTTTAGCACACTCCCGGAAAACGGCCAGTTACCGCCCAGAACCGCCCACTTCCTGTCAATCACTCACCGATCAACTGAGCGACGGAAAAGAGTCGCTCGATCTTGTGTAAAGCTGCATAGTTTTTTGTGAAAGTACTTCGCGCATGCGTACTGCGGCCCGTACGCATGCGCAGAAATGCAGATTTTTAGCCTGATCGCTATGCTGCGAACAACGACAGCTAGCGATCAACTCGGAATGACCCCCTCTGATGTATGCATAAACCTGTCTGACACACTACTAGAGAACGCATATAGAACATAGGGGGGCATGTACTAAGCAGTGATAAAAGTGGAGTAGTGAGCCAGAGGAGAAGTTGCCCATGGCAACCAATCAGCATTAACGTAACATTTATAATTTGCATACTATAAACTTATACATAGCAGCTGATTGGTTGCCATGGGCAACTTCTCCTCTGGCTCACTACTCCACTTTTATCACTGCTTAGTACATCTCCCCCATAGAGGACTATGAGCCTCATTCAGGTTGGATCGCAGTGTGCGATCCAACCCAAAAAAATATGAAAAATCTACGGGCGCATGCGCAGCGCCCGTTCTGCACATGCACACGCATTTTCTGATCAGACAGAGGCAGTTGCGGGGCGGGGCCGGCAATGCTCCATTTCCAGGGTGGAGATGGAGCATTGCGGGGCGTGGCTAGGTAACGGAGGCGTGCTGGCGCAAACAGGGGTGCAATCGGGGGCATGATTGCGGCGGCTGCGTGACGTCACACTCAGCCGCCACGATCTGAAAGATGGCGGTGGGTCTCCTGCGGGTGCAGCTAAGCTGCGTCGGCAGGAGGCAACTTTACTTTCTACTAACAAGCTGAAATTGCAATGTGATCACAATTTCTGCTTGATGAAGGGGGGGAGGTGGCGGTCAGCATGCAGGGCGGTCTTACCCTGCGATGGGCGGCCCCCAGCATACGAACAAAAGGATTGCGAATTCTGATAATTAGCAGCATCTGCTATCCCGAATTAGGCCCCATGTACTAAGCCTTAAAGAGAGATAAAGTACCAGCCAATCAGCTGCCAACAGACATGTTACCGGCTGTGTTTGAAGAATGACAGGTACTGTAGGAGCTGATTGGTTGGTACTCTATCTCTCTCCAAGGGGGAGATGTACTAAGCCTGAAAAGTGATAAATTTCAGTGATAAACTGCCAGCCAATCAGCTCCTAACTACCATGTCACTGGCAGTGTTTGAAAAATGACAGTTAGGAGCCGATTGGCTGGTACTTTATCACCGTGATATTTATCACTTTTCAAGGCTTAGTACATCTGGCCCTATGTCTTAGTACATAGGACCTCATTCAGGTCACTACATAATTTACAAAAAATCGCAAATGAGTGCCGCACTTGGATTGACAGCGGTGGGTGTTGGGAGGGCGGCGTTATGGCATTGCGGCAGTGTTAACGGGGGGACCGTTTTTTGTCGTGCACGCAGCTGCTCCAATGGGAAATAATGTCGGCTGCATGGGGTCGTCCGCAATTGCTGCGATTGCATTGCAATCAGATTGCGGTCGCAGCCGTGGGGCGGGAGTCAGCATGCTAGGGGAAATTGCCCTGCGCTGGGTGGCCCCCAGCATGCTACAGAAGGGATCGCAGATTACGCTTTTTAGTAGAATTTGCCATACGTGCTGACCCCAATAGATATCGGAAAGATGGAGGTTATACAGATGGTGCCCTGCTCATCTAACCCTGCACCTAGGCACAGCAGAGAAGCCAAGATAACCGTGGACCCATCTTTTGTGCATTTGTAAATCCCACAATAGTGTACGGAAGTGGAGTTAATCTTTAAAAACCATATGAAGCTGTGTATGTACTAAAGAGATGTGTTTCTAAAGCTCTGTGAGGATGCTTCAGCTAACACAGCCTCAAACGTTGTAGGCGGGAATATGTCAAAAGCATTTAAATCAAAGCATTTCATTTCAGCGGCGTCCTATTTTCTAGGATTAGAAATATAAAATAGGAGCTGGAACCGGCATCATTTTTCTTTTTTTTCTCTACATTGGGATACTTTTCCGAACCACTGATTTTCCTGGTAAGATATATTAATTACACCTCCCCTTAAATAAAAATCAATTTTCCACTCTATTCGTCTGGATAATAGAATTAGAGACCGGAATGAAAGAAGAAAAAAAAAGAGCATTTGTATAAACATTACGATATTCTATTCAAGTCTGTTGGAAAAGAGAAATTCCTGTGACTGTACATGTTTCTATACACCAACGACCTCGGCGGAGACGTGTATTGTCGCCTGAAACAGCGGGATCTATTCTTTCCTTTAAAAGGACGTTTTTTTTATTGTGATTTTTCAAAAGGGTAAAAAATAAGGTGGGAGGAGATGATACAAAAAGAGGAGGAGGTGCCGGAGGGGGGCAGCGCAGCTGGCGCAGAGGTGTTTTAAGAAATGCCAAATAAGCCGTTGCTTATGCTTTGATAGTTGGTAGATCAGTGATGCATCTGAGAAAGAGAGAAGATGAACTTTGCTCCAAGTTAGGGGGTCATTCCGAGTTGATCGTAGCTGTGCTAAATTTAGCACAGCTACGATCATCTTCCCTGACATGTGGGGGGATGCCCAGCACAGGGATAGCCCGCCCCGCATGTCTGTCCGCCCCGCATGTCAGTCGCCCCCCCCCCCCCAGCACAAGTATAAAAGCATTGCACAGCGGCGATGCTTTTGTACTTGTGGAGTAACTCCCGGCCAGCGCAGCTACTGCAGCTGGCCAGGAGTTGATCGTCGCTGCCCCTGGTCGCAGCTACAGCCCGCCCCCCGCACGGTCCGGCCACGCCTGCGTTGGCCGGACCGTGCCCCCGTAATGTCGGCCAAACGCCGCCGTGCCACCCCCTCCCGCCCAGCGACAGCCTCTGTCAATCAGGCAGGGGTGATCGCTGGGGAACGATGGCCCTTGGCTGCCCGGCATGCGCGATAAACTGCAGCGAGCGATCGGGTCGGAATGACCACCTTAGTCTTGGACAGTCCCACTGTGTGTGGAGCAGGATGCTCTCTCCTAAATGCTGTCTCTGAAAACATATTAGAAAGCTTGAGAAAATTATATGCAATTTAACAGGACCATCTAGGGTACGTTTTGATGGAGATCTCCTTTAACCACACACACACACACACACACACACACACACACACACACACACACACACACCCAAGCAGATCTTGCAGAGGTCAGCAAAAAAATAAAAATGGTGACTGAGCATGCGCGCCGGATGAGACGCTCACTGGCGGAGATCGATCCTGGGAAACGGGTTGATCTATCAATTGATGGACCACACGTTACGTGAAATGGGCATTTCTGATGTTGAAAGTGAACTGCGCAGACACCATGTTGCTAATACTATGGGGAAGTTTCATTGCCTGTACCAAGATGGCCTCCGAGGCTACTACTGACCATGTGTGGAGCCATCCGTGTGAGACTGCCACAGTGAAAAGGATTTTTCCACTTAGCTCCAATGAGACCTGTGATTACCTGCACTATAACCGCTGTTAAAGCATCCTGTACACCTCGCTGCACTCCATTTAGCAGTGAGTATAACAGTGAGTACAGCTGTTTTATGTTCAATAAAACTACTCCACTGGTTTGGTAACCAGGCTTTTTGTAGGTGTAAGGCATCCGCTGGTGTGAGTGTGAGAATCTGCTACATTCTTAAGCTTGTGCATACATATTTCCGACACCTGGTTGGAACTTGGTCGGTGACCATGCAAATGCAAAGAACGTCCTAACTTCATGGGTGGGTAATTCAACTTCTATGCATGTGGACAGAGATGGGACATGTGTTTCTGATGGATCTTTTGCACCTAGCATGGAGCTGGTGCCCATCCAAATGATGATGATGATGATGATGATGATTTAATCTGCAGACAGATACCCAGTGGGTGGTACAGGCTTCTACATCCAGTTGCATGGGTTTTCTGCACACATTCTTTATCTGCAAGTGAAAATAAGTAGGTTGCTGTGGACATATACGTAAGAGTGGCCTCAGATCTGTTGCTCCAATAGATGCCTACTCTTCAGTTTCCAGGGTCAGTCCTAGTCCTCTAACGTTTTGTGTGATAAGGAGTCGGACCCTGGTGTTCCAAACCGTAAATGAATAGCATGCTGAACCCATCATGAGATGCAACCCATGAACGTTGGTGTAACCTTCGCGCAAAATAGAGAGAGCTGCAGATTTCTTCCAACAAGTCTCGAGGACACAATCAAACAAAACACAATGATCAGCACAGATCACACACGTGCCAAAGCTTTTATCAGCTGAGCACAGGAGCTTACACTCTAAGGGCCTGGTTCTGAGTCACAAGGATCACTGTCCAGAGGAGCAAATGGTGAGTTTGTGCATGTGCAGATGTGAATTTCTGCATGTGACCGGCCTAGTCTGAGGTGAATGGACCTTGGCTGAATCCGGCTTTCTGTGAAATATGACATTACAGGAAGGGAACTGGCCGGAGACAATATGATCACTCATAACCGCTCGGAGTGTGGGAGTGTCGTGGGAGGGTATAAAAAGCTCCATGCATTTCTGAGCCGTGTGTATGGAGCAGGGAAGGCTGTTTCTGGTGGGTCTCTTGCACCTAGCATGCGGCTGGGGCAAGTTCCAATAGTGATAACGACTGCTTTTGGAGGACTGGGGTAGTACAATGGACGGTGTAGTGGTTAGCATTACTGTCTCACAGCACTGAGGTCGTGGGTTCCATTCCCACCATGGCCCTAACTGTGTGGAGTTTGTATATTCTCCCCGTACATGCGTGGGTTTCTTCCGGGTGCTCCGGTTTCCTCCCACAATTCAAAAATATACTGGGCCCGATTCAGACTTGATTGCTGTTGGGTGAAATCGCATAGCAGCCAATTATCGAATGACTGCGCACCGCAATGCGCAGGCATGACGCCAAATAGCAACAGAATGGTGCAAAAATTTAGATCACAAGGTGACTGACAGGAAGCGGACATTTGTGGGTGGTAACTGGCTGTTTTATGGGAGTGTCAGGCGTGTCCAAGCGTATTCAGGGCAGGTGTGTGACGTCAGCTCCGGCCCCGATCAGCCTGTTCTCATCTCACTGTAGGTGTAAGTTCTGGGCTATGCACAGACTGGAAAAATCATTCGATGGTGAATGAGTTGTGAACGGATTTGCAGATGTCTGCTGTCTGGTGAAGTTTTCGCACGGTGTACACATGTATTCACACACTTGCACGGGGGGGGTTTCACTCTCTATGGGCGGCGGCTATCTGATCGCAGACCTCTGCAAAAACGCACAGCAGCGATCAGGTCTGAATTAGGCCCTCTGATAGGTTAATTGGCTCCCGACAAAAAAAAAATGAACCCTAGTGGGTAGACTAGATGGGCCAAGAGGTTCTTAATCTGCCATCAAATTCTGTTTCTGTAGTTGCATTCTATTCAGAATACGGGCGTAGAATCACATCAGCATTCTGCTCACAGTGATTACGTCTCAGAATCAGCCGAGACACTTATAAAACCAAAGCAATGGGATTAAGGGGAGACCGTAACCCCAACCACGGTATATTATGACATATATCCATGATTATACTGGAATGTAAAGCAGGGGATATAAAACTTGTTCTGTACCTACCCCCTGCATCGATCGGCTTATCTATGAGCAAATGTAAGACTCATTTTCCTGTACGGAAAAAAGCCAATCATGTTCACAGTGGGAATTTACATGGGTCATTATACAATAAAGCAGCGGTAATCATCCCTGGCTGCAGTCCAGCCATACATAGAGAGCAGGATAGCTGTACGTGAACCTCTCAGACCCTTCCCTCCAGCAGCACAAGGCCACAGAGCCCACATCAGCCCTTCCCTGAAGCCTGGAATTAAGCAGACAGAAAAACATTTACCGCGCACATTGTAGAGCGGCTCAGAGAGATGTTCTCTCACTTCAAATGACTCTGTGTTTGGCTGGCGTTCCGTTGCTCAGCCGGTAACCCCAGCTGTGCGTCTTTTCCTGCCATGCTTAGCAAATAGTTCACAAGGAAACATTGTCCTGGCTGCTGTACAAAAACATACATTCCCGTGTTTACACAGCGAAACAGCACAGCTCTGCTGAAAGGGCTACACAGTAACACAACGCTGCGTATACTTTATGTCTCCTTATTTGTTCATTGGGGGCAATTCAGATCTGATCGTCGCTGCTGCATTTTCGCACAGCGGGCGATCAGGTCCAAACTGTGCATGCACCGTAATGCGCAGGCGCGTAGGACAACAACAACGGGCATCACCGGTCAGCGACGGGATGGTTAAAAAAATCAGATCGCACGGGCGTTCACAGGGGGATTGACAGGAGGAAGCTGTTTGCGGGTGGTATCTGAGCGTTTACTGGGAGTGTTCGGGAAAACGCAGGCATGCGCAAGCGTTTTCAGGGAGGGTGTGTGATGTCAGCTCCGGCCCCGATCAGCCTGTTCTCATCGCACTGGAGGAGTAAGTCCTGGGCTGCGCAGAGACTGCACACAGTGGTATTTTGCAGCTCAGCTACACATGCCCCCGCACACTTGCACAGCGAATTTACACTCCCCCTGTAGGCGGCGACTATCTGATCGCAGGACAGCAAAAAATGTAGCCCAGCGATCAGGTCTGTATTAGACCCACTATCTGCACTTGTAGTAACGCTTACCGCAGGCAGTTTGTCCACCGAGACACAGCGGGGCTGGCGCTGAGTTAGACGCAACTGCGTTCCAAAAAGAAACTCTAAATCGCCACGCGTCGAAATAGCATTTTTATACCCATGTGCTGACGAAACCTACCCTGTTCTGCACCAGGCTGTAATTACTCAGATACCCTTCTACCCAGACAGGTCATATGGGCCTAATTCAAGCAAGTTCATAAACATCCTAGTAACATTTGGTGGACCCCTTCATTCAAAGTAAAGCATTCGTTACCTCTAATACCAAGAAATAAAGACACGGAGACTTGAATTTGGCAGAAAAATTGCTAGCTATTTATTTGACCCTAACCATAGCAAACCTGTAAATGAAAACTTTGTTAAGATGCCGATTCAGCCGGCATATGGTGGCAGAAAAAAGAACGGCTCCATTAAACTGACGCTAACCTTAAAATGCTAAAATCAAAACCATCCTAATTTAACTACAAACTATCAAAAACGGTAATAGGTGCTAGCTCAACCCCCACAGTGACTACCCACCCTGATGGGTGCCCTGCCGCTGCCTCCCGGACGGGTGGTCGAGCGGCCAATAAGTCGATGGAGGTGAGTGCACCTAAACCACACCAAACTGTAAATCACTACAGCTTACCATACAACTACAAACTGCCGTTCTTTTCCGCCAATAAATAGCCAACGATAAACCCAGCCAACAATTCAACGCCAAGGCACTCCGTGCCAGAACCTCTGCCAACAGGGCGGGAGGGCAAATCACCAACAAGAGAGAGCTAAAATGGCCTATCCTTCCCTATATATACTAACCCTCCCCTTTTTCCAAAGGCTGTACTTTCCTCACAGCTAGGTCCACCCCTCACAGGATGTTTAACTCATTCCTTTCCTATGCAGTCAATTCTCTCTCCATTGAGGCTGCACCCAGCAATTTATAGAAAACTGTGCACGCCTTGCGCAGCCGCATGTACATCATCAAGGACTTACCTGATTTATTTCTCTATTTCAGATGAATGGACACCATTGGGTGGCAGCTGGGCATTATTATTATTACCAGTTATTTATATAGTGCACACATATTCCGCAGCGCTTTACAGAGAATATTTGGCCATTCACATCAGTCCCTGCCCCAGTGGAGCTTACAATCTATATTCCCTACCACATGTACACGCATTCACGCTAAGGTTAATGTTTGTTGGGAGCCAATTAACCTACCAGTATATTTTTGGATTGTGGGAGGAAACCGGAGTACTCGGAGGAAACCCACGCAAGTACAGGGAGAATATACAAACTCCACACAGTTAGGTCCACAGTGGGAATCAATCCCATGACCTCAGCGCTGTGAGGCAGTAATGCTAACCATTACACTGTCCGAGCATTTGCATGTAAGAGAAGGTTTCCATGGAATGTATTGTGAGCGTGTAGCCACGGTTACTATATGTTCGTAGGCACAGTGCATGCCAAATTCAGTCGCATCTACTGTAGCATGGGGTAGGAGTAAGTGCCAATGATAGTGATGACGGCTGGGCCTGCGGATGGACGTCAGGGGTGGCACAGTGGTAAACGTAGGATTTCTAGAGGGTGGTTTCCAAATGCAGTTCATAATCTCCCACTCTGCAGAACATTGGAGCAGCTACGGGAGTCTGGGGGAGCGACAAAAGAACCTACTACAGACCCTGGACGTTAATGTTATACACTGGTTACTGGATGGAATACAGTATTAATATTTAACATTATAGGTGGTCTATAATATAGGCTTTAAATAATATAAATAAGTGGTCAGGAAAAGGTTTAGCAAACCATTTTAAATACACCATCATAATAGAACCAGTACTGTACTTTCTAAGAACACATTCTCCCACCTCATGGTAAGGCTCCTGTCTCTTCTACCTGCTAGCTACTCTCAGGTCCAGTGCACTGATTGAGGACTCAGATACACACTCAGCAAACTTGGTAGATGAAGCTGCTACATTGGGCATGTGCAGCAGCTCCGCTCTGTCCCTAAAACTGCATGATGTGACAGCAACTCTAGCAAGACGTCTGTACATGCATTCATATACGTACGATTCAGAATCGGGCCCAATGCCTCTGCGTTATATATCTAATAGCTTCTGTCAGCACAGTTATTACGGCATCTTGATTCAGGCAGTCGGGATAAATGTCTCCGTTCTGCAGTTATTCCATATTTCAGAGCCTTATCAGAAGATTGCATCTCTCTATACGAAACTACATATTTTCCTTTACTAAACCCTCTGCCTTTAACCCCGGCTACTGCCCTTCTCCATGTAAATCTCATTTTATCTAGTGGAAGTGATTTGATTCCAATCTGCTCGGAGTTGATAGTAGATCTAGGTTGAAAATATCTCCAGTTGCGTTAAATTGGCCAAACTGTTTTCTTTTGTGGGAATGTGTGTCAGTGTGTACACATAAATACACAAAGCTTAAACGGCTTTACTCTGGGCCAAAAACTGTCTGATCATGACCTTTATTTTTCCCATCAGGAGGTCCCTCCCTTAAATGGCCATGCTGGGAGATAAAGTGATATGAAGTATGACCCCACTGCACACAATCTCAGCGGATAAATAGCAAATAATGCCAACTGCACACAGATGAGCGTTTTATTACTGAATTGAATGTGATGCTGGAATACATATAGCTCGGTGTAAAAATAGTGTTTTCTGTCACTAAGAAAAATGAGAGTGGTAAAAGGACGAGCGATCGATATGTCGCAGCGCCGCGAGGAATCATTTGGGGGATTTTTGTTCTTTATCAGTTTTGTGTCATTTTGTTTTTTATAACTTTGTGCTCAGTGTGGCCCCGTACTGGATGATCTGCACACCGCTAGGAGGGAAAGGACAGCTGGTGAAGTTGTCATTAGCAACTAATCAGCTTCTAGCTATCATTATCTGCACTTACACCTCCTTCATTAATTCAACATTTTCTCCTAACATAGTGATCATGTAAATATGACTCTCACATCAGTCTGCTTTTATTTATCACAATTTAGGCTTTTCAGTTTTATAACACCTTATGTATGTCTGCATATTACTGTGCTTCCTGTGAGACGTATGCTCAGCTTGTGCGGATTTGCAGACACAGGAAGGAGCATTGGCCTATTGGTGGCTTTGTCAGTCCTGGCATGGTGTGGGTTGTACTGGGCATGGTGTGGGTGGAGGTGTCATGCTGTGACGGGACTGGGTGTGGTGTGGGTGGAGGTGTCATGCTGTGACTGGACTGGGCGTGGTGTGGGTGGAGGTGTCATGCTGTGATGGGACTGGGTGTGGTGTGGGTGGAGGTGTAATGCTGTGACAGGACTGGGTGTGGTGTGGGCGGAGGTGTCATGCTGTGACAGGACTGGGTGTGGTGTGGGTGGAGGTGTAATGCTGTGACAGGACTGGCTGTGGTGTGGGTGGAGGTGTCATGCTGTGACGGGACTGGGCGTGGTGTGGGTGGAGGTGTCATGCTGTGACAGGACTAGGTGTGGTGTGGGTGGAGGTGTCATGCTGTGACAGGACTGGGCGTGGTGTGGGTGGAGGTGTCATGCTGTGACAGGACTGGGTGTGGTGTGGGCGGAGGTGTCATGCTGTGACAGGACTGGCTGTGGTGTGGGTGGAGGTGTCATGCTGTGACGGGACTGGGCGTGGTGTGGGTGGAGGTGTCATGCTGTGACAGGACTGGGTGTGGTGTGGGTGGAGGTGTCATGCTGTGACAGGACTGGGCGTGGTGTGGGTGGAGGTGTCATGCTGTGACAGGACTGGGTGTGGTGTGGGTGGAGGTGTCATGCTGTGACAGGACTGGGTGTGGTGTGGGTGGAGGTGTCATGCTGTGACAGGACTGGGTGTGGGTGGAGGTGTCATGCTGTGAGGGGACTGGGTGTGGTGTGGGTGGAGGTGTCATGCTGTGACAGGATCGGGGGCGGGATGTACTAATGTTCATCGCTGCCCATCGCCGCCCTGCGCCACGATCCTGATCGCATATGTACTAACATATGCGATCAGCATTGCGGAGGATAGCTCTTCCGATAAGAGCTGTCCTCCGCGATGCGCAGCGGCAGCCTGACTTCCGGGATTCGGCCCCAGGAGTCAGTCTGCGCATGCGCGGGGTGACGGGGGCGGCCGCAGGGCATGCTGGCATCGGATCCCTCACACAGCGCAGCGGAGAGAAGCCCATAGGCTTCTATGGACGTACGCCCCGCCGCGGCGCTGTCCTGCCAGCCGGGGGTTAGTACATCAGGAAAATGCGGTAAACAGGGAGTTTACCGCATTTTCCGCTTAGTACATCCCGCCCCCTGGGTGTGGGTGGAGGTGTCATGCTGTGAGGGGACTGGGTGTGGGTGGAGGTGTCATGTAGTGACAGGACTGGGTGTGGTGTGGGTGGAGGTGTCATGCTGTGAGGGGACTAGGTGTGGGTGGAGGTGTCATGCTGTGACAGGACTAGGTGTGGTGTGGGTGGAGGTGTCATGCTGTGACAGGACTGGGTGTGGTGTGGGTGGAGGTGTCATGCTGTGACAGGACTGGGTGTGGGTGGAGGTGTCATGCTGTGAGGGGACTGGGTGTGGTGTGGGTGGAGGTGTCATGCTGTGAGGGGACTGGGTGTGGTGTGGGTGGAGGTGTCATGCTGTGACAGGACTGGGTGTGGGTGGAGGTGTTATGCTGTGATAGGACTGGGTGTGGTGTGGGTGGAGGTCTCATGCTGTGACAGGACTGGGTGTGGTATGGGTGGAGGTGTCTTGCTGTGACAGGACTGGGTGTGGTGTGGGTGGAGGTGTCATGCTGTGACAGGACTGGGTGTGGGTGGAGGTGTAATGCTGTGACAGGACTGGGTGTGGTGTGGGCGGAGGTGTCATGCTGTGAGAGGACTGGGTGTGGTGTGGGCGGAGGTGTCATGCTGTGACAGGACTGGGTGTGGTGTGGGCGGAGGTGTCATCTGTGACAGGACTGGGTGTGGTGTGGGCGGAGGTGTCATGCTGTGACAGGACTGGGTGTGGTGTGGGTGGAGGTATCATGCTGTGACAGGACTGGGTGTGGTATGGGTGGAGGTGTCTTGCTGTGACAGGACTGGATGTGGGTGGAGGTGTCATGCTGTGACAGGACTGGGTGTTGGTGGAGGTGTCATGCTGCGACAGGACTGGCTGTGGAGTGGGTGGAGGTGTCATGCTGTGACAGGACTGGGTGTGGGTGGAGGTGTAATGCTGTGACAGGACTGGGTGTGGTGTGGGCGGAGGTGTCATGCTGTGAGAGGACTGGGTGTGGTGTGGGCGGAGGTGTCATGCTGTGACAGGACTGGGTGTAGTGTGGGTGGAGGTGTCATGCTGTGACAGGACTGGGTGTGGTGTGGGCAGAGGTGTCATGCTGTGACAGGACTGGGTGTGGTGAGGGCGGAGGTGTCATGCTGTGACAGGCCTGGGTGTGGTGTTATTGGAGGTGTAATGCTGTGAGAGGACTGGGCGTGGTGTGGGTGGAGGTGTCATGCTGTGACAGGACTGGGTGTGGTGTGGGTGGAGGTGTCATGCTGTGACAGGACTGGGTGTGGTGTTATTGGAGGTGTAATGCTGTGAGAGGACTGGGCGTGGTGTGGGTGGAGGTGTCATGCTGTGACAGGACTGGGTGTGGTGTGGGTGGAGGTGTCATGCTGTGACAGGACTGGGTGTTGGTGGAGGTGTCATGCTGCGACAGGACTGGCTGTGGAGTGGGTGGAGGTGTCATGCTGTGACAGGACTGGGTGTTGGTGGAGGTGTCATGCTGTGACAGGACTGGGTATGGTGTGGGTGGAGGTGTCATGCTGTGACAGGACTGGGTGTGGTGTGGGTGGAGGTGTCATGCTGTGACAGGACTGGGTGTGGTGTGGGTGGAGGTGTCATGCTGTGACAGGACTGGCTGTGGAGTGGGTGGAGGTGTCATGCTGTGACAGGACTGGGTGTGGCGTTGGTGGAGGTGTCATGCTGTGACAGGACTGGGTGTGGCGTTGGTGGAGGTGTCATGCTGTGACAGGACTGGGTGTAGTGTGGGTGGAGGTGTAATGCTGTGACAGGAATGGGTGTGGTGTGGGTGGAGGTGTCTTGCTGTGACAGGACTGGGTGTGGGTGTGGGTGTCATGCTGTGACAGGACTGGGTGTGGTGTGGGTGGAAGTGTCATGCTGTGAGAGGACTGGCTGTGGTGTGGGTGGAGGTGTCATGCTGTGACAGGACTGGGTGTGGGTGGAGGTGTCATGCTGTGACAGGACTGGGTGTGGGCGGAGGTGTCATGCTGTGACAGGACTGGGTGTAGTGTGGGTGGAGGTGTCATGCTGTGACAGGACTGGGTGTGGTGTGGGTGGAGGTGTCATGCTCTGACGGGACTGGGAGTGGTGTGGGTGGAGGTGTCATGCTGTGACACGCCTGGGTGTGGTGTGGGCGGAGGTGTCATGCTGTGACAGGACTGGGTGTGGTGTGGGTGGAGGTGTCATGCTGTGACAGGACTGGGAGTGGTGTGGGTGGAGGTGTCATGCTCTGACGGGACTGGGTGTGGTGTGGGTGGAGGTGTCATGCTGTGACAGGCCTGGGTGTGGTGTGGGTGTAGGTGTCATGCTGTGACAGGACTGGGTGTGGTGTGGGTGGAGGTGTCATGCTGTGACAGGACTGGGAGTGGTGTGGGCGGGGGTGTCATGCTGTGACAGGACTGGGTGTGGTGTAGGCGGAGGTATCATGCTCTGACGGGACTGGGTGTGGTGTGGGCGGGGGTGTCATGCTGTGACAGGACTGGGTGTGGTGTGGGTGGAGGTGACATGCTGTGACGGGACTGGGTGTAGTGTGGGTGGAGGTGTAATGCTGTGACAGGATTGGGAGTGGTGTGGGTGGAGGTGTCATGCTGTGACAGGACAGGGTGTGGTGTGGGCGGAGGTGTCATGCTCTGACGGGACTGGGTGTGGTGTGGGTGGAGGTGACATGCTGTGACGGGACTGGGTGTGGTGTGGGTGGAGGTGTCATGCTCTGACGGGACTGGGTGTGGTGTGGGTGGAGGTGACATGCTGTGACAGGACTGGGTGTGGTGTGGGTGGAGGTGTCATGCTGTGACAGGACTGGCTGTGGAGTGGGTGGAGGTGTCATGCTCTGACGGGACTGGGTGTGGTGTGGGTGGAGGTGTCATGCTGTGACAGGACTGGCTGTGGTGTGGGTGGAGGTGACATGCTGTGACAGGACTGGATGTGGTGTGGGTGGAGGTGTCATGCTGTGACAGGACTGGATGTGGTGTGGGTGGAGGTGTCATGCTGTGACAGGACTGGATGTGGTGTGGGTGGAGGTGTAATGCTGTGACAGGACTGGATGTGGTGTGGGTGGAGGTGTAATGCTGTGACAGGACTGGATGTGGTGTGGGTGGAGGTGACATGCTGTGACAGGACTGGGTGTGGTGTGGGTGGAGGTGTCATGCCGTGACAGGACTGGATGTGGTGTGGGCGGAGGTGTCATGCTCTGATGGGACTGGCTGTGGTGGAGGTGTCATGCTGTGACAGGACTGGCTGTGGAGTGGGTGGAGGTGTCATCAGTGCCGTTTCTAGGGGCGGGCGAGCCGTGCAACTGCACGGGGCGCCCGCCGCGGCACTTAGTTACTTCTTCTTGCCTCTCCCGAGCGCTCCTGCTCGGGGGGCGGAGTTTCGCGGAATGACGCGTTGCGTCGTGACGTCACGACGCAAACGCGTCATTCCGCAAAGCCCCGCCCCCCGAGCAGGAGCGCTCGGGAGAGGCGAGAAGGAGAAGCAAGAAGGAGGAGGCGGCCGGCGCGGGACGTGAGGCGGCGGGACCGAAGAGCGGGAAGACGTAAGTATTCTCTCTCTCTCCCCCTTCCTTCTCCTCAGCTTGAAACCTGCCTGCCGCACTGTGTAAAATGGGGGCACCTGCCTATGGGGATACCTGCCTGCCACACTGTGTAATATGGGGGCACCTGCCTATGGGGATACCTGCCTGCCACACTGTGTAATATGGGGGCACCTGCCTATGGGGATACCTGCCTGCCACACTGTGTAATATGGGGGCACCTGCCTATGGGGATACCTGCCTGCCACACTGTGTAATATGGGGGCACCTGCCTGCGTACTGTGTAATATGGGGGAACCTGCCTGCGTACTGTGTAATATGGGGGCACCTGCCTGCGTACTGTGTAATATGGGGGCACCTGCCTGCGTACTGTGTAATATGGGGGCATCTGCCTGCGTACTGTGTAATATGGGGGCACCTACCTGCGTACTGTGTAATATGGGGGCATCTGCCTGCGTACTGTGTAATATGGGGGCATCTGCCTGCGTACTGTGTAATATGGGGGCATCTGCCTGCGTACTGTGTAATATGGGGGCATCTGCCTGCGTACTGTGTAAGATGGGGGCATCTGCCTGCGTACTGTGTAATATGGGGGCACCTACCTGCGTACTGTGTAATATGGGGGCATCTGCCTGCGTACTGTGTAATATGGGGGCATCTGCCTGCGTACTGTGTAATATGGGGGCACCTACCTGCGTACTGTGTAATATGGGGGCATCTGCCTGCGTACTGTGTAATATGGGGGCATCTGCCTGCGTACTGTGTAATATGGGGGCATCTGCCTGCGTACTGTGTAATATGGGGGCACCTGCCTGCGTACTGTGTAAAATGGGGATATCTGCCTGCCGTGCTGTGTAAAATGGGGATATCTGCCTGCCGCGCTGTGTAAAATGGGGATACCTGCCTGCTGCACTTTGTAAAATGGGGATACCTGCCTGCGTACTGTGTAAAATGGGGGCACCTGCCTGCGTACTGTGTAAAATGGGGATACCAGCCTTCCGTGCTGTGTAAAATGGGGACACCTGCCTGCCGCGCTGTGTAAAATGGGGACACCTGCCTGCCGCGCTGTGTAATATGGGGACACTTGCCTGCTGTAATGTGTAAAAAGGGGACATTTTTATTTTTTCCGTACTGTGGTGGGTGTGATGATATCAGATGAGGCCATGCCCACTTTAATGAGACCACGCCCATTTTAATCAGGCCACACACCCTTGTCGGGAGCGCGCGCGCCTGCGGCGCGCGCATGCTTTTTCTTTTTATGGCTATATGGGGGGGGCACACTTTTTTTTTTTTTTTAGAGCAATAGGGGGGGGGGGGGGGGGCGCATTTTGAAATCTCGCACTGGGAGCCAAATTGTCTAGAAACGGCCCTGGGTGTCATGCTGTGACAGGACTGGCTGTGGAGTAGGCGGAGGTGTCATGCTGTGACAGGACTGAATGTGGTGTGGGTGGAGGTGTAATGCTGTGACGGGACTGGGATCAGATTATCCGGGCACAATTTTGTTGAGGCCCGGGTCAGGTGTAGAGGAGGGGGGAAACTAATGTCCCCCTTTGCAGTGCTGCTGACAGGAAGAAATGTCCCCCTTTGCAGCACACGGTGCAGTATTTTTTCTGCTTTTATTGGAGGAGGTGTGGCCATGCCCTTCAGTACCCAGGCCCCGTTCAGCTATCTGTGGCCTTAGGCACTAGCAGAAGATCATGGCCCACTTGCTTGTGTCCGCCCCCCGCCCCCCCCCCCCCTCTGCCCCACCTGTCTCTCACATCTGTCTCCCACATACAGTGTTTTGCAACTACAACTATTACCATGTCCTGCATTAGCTGTTTCAAAAATAAAAATAAAAAAGGGCTAAAAAGAAAGAGGTGCAATAAGGTGCCCGTAGACAGATCAGATCCGTGATAGATTTAGTCAGACAGGTGGGCGTCTGTAGATATCTGAGATATTCCACTTGTTGTCAAAATCCCATCTTATGTTTTATTTACTACCAGTCATTTATATAGCACACACATATTCCTCAGCGCTGTACAGAAAATATTTGTAGTCAAGAAGAAGTCAAGTAACCCACAAGTATGCTTTTGTAGTACCCGGATGAAATCCACGCAAGCATGTGGAAAACATACAAACTCCACACATATGGGGCATGACCAGAAGTTGAGTTCACGACCTCAGTGCTCCTCCATTCCTAGGCACCGTCATATTGCGAATATCCTTCTGCTAGAGAATAGGTCAGCCTCGTCTATAAGCTAGCTCTTCATCGTCAGGAAAGCCCGACTTCAGCACGACACTATCACGCACTACAGTATGTGGCAGGTGAACATTTCCATTCATTAAAAGGCACAAGCCACGCAGGATGGAAGGGGCAGCTGGAAACATGCCACCCGGTGCGCTGGCACCTGCATCTCCGGGCGTGGCTATGGCTGCCGCATTGTAGTTCATTATCACCTTTGACAAGATACATAGAGAGCGTATTACTTCATTCCGTGTAACAAGGACGGTTTTCCTGCTGGATTGCTTAAGAAGATAAAGTTAGTTGTCATGGCGACAATTATAAAGTTATTCGCTCTCCGCTTCCTCCACGTTCTGCTAACAAATCTGTTCAACAGTCTGCTCTGCTCTACTCCCAAACCTAATGTGCAGCTGCCAACCTAGAGGTGGCTGGGACAGCTACTGAGTAACTAAGGCCGCCAATGCCAATCAGCGCAGGAAATAAGTGTAAGTTCTAGACCATATGTAGGGAACGGGCACAGATTTCAGGCCGCAGTTATAGACCTACGTCTGTGTACGTCTCTGAAGCTGGCTATGCCTACAATCAGGGTTAACAGAGGCTACCAGTTGTCCACGCATGAAGTATTTGACTTTTATTTACAGTATATATACATTGAACTTTCTCAGCACATATATGATCCTTAATGACATGAGACAAAAATCTCAAATTGCAAAGCTGGTCAGTTATGCTTGGTGTGGAATTACCATTTCCACATGGGAAAGTGCAGTATGTACACATCATTAAACCTTCTATCGGATAAGCTGGGTCATGGATAACCTTATGCTAAAGTGAATAAAGACACTGAGAGGTAGAGTTTGGCAGAGAAATGTTATTTATTTATTAAATGTCAATACGATCATTAATTTATGGATGTTTGGTGGCAAAGAAAGATCAGGCAAAAATCAGCCAATCTGCAATGACCGAACACAACCAACAGGCATCGAAGGCCCAGAGCAGGCATGTCCAAACTGCGGCCCTCCAGCTGTTGAGAAACTACACATCCCAGCATGCCCTGACACAGCTTTTAGCATTCTCTGACAGCAAAACTGTGTCAGGGCATGCTGGGATATGTAGTTTCACAACAGCTGGAGGGCCGCAGTGTGGACATGCCTGGCCCAGAGTGTACTAAAACAACTACCAAACAGCTATAAGCAACAAAAGGCATCCACTCACCTACTGCCTTGCCTACTTACCCGTTTGTGTGATGATACTGCCCCCCGTTAGAGTGGTACAGCCAACTACCAGTCAACGAAGGGAGCCCACCTCAAGTAAACAATTGCACCCGTACTGGTGGCCTGCAGTTCTGTTCCGCCGCAACACAGACAATACAAGAAACCTCAACAAGCTTCAAAGGGAAGCCTGTAAAGAAAGAGGCTTTGGCCTATATCACCGGCCCCCACTCCAGCCTCCATCCTAGAGGTTTAACTCACTTCTTTTCTTATTCCAATCATTCGCTTTCTCTTACTGTATGTCTTCTAGAAGGCTACAACTCATTCACCCAGACTCATGCTTCAGCAGTGCCCCCAAGTAAGGCGAGACAGAGGTGTTGGGTATGGGGAACCGGTGGTTGGGAGACCGCCAGTCACCAGTGGTTGGGAGACCGCCAGTCACCAGTGGTTGGGAGACTGCCAGTCACCATAGTGACGCAGGGATCCTGGTGTTTAGATTGCCGGTGGGGGCAAGCGCAACAAAGCCCCTTGCGGGCTCAGTGGTTCGCTGCGCTCGCCACAGGTTCTGTTCCCACTCTGTGGGTGTTGTGGACACCCACGGGTCAGAATAGTCCCTGTCAGTCGGCATGCCAACTGTCTGGCTTTCCACCGGATGGGATTCCAGCATCGGTATAGTGAACGAAGGTCTCCCGACTGCCGGTCACATAACCGCATCCCGGTGTAACAACTTCCTAAGCAGGTGTATGCTTTCAGCAAGGGGCTATGACAGAGAGCACGGAGAACATATGGTGAAATAGGCAAATGTAAATGGACAGCTAAACCCCAGCAATAACCCACTATGTGTAGTGTTGGATGGAGAGCAAGCAGGGGCCCAGGGGGTACACAGGTAGATAATGGATGGGGCAGGTGGAGAAGAGGTTGAGGTGTAAAGGCCCAGGTGATGCCGGTCAGATGTGGGGCATGGGTCCACCTCAACCAAAACAAATTCATAGACCATATGCAGGCTGTGTGAAAGCTGGGTAGTCGGAGAGGGGAAGACAATATGGCGGGCTCCTGAGCGGCCTGAATGCGCGTAGGAATAGGACCTCAGATGTGCAGGGTTCTATGTGAGTAGCAGTGAACCTGGCAATGGTAGAAGTGCAGTGGAACCTGTGGTAGGCTCTGCTTGGACCCTTTGGCACGCACATTCGACCAACCACATATGACTCCGTGGGCACAGGGCAGAGTGTTGGCATGATCTATGCAGTACTAAATGAACTTCACTTCTTAGTAAACAGGTCATTGCTCTATCCACAATATTCCTACTTTCCCTCTACAAAACAGTGATTGGCAAAACCGATCTGCTCCAATCTGGAGCTGTACCCATCGGAAACCCACCGCATTTCCCTAATACAAGCCTCGCCTCTAAACACATGTCCGTGGCAATTCTCTAAGCACCGCATTGGAATGATGAATGATAGTTTCTTGTTATCCATGTGCGGCAGAGGCAGGCAAATGACAACTGGTGGTAGTACCAGTTTGTTGTGCCCCAATGTTTTGCTAATTGTATACGTGTTTTATAAGGCACAGTGTAGTTTAACGACAGGATTGGACTTGGGCCGAGCATCAGTCCAAAATCCGCCCGGAAAAGACAAACCCCATCACCCTCTCAGATCACCTCGGTGAGTTGGACGTGACTCAAGGCCAACCGTAACTTTTATTAAGTACACGCGACTTGTAACAGAATCATTTACTCGCACCTGTAATGTTTTATGCCTGTAATAAAATTGGCAGTAGATTTCTAATTTAGAAGTATATAATTTATCGCCGGCTGTAATTGGATTCAGTTCTTGAAAATGAGCTCAGGAATTTGGCAACGTCATCGGAATAGAAGGGGGCCTAAATATTGTGAGCCACCCGCGCAGTAATTTAATGGGTGCCACACTAAGTGATTCACTGGCCGATCGCACAAGGAGAAAAATAGCCGCGGCCCGGTATTAAGAGACATCCAGAGATCCTCAGAGGAGACATTTAATATTCTGATATAGGAAAATGGAGAAAGAAATGGGAGCGATCAAAGAACACGTTAAATCTCTGTCTCACGGCCACGCAGCGCATTAAGGATGGGCTGCAAAACGCTTGATGGTGATTTTGTGGGCCCCCGGGGGGTCGTCTGAGCCAATTTTTCCATTTTGTGTGATTTACTGGACAAGACAGCTTTTACATCCCGTATCTGGTGAGGACTTTAAACACAAATGATTGGCAAGATTCTCTAAATGCATATAATTATATGGGGAGAAAGGGGACGAGGCTGTTTAATAAGAATTAAAATCTGGATCGTTTTATAGGAAACAGGTACAAGTAATATTCGCAGATATAGGAGGATGAGATCAGTAGTACACGAGGGGACAGATGGAGTGTTGGATGGCGTGAGCGATGTGTATGCGCATATGCAGATTTCCCTGCATCCGACCGGTGCGCTTGTTTGCGACTGGAGAGGCGGTATAGGGGGGAGGAAGAGACGGTCTAATTTAGCCCGAGCGCAGGAAGGGTGCGTCCGCTGGAAGAAGCCGGCAGCTCCGGTGTCTTCCTTACTGAGTGTGAGCTAGGGGCCTAATTCAGATCTGCTCGCAGCAGCAAATTTGTTAGCAGTTGGGCAAAACCATGTTGCACTGCAGGTGGGGTAGATGTAACATGTGCAGAGAGAGTTAGATTTGGGTGGGGTGTGTTCAAACTGAAATCTAAATTGCAGTGTAAAAATAAAGCAGCCAGTATTTACCCTGCACAGAAACAATATCACCCACCCAAATCTAACTCTCTCTGCACATGTTACATCTGCCCCACCTGCAGCGCACATGGTTTTGCCCAACTGCTAACAAATTTGCTGCTACGATCAACTCTGAATTAACCCCCTAGGTGCGCGACTGATCCAACTAATGCGCCCACAGTATTATATTATGCAGGTGGATTTTTGGCACACAGCAAACTTCTCTTTGCAAAAGGTCTTGAATTTTTTGTCTACTTACATGGGGTGGAGGTAACCAGGAGTCAGCCAACATTTACCTCCCAACATCGGAGGTAGGCTTGTCGGAACCCATTGCTGAGGTGAGATACCGGTGTCCCATAGGGGTTATCCAGTCTATGTACTAAACCTTGGCGAGAGATAAAGTACCAACCAATCAGCTCCTAACTGCCATGAGTGATCAGTATAATCAGTGCGCTGTTAGACATGTGCCCGTTTTCCGCCATTAGTGCATTGGGATTTAGACAATTGATGAAGTTATTGTGTCCCCGGTACAAAATCCCATCTAGATTCCACTTTACTAGGCAGGCGATAGCGAGATTTTGCCAA
The DNA here is from genome assembly GCF_028390025.1 of Pseudophryne corroboree. Lineage (NCBI taxonomy): Eukaryota > Metazoa > Chordata > Amphibia > Anura > Myobatrachidae > Pseudophryne > Pseudophryne corroboree. The sequence goes on along the minus strand of NC_086454.1, from coordinate 355,777,770 downwards.
TTAATATCAGTGATTTATCATTATTAATTACAGTGATCTTGTCATTTTCTTCAAGTAATTTGGACCAATAATACCATTGATTAGAACGAATAATTCCAGTGATTTTGTCATTTTCTTCCAGTGATTTGGACCAATAATACCATTGATTAGAACAAATAATTCCTGTAATATTGAGGTGTTTGTCTCGCTTAACTTAGTCATCCAGCGACCACAGTGCACCTCTTTTTCTCTTTTCTTTGCATCATGTGCTGTTTTGGGGACTATTTTTTTAAGTGCCATCCTGCCTGACACTGCAGTGCCACTCCTAGATGGGTCAGGTGTTTGTGTCGGCCACTTGTGTCGCTTTGCTTAGTCATCCAGCGACCTCGGTGCAAATTTTAGGACTAAAAATAATATTGTGAGGTGTGAGGTGTTCAGAATAGACTGGAAATGAGTGGAAATTATGGTTATTGATGTTAATAATACTATGGGATCAAAATGACCCCCAAATTCTATGATTTAAGCTGTTTTTGAAAAAAAAACACCCGAATCCGACAAAAAATGTTCAGGAAGGTTTTGACAAAACGCGTCCGAATCCAAAACACGGCCACGGAACCGAATCCAAAACCAAAACACAAAACCCGAAAAGTGGGCGGTGCACATCTCTACTAATAATCATATCACACAAATTAGATATATAATACTTACAGGAAGTAAGAAACAAATAAGTCAATGTACATAAGCAAAGAGCACGCAGTGTTGTCCACGTCAGCTGGTTAGCAGTATAAATAACAAGTCTGGTCCTTTGTTTCCTGAGTCTATTTACGGTCATCCGACCCTAACCTGATGATGGGTTAGAAATTCCCAGACCCAGAGGAATGTGTGCCCGAGTAATCCAGGAATCCTGATAGTGAACAGCCGTTCACTAGCTAGTGAGGGATATCGGAGTGTGTGGAACTGGACCGCTCCTCCACGCTCAACCCAATGTAGTTTCTAATATACACCTTAGGCTAGGTGCATGCAGAAGTCGGAAAAACCAGTTGGGGTACTTTAATGGCGCTCCGACCTCTTTGGCCTCCTAGTTGTGGTCAGTTGGAGTGACCTAAGCTTTGTCCCCAGGCCACCCATATTAGTTGGTACACTACAGTCGTTAACCTGCCAACTCAGGTCACTCGTCAAGCATCTAGGGCCTAGTGCCCAGTGCCACTCTCATCTGAATAGGGTCTTTAATATTTAGGGCCTTCTGCCCTCTATGGCCTCCCAGGCCAAATGCCTTTTGTATAACCATGGGCCTAGTGCCCACCTACCAAGATAATTTGACGACTTGGGCCTAGTACCCAAGCCACCATTGTAAATATATATTGGGGCCAACCTCCTACTGTGCCCAGGCCTGTTGCCTTAATACTGGCCTACAGGCCTAGTGTCTGGTTGCCCTGGTGGTCTAGGGAGGCTTTACAGATAAGAGGTGGTGACCCAAGGCCATCCATGCTTTCTGCTGGGAGAGGTTACAGTGGGTAGCTTCGTCAGCTCTTCAGCTTCCCACACACTGCACCACTCAATGGTCCTAAGCATCTTTCTTGACCCACCAGACTCTTTGTCGCCACTGCTGATCCTTCTGCCGCTGCTGGTCCTGCTGCCGCTGCTTAGCCTTCGTCCGCCGCTGCTGGGCCTTCCGCTGCTACTCTGTCTTCTGTTGCCACCGCCGCGCCTGCGGTGCAAGTAAGATACAAAATTGAAAGAAAAAGTAGCTACACTACAAAGCTCTGCTCTGCTCAGTCATGCTGGGCATACTGGAGCACAGTGTATGTGGACACATCTGTACCTTAGAGATGAGCGCCTGAAATTTTTCGGGTTTTGTGTTTTGGTTTTGGGTTCGGTTCCGCGGCCGTGTTTTGGGTTCGAACGCGTTTTGGCAAAACCTCACCGAATTATTTTTGTCGGATTCGGGTGTGTTTTGGATTCGGGTGTTTTTTTCCAAAAACACTAAAAAACAGCTTAAATCATAGAATTTGGGGGTCATTTTGATCCCAAAGTATTATTAACCTCAAAAACCATAATTTACACTAATTTTCAGTCTATTCTGAATACCTCACACCTCACAATATTATTTTTAGTCCTAAAATTTGCACCGAGGTCGCTGTGTGAGTAAGATAAGCGACCCTAGTGGCCGACACAAACACCGGGCCCATCTAGGAGTGGCACTGCAGTGTCACGCAGGATGTCCCTTCCAAAAAACCCTCCCCAAACAGCACATGACGCAAAGAAAAAAAGAGGCGCAATGAGGTAGCTGTGTGAGTAAGATTAGCGACCCTAGTGGCCGACACAAACACTGGGCCCATCTAGGAGTGGCACTGCAGTGTCACGCAGGATGGCCCTTCCAAAAAACCCTCCCCAAACAGCACATGACGCAAAGAAAAAAAGAGGCGCAATGAGGTAGCTGTGTGAGTAAGATTAGCGACCCTAGTGGCCGACACAAACACCGGGCCCATCTAGGAGTGGCACTGCAGTGTCACGCAGGATGGCCCTTCCAAAAAACCCTCCCCAAACAGCACATGACGCAAAGAAAAAAAGAGGCGCAATGAGGTAGCTGACTGTGTGAGTAAGATTAGCGACCCTAGTGGCCGACACAAACACCGGGCCCATCTAGGAGTGGCACTGCAGTGTCACGCAGGATGTCCCTTCCAAAAAACCCTCCCCAAACAGCACATGACGCAAAGAAAAAAAGAGGCGCAATGAGGTAGCTGTGTGAGTAAGATTAGCGACCCTAGTGGCCGACACAAACACCGGGCCCATCTAGGAGTGGCACTGCAGTGTCACGCAGGATGTCCCTTCCAAAAAACCCTCCCCAAACAGCACATGACGCAAAGAAAAAAAGAGGCGCAATGAGGTAGCTGTGTGAGTAAGATTAGCGACCCTAGTGGCCGACACAAACACCGGGCACATCTAGGAGTGGCACTGCAGTGTCACGCAGGATGTCCCTTCCAAAAAACCCTCCCCAAACAGCACATGACGCAAAGAAAAAAAGAGGCGCAATGAGGTAGCTGTGTGAGTAAGATTAGCGACCCTAGTGGCCGACACAAACACCGGGCCCATCTAGGAGTGGCACTGCAGTGTCACGCAGGATGTCCCTTCCAAAAAACCCTCCCCAAACAGCACATGACGCAAAGAAAAAAAGAGGCGCAATGAGGTAGCTGACTGTGTGAGTAAGATTAGCGACCCTAGTGGCCGACACAAACACCGGGCCCATCTAGGAGTGGCACTGCAGTGTCACGCAGGATGTCCCTTCCAAAAAACCCTCCCCAATCAGCACATGATGCAAAGAAAAAGAAAAGAAAAAAGAGGTGCAAGATGGAATTGTCCTTGGGCCCTCCCACCCACCCTTATGTTGTATAAACAAAACAGGACATGCACACTTTAACCAACCCATCATTTCAGTGACAGGGTCTGCCACACGACTGTGACTGATATGACGGGTTGGTTTGGACCCCCCCCAAAAAAGAAGCAATTAATCTCTCCTTGCACAAACTGGCTCTACAGAGGCAAGATGTCCACCTCATCTTCACCCTCCGATATATCACCGTGTACATCCCCCTCCTCACAGATTATCAATTCGTCCCCACTGGAATCCACCATCTCAGCTCCCTGTGTACTTTGTGGAGGCAATTGCTGCTGGTCAATGTCTCCGCGGAGGAATTGATTATAATTCATTTTAATGAACATCATCTTCTCCACATTTTCTGGATGTAACCTCGTACGCCGATTGCTGACAAGGTGAGCGGCGGCACTAAACACTCTTTCGGAGTACACACTTGTGGGAGGGCAACTTAGGTAGAATAAAGCCAGTTTGTGCAAGGGCCTCCAAATTGCCTCTTTTTCCTGCCAGTATAAGTACGGACTGTGTGACGTGCCTACTTGGATGCGGTCACTCATATAATCCTCCACCATTCTATCAATGTTGAGAGAATCATATGCAGTGACAGTAGACGACATGTCCGTAATCGTTGTCAGGTCCTTCAGTCCGGACCAGATGTCAGCATCAGCAGTCGCTCCAGACTGCCCTGCATCACCGCCAGCGGGTGGGCTCGGAATTCTGAGCCTTTTCCTCGCACCCCCAGTTGCGGGAGAATGTGAAGGAGGAGATGTTGACAGGTCGCGTTCCGCTTGACTTGACAATTTTGTCACCAGCAGGTCTTTCAACCCCAGCAGACCTGTGTCTGCCGGAAAGAGAGATCCAAGGTAGGCTTTAAATCTAGGATCGAGCACGGTGGCCAAAATGTAGTGCTCTGATTTCAACAGATTGACCACCCGTGAATCCTTGTTAAGCGAATTAAGGGCTGCATCCACAAGTCCCACATGCCTAGCGGAATCGCTCCCTTTTAGCTCCTTCTTCAATGCCTCCAGCTTCTTCTGCAAAAGCCTGATGAGGGGAATGACCTGACTCAGGCTGGCAGTGTCTGAACTGACTTCACGTGTGGCAAGTTCAAAGGGCATCAGAACCTTGCACAACGTTGAAATCATTCTCCACTGCACTTGAGACAGGTGCATTCCATCTCCTATATCGTGCTCAATTGTATAGGCTTGAATGGCCTTTTGCTGCTCCTCCAACCTCTGAAGCATATAGAGGGTTGAATTCCACCTCGTTACCACTTCTTGCTTCAGATGATGGCAGGGCAGGTTCAGTAGTTTTTGGTGGTGCTCCAGTCTTCTGTACGTGGTGCCTGTACGCCGAAAGTGTCCCGCAATTTTTCTGGCCACCGACAGCATCTCTTGCACGCCCCTGTCGTTTTTTAAAAAATTCTGCACCACCAAATTCAAGGTATGTGCAAAACATGGGACGTGCTGGAATTTGCCCATATTTAATGCACACACAATATTGCTGGCGTTGTCCGATGCCACAAATCCACAGGAGAGTCCAATTGGGGTAAGCCATTCCGCGATGATCTTCCTCAGTTGCCGTAAGAGGTTTTCAGCTGTGTGCGTATTCTGGAAAGCGGTGATACAAAGCGTAGCCTGCCTAGGAAAGAGTTGGCGTTTGCGAGATGCTGCTACTGGTGCCGCCGCTGCTGTTCTTGCGGCGGGAGTCCATACATCTACCCAGTGGGCTGTCACAGTCATATAGTCCTGACCCTGCCCTGCTCCACTTGTCCACATGTCCGTGGTTAAGTGGACATTGGGTACAACTGCATTTTTTAGGAGACTGGTGAGTCTTTTTCTGACGTCCGTGTACATTCTCGGTATCGCCTGCCTAGAGAAGTGGAACCTAGATGGTATTTGGTAACGGGGGCACACTGCCTCAATAAATTGTCTAGTTCCCTGTGAACTAACGGCGGATACCGGATGCACGTCTAACACCAACATAGTTGTCAAGGACTCAGTTATCCGCTTTGCAGTAGGATGACTGCTGTGATATTTCATCTTCCTCGCAAAGGACTGTTGAACAGTCAATTGCTTACTGGAAGTAGTACAAGTGGGCTTACGACTTCCCCTCTGGGATGACCATCGACTCCCAGCGGCAACAACAGCAGCGCCAGCAGCAGTAGGCGTTACACGCAAGGATGCATCGGAGGAATCCCAGGCAGGAGAGGACTCGTCAGACTTGCCAGTGACATGGCCTGCAGGACTATTGGCATTCCTGGGGAAGGAGGAAATTGACACTGAGGGAGTTGGTGGGGTGGTTTGCGTGAGCTTGGTTACAAGAGGAAGGGATTTACTGGTCAGTGGACTGCTTCCGCTGTCACCCAAAGTTTTTGAACTTGTCACTGACTTATTATGAATGCGCTGCAGGTGACGTATAAGGGAGGATGTTCCGAGGTGGTTAACGTCCTTACCCCTACTTATTACAGCTTGACAAAGGGAACACACGGCTTGACACCTGTTGTCCGCATTTCTGGTGAAATACCTCCACACCGAAGAGCTGATTTTTTTGGTATTTTCACCTGGCATGTCAACGGCCATATTCCTCCCACGGACAACAGGTGTCTCCCCGGGTGCCTGACTTAAACAAACCACCTCACCATCAGAATCCTCCTGGTCAATTTCCTCCCCAGCGCCAGCAACACCCATATCCTCCTCATCCTGGTGTACTTCAACACTGACATCTTCAATCTGACTATCAGGAACTGGACTGCGGGTGCTCCTTCCAGCACTTGCAGGGGGCGTGCAAATGGTGGAAGGCGCATGCTCTTCACGTCCAGTGTTGGGAAGGTCAGGCATCGCAACCGACACAATTGGACTCTCCTTGTGGATTTGGGATTTCAAAGAACGCACAGTTCTTTGCGGTGCTTTTGCCAGCTTGAGTCTTTTCATTTTTCTAGCGAGAGGCTGAGTGCTTCCATCCTCATGTGAAGCTGAACCACTAGCCATGAACATAGGCCAGGACCTCAGCCGTTCCTTGCCACTCCGTGTGGTAAATGGCATATTGGCAAGTTTACGCTTCTCCTCCGACAATTTTATTTTAGGTTTTGGAGTCCTTTTTTTACTGATATTTGGTGTTTTGGTTTTGACATGCTCTGTACTATGCCATTGGGCATCGGCCTTGGCAGACGACGTTGCTGGCATTTCATCGTCTCGGCCATGACTAGTGGCAGCAGCTTCAGCACGAGGTGGAAGTGGATCTTGATCTTTCCCTAATTTTGGAACCTCAACATTTTTGTTCTCCATATTTTAATAGGCACAACTAAAAGGCACCTCAGGTAAACAATGGAGATGGATGGATTGGATACTAGTATACAATTATGGACGGGCTGCCGAGTGCCGACACAGAGGTAGCCACAGCCGTGAACTACCGCACTGTACTGTGTCTGCTGCTAATATATAGACTGGTTGATAAAGAGATAGTATACTCGTAACTAGTATGTATGTATAAAGAAAGAAAAAAAAACCACGGTTAGGTGGTATATACAATTATGGACGGGCTGCCGAGTGCCGACACAGAGGTAGCCACAGCCGTGAACTACCGCACTGTACTGTGTCTGCTGCTAATATATAGACTGGTTGATAAAGAGATAGTATACTCGTAACTAGTATGTATGTATAAAGAAAGAAAAAAAAACCACGGTTAGGTCACTGGTATATACAATTATGGACGGGCTGCCGAGTGCCGACACAGAGGTAGCCACAGCCGTGAACTACCGCACTGTACTGTGTCTGCTGCTAATATATAGACTGGTTGATAAAGAGATAGTATACTCGTAACTAGTATGTATGTATAAAGAAAGAAAAAAAAACCACGGTTAGGTGGTATATACAATTATGGACGGGCTGCCGAGTGCCGACACAGAGGTAGCCACAGCCGTGAACTACCGCACTGTACTGTGTCTGCTGCTAATATATAGACTGGTTGATAAAGAGATAGTATACTCGTAACTAGTATGTATGTATAAAGAAAGAAAAAAAAACCACGGTTAGGTGGTATATACAATTATGAACGGGCTGCCGAGTGCCGACACAGAGGTAGCCACAGCCGTGAACTACCGCACTGTACTGTGTCTGCTGCTAATATATAGACTGGTTGATAAAGAGATAGTATACTCGTAACTAGTATGTATGTATAAAGAAAGAAAAAAAAACCACGGTTAGGTGGTATATACAATTATGGACGGGCTGCCGAGTGCCGACACAGAGGTAGCCACAGCCGTGAACTACCGCACTGTACTGTGTCTGCTGCTAATATATAGACTGGTTGATAAAGAGATAGTATACTCGTAACTAGTATGTATGTATAAAGAAAGAAAAAAAAACCACGGTTAGGTCACTGGTATATACAATTATGGACGGGCTGCCGAGTGCCGACACAGAGGTAGCCACAGCCGTGAACTACCGCACTGTACTGTGTCTGCTGCTAATATATAGACTGGTTGATAAAGAGATAGTATACTCGTAACTAGTATGTATGTATAAAGAAAGAAAAAAAAAACACGGTTAGGTGGTATATACAATTATGGACGGGCTGCCGAGTGCCGACACAGAGGTAGCCACAGCCGTGAACTACCGCACTGTACTGTGTCTGCTGCTAATATATAGACTGGTTGATAAAGAGATAGTATACTCGTAACTAGTATGTATGTATAAAGAAAGAAAAAAAAACCACGGTTAGGTGGTATATACAATTATGGACGGGCTGCCGAGTGCCGACACAGAGGTAGCCACAGCCGTGATCTACCGCACTGTACTGTGTCTGCTGCTAATATATAGACTGGTTGATAAAGAGATAGTATACTCGTAACTAGTATGTATGTATAAAGAAAGAAAAAAAAACCACGGTTAGGTGGTATATACAATTATGGACGGGCTGCCGAGTGCCGACACAGAGGTAGCCACAGCCGTGAACTACCGCACTGTACTGTGTCTGCTGCTAATATATAGACTGGTTGATAAAGAGATAGTATACTCGTAACTAGTATGTATGTATAAAGAAAGAAAAAAAAACCACGGTTAGGTCACTGGTATATACAATTATGGACGGGCTGCCGAGTGCCGACACAGAGGTAGCCACAGCCGTGAACTACCGCACTGTACTGTGTCTGCTGCTAATATATAGACTGGTTGATAAAGAGATAGTATACTCGTAACTAGTATGTATGTATAAAGAAAGAAAAAAAAACCACGGTTAGGTGGTATATACAATTATGGACGGGCTGCCGAGTGCCGACACAGAGGTAGCCACAGCCGTGAACTACCGCACTGTACTGTGTCTGCTGCTAATATATAGACTGGTTGATAAAGAGATAGTATACTCGTAACTAGTATGTATGTATAAAGAAAGAAAAAAAAACCACGGTTAGGTGGTATATACAATTATGGACGGGCTGCCGAGTGCCGACACAGAGGTAGCCACAGCCGTGAACTACCGCACTGTACTGTGTCTGCTGCTAATATATAGACTGGTTGATAAAGAGATAGTATACTCGTAACTAGTATGTATGTATAAAGAAAGAAAAAAAAACCACGGTTAGGTCACTGGTATATACAATTATGGACGGGCTGCCGAGTGCCGACACAGAGGTAGCCACAGCCGTGAACTACCGCACTGTACTGTGTCTGCTGCTAATATATAGACTGGTTGATAAAGAGATAGTATACTCGTAACTAGTATGTATGTATAAAGAAAGAAAAAAAAACCACGGTTAGGTGGTATATACAATTATGGACGGGCTGCCGAGTGCCGACACAGAGGTAGCCACAGCCGTGAACTACCGCACTGTACTGTGTCTGCTGCTAATATATAGACTGGTTGATAAAGAGATAGTATACTCGTAACTAGTATGTATGTATAAAGAAAGAAAAAAAAACCACGGTTAGGTGGTATATACAATTATGGACGGGCTGCCGAGTGCCGACACAGAGGTAGCCACAGCCGTGAACTACCGCACTGTACTGTGTCTGCTGCTAATATATAGACTGGTTGATAAAGAGATAGTATACTCGTAACTAGTATGTATGTATAAAGAAAGAAAAAAAAACCACGGTTAGGTGGTATATACAATTATGGACGGGCTGCCGAGTGCCGACACAGAGGTAGCCACAGCCGTGAACTACCGCACTGTACTGTGTCTGCTTCTAATATATAGACTGGTTGATAAAGAGATAGTATACTCGTAACCAGTATGTATGTATAAAGAAAGAAAAAAAAACCACGGTTAGGTCACTGGTATATACAATTGTGGACGGGCTGCCGAGTGCCGACACAGAGGTAGCCACAGCCGTGAACTACCGCACTGTACTGTGTCTGCTGCTAATATAGACTGGTTGATAAAGAGATAGTATACTACTAATATTATATACTGGTGGTCAGGTCACTGGTCACTAGTCACACTGGCAGTGGCACTCCTGCAGCAAAAGTGTGCACTGTTTAATTTTAATATAATATTATGTACTCCTGGCTCCTGCTATAACCTATAACTGGCACTGCAGTAGTGCTCCCCAGTCTCCCCCACAATTATAAGCTGTGTGAGCTGAGCAGTCAGACAGATATATAATATATATAGATGATGCAGCACACTGGCCTGAGCCTGAGCAGTGCACACAGATATGGTATGTATGTGACTGAGTCACTGTGTGCTGTGTATCGCTTTTTTCAGGCAGAGAACGGATTATAAATAAAAGTGGTGGTCACTGGTCACTATCAGCAAAACTCTGCACTGTACACTACTGAGTACTCCTAATGCTCCCCAAAATTAGTAAATCAAGTGTCTAAACGGAGAGGACGCCAGCCACGTCCTCTCCCTATCAATCTCAATGCACGTGTGAAAATGGCGGCGACGCGCGGCTCCTTATATAGAATCCGAGTCTCGCGATAGAATCCGAGCCTCGCGAGAATCCGACAGCGTCATGATGACGTTCGGGCGCGCTCGGGTTAACCGAGCAAGGCGGGAAGATCCGAGTCGCTCGGACCCGTGAAAAAAAACATGAAGTTCTGGCGGGTTCGGATTCAGAGAAACCGAACCCGCTCATCTCTACTGTACCTCCTGCGCCCATTCAGTGCAGTGCCGCAATGACTGCCGTAACTTCCCAGTAATCAGAAGAATGCAGTGACAGCGAGTCCTCACGTTGGGACTGACCAGTGGGAAGAGGGATGTTTGGGAGATATGCCATGTAATTAAAGCCTTCAGATCAAAATGAGCTCTGCAAGTATAAAAGTGACAGAAAAAAAAAAGAAATTGAGCATGACTTGCTGTATAGTCCAAGGAAATAAAGGACAAGTCATTTGGGGTCTGGAGCAGATATAGGAATTTATGTGGATTTAGGCCATTGGTATGTCTATAGTGGGTGGTGCACATGGGCCCTAGGTCCAGGAGGGTCCACACCAGAAGATACTATAGCTTGGGACCATCTCAGAAGAAATCTCTAAACCCCCCTGGCTTAGGTGGGTGCCAATAACAACCTAGAGTCAGTGTCGGACTGGGGCATGAAGGGCCCACCGGGGAATACAGTTATAGGGGCCCATACTTAGGGGTGTGGCCAGCCTACAAAGGAGGTGTGGCCAGCCTCCACAGAGGCTTGAAATACACAAAAGTTTAGTGCAGTGTAATGCAACATATCTACCATGTATAATACAAGTGCACAGTCTGGAACCTGATCCCTAGAGGAAGGAGTGGGCACTCAGGCATTGGGGCCTACCGGTGGTTTCCCTAGTACCCCTGTGGGCCAGTCCGACCCTGCAGAGTTATAATCATTTCCAACTTTACCTGACAGCAGCTGTGTCCTCCACCAAAGGTCCATTGTAATTGTGATTTACTTGATGGTTATGTCGGAAAAGGATATAGAGATTCTGCTGACACCTGCTCTGTGGGGATGAAACCCGCGCGGGCATTAAGATGTTTGTAGTCAGAACATATTAAACATTAAAAGCACCTCGTGTTCCAATACTAATTATCACCGACGTAGGCACAATGGCGGTTCTGTGCTCATCATCAGCCGGGCAATCTGTAGAATCGCTGTATAAAAACGCCAGGTAGCCACGCTAATGAGCCGGAGGGTTTAGCTACAAAGACTAAGCACTCCGGATTTCCAAACAAAATGATTTTGTGACAGTGTAATGAACTTTGTACAAGAGATTATAACTGACGGAAAGTTTTCTGAAGACGGCAGGTTCCTAGAGCATATTAGAGACACCCAGCGGATAATGGGCATCGCTGGAGATATTGTTTACAGACATTACAATGGGGGGGCTTATAGAGCGGAGTTAGCTCAAAATGCTGCAATAATACACTGATGTTCCTACGCAGAGACTGATGAGGTGATCTGTGTTTCAGAGGAAAAAGCAGCTTTATAGTGATACTCGCTGTTCTCCCCGTTCTTCGCACGGGAGTTTTTTATTTTCACGGTTGTAAATATAAGTGCTAATAATTTGGTAAGTCTATAGAGATGTAAATTTGAGACGTCTTCATGTAAGTAAATATTAATCCCTGGTTCTTGGTGTTACCCAAGGAGCACCTGTAGCAGATACGGTAAAAAGTGACAGGACTATTTTTGTAGTTTATTAAATTCTACACACTGAAGGTGCAATCCAAATTTTGACCAGATTGTCTGTTTGGGCGTTATCATTCCCAAAACGCAAGCCACACCTCGGTAATGGCGTCATTATGTCACACACCCTGTTCATCCCCTTAGGGGAGGTTTATTAAAATTCTAATTAAGTAATTTTCCTATTTCCCACCTGCAGAATACCGGTGTTACATTTCATCTTCCTGACATATCGGGAAGTAAGAGAATTAGTGATGAGTCAGTGAGTGAGTGAGTCAGCCAGCGAGTGAGTCAGTGAGTGAGTCAATGAGGGCTTTCGCATTTATACATCTATAGATATATTTAGCCAGAGAAAATGGATTTATTATCACAAGAAACTGTTGAGGTCAGACCTAGAAAGTCCATTAGTGGAAAGTTCCTGCCAGATACATACATATATTTTCTGTTCACCTATAACGCTGCTGGTTCAGTTTCGTAGATGTTACGTCAGATTCAGATCTGTGTTTTATTCTTGCTCATATACAGTATGCTATATTATGCTCCAGTACAGTAATGCAATAAACAGGAGAGTCTCCAAAGTACAAATTCCAGTTTTTTATAAATAGACTTTTATATGTTTTATTCTCAAAGTAGATTCTTTATTACAATCCCCAAAAGTTAAAACTACCAATAATCCTTTCAGCAGCCTGGATTAGATATCAGAGTTTAGTTTTAAGTTTTGTTTTAAGCTTTTAAATTTCAGTTCTCCCATAGTATCATGTGGTGGATGCATTCTTATATTCCCCTGTAGAGGGAGCCAGAGTTCCACCATATGAAAAGAGCAAATCCAGCTGCAGGACAGAGGGTGTAATATCAGCATTTATTACTCCATTGCTATTACTCAGCACAACAGAAATACTTTCTTTGTACCAAAAACATTTATTCCTGGATATATTATACACTAGATTTATAAGAAAATGCATGCTGGGAGCTGTAGTTCAACAGATGATGGAGCACAAGTGTGTTGAAGCTTTGCTGCAGGTCAGAGGTCAGTGAATTAATAGACGTACAGTATGAGCATCGGCAAAGTCTGAAATCCAATCATTGCGCTTCATTACATTTTCACAAATCACAAATTTGCGTTGGTCATGTGACACCAGCTGCCGATTCGCACTTATTGCGCAGGCCAATTACAACCTGCCAGGCTGATTACATCCGGCCACTGACACGGCTGCGTAATATGTATAACACTGAGATACCATATTTTATAAGCAAGATATAAGGCTGTGTACCGCACAGGGCAATATTATAATCTAGGTACTATGATAGAAAATATATAATATATTGGATCTCCCATGTACGGGAGATTGCTGGGCGATATTCAATTGATCTATTTTATCGTCCCTATCGTGCCCATAGCAGTCCAGTTTAGCCGCATAAAGCAGCTAATCCCGACTAAAGTAATGGGCGATATTGCAAAAAGTCTCGCTTGGGCGCCCAAACAGGTCACTTTTCTCACATTTCAGCCGCCGCACCCGGTGGTAGCGAGCTGAAATGATATTGCGACCATCGGCAGAAACAATTGAATAGCTACCAGCGGGCGTGAACAGGAGCGGAAGGGGGTGGAAAGATTTGAATGCCGCGGAAGGATTTTTGAACACAGCCGCATGGGGCTGCAGACAAAAATCTGCGTTCCGGCAGTACAATTAGTGTGACATTTAGCCGCACTTACTCGTGATGCAAATTAACTCACCGCTAATTGGATTGATCCCAATGTGTCTGATTTAAAAGTCCATTTGCACAGCGTAAAAATGTGATTAGTGTAATATGTGTTGCCCTCATTTTATACTCGTGCCCCCCTTATATTTACATTTGGAGGGGCAGGTTAGGGGCACTGATGTGTCAATTCAGTATGTAGGGACACAGTCACCACACCCTTTAGACATGGGTCCGCTTATAACTTACATGCAACTTTTAGGAGGCGTCTCTTTGCTTCTCCCACAGGCCTAGTTGATGCATTTTTTGCGCCAGACACATCTATACAATGGAAATAAAGTTGCACGTATCTGAAGTGTGTCGCATGTACATAAATTTAAGTTTAACTTATTCTTTTGCAATACTATGATATGAAAGTATATCCTACTTTTACATACTAAAAGACATAGGGGGTCATTCCGACCTGATTGCTCGCTAGCTATTTTTTGCAGCGCTGCAATCAGGTCAAAACTCTGCAAAACTGCGCATGCATATGCACCGCAATGCGCAGGCTCGTGGTACGGGTACAAAGCGGATCGGTGCTAGGCGATGGATTTTACAAAGAATCGCACAGCCAATCGCAAGGAGATTGACAGGAAGAAGTCGTTTATGGGTGTCAACTGACTGTTTTCTGGGAGTGGTTGGAAAAACGCAGGCGTGTCCAGGCGTTTGCAGGGCGGGTGTCTGACGTCAATTCCGGGAGAGGACAGGCTGAAGTGATCGCAGCGGCTGAGTAAGTTCTGGGCAACTCAGAAACTGCACAAAACTTTTTTGTAGCGCTCGGCTGCACATGCGATCGCACACTTGCAAAGCTAAAATACACTCCCCTATGGGCGGCGACTATCTGATCGCAGCGCTACAAAAAATAGCTAGCGAGCGATCAACTTGGAATGACCCCCACACTGTTGAGCCTGATTCACGTTTGTAAGTAAAGCAAAAAAGCAAGCAACAAGGTAAAACCATGTGCCGTGCAGGTGGGGTAGTTGTAACATGTGCAGATAGAGTTAGATTTGGGTGGGGTGTGTTCAAACTGAACTCTAAATTGTAGTGTAAAAATAAAGCTGCCTAAAATGTGCGAGCTACATGCAGAAGCAGCCAGTATTTACCCTGCACAGAAACAATAATAATGTATTTGCTCACCTTGCATGGCAGCATGGTCTGTTCCATACACAAAGTTACTCGCTTTTTTTGCTTTACTTCCAAACATGAATCAGGACCATAGCAAAGACACTGTATGTGAGTGATGTGCGTTGTCATGAGTGGTTATGGTATGTGTGGTTATGGTATGTGGTATGTGTGGTATGTGTGGTTGATACGGTGGGGTAGCGAGGGATGCGCGGAAGATACAGCGTTTCATAATATTATCATAGCAGTGTTATAGTTCTGGATAATGTATGGAACAGTTGCTGAATATTTCCGTAAAGCAGCATATGTGATGTTTGCTGATACTGTATCACTGGGACACGATTACTGAGGCATTGCAATAATAGCGAGATCTACTGACGCCTTTCTGGAAATGTGGACATTTGCTATACAGAATGGGACAACAAGAACCCCCTTCAACCTGGATTTGCGTTGTAAAAGATTGACGCTTTAAGAATACGTCCGACATCCCGCAACTCAGACCCTATTACTTATGGTATCCGGTATTTAAGTCAACAACACTTAGGGGTCTATTTACTAAGCCTTGGATGAAGATAAAGTACCAGCCAATCAGCTCCTAGCTGCCATGCCACAGGCTGTTTGAAAAATGACAGGAGCTGATTTATATACTAGAATAAACGACACTAATTTTAGATGAATCGGCACTAATTATCCATTTATATTAGTGCTGTGCCCCCCACTACTTTTTACTATAGCGCCACTTCTAGGCCGCTGGTAGTTACTGCACGCTATTAAAAATATACTGTACATGTTTCTGCAATTTTAAACAAAGCCATTTCTATGAATTATTCCATGCCCAGAAAATGCGCCATACGTAGCACCTGGCAGAACACACGAGTCTCAGCGCAGCGGCATAGGGAGGGAAGGACCCAATTTGCCACAAAACGCCGCCTCTTTCTCAGATGTGCAAAACATTTTGGCGTCTATTAAGATTGAATGATTGGCAGAGACGGCTGCTGTAATCCGTCATACCAGGATCCACCTCCTATCATCTTAAGGAGCCGAAGGTGTGTAAGTGCGTTAACTAAACAGTGACAAGAATTTGTGATGCAGGCGCCACCCTCCCTCTGCCGCGCCAGCTGTTTGGGATGAACGCACATCTTCCAGACAAATGCTTTTTGTCAGCTGCAAATTTGAAGTTTCCAAGACAGGAGCAGATTTTAGATACAACAAAGTGAGGAAATCAGTTTCCCCTGCAAAGCGACAAAACCTCATTAAAATCAGTTTGTGCAAGAGCGTAATCAGTAATCTTGGCATGCCTGGCGCCATTTAACAAGCACAAATCGAGAGCCAGCGTCGTTTCGGGAAAGGCCGCTCTGCAGAATTATTTGTTTTCACCTGGGTGAATTAATATGTAAGTCTACAACTCACGTTAAGCTAATGCATCTGTCTCTACACAATATTACATCTCATTTAAATGTGCATATCTGGATTCCTTGCAGGAAAAACAAAAACAAATCTCTTTTCTTCCGCTGAGCTGATGTGCCCCTGCAGATACGTTGCGGTGAGCAGTAAGATGTGTAATGTTGCAATTGCAAAAAGTCTGCAAAAATGGCTAAATATCTTTGTGTACGTTTGGGATCACAATGAGCATTTATTATAGTATGGCGCCACCTAGTGGTCAGACTTCATTCAATGATTGCAGTTCAGTAGCTACTGGAGAAATGATTATCTTTTATTATTATTAACAGTTTTTTTTTATTTACAATTGGAACAGTGGTTAAACAAAACTGGTTAATAACAGGCAGTCATAGAGGTAGGAAGGCCCTGCTCGCAAGCCTACAATCTATAGGGAAATAGGCCTTGATACACAAGGATAGGCACTATCTATTGCATAATGGTCCACCAGATTGCAAAGGTTCTTGGTGAGCTGTATGATATGGTCACACAGCAATAATGAACTGGGGTCAGGAGGACGGGAAAGTGAAGGAAGAGAAAATATGTGAGGATATGTGCGGACTGTACATTGGGGATGTAACTGGATAGGGAAGCTTATGAAGGTTATATGGAAGGTTCTGGAAATTTGATAAACTGCGTGAAGAGGTGAGTTTTCAGGAAACGCTTGAAGGTTTGGAGACTAGAGGAGAGTCTTATTGTGCATTCCACAGAGTTGGTGTAGCCCGAAGAAAGTCCTGCAATTGTGAATGGGAGCAAGTAATGTGAGACGCAGATCTTGTGCAGAGCGGAGAGGTCAGGGTGAGAGATATATTGAGATAAGTGAAAAGATGTACATTGGTGTAGTTTGTTTAATAGCTTTTTTATGTGAGCAGAAGTATTTTATATTGAATACGGTAGAATACCGGTAACCAATGGTGGGAGCGACAGAGCGGATCAGCAGACGATGAACGTCTGGCAAGGAGGATTAGCCTCGCAGCTGCATTCAGAATGGGTTGTAATGGTGAGAGCCTATGTTTGGGAAGACCGGTCAGGAGACTATTACAATAATCAATGCGGGAGATAATGAGAGCATGGATTAGAAGTTTTGCAGTGTCCTGTGTAAGATATGGTCGTATTTTGGATATGTTTCTTAGATGTATGTAACATGACCTTGAGACAGATTGAATGTGGGGAATAAAGGACAGTTCAGAATGAAGAATGACACCTAGGCAGCGAGCTTGTGGGGTAGGGATGATTGCTGAGTTATCAACAGTGATAGAGATATCAGGTTGGTAACTACTATTGGCCGGTGGAAATATAACTAATTCTGTTTTGGAAATATTAAGTTTGAGGTGGCGAGATGTCATCCAAGATGAAATGGCAGAGAGGCATTCAGTGACACGGCCCAATACAGATGGTGACAAATCAGGGGAGGATAGGTAGATTTCAGTATCATCCACATAAAGATTATACTGAAATCCAAAAGAGCTGATTAGTTTCCCAAGAGAGGAGGTATAGATAGAGAAAAGCAGAGGACCTAGGACTGAGCCTTGTGGTACTCCAACTGAGAGAGGTAGCGAAGAGGAGGTGGATTCAGAGAAGCGAACACTGAAGGAGCGATTAGATAGGGGGGAGAGGCATGGGAGCTGAGAGATGGGACAGTAGTTAGAGAGTGTGTTTGGGTAAGAGTTTTGCTTTTTCAGAATGGGAGTAATCACTGCATGCTTGTACAGAGAAGGAAAGATACCAGTAGACAGAGAGAGATTACAGATTATAATTAAGGTTGGGATGAGCACAGCAGAGAGATATACTTATTTATGAGGGTATAGAATCAAGAGGCGAGGTAGTAGAGTAGCAGGATGAGAAGAGTGCAGATCCTACAAATGAAGATGAAGTATCACATGAAGAGAAGGTGCCAGAGGGTTCAGGTAGGCAATTGAGCAGGTCACTGGCAGTGGAAGAGCATACCATTTCATCTCGGATCTTATCAATCTTGTCCTTGAAGTAGGAAGCAAGATCTTGCGCTCTGACAGTGGCTCATGGGTTGGGTGAAGGAGGGTTGAGAAGTTATTTAAATATATTAAAAAGTCGATTGGGGTTAGAGGCTTGAGCAGAGATGAGAGATTGGAAATGTGTTCGTTTGGCAGTGACCAGGGCATTATGATAAGAGTGGTAGACAGTCTTATATGTGAGGAAGTCGAACCGAACACAAGACTTACCCCACGGACATACACAGAAACAACTAATTCTGCGTCCCGGAGGAAATGAAGGCAGTTTGTCTCCTTTCACATTTGCTTTATTTATGAAGGGCTGCAAATATGAAATAAACAATATAAGGAGACTTACTGTAGACTTACCATAGTTAAATCTCTTTCTGCAAGGTACACTGGATTTCACAGGGAATAACATCGGGGTGTAGAGTTGGATCTTGATCCGAGGCACCAACAGGCTAAAGCTTTGACTGCACCCAGGATGCACTGCACCGCCTCCTCTATATCCCCGCCTCCAGGCACTGGAGCTCAGTTTCGTTAACCAGACCAATGCAGCAGCGGATAGAAGAGACGGCAGATATTAGTCACATAGAACCACATTCTCACGACAGGACAAGGGACTAGCGGCTAATGCCATACAAACCCAAAGAAGCTACTGTCAGGGTGGGCAACCTGTGGAGCCCAGTGTACCTCGCAGAAAGATTTAACTATGGTAAGTCTACCATGAATCTCCTTTTCTGCAGTGGGGTACACTGGTATTCCGCAGGGAATAACATTGGGATGTCCTAAAGCAGTTCCTCA
Organism: Pseudophryne corroboree; assembly: GCF_028390025.1. Lineage (NCBI taxonomy): Eukaryota > Metazoa > Chordata > Amphibia > Anura > Myobatrachidae > Pseudophryne > Pseudophryne corroboree. The sequence goes on along the minus strand of NC_086454.1, from coordinate 355,758,760 downwards.
TGGGAGGGGACGCACTGTAGCGGGTACAAGAACCTTGTGTCCAAAGGAAGCATCCTGGGAAGCAGAAGTATCAAAGGCATAGAACCTGATGAATGTGTTCACAGAGGACCATGTAGCCACCTTACACAATTGTTCAGCGGACACGCCACAGCGGGCCGCCCAAGAATGTTCAACAGACCGAGTAGAATGGGCGTTTATAGAAGCAGGAGCTGTAAGACCAGCCTGTGCGTCGGCTTGTGCAATCACCATTCTAATCCATCTGGCCAAGGACTGCTTATTCGCAGGCCAGCCACATTTGTGAAAACCAGAAAGTACAAAAAGGGTATCTGACCTCCTGAGGGAGGCAGTCCTCTCAACGTAAATAGGGAGAGCCCTTACCACATCCAAAAACCAGAAGAGATAAAGGCCAAAACCACAATCGCTTGGTTAAGATGAAAAGATGATACCACCTTAGGTAGATATCCAGAGAGAGTTCGAAGAACTGCCCGGTCACGGTGAAAAATCAGAAAGGGTGAACGACAGGACAAAGCGCCTAAGTCCGACACCCTCCTGGCAAAGGCAATAGCCAATAAAAACACGACCTTAAGTGTTACACATTTAAGGTCCACAGACTCAAGAGGTTCGAATGGAGACTCTTGCAGAGCATTTAAGACAACAGACAGATCCCATGGAACCACAGGAGGGACATAGGGAGGCTGAATCCTTAAAACACCATGAGTGAAAGTATGAACGTCAGGAATAGACGCAATTTTTCTCTGAAACCACACCGACAAGGCAGAAATATGAACCTTGAGGGAGGCCAGACGAAGGCCTAAATCCAAGCCTTGTTGCAGAAAACCCAAAATCCTAGAAGGTCTGAATGAATAGGCATCATAATTCTTACCAGCACACCATGTGAAATAAGAATTCAAGACCCCATAATAAATCCGCGCAGAAGCCGGTTTGCAGGCCTTCAACATAGTTTGAATAACCATGTAAGGGAATCCCTTGGCCCTCAGGAGTGAAGCTTCAAGAGCCATGCCGTCAAAGTCAGTCTGGTCAGTTCCAGATAGACACAAGGGCCCTGAACGAGGAGGTCTGGGCGTTGAGGAAGTAGAAGAGGACGCTCTATCGATAGACCCTGCAGGTCTGAGAACCAAAGCCGTCTGGGCCACGCTGGAGCGACTAGAATTAGTATTCCTTTTTCTTGTTTGAACTTCTGAAGTACCCTGGGCAGGAGTGACACTGGAGGGAACACGTATGGCAGCCAAAAGTTCGATGGAATTGACAGTGCATCCATGAATGCTGCTGGAGGATCCCTTGTCCTTGATCTGAAGACCGGAACCTTGTGATTGTGTCGAGACGCCGTCAGGTCTACGTCTGGTAGGCCCCACTTGTCCACTAGGAGTTGAAAGACTTCCGGATGAAGACTCCACTCTCCGGCATGAACGTCCTCACGACTGAGGAAATTCGCTTCCCAGTTGAGGACTCAGGTCATGAACACTGCCAATATTGCTAGAAGATGGCATTCCACCCTAACGGAGGATACTTCCAGCATTGCCATGTGGCTTCGAGTGCCGCCTTGATGATTTTTGTACACCACCGCGTGGCTTTGTCTGTTCTGTATTAGAGGCAGGGCCAGTGTCAACGCATTTAAAACCACCCTCAATTCCAGAATGTTTATTGGGAGGAGAGTCCACAGACCCTGGAGAGAGTGTTGCTCCAACACTGTGCCCCATCCCGCAGACTGGCATCCATTGTCAGGAGGACTCAGTTGGAGATCCAGAAGGGATGGCTCCTGCAGCCATCAGCTCAGTGACAGACGTACTTCCGGAGTCAAGAAGATCATTTGAGACCTGATCTGATGAGGCAGGCTGTCCCACTTGGAAAGGATTAGCCTCTGCAGAGGGCGGGAATGAAATTGAGCGTACTCTACCATGTCAAAAGCCAACAGCATGAGGCCTAGTACTTTCATCGCCAAGTGTATCGACACTCTCGGGCAAGAGAGGAAATAACTGATCCTGTCCTGAAGTTTCAGGACTTTCTCTGGAGACAAAAAAAATCGTTGGTTGTGTGTGTTCAGTAGTGCCCCCAGGTGCACCATGCTCCGAGCAGGGACCAGCGAGGACTTTTTCCAGTTGATGATACCCGTGGGCTTGTAGGAATAGGACCGTCAGATCCAGATAGCTGAGGAGAACCTCTTGGGAGTACGCCAGGATCAGCAAGTCGTCATGATACGGCAGGATCCTGATACCCTGACGGCGGAGAAGAGCTGTCATCACGGCCATGACCTTGGTGAAGATCTGAGGGCCCATGGACAATCCAAAAGGCAGTGCCTGCAATTGATAATGTAGGTTGCTAATAGCAAACTGCAGATATTGCTGAAGCGACATGGCAATAGGTATGTGCAGGTAAGCATCCTGTATGTCCAGGGATACCATATAATCTTCAGGTTCCATGGCCAGCACTATAGAGCCCAGAGTTTCCATACAGAATTTGGATGCTCTCACAAACTGATTCAATGATTTGAGGTTGAGTATAGCCGGACGGACCCATTTGGTTTCGGAACTAGAAACAGGGTGAAATAGTAGCCCCTGCCTCTCTGAGACAGAGGTACCGCCACTACCACTCCTGTATCCAGGAGAGATTGTACAACTAAGTGTAGAGCTTGCGCCTTTAATGGATCCGCTGGGATAACCATCGTGCAAAACTGGCGAGGGGGACGTCTCTTGAAATAGATTGCGTACCCGTGAGAGACAACTTCCCGCACCAAGACATCCGAAGTGGTCTTTGACCAGGCCTGGGCGAACTGCAGAAGTTGGCCTCCCACCTTGGGGTCCCCCAGGGGGAGGCCCGCCCCGTCATGCGGCAGGCTTGTCTTGTTTGAAAGCAGGATGACGGGCGGCCCAGGACTGTTTAGATTTAGGCTTAGTGGTTTTGGAAGCAGGAGCCTGTCACGGATACGCCTGACCCTTTGTTTTTCCTGGAGGTCGAAAGGAATGAAAGGTGGTACTCTTAGCCTTCGGAACAGAAGGATTAGTATTTAGGAGACATGCAGTCTTAGCAGTAGCCAAGTTAGTTACAATCTTGCTCAGATCCTCCCCAAATAGGATGTCACCCTTAAAAGGGAGCACCTCCAAGGTCTTTTTGGAGTCCAGGTCCACCTACCAGGACCTCAACCACATAATTCGACGAGCCAAGATAGACGTAGTAGATGCCTTGGCCGCCATTACACCTGCATCAGAGGCCGCCTCCTGAATATAGTGGGAGGCTGTGGTAATATAAGACAGATATTGTCTGGCAGTGTCAGAAAAATCCTGAGGGAGCTCATCCTCTATTGCCTGAACCCAGGCTTCAATTCCTTTCGCAGCCCAGGAGGCTGCCATAGTTGGTCTATGTACAGCATCAGTAAGGGAGTAAATAGACCTCAGGCATCCCTCCACACACTTATCCATCGGTCCCTTCAGTGAGGGGACAGTGGTGACAGGCAGAGTAGATGAAACCACAAGACGGGCGACATGAGAGTCCCCTGTCGGTGGAGTTTCCCACTTGTTACTCAACTCTGCAGGGATAGGATAACGAGCTAGCATCTTTTTAGACAGGGAAAATGTCTTTCCTGGAGAAGACCAGGATTCCTGACGTATGTCAATTAAATGGTCATAATGTGGTAAGACTACTTTAGTAACCTTCTGACGTTTAAACTTATCAGGTTTCTTAGACGCAGTAGGAGGCTCAATGTCATCATCTATTTGAAGAATCAGCTTAATAGCCTCCACTAGGTCAGGAACATCAACCTGGGTTGTAGATTCCTCATCAGAAGCGACTGTATCAGTGTTTGACGGATCAGTATATTCCCCATCCTCATCGGAAGAATTATCCAAAATAATTAGTGGATTGTGAGGAAGAAATGGCCGGTTTAGATGACCCCTTGGCTCCAGAGGGGCGTGGGGTAGACTTTTGTCTAACCAAAGATTGATTTAATTGTTGTAATTAGGTAGACAGAGTATACGCCCAGTGCGGATTAACTACAGGGACAATATGTGGCTGTAATGGAACAGGAGGTCCCACAGGGGGCGTAAAATGTGTCACAAGTGTAATCAGCAGACTTGAGAATGCTGCCCAAGGTGGATTCTGATTGGCCACAGGTGCTGCAGGTTGACTGGGTGTATGGCACTCAGCGCCTGAACCAGCAGCTAAAACTTCCCCCTCAGGTAAATCCGTGGCGCCAATACTGCATGATGCAGAAGCGACCGCGGATTTCCCGCCCTGTGTAGCAGACATAAGGAATGTAGCCTTAGGGCGCAACAGTACAATATAGCCAGACAAACACAATACCTGCAAATAACCCCCTGTGTTATGTGACAGTAAACACAGAACCCAAAACAGAGGATTTAAGTGGTATGAGGTGACTGAAGCACACAGCAAAAATACCCAATCGTATATTCTGTGTAACACTAAATATATACATACACATACTGTATATGGGACCCTGACGCACTTAGCCCCTCAGGGTACAGAATATAGTGATAGCAATATGTGATATAGTAGAATGGAATCCCACACAACGGCTACAGGCACGCTCAGTCACATGTACAATGCAGAAGTTATTACAAATAAACAATAAAACTGCACCGGACTAGTAATACTACATATAGATATAACAATGCACAGTAGATACTGGATGTATATCACAGAATACTTGTACTAAATATTCAGATAGCAGTACACTTGTTCTTATTTATCATAATTTATATAGATTCATGTGTGTGTCCTTTATGTATATGAGATATGTAGCAATGTTGCAAATTGTTAGTTATATATATTATATGTGTTTGACATTCATAAATTATTATAAATGGAGGATAAGCTGTATAGAAAACCTGTAGGTCTTTTTTCAAGCGTATCAAGTTGCCATGTATAAAGCCAAAATGAGACGAAAGTGAGGCCTGAGCAGCAATCAGAATTTATTCACATCACCTGGATAATGAAACGTATATAAAGGAGGCTGAAAGGAGTAGAGGATATGACACTGAGGAAGCCGCCGATACTGAGGAGTAGGCGGAGAAACGCGTCTGTCGTTCATTGCCTGCAAACTACAGCGGAGGAATCCACACCAGCCGATCGGTGTGAACCGACACCTGAGAAGTGAACTTTTCAACCAGCTCATATTCACGGACTCCGGATAAGGCTGTAAGTACAAGCAAGTACAATCAAAGGCCGGGAGGACGAACTATCTTTGCCGTAGTCAAATGAGAAAACCAAGTTCCACTTCTAACAGGTGATCGGTGGGTTAACCGGGAGCACTATCACACGCACTGTGATCATTTCAGAGACATTTGCATGTTATACAAACGACCATTCTATATTGTTCAGTGTATGCCACGGATGCACTGACTTCAATATCAGTTGAAAAAAATGGGCATAACAATATATTTACCTAAGAACAAATAGTTACCATTCAAAACAATTGTTAACAATTACTATAGCTCATTTGAATGCCAACTCATAAGTGACTCATTGCTTTCATGAGTATATCCAAGAATACCGTCATCATTTCTTTGTATTCTGATACGTGGACTGATATATTGTAGCAAGAGTCTAAAAAGCTACTTAATACAGCCTTTATTGCCTTGGAGAGACTTTGCACAAACTTTGTGGGTAATATTGGATCCATGTTTAATTAATTATACCCACAGTTCATGAACAAATTGTGAAGCATTCACTTATTAGAACAGAGGTAGCTACAATTATAGATTCATGCAAATTCTTTGTTTAAAGGAGTTATCCTGTTTTAGAGATATTGCATTTTATGTGGTGAAAGTGTTTTTTGCCGGCCGGCATTAAGTATAATTGTTTTAAACATTGCTATTTATTCATTTAATATAAATAAAAATCCACATCAAATGTGAATTAGCGCTCTCTTGGCTTTCTTTTATTGTGTTTTATATTAGGGGCGTGTATACCAATAGCCCCTTAGAGAGCAGCTTAAATACATTTGTATTAATCACAGCGCTAGGTCTTTGTCGTTTTTTGGTGTTCTTAACGAACACTGGCTATAATGACATAGTTAAGTGCCTGTAAATGCAGAGCGCTGATGAGACAGGCGGCTTTACAGAGGAGACATTGCCCTGCAGTCCCGGAGATCAGCCCAGCTAGCAGTGTAAAGATGGCGCCAAAATCTCAGTCAGGAGTGAGGGAGAGAAATGCAGCTCCAGGGCGGGAACACCAGCAATAGATGGGGGGGAGGGGCTACAGGTCAGCGCCTTATCCCCTATGCTGGTCCTCACCACCGGGTACTATGGAGCCTATATTAAACGGATTTTAGTAAATCCGACCTGTGCTACCTGCCCTGGTGGATATAGTGGGGTCCCTGTGCAGTACAGTGTCCACGCCAGCGGCGCAGTCTGTCTCCTGGGACCGCGATTTTCGGCGGGTCCCACCTGGGGGACCCCCTTACCTCCTCCCTGACATGCAGCCACGCGATCCAGGAGAGCGTCAGCGGTGTGTGCCTGAAGTCCGGTGCACCTCCACTCAGTGGCGTCATGAGGTGGGTGCGGGGAGTGCGGCCCGCACCTGGGTGTCACCCTTCAATAGGGTGACACCAAGATGAGACACCCACTCACACGCACCCCCATAATAGGCGTGCATGCCCCTAATGTCTGGTCCCCTCACACGCGTGCGCACTGCAGCCGGACACTGGAGGGGTCCTCTCCACGAAGGGGATCCAGAGTTGCTCGCTACTGAGGCTCCAGCTCCCATACTACCAAGCGCAGTGGAGCTTTTGTTCTGACGTCGCTGGAGCGGGGGCCGGGCTCAGTTTTGTGCTGCGTCCGCTCCGTGTTCTGCACAGGGAGAGGAGCTGACAAGTTCAAGAAGTTCAAGTGCGCCCACAGAAGAAAAGGTGAGGTGAGGTGCTGCTAGGAGAAGGGGGTAGGGAGAGGTGTTTGCAGCAGAGGCAAGGGACATACTAGTAGTGGCGGTGGGCTGGTTTAGGTGGGGGCCCCAACATCTCAGTCAGGGGTAGGGTGGGAGGGCTGCCTATTTTATCAGTCCCAGGCCCCACAATTTCTAATGGCAGCCCTGACTGTAATCTTCATTTCTCTCCATTTACTGTATATGAGGGTGTGTTATAAAGAAATGTTGTGAGCTGTCGCCTTCTGGTGCAATAATTGTGCATTGAGATTTATGCTTCAGAATGTAATTTGTATTGTATTTACATTGAAGTTTTTTTTTTACGGATTTGGAGAAAATTAAGTCATTACTTTATGCTCACCTGCATACTAATCTAAGGTTAATGTGATCTGAATACCATAAAACAAACAGCGGACAGTAATTGACAGATAGTAATAATACAGGTTGAGTCTCCTATATCCAAAATGCTTAGGACCAGAGGTATTTTAGATATAGGCTTTTTCCGTATTTTCGAATAATTGCATACCATAATGAGATATCATCGCGATGAGACCCAAGTCTAAGCACAGAATGCATTACTGTATATTTCATATACACCTTACAAACACAGCCTGAAGGTCATTGAATACAATATTTTTAATTGGTGGCAGCGCCGCTGCAGCTTTCCCTCTCATTCCACATAAGCTGTGACTGCTGGGATGCGCTTCCCTCATACCAGCATGCACAGCAGCGGCGGCCAGCCAATGCGGAAGGATAGGGACAGCTGCAGCGGCGGCACCGGCAATTACAGTGCACTGCTGCGGATCCCTCCCTCCTATTCCTTCTCCCCTGCCCCCGCAGCTGCCAGCACTGAGGAGCCTGACTGACTGAGCCAGTGGAGAAATGGTAAGTATAATCTATTCTGTCTGCCGTAATGTGTAATAAGGGGACGCTGTTTGCTGTAATGTGTAAAAAGGGGACGCTGTTTGCTGTAATGTGTAAAAAGGGGACGCTGTCTGCCGTAATGTGTAAAAAGGGGACGCTGTCTGCCGTAATGTGTAAAAAGGGGACGCTGTCTGCCGTAATGTGTAAAAAGGGGGACGCTGTCTGCCGTAATGTGTAAAAAGGGGGACGCTGTCTGCCGTAATGTGTAAAAGGGGGGACGCTGTCTGCCGTAATGTGTAAAAAGGGGGACGCTGTCTGCCGTAATGTGTAAAAAGGGGGACGCTGTCTGCCGTAATGTGTAAAAAGGGGACGCTGTCTGCCGTAATGTGTAAAAAAGGGGGATGCTGTCTGCCGTAATGTGTAAAAAAGGGGACGCTGTCTGCCGTAATGTGTAAAAAAGGGGACGCTGTCTGCCGTAATGTGTAAAAAGGGGACGCTGTAAAAAAAGGGGGACGCTGTCTGCCGTAATGTGTAAAAAGGGGACGCTGTCTGCCGTAATGTGTAAAAAGGGGGCGCTGTCTGCTGTAATGTGTAAAAGGGGCTCAACCTGGTGTAGTGGTGCTACTGTGCGGCGTAATTTGAATAATGGAGACTACTGTGCACCGTACGTAATATGAATTGGTATTATTTTGTGGCCACACCCCTTCCCCATGAAGCCACGCCCATATATTTTTTGCGCACGCCTACGGCGCACCCTGCCCCTGTTTTACATGCAGGTTGGCGCTAATGCTCTATCTTGCACACAGCACTAAAATGTCTAGTTACGCCACTGGCGGCGGACATTGGGGGCCGGCGTAGCTGCAAAAGGGGGTCAGAGCTTTTTTGGGGTGGCTACGTCTGCAGGGGGTCATCCTTAGTTTCTGCTTCAGGGATGGAATCTCAATTATTTTGCGATCGCATCACTGGATGCCAATTAGCATGCTGGACGGCCCCCAGCATGCTACAGAAATGATTGCAGATTCTGCTTTTTAGCAGAATATGCAAACCAACCTGAATAGTGTCCTATGTCACTACTATTGCCATCGCATTCAGTGATATACAGGAATTGTGCTTTACAAGTAAAACTAGTACAAAAACATTACTAAGGATTCCGTGTGGTGTGATATGGGAGGAAGTCCATGGGGGTGACACCAACCCTAGTGACGCCTCTGCCTCCACTACAAGTACCCGGGAACCGGCCGCGGGAGTATGCAGCGCTGCTGAGGGAGGTGATGGAGCTGCAGCACAGAATGTCAGATGACATAGAAAGTGCTGCAGCCCTTGAAGTCTTCTTAAGCTCTTTTCAGGGCTGCCTAGTGCAGCCCCCCTGATAGCGACCTGCTCTGCAGGCACCAACTTACAAACTGAGCTCCAGTGCCTGGAGGCGGGGCTATAGAGGAGGCAGTGCAAAGCATCCTGGGAACAGTCAAAGCTTTAGCCTGTTGGTGCTTCAGATCAAGATCCAACGCTACACCCCGATGTTATTCCCTGTAGAATACCAGTGTACCCCGCTGCAGAAATTGCTGTACAAGCCTGTTTCTTTTCTTCAAAAAAAAAATTTTTGTCCAATTGAATTCCCCCCTTACTTTGCTGTGTCTATTGCAGCACCAGCTTGCAGTATAAATAAGTTCAATTCAGAAAGTGCCGTATTTAGGGGGTGATGTATGGGGGTGGCTGAAGCTTCAGGGGGTGCAACCCACTGTCACGTGGCCATGCCACTGTCTGCCGCAATGTGAATAAAGTTGAGAGATATACACAAGCCTTTTTGCCAGATTAAATACTATTTTCTTCCAATGTTTTTGTTATTTTATTATTATCGGGCAATTCAGTTGTAGCTTTTTTTTTAGGCGAAAACACATATGATCGGACTTCTCGTGTCCGCGATAGGGAAAACACGCCACTGATCTGGGATTTTTTTTTTTCTGGAGCTCAGCAGGTACCCCCCAAAAAATCCTTTGTTAAGTGCCAGCATATGGCTGCCATCTGTGCTAACCGGATGACACGTTGTGCATGTATCACTCAGGAACTGTTCTGTGCTCCGCCACTGTACTGACTTTCCACCGCTTACTACAGCTGGGCGGTAACCAGGTGCGCCACAATTGGCTCATGGCCAGTGACAAATTTGATGAGCCACAGTGGCTCGTCTGTCAAGCACTGGGATTCCATGCCCGGTGCCAGCAGGACAACTCTCTAGACCTGTCCGGAGTAATCCATGAGAAGTGGTGACCATAGGTGCCCCCCCCCCCCCCCCTGGATCTAGGTAAGTGTCAAACTAAATCTAATTTTTGCATTGCCCCGCAAAGCTTGGTACACAGCAAGGCACAATCCCTTTCCCCGTGCTACTCCCATGGGTCAGGGCAACTGTCCACACCTGGTCAAACATGGTCATCATGACGTCTGCTGGAAATGAATGCATACACCGGGATCAGAGGAACAGTTTGTGCTTCGTAAAAGACACATGGTGACAGCAGGAATTTAAGGACAGTCCCCACTTTCCCCAAAGGCTTTAATAGTTGCAGCCCTTTCTAGAGATGAACTTAAACATCTCTCCAGTGGATAAATAAAAGTTAATTACTTCCATGTTTTATACTTCCATCAATATTATGACTTTACTAATTGAACATTAATGATGTGAGCAGAAAAATAAGATTTTACTTACCGATAAATCTATTTCTCGTAGTCCGTAGTGGATGCTGGGACTCCGTAAGGACCATGGGGAATAGCGGCTCCACAGGAGACAGGGCACAATAATAAAAGCTTAAGGATCAGGTGGTGTGCACTGGCTCCTCCCCCTATGACCCTCCTCCAAGCCTCAGTTAGGATACTGTGCCCGGACGAGCGTACATAATAAGGAAGGATATTGAATCCCGGGTAAGACTCATACCAGCCACACCAATCACACCGTACAACTCGTGATCTGAACCCAGTTAACAGTATGATAAACGCAAAGGAGCCTCTGAAAAGATGGCTCACAACAATAATAACCCGAATTTTTGTAACAATAACTATATACAAGTATTGCAGACAATCCGCATTAGGGATGGGCGCCCAGCATCCACTACGGACTACGAGAAATAGATTTATCGGTAAGTAAAATCTTATTTTCTCTGACGTCCTAGTGGATGCTGGGACTCCGTAAGGACCATGGGGATTATACCAAAGCTCCCAAACGGGCGGGAGAGTGCGGATGACTCTGCAGCACCGAATGAGAGAACTCCAGGTCCTCCTCAGCCAGGGTATCAAATTTGTAGAATTTAGCAAACGTGTTTGCCCCTGACCAAGTAGCAGCTCGGCAAAGTTGTAAAGCCGAGACCCCTCGGGCAGCCGCCCAAGATGAGCCCACTTTCCTTGTGGAATGGGCTTTTACTGATTTTGGCTGTGGCAATCCTGCCACAGAATGTGCAAGCTGAATTGTACTACAAATCCAACGAGCAATAGTCTGCTTAGAAGCAGGAGCACCCAGCTTGTTGGGTGCATACAGGATAAACAGCGAGTCAGATTTTCTGACTCCAGCCGTCCTGGAAACATATTTTCAAGGCCCTGACAACGTCAAGCAACTTAGAGTCCTCTAAGTCCCTAGTAGCCGCAGGTACCACAATAGGTTGGTTCATGTGAAATGCAGAAACCACCTTAGGTAGAAATTGAGGACGAGTCCTCAATTCCGCCCTGTCAGAATGAAAAATTAAGTAAGGGCTTTTATATGATAAAGCCGCCAATTCTGACACACGCCTGGCTGAAGCCAAGGCTAACAGCATCGACACCTTCCATGTGAGATATTTTAAGTCCACAGTGGAAAGTGGTTCAAACCAATGTGACTTTAGAAAACTCAACACAACATTGAGATCCCAAGGTGCCACTGGAGGCACAAAAGGAGGCTGTATGTGCAGCACCCCTTTTACAAATGTCTGAACTTCAGGTACTGAAGCCAGTTCTTTCTGGAAGAAAATCGACAGGGCCGAAATTTGAACCTTAATGGATCCTAATTTTAGGCCCATAGACAGTCCTGTTTGCAGGAAATGAAGGAAACGACCCAGTTGAAATTCCTCTGTAGGGGCCTTCTTGGCCTCACACCACGCAACATATTTACGCCAAATGCTGTGATAATGTTTTGCGGTTACGTCCTTCCTGGCTTTGACCAGAGTAGGGATGACTTCTTCTGGAATGCCTTTTTCCTTCAGGATCCGGCGTTCAACCGCCATGCCGTCAAACGCAGCCGCGGTAAGTCTTGGAACAGACAAGGCCCCTGCAGTAGCAGGTCCTTTCTTAGAGGTAGAGGCCACGGTTCGTCCGTGAGCATCTCTTGAAGTTCCGGGAACCAAGTCCTTCTTGGCCAATCCGGAACCACGAGTATAGTTCTTACTCCTCTCCTTCTTATGATTCTCAGTACTTTTGGTATGAGAGGCAGAGGAGGGAACACATACACTGACTGGTACACCCACGGCGTTACCAGAGCGTCCACCGCTATTGCCTGAGGGTCCCTTGACCTGGCGCAATATCTGTCCAGTTTTTTGTTTAGACGTGACGCCATCATATCCACCTTTGGATTTTCCCAACGGTTTACAATCAGGTGGAAGACTTCTGGGTGAAGTCCCCACTCTCCCGGGTGAAGGTCGTGTCTGCTGAGGAAGTCTGCTTCCCAGTTGTCCACTCCCGGAATGAACACTGCTGACAGTGCTATCACATGATTTTCCGCCCAGCGAAGAATCCTTGCAGCTTCTGCCATTGCCCTCCTGCTTCTCGTGCCGCCCTGTCTGTTTACGTGGGCGACTGACGTGATGTTGTCCGATTGGATCAACACCGCCTGACCCTGAAGCAGAGGTTTTGCTTGACTTAGGGCATTGTAAATGGCCCTTAGTTCCAGAATGTTTATATGAAGAAATGTTTCCATGCTTGACCACAAGCCCTGGAAATTCCTTCCCTGTGTGACTGCTCCCCAGCCTCTCAGGCTGGCATCCGTGGTTACCAGGATCCAATCCTGAATGCCAAATCTGCGGCCCTCTAGTAGATGAGCACTCTGCAGCCACCACAGGAGAGACACCCTTGTCCTTGGCGACAGGGTTATCCGCTGATGCATCTGAAGATGCGATCCGGACCATTTGTCCAGTAGATCCCACTGAAACGTTCTTGCATGGAATCTTCCGAATGGAATCGCTTCGTAAGAAGCCACCATTTTTCCCAGGACCCTCGTGCACTGATGCACTGAGACCTGGCCCGGTTTTAGGAGGTTCCTGACTAGCTCGGATAACTCCCTGGCCTTCTCCTCCGGGAGAAACACCTTCTTCTGGACTGTGTCCAGAATCATTCCTAGGAACAGTAGACGTGTCGTTGGAATCAGCTGCGATTTTGGAATATTTAGAATCCACCCGTGCTGACGTAACACTACCTGAGATAGTGCCACTCCGACTTCTAACTGTTCCCTGGACCTTGCCCTTATCAGGAGATCGTCCAAGTAAGGGATAATTAAGATGCCTTTTCTTCGTAGAAGAATCATCATTTCGGCCATTACCTTGGTAAAGACCCGAGGTGCCGTGGACAATCCAAACGGCAGCGTCTGAAACTGATAATGACAGTTTTGTACTACAAACCTGAGGTACCCTTGGTGAGAAGGGTATATTGGGACGTGGAGATAAGCATCTTTGATGTCCAGAGACACCATATAGTCCCCTTCTTCCAGGTTCGCTATCACTGCTCTGAGTGACTTTATCTTGAATTTGAACCTTTTTATGTAAGTGTTCAAGGATTTCAGATTTAAAATTGGTCTCACCGAGCCGTCCGGCTTCGGTACCACAAACAGCGTGGAATAATACCCCTTTCCCTGTTGTAGGAGGGGTACCTTGATTATCACCTGCTGGGAATACAGCTTGTGAATGGCTTCCAAAACTGCCTCCCTGTCGGAGGGAGACTTTGGTAAAGCAGACTTCAGGAACCGACGAGGGGGAAACGCCTCGAATTCCAGTTTGTACCCCTGCGATACTACCTGTAGAATCCAGGGATCCACTTGCGAGTGAGCCCACTGCGCGTTGAAATTCTTGAGACGGGCCCCCACCATGTCTGAGTCTGCTTGTAAAGCCCCAGCGTCATGCTGAAGACTTGGCAGAAGCAGGGGAGGGCTTCTGCTCCTGGGAAGCGGCTGCATGGTGCATTTTTTTTTCTCTTCCTCTGCCCGGGGCAGAAAAGAGTGGCCTTTTGCTCGCTTGTACTTATGGGAACGAAAGGACTGAGTTTGAAAAGACGGTGTCTTTTTCTGCTGATGTGAAGTGACCTGGGGTAAAAAGGTGGATTTTCCAGCCGTTGCCGTGGCCACCAGGTCCGATAGACCAGCCCCAAATAACTCCTCCCCTTTATACGGCAATACTTCCATGTGCCGTTTGGAATCCGCATCCCCTGACCACTGTCGCGTCCATAATGCTCTTCTGGCAGAGATGGACATAGCACTTACTCTTGATGCCAGGGTGCAAATATCCCTCTGTGCATCACGCATATATAGCAACGCATCCTTTAAATGTTCTATAGTTAACAAAATATTGTCCCTATCCAGGGTATCAATATTCTCAGTCAGGGAATCCGACCATGCGACTCCAGCACTGCACATCCAGGCTGAGGCGATTGCTGGTCGCAGTATAACACCAGTATGTGTGTATATACTTTTTAGGATATTTTCCAGCCTTCTATCAGCTGGTTCTTTGAGGGTGGCCGTATCAGGAGACGGTAACGCTACTTGTTTAGATAAACGTGTGAGCGCCTTATCTACCCTAGGGGGTGTTTCCCAACGCGCCCTAACCTCTGGCGGGAAAGGATATAGTGCTAATAATTTATTAGAAATTAGCAGTTTTTTATCGGGGGAAACCCACGCTTTATCACACACCTCATTTAATTCATCTGACTCAGGAAAAACTATTGGTAGTTTTTTCACACCCCACATAATACCCTTTTTTGTGGTATTTGTAGTGTCAGAAATGTTCAATGCCTCCTTCATTGCCGTGATCATGTAACGTGTGGCCCTACTGGACATTACGTTTGTCTCGTCACCGTCGACACTAGACTCAGTATCTGTGTCTGGGTCTGTGTCGACCCACTGAGGTAACGGGCGTTTTAGGGCCCCTGACGGTGTCTGAGACGCCTGGACAGGCACTAATTGATTTGCCGGCTGTCTCATGTCGTCAACAGTTTTTTTGCAAAGTGCTGACATTATCACTTAATTGTTTAAATACAATCATCCAGTCAGGTGTCGACTCCCTAGGGGGTGACATCACTAACACAGGCAACTGCTCCGCCTCCACATCATTTTCCTCCTCATACATGTCGACACACGCGTACCGACACACAGCACACACACCGGGAATGCTCTGATAGAGGACAGGACCCCACTTAGCCCTTTGGAGAGACAGAGGGAGAGTCTGCCAGCACACACCCAGCGCTATATATATATATACACAGGGATAACCTTATATAAGTGTTACTCCCTTATAGCTGCTGTTATATCGTTATTTGCTGCCAAAAGTGCCCCCCCTTCTCTTTTTTACCCTGATTCTGAAGCAGGACTGCAGGGGAGAGTCAGGGAGCCGTCCTTCCAGCGGAGCTGTGAGGGAAAATGGCGCTTGTGTGCTGAGGAGATAGGCTCCGCCCCTTCACGACGTCCTTATCTCCCGCTTTTTTGTGTAAAAATGGCAGGGGTTAAAATACATCCATATAGCCCAGGAGCTATATGTGATGTATTCTTTTTGCCACCTAAGGTATATTCTGTTATATTGCGTCTCAGGGCACCCCCCCCCCCAGCGCCCTGCACCCTCAGTGACCGGAGTGTGAAGTGTGCTGAGAGCAATGGCGCACAGCTGCGGTGCTGTGCGCTACCTTAGTCTGAAGACAGGATGTCTTCTGCCGCCGATTTCACCGGACCTCTTCGTCTTTTCTGGCTCTGTAAGGGGGACGGCGGCGCGGCTCCGGTGACACATCCAGGCTGTACCTGTGATCGTCCCTCTGGAGCTAATGTCCAGTAGCCTAAGAAGCCCAATCCACTCTGCACGCAGGTGAGTCCGTTTCTTCTCCCCTTAGTCCCACGATGCAGTGAGCCTGTTGCCAGCAGGACTCACTGAAAATAAAAAACCTAAACTAAACTTTTTTTCTAAGCAGCTCAGGAGAGCCACCTAGATTGCACCCTTCTCGGCCGGGCACAAAAATCTAACTGAGGCTTGGAGGAGGGTCATAGGGGGAGGAGCCAGTGCACACCACCTGATCCTTAAGCTTTTATTATTGTGCCCTGTCTCCTGCGGAGCCGCTATTCCCCATGGTCCTTACGGAGTCCCAGCATCCACTAGGACGTCAGAGAAATTATATCATTACTTAAAAAGCACCCTGAGGCGGGGGAGGGGGGAGAGTTCTCTGTAGAGCTGAAGGACTTGCCATACGGCAGAACATAAGCCAATAGCTAATGCCATAGCACAGTCCTGGTTACTTACATCGCCCTTACCGCAGCCTGAATTCCTGGCTATGTGACAACAAGGTGCCGGAACCATTCGGTAGAGCCTCTGGCCCATGCCGACATGACAGTATCACGCAGTCGCTGCAGCGTCGGCCGTACAGTCATGCTGCAAGTCTCCCACCCACGTCATCCCTACGATGCTGTACTATACTGAGAACTAGGAGGCCATTGGACGACAACCATCTCATGGTCGGGTTTGTGGAAGCAGCAAGAGATTAACGTGTGCGGTGTGACGTGACGCGTGATCCTGCTGGAAGTAGGCATTGGGATCGGGAGCCTCCGGCCATAAAGGGATGCACAGGTAAGCAGAAATAGTCAGGTTGCGACATTTAAACAATGCTCAGTTGGTATTAAGGGGCGCAATGCCAAGAAGTTTTCCCCACACCAATATGTCACCTCCCTGAACGGTTGATTGATGCCGGTTCTTCTGTCACAGACGGCCATGAGATTCATCAGACCATGCAATGTTTCCCAGGATTCAACTGCCCAGTGTTGGAGACTGTAACCCAATGTAGCCTCAGTTTCCGGTCCCCAGCGGACAGTGTGGTCTGCAGCTGCTGTAATCCATCCTCTGCAAGAGACTGCGACCAGGCAGGCCCCTCCGCACACCACTGCTGTAACACATCGTTTGCACTCCTGTCACCTTGAACTGGTCTGGCCAGACTCCTCGGACATCATTAAAGCAGCATCTTTGCCCACAGGACTTGCCGCTCACCCGCTGTATTTTACCTTGTGCACCATTCTCTAATATCTGCAGACTCTTGTGCCTGAATAACCCAGATCAGCAGTTTCCTAGATATTTTTATTTAATACTTTTTTTTCCAATGCATAATGTGTACAATGCTTTCGGAATTTTTTTTTTTTTTTTTACGACTCCTGTTCGCATAGGTGGTCTTCACAGCGCCAGCATGCAGTGACAGCACTTAAAATTAGGCCGAACAGAACTAGCTGGAACTTTTAGTGCACCAGCAAGGAAGAATATTACATCTATTAAACATAATGGATTAACGCCACACCCACGGGGGCCTGTATTTATTGCACACCCCACCTGGAGTCTCCAGCACTGCACTAACTGTCCTAGGGCTGATTTGCATTAAGGTGGAGGAGCCGCACGGCATGTGCCATATACCCTCTTCCCCTGGCATCAGCCCTGGCTGGAGCAGTCTGGTGCTGCTTATTGGAAGGTTGGGGAGGAGACCCCACACCCCCTTTATTCCCCTCTATTGTTTCACTATCCGATAAGGCTTAAAGGCCTAGGACCGGTTATTTTGGAGTCAACCTTATGCGGATGGGGATGAATGGCGGGTTCTTTTCAGGGGATCAGTATGTAATCCCGGCATTCAAAATACAGACGCCAGTATCCCACTGGTTAAAATACCTACAGGGGTGATTAAGGGGTGTTCTCCCCATTCCCCACCCCCCTAACCATCCCTGCAAGCAGCCTAACCCTAACCTCCCCATTTCGTGCCTAACCCTAACCACCCACCATAGGTGCCTAAACCTAACCCCCGACACTTCCTCAGACTGACCACCTCCTGTCTGTTTGCACGGCCAGGAAATCTCCTGACATTGGCACTCCCAAAAAAAAACATGAGCGGCAACCACTCCCCTCGCTCCACCCCACCTGTTTCCGGGGAAGCCCCTGCGCCCCCACCCAAACAGCCATGACATTTCACTCAAGCTGCGGCTTAGGGAAACTGAACAACAGCGCAGGAGCCGTTTCTACACAAGTGTACAACCATTACATTCGCAGCAGTATGCCACCACTGGGTTTGCGTATTACTCCATCAGGCCCATCAAGTATTGCGGTGGTGAAATTCAGTTAAATCCATTTTTATATTACCCCCAATAATATATATAATTTGCTAAAGAATTAGCCTAAACACTAAGGAGTAGGTGCAGAGGCTTTATTTCAAGAGGTCGATGTTTAAATCCCAAATTGGGACATTCCCTTTTATTACTCTAGTTTTGCGCAGGATATATTCACAGAGACACTGATAACGTGGTGTAAGAACACAATACACAATACAAACACTGATCTTCATGACGCCGTACAATAATTCATCCAGCGGTTACAGACTGACGCAGCAAGCGCAATAATTTATAATAAAACCGCTCATTGCCACCTGTAGCTGAAAGAGCGACACTTCCCTGCCATAGGAACATATGGGAACTGCGTTCCGCATTTTCACAACCTGGCTTCTGCTTCATCATGCATTGTACCAATCACATGTACTAATAACTTAGGGCTGGAGCATATTTGCATAATTAATCAACTAGTATTCAAGTTATTTCCATCTTCCGACAACCATTTTTCCGGTTTGTAAAAGATCATTCTTAACACCTTAATCCTGTGTTTTTCACCAAAACTTTATATCATCTGGGCAGAGTTTAGAGTTTTATACATTTCAGACTACCTCTATTTCTGTAATTTCTCAGATAACATTGTAATTCCATTAGCACCCGACTGTCTAAATTGGGAGTTGAAAGTTTAGTGCATGAGGGAAACCGCAACGACACCAAAAGTCAAACTATTTTAATCCTTAAATAAACTAAAGATGCTGGAAGATGTGTAACCTCTTCCCATGCCACAGGCGCATGAAGAAGGCCTGACAGTGATCCGATATTGCGCCAAACTAACGCTGGCTGTTGATCCAGTGATTGCAACCGGATATAAGTGCAACCCTCCGCAGGGATAGAATGATTCCATGCTCTGGATTAGATATTTGGATTTTAATGTGCATACAACTGCTGGATACAGTTGCATGTAACAGCAGAGTCATATCACATGCAACACAATCAATCATCCTGCCCGGGAAGATATAAAGGTCTCAGTGAAACACAAAAAAAAGGTGCAGATGTAAGAGAATAAATACAAGACTACACTGCAGCTGTCAGAAGGTGGAAAACTCATGGGTATAATAAGCCCAGTAGGCGCCTTGCGTTCAAGTTCAATTTTGTCCCCCAGCAGACATACACCCGATACAGTAACTGCTATTGGCATTCAACACGTTTGATTAATGGGTGTTTGATTAGTTGTGCCTGGTACACACGACGGAGTTACAGGTAATATTACACTCCCCACCAGGAGCTATTCCCAGCCCTTAGGATACATAATGAGCAATTATAAAAAATAAGATGCAAAGAGCTACAGGAGAATCGTTCATATATACACGTGCAATGAATAGAAATTAAATATATGGCAATGATGGTGGACAATTAAGATCAAGTAAAGAAAGACGAATTGGAACCGCTTGTGCAAATGTTCGGTGCTTGTTTAAAGTTAAAAGAGAAAGGTCCCAAAGCTTCCTTTTCCATTCCGCTTAAACTGGTTGTCAGCGACGGAGACGAACATCTCCTGAGACATTATCTGTTTGTCGTCGGCCGTGGTGATTCCCAAGGTGCTCAGTCTCTTCTTGTGTATCATGGTCTTCCTTCTAGAATTTGCAGCCAGTTCAGTTACGATGGCCTCGTTCCCGTCGTCCTCCACACCAGCGATGCAGTAATCGCTTTGCACTTCGGCAAAGGGAGGTGGACTGCTTTCCTCGCCCCCATGAGAAGGGTCACCATCGCCCTCCGCTACCGGCTCAGAAGTGGCGGGATTGAGAAGATTCTCCACCAGATCCTCAGACGGCTCAACCTGATCTTCTGCCTTCGTTATCTCCCCCGCTGCCCGTTGTATCACCTCTGGATGGGCTTCTTCCTCTGCCATAGTCGCATCTGGAGATTTACCTGGGGTGCAAAAAAACACACAAGGCATATAACAGTTACAGTGTCATCTCCATCAAGAAAATCCAGAGACCCTTTCTCGTCAGGGCCAACATCCAATTATTTCTGGTCGCCCATTATCACTGGTTTTGCCCATCATAACATTTGTGGACGGAGAAGCGTAACCCGGGCCACCAACACAAACAACCTACAAAGGACAGGTAAGCGCAATTTCCTTTACTCACACCATACAGACAAAAGGGACTGTACACCAGCGTGCCGTGGTTCAAGGAAGTTGGTAACCAATGAAAAGGCCCCTAAGTCCGATTCATGTCAGATACATCATACAGCAGGCATGTCCAAACTGCGGCCCTACAGCTGTTGTGAAACTACATATCCCAGCATGCCCCGACACAGTTTTGCTGTCAGAGAATGCTAAAGCTGTGTCAGGGCATGCTGGGATGTGTAGTTTCTCAACAGCTGGAGGGCCGCAGTTTGGACATGCCCGTCATACAGGTAAAGCGAGATGGGCCCTTTACACATGTGTAAACACTACATGTTTTATATAACAGGCTCATCCGTCATTAGTGCCCCGATATGAGTGCCCTCCATTCCTCAAGTTCCTTGACTGTAGGAACCAAGGCCGTCTTCCTATTGGAGAGGGAGGAGGGATCAATTCTCCAATGACGACCCAAGCTGTGCCCATGCATTGTCCACTGTAAGTTCCTGCATGTGCACCAACACTACCCGCAGAGTCAACGTTCACTGCTGCTTATTAGCAGAGTGTCTGTATTTTAGGGATCGTAGGTCATGTGACAGAAGAGGTGGGGGAGGAAGTGAGGGGCATTCCAAAAACACCTAGGTCCCTACAACATGTGCCATGTGACTGTGGTCGTCATGTTGGTCACATGACACTGTGGAAGACCTGCAGAAGTATCCATCAATATCAGGCCGAAGAAACCAAGGAAACAAAAATGACCATAATGCTCGTTATAGCACCCAGTGTGAATTATGACTGAATACATTTCTACACTCCCAAATAGTTTCGTTTGAGCAAGTCAGATACAGACAAACAGAACTCACCTTCCATGTGCGGGTCCGACCTTATACAATCCAACATGGCGCTAGGTTTCACCAACACAACAGCATAGCCCTCATTGTTATGGATGACGTTGTTTTCCAGGGTTATTTTGGGAAAGTCATGAACCTCGTCAATGAAATCCTGAAAACAGGTCAAAAAGCTTAAACTGTAAAGCACGTTAGTAATTCTTGCTGTGTCATCTCTGACCAAGTATTTGTGTGAATCCATCAATCTGCAGTTTAAGAGCAATTCCATGGATTATGACAGGCCTAGCAAACCTGTGGCTCCCCAGCTGTTGTTGAACCACAAGTCCCAGTATGCCCTGCACAGTTTTGCCATCAGGGATGACTGAAAACATAGCAGGCACATCTACTGTATACTATACTAGCACAAAAACCACAAGCGAACAAAGAACATCTTTTGTTGGATATAGGAGCCACTATCTACAAGTGGAGACGTTTCCCATAGCAACGAGCTAGCATTCATCCTACAGTCTATAAAATGATCGGTAGAATCTGATTGGTTGCCATGTGCAATTCTCCACTTGTCCTTGATACAGAATACAGGGGGAGAGATGTAAAAAAAAGTACTTAATAAATAACGGTTGTTGCCGGGCAATTATACAAGAATCTGCTTTGAACTTGCAGGTTCCCAAAACACGTTTATAAACCAGGCTTCTGGAAAGTACTGTGTGTGGGGACTCTGGTTCCGGTACCTTGATGAGAATCCCGTCTCTGCAGTGGTGAATCCCGTTGTTGTACAGGCTGCAGCTGCTTCCCGGATAGATCTCCACCCCCGCGCCCTGGAACACACAGAAAATAAGATTTTACTCACCGGTAAATCTATTTCTCGTAGTCCGTAGTGGATGCTGGGAACTCCGAAAGGACCATGGGGAATAGCGGGCTCCGAAGGAGGCTGGGCACTCTAGAAAGATTTATGACCACCTGGTGTGCACTGGCTCCTCCCACTATGACCCTCCTCCAAGCCTCAGTTAGGACACTGTGCCCGGACGAGCTGACATAATAAGGAAGGATTTTGAATCCCGGGTAAGACTCATACCAGCCACACCAATCACACCGTACAACTCGTGATACTATATCCAGTTTGACAGTATGAAAACTGAGCCTCTCAACAGATGGCTCAACAATAACTCTTTAGTTAGCAATAACTATTTACAAGTATTGCAGACAATCCGCACTTGGGATGGGCGCCCAGCATCCACTACGGACTACGAGAAATAGATTTACCGGTGAGTAAAATCTTATTTTCTCTGACGTCCTAGTGGATGCTGGGAACTTCCGAAAGGACCATGGGGATTATACCAAAGCTCCCAAACGGGCGGGAGAGTGCGGATGACTCTGCAGCACCGAATGAGAGAACTCAAGGTCCTCCTCAGCCAGGGTATCAAATTTGTAGAATTTTGCAAACGTGTTTGCCCCTGACCAAGTAACAGCTCGGCAAAGTTGTAAAGCCGAGACCCCTCGGGCAGCCGCCCAAGATGAGCCCACCTTCCCTGTGGAATGGGCTTTCACTGATTTAGGATGCGGCAGTCCAGCCGCAGAATGCGCCTGCTGAATCGTGTCACAGATCCAGCGAGCGATAGTCTGCTTAGAAGCAGGAGCACCCAGCCTGTTGGGTGCATACAGGATAAATAGCGAGTCAATTTTCTTGACTCTAGCCGTCCTGGAAACATAATTTTTCAAGGCCCTGACTACGTCCAGTAACTTGGAATCCTCCAAGTCCCTAGTAGCCGCAGGCACCACAATAGGTTGGTTCAAGTGAAAAACTGATACCACCTTAGGGAGAAACTGGGGACGAGTCCTCAATTCTGCCCTATCCATATGGAAAATCAGATAAGGACTTTTATATGACAAAGCCGCCAATTCTGATACACGCCTGGCCGAAACCAAGGCCAATAACATGACCACTCTCCGCGTGAGATATCTTAGATCCACGGTTTTTAGTGGTTCAAACCAATGTGATTTTAAGAAACTCAACACCACGTTGAGATCCCAGGGTGCCACTGGAGGCACAACCGGGGGCTGAATATGCAGCACTCCTTTTACAATGTCTGAACTTCAGGTACTGAAGCTAATTCTTTCTGAAAGAAAATCGACAGAGCCGAGATCTGTATCTTAATGGAGCCTAATCTTTGGCCCATAGACACTCCTGCTTGTAGGAAATGCAGAAATCGACCTAGTTGAAATTCCTCTGTTGGGGCCTTTTGTGGCCTCACACCAAGCAACATATTTCCGCCATATGCGGTGATAATGTTTTGCAGTTACATCTTTCCTGGCTTGAATCAGCGTAGGAATGACTTCCTCCGGAATGCCCTTTTCCTTTAGGATCCGGCGTTCAACCGCCATGCCATCAAAACGTAGCCGCGGTAAGTCTTGGAACAGACAGGGCCCCTGCTGCAGCAGGTCCTGTCTGAGCGGCAGAGGCCATGGGTCCTCTGATATAATTTCTTGAAGTTCTGGGTACCAGGCTCTTCTTGGCCAATCCGGAACCACGAGTATCGTTCTTACTCCTCGCCTTCTTATTATTCTCAGTACCTTTGGTATGAGAGGCAGAGGGGGGAACACATAAACCGACTGGTACACCCACGGTGTTACCAGAGCGTCCACAGCTATCGCCTGAAGGTCCCTTGACCTGGCGCAATATCTTTTATAGCTTTTTGTTGAGGCGGGACGCCTTCATGTCCACCTGTGGCCTTTTCCAATGGTGTACAATCCTTTGGAAGACTTCTGGATGAAGTCCCCACTCTCTCGGGTGGAAGTCGTGTCTGCTGAGAAGATCTGCTTCCCAGTTGTCCACTCCGGGAATGCACACTGCTGACAGTGCTAACACATGATTTTCCGCCCATCGGAGAATCCTTGTGGCTTCTGCCATCGCCATCCTGCTTCTTGTGCCGCCCTGTTGGTTTACATGGGCAACTGCCGTGATGTTGTCTGATTGGATCAGGACCGGCCGGTTTTGAAGCAGAGGCCTTGGCTGACTCAGGGCATTGTAAATGGCCCTCAGTTCCAGAATATTTATGTAGGGAAGTCACCTGACTTGAGCAAAGTCCCTGGAAGCTTCTTCCCTGTGTGACTGCCCCCCAGCCTCAAAGGCTGGCATCCATGGTCACTAGGACCTAGTCCTGTATGTCGAACCTGCGGCCCTCTTGAAGATGGGCACTCTGCAGCCACTACAGTAGAGATACCCTGGTCCTTGGAGACAGGGTTATCAGCCGATGCATCTGAAGATGTGATCCGTACCACTTGTCTAACAGGTCCCCCTGAAAAGTTCTTGCATGGAACCTGCCGAATGGGATTGCTTCGTAGGAAGCTATCATTTTTCCCAGGACTCGCGTGCAATGATGCGCCGATAACTGTTTTGGCTTCAGGAGGTCTCTGACTAGAGAGGACAGCTCCTTGGCTTTCTCCTCAGGGAGAAACACTTATTTCTGGTCTGTGTCCAGAACCATCCCCAGGAACAGTAGACGTGTCGTAGGAAACAGCTGTGTCTTTGGACTGTTTAGAATCCAACCGTGCTGTTGTAGCACTTTGCAAAATAGTGCTACCCCGACTAGCAACTGCTCCTTGGACCTCGCCCTTATAAGGAGATTGTCCAAGTACGGGATCATTAAAAACTCCCCTTTTTCGAAGGAGTATCATCATTCCGGCCATTACCTTGGTAACACCCTCGGTGCCATGTACAGTCCAAACGGCAGAGTCTGGACTTGGTAATGGTAATCCTGTACCACAAATCTGAGGTACTCCTGGCGAGGATAGTAAATGGGGACATGCAGATAAGCATCCTTGATGTCCCGGGATACCATGTAATCCCCCTCGTCCAGGCTTGCAATAACCGCCCTGAGCGGTTCCATCTTGAACTTGAATTTTTTGATGTATGTGTTCAAGGATTTTAAATATAAAAAAGGGTCACACCGAACCATGCGGTTTCGGTACCCCAAACCGTGTGGAATAGTAACCCCGTCCTTGTTGAAGTAGGGGCACCTTAAGTATTACCTGATGGGAATACAGCTTATTAATTGCCTCTAGCACAGCCTCCCTGCCTGAGGGAGTTGTCGGCAAGGCATATTTGAGGAAACGGCGGGGGGAAGACATCTCGAATTCCAGCTTGTACCCCTGAAATACTACTTGAATGAAACAGGGATCCACCTGTGAGCGAGCCCACTGATCGCTGAAATTTTTGAGACGGCCCCCCACCGTACCTGGCTACACCTGTGGAGCCCCCGCGTCATGCTGTGGACTCAGAGGAAGCGAGAGAAGAATTATGAATCTGGGAACAGGCTGACTGGTGCAGCTTTTTCCCTCTTCCCTTGTCTCTGTACAGAAAGGAAGCGCCTTTGACCCACTTGCTTTTCTGAAGCCGAAAGGACTGTACCTGATAATACAGTGCTTTCTTAGTCTGTGAGGAAAACTGAGGTAAAAATATTTCTTCCCAGCTGTTGCTGCGGATACGAGGTCCCAGAGACCATCCCCAAATAATTCCTCACCCTTATAAGGCAGAATCTCTATGCGCCTTTTAAAGTCAGCATCACCTGTCCAGTGACAGGTCTCTAATACCCTCCTGACAGAATGGACATTACATTCATTTTGGATGCCAGCCGGCAAAATATCCCTCTGTGCATCCCTCATATATAAGACGACGTCTTTAATATGTTCTCATGTTAGCAAACTAGTATGTTTGACAGGGTCACCGACCACACTGCAGCAGCACGCTCTGCAGGTTTCAGTCTAGTACCTGAGTGTGTAAATACAGACTTCAGGATAGCCTCCTGCTTTTTATCAACAGGTACCTTCAAAGTGGGTGTTCCTAAAACGGCAGTGCCACCTATTTTGACAACCGTGTGAGCGCCTTATCCACCCTAGGGGATATCTCCCAGCGTAACTTATCCTCTGGCGGGAAAAGGTACGCCATCAGTAACTTTTTAGAAATTACCAGTTTCTTATCAGGGGGAACCCACGCTTTTCACACACTTCATTCATTCAGCTGACGGGGGAACAAAACACTGCCTGCTTTTTCTCCCCAAACATAAAAACCCATTTTTAGAGGTTAATGTCAGAAATGTGTAACACATTTTTTATTGCCGGGATCAAGTCACGGATGTTCCTAGTGGATTGTGTATATGTCTCAACCTTGTCGACACTGGAGTCAGACTCCGTGTCGACATCTGTGTCTGCCATCTGAATGAGCGGGCATTTTTGAGCCCCTGATGGCCTTTGAGACGCCTGGGTAGGCGCGGCTGAGAAGCCGGCTGTCCCACAGCTGTTACGTCAACCACCCTTTTATGTAAGGAGTTGACACTGTCGGTTAATACCTTTCACCTAACCATCCACTCTGGTGTCGGCCCCACAGGGGGCGACATCACATTTATCGGCATCTGCTCCGTCACTATATAAGCCTCCTCCTCAAACATGTCGACACAGCCGTACCGACACACCGCACACACACAGGGAATGCTCTGACTGAGGACAGGACCCCACAAAGCCCTTTGGGGAGACTGAGAGAGAGTATGCCAGCACACACCAGAGCGCTATATAATGTGGGGATTAACACTATAACTGAGTGAATTTTCCCCCATAGCTGCTTGTATATACAATATTGCGCCTAAATTTAGTGCCCCCTCTCTCTTTTTAACCCTTTGAGCCTGAAAACTACAGGGGAGAGCCTGGGGAGCTTTCTTCCAGCTGCACTGTGAAGAGAAAATGGCGCCAGTGTGCTGAGGGAGAAGCCCCGCCCCTTTTCCGCGGCCTATTCTCCCGCTTTTTTCTGGATTCTGGCAGGGGTATTTACCACATATATAGCCTCTGGGGCTATATATTGTGGTATTTTTGCCAGCCAAGGTGTTTTTATTGCTGCTCAGGGCGCCCCCCCCAAGCGCCCTGCACCCTCAGTGACCGGAGTGTGAAGTGTGTATGAGGAGCAATGGCGCACAGCTGCAGTGCTGTGCGCTACCTTGGTGAAGACTGATGTCTTCTGCCGCCGATTTTCCGGACCTCTTCTTGCTTCTGGCTCTGTAAGGTGGACGGCGGCGCGGCTCCGGGACCGAACACCAAGGACTGGGCCTGCGGTCGATCCCTCTGGAGCTAATGGTGTCCAGTAGCCTAAGAAGCCCAATCCGGCTGCAAGCAGGCGAGTTCGCTTCTTCTCCCCTTAGTCCCTCGCTGCAGTGAGCCTGTTGTCAGCAGGTCTCACTGAAAATAAAAAACCTAATTCTATACTTTCTTTCTAGAGGCTCAGGAGAGCCCCTAGTGTGCATCCAACCTCGGCCGGGCACAAGATCTAACTGAGGCTTGGAGGAGGGTCATAGTGGGAGGAGCCAGTGCACACCAGGTGGTCATAAATCTTTCTAGAGTGCCCAGCCTCCTTCGGAGCCCGCTATTCCCCATGGTCCTTTCGGAGTTCCCAGCATCCACTAGGACGTCAGAGAAACACACGTGGTGAGGAGACGCTGCTGATGTACAACATGACATCTACCCCCCATGTACACTGCACTTTAGTATTTTGTGTAGTGTAACAGCAAGCTTTCACTGCGCTTTGTTCCCATCGTGCTGGACGAGTGGCAGAGTTACACAGAGACGTACATGGAGGCTGGCCGCTGCAGTCTGCTACAGAACAGCCAATGTGTAATGTAATTTCCCAGGAGACCATTGTTGGTGTAGTGGTTAGTATTACGGACTCATAGCACTGAGGTCATAGGAATCCCACCAAGGCTCTGTGTGGAGTTTGCATATTCTCTCTGAGTGTGTGCGGGTTTCCCCCAGGTGCTCCGATGTCCTCCAACACTCCAAAATACACAGATTTATTAATTGGGGATTCTAACTAACAAATTATCACTAGTGCGTGTGATAGGGAATATAGATTGTAAGCTCCCCTGGTCAGGGAGGGATGTGAATGAAATCAGGATTTTGGTACTTACCGATAAATCCCTTTCTCCGATTCCACAGGGGCCACTGGAGTGTAGTTACAATGGGGAGATAGTAGGTGGTATTGGTAGCTGGCACTTTAAAAATTCTCACACTGTGGCTAGCTCCTCCCCTACTATCTCCCCTCCAAGCCAGTCTACGTTAAACTGTGCCCGAGGAGAGCTGTAATAAACAAACCGTAAGGTAGAGGAGGTTAACGACGCCCTGTAAACCAGGCGAACACAAACTAAACCTGGAACAGAACCTGACAAAAAACCAGGCTAGCCTGAACCCAACAAGCAGTCATATGGTGATCTGCAATCGTTAATCAAACAAAAATCAGGAGAAACAGCGCTGGGCGGGCGTCCAGTGGCCCCTGTGGAATCGGAGAAAGGGATTTATCGGTAAGTACCAAAATCCTGATTTCTCCTTCATCCACTAGGGGCCACTGGAGTGTAGTTACAATGGGGACGTCCCAGAGCTCCCAAAAAACGGGTGGGAAAGCGCTGAGAGTCCTGTAAAAACTGCTCGGCCAAACAGTGATGCAGAGGCCGTAAAAGTGTCAAACTTGTAGAATTTGACAAAACGAATGTCGGTTTGACCAAGTAGCCGCCCGACAAAATATTCATGGAGACCCCGCGGGCGGCTGCCCACGAAGGTCTTACAATGCGCGTAAAGCGCGCTGAATTGGAAAACGGAGGTTCCCTAGTAACCGCCAAGAAGACTGTCTGATGATCAGATGTATCCAACTGTCCAGCATATGCTGGGGCCCCGGCTATTTAGTACGGGAGCATCGTCCAGAGCAAAGAAGAAAAAACACTTCATCGAATAGCCTGAGACCTCTGTAGAGAGAGTTGACGAGCCCTGACAACATTCAGAGAGGATTGAAAACCACTAGTGTCAGATTTATATGAAAAATGGACCTCCCCTCTGGAAGAAACGACCGCTGAGGCCGAAGCCGAGCCCGGGGAGTTGCCAATAGAGTACTCCCTGAACAAGAGGCCGAACTTACGGCCGCTAGGCTAATCTCATTTGGAAGAAAAGCGAAAAAGGCAGAGACCTAAAATTCCGGTCAGTGTGGTTTGAAGCGCAGCGGAGCAAAAAACCTCCCAGAGAAACCAAAGATGAATGGTAACTGGAAGAAGGGGGAAAAACCCCCTTTTATCTTCATTATGTTCCATAAAGTTTTCCCAAAGTGGCAAAAGCGAGAAGAGGTAATAGACTTCTGAAATCGGAGCCCAGTAGGCCTAACCGAACTAGGGAACTCCTCCCTTCTGAGGTCTCGTGAACAGTCACACGGGTAACCGAAACCAGTGTAAAATTGAACAAGGAGAAAAAAAAAAAGGAGCCTGTTGAAGTAGACAGTCCAGTCGAGGTAGGAGCCAAGGCTCCTCTACTGACAACAGGCGTATCTGTATCTTCAAGTCATGCGTGGCCCAACCAGCGCCACCGAGAGGACTAGCACGCATAATCCCCTCCTGTGTTACTGAACATGAAGTAGAAATAGAAAAGGAGGCAGGATAGAATAACCAGAAAACTCCCCGGAGCCCTGAGGGCCTCCACGGCTACTGCCGTCCGAGAGTAATAAAGGGTTAAAGAGTCAGTCAGAACGCCCTGAGGTCGATCCGAAATCTCCGCCCACAGCGGACCAGCTGACAAAACTCCGGGGCATGTTCCCTCACCCAGGAGTCTGACCTGGTGGCTTGATCTGGAAACAAGATTGTTGTCCCACGTTCCGAGAGGAATGGAGGCGACCACTCATTACGTCGCAACTTGACTGAAGAAATAGAGTCTCTGGTGCCGAGGAATGAAAAAAAAAAAACCTCTGACGGACCGTGTTGAGAAACGTCTATGCGGAGCATAAATTGGATCTGTGTCGAATCAGAAGCTCGTGGATCCTCCGGATATTCAGAAGCCACCTAATGTACAGAGTGGGATAGTAGCAGTAAATTGTCCCATTAGGGAACCAACGTCACCCACTGCCCTTGAAAAAGAGTTATTCTGTTATCTTCCTAAACTCTGTGGGAGCGGAAGAGAGAAGAGTAAAGGACTTACAGTGAAAATGAGAATCCTGTTAAGGGGGAATCTGAGAAAAGCCTGTCCAACGGAAATCAGTAAACAGGCATCTCTGAAGACAAGGGACACGTAAAACTCCCTTTCTTGTTTAAACTAGCAATCACAGACTAAAAGGATTGTAAGGCCAGAATAGGCCTGTCCGAGCCACTTGGCTTCGGAACGTGAAAAGAAAACAAAGGCCTGAGAACTGTCCTAATTCAAATGATATGTGTAAAACAGGGATCAACACCCTTTGCGGTTAGAAACCTATGGAGCGCAGCCTGCAGTATGACTCTCTTGTCATCGTAAATCAGCCGACCCATGCCGAGGGACTCCTGAGACGGTTGTAACCGCCCAAGCCTTCTCCCATCGACCTGCGCCTACCCTGGGACCCTGCAGGTGTAATGGGTGTATAGGATGACATAAAATCAGACTGGACTGAGGATGTTGAACCTCTGCTTCAGCCTTTTTACCCTGAGAACCCCTGGCGACGAAGATATCACCCGTGTGGAGTCAAAAACCTGAAAGGGCACGAAAAAATCTAAAGGGAAGACCAGTAAAGGTCTGTCTTGGAGCTGGGGCAGTAGTAGGAGAAATCAAAGTGGACCTACCTCCATTGGTTCAAGAAATCCTGCAGAAAGTTCCTTCCCCAGAACCATCTGCCCCGTAGGATTTCATGTTTACTTGTCACTGCCGCAGCCCCAGAGGTCGTCGGGTTAAGACAGCCCAAGCGAAGATGCAGGGTCCGAGTCTGTAGACATGGAGACCTCCAAGGAACATAAAGCAGAATCGTGATTCTGACCTGTATCAAAGTATCAATTGATCCTGATGCGAAGCATCCTGTAACCTAGAGGACAATTGTTCCCCAACCTACCTGCTCCGGATACGGTAGAACCATGCTGCCGCATATGTCGATGGATCCCTGAGCAAGGTTGCCTCAGGAAAACGGCGGCTTGATGGACCGGCGATACACCGAGGTGTATACCTTAGAGAGGTTCTGATACCATCTCCTGCCATCTGCGGGGAAAAGATAGGAAAACAAACCTTGTTTGATACCTGATATTGTGTATTCGGGTGTCTGTCGGCCGCCTACCGGAGCCTGCCCAGCTCATCCGAAACTGAACCAGTCGCTGTCATTTTCGTCAATGGCGTGGAACCCTGATGGACTTGACGTGTCCTCCTCCTTTACCTGCAGTATCAGATGAACTGCTGTATTATGTACCTGTATATTCTGAGACACTGGTTCAGATCCACAGAAAACAGACATCAGTAATGCATGGAATGTTAGCAAAGTTTATTTTTGGAAAGGTGTGTTTGGTCCCGCTGTGATTTGATCCTGTGACCTTGGAAACCAAAGTCCAAGGGCTTACCTGATGAGCTATTGTCTGGATAATAGTGACATTACCTGCATCATTGATCAAACAGGGGTGTGCAGGTGCGTGGAGGGCGAAGCAGATGGCTCCGCCGCATACCTCACACCTCAGAGGGAATTCTTCGACTATCCCAGGAGAGACAAACGAAAGGAGAAAAGGTGGGTTAAATAAACAGAGCCCTACGTAAGGTCTGCACTATAATGTGTAGTGACCGATACGATTAAAATAAACTTTCTGGAGCAGCGGAGACCTGAACCAGCAACGCTGCGCTGTGGGACAGGAGTCTTAGCCCTAGGCTATAGGAGTTCTCCTTAAAGTTTTGTTTGGATTCAAACCCCTGTTCAGATACCCGCTACTAGCGTACTGAGCCGCAGCGCTATTTGTCTGATGCCTTACACGCATTCCACAATTACAAATAGCATTAGTAACTAGTGACAAGAAGGAATAATAAAGGGAAGGCAACACCCCGCCCTGTATTTAGTGTACCGCTAATTAAGGTGCACCAGATGTTTCTCTGAGGTTCCGCTGGCTTTTCAAAATGGTGACCAGCCTGTGAGAAAGATGGGGGAAAATGTTATGTGCAAGATGTTGTTATTAGAAAACATTGCGGAAGTAGCCTACAGCACCTGGTGTTCCCAGGCGGTCTCCCATCCAAGTACTAACCGGGCCTGACCCTGCTTAGTGTCCGAGATCAGACGAGATCGGGCGTGTTCAGGGTGGTGTGGCCGTAGGCTTTTATCCCCTATATCTGGTATTTTATGGATTTATCTATATACATACCTACACGCACCTAAATATATATATCTATATATATACATGCACAAACATAACTATATATGTATATATACACACACACCGTAGGTAAATAAATACTGCACAGTAGATCCTTTTAATTATTATTGAGCTGAGTCCCAGCTACTGTAATAGAGCAGGTTCCCTGATTTGCAAGTAGGAAAATGCTGGGTAGAGGACTCTACTGCAGGAGGAATGTATCTATATTTCAGCAGCCTGAAGTATCGAAAAGTTACAAATCCCAGAGCTGTTGCCTAGCGATGGGGAGACCTGGGAGCCCACTGAGTAAAGCGGGTTAACTGTTAATATACCTGGGACTTTATTTGTATTTGTCTCTGAGTATGCAAGATTAGCCCACTGGGCTATAGGAGACACTGCAAATATGAAGCCAGGTCTGTGCAGGGAGGAAATGGCCGCCAGAGTGAAACTCCTCTGGGCTATGCGATAAAATCTATATAGTGGATAACTGGATTAGTGCTGAGCCACTCTGACTATATCACATTCTCCCCAGCACCATGTGCATTAAACTCACATAAATGCCTATTACACTATAACAGTGGCCGGGGAGCGGAGAATGCTGAGCCCGCTGTACAGAGCAGGAGTTAGCTCCGCCCCCCGGCTATGGCGCCTTATTGCAAAACTAAGCGGGAAGCGAGCTGTACCCTCCGCTGGGCCTGCGAGTCACCGCCGGGGAGCGCTGAGCCCGCTATACAGCGCTAGTAGAGCCCTGTATCTGCTAGCCGCCGCCGGGGAGTGTTGCGCTGAACAGAGCGCGAGTCGCCGCCTGGGAGCAGGGAGCGCTGAGCTCGCTCTACAGAGCGGGACTTAGCTCCGCCCCCTCCGTACAAGGCGCCAAATTTAAACATTGCTTTGCGCTCGAGCGGGATCCCTGTGCCGGCTCTGTGAGTCGCGCTGAGTGGGGATCTGTGCGGGGGGTGCGGGGAGCTGGGGGAGCAGAGGGTTATCAGAATGACACACACCCGTTTTTCAGTCAGGGTTGTATAAACACATACTCAGCCTCCCCCAATCATCCTGTCTGTTTCTCCATGAGGAGGACAGGTAAGGATACAATAAAGTACATTACAGCCCCAGAGAGCCCTTCTGGAGTGGGTTGTACAACAATAAACAGATTGCTCTAAAAACATACATAGCCACCACAAATAAAGTATACTTCACTCACCACTGTGTTCTTGGTGGATCGGCCCCGACACACGCCGCACGCAGCGGCGTCCAGCCGGAATCTTCTGTGGTGGGGTGGTCCCGACACAAGCCGCACGCAGCGGTGTCCGACCATTTTTGATACTCACCGCTGCCATGCTGCCGGAATCTTCTGCTGGATGGAGTGGCCGCGACACGCGCCGCACGCAGCGGTGTCCGCCAACTCAGGAGAGCTCAGTGTCTCCCTCAGCCGGGGCCCATCCCTAGCCGCACGCAGCTGCGATGGGACCCCGCCGGCAGCTCCCACGGTGCAGACTGGCAGTGGCAGAGCTGCCAGTCTGTGAGTGTGTGTAAGAAAAATAAAATAATAAAGAAAAAAGAAGAAAATTCTTCAGCTAAACCCAAGTGAACCAGCTACCTCGGGCACTTAACTAAGACTGGCTTGGAGGGGAGATAGTAGGGGAGGAGCTAGCCACAGTGTGAGAATTTTTAAAGTGCCAGCTACCAATACCACCTACTATCTCCCCATTGTAACTACACTCCAGTGGCCCCTAGTGGATGAAGGAGAAATACAATAATGTGCTGTGGAATGTGTGTGCGCTATATCAACAACTAGCAATAAAATAAACCATGATGATTACAAGTGAAACAGCCCCTCTATCCGCAGCCGCAAAGGGACGATGTTCTAACAAATTACACCCTTATTATTACAGATTCTGACAACTGTGTGCACGGTGACCGCCATGAAGGGGAATACTACCGGTCTGATCACATCATTACACAGGGATTTACCTCCATGTACGACGTGCACGACCAAATCACATGGAAAGGGACAAGTGATATGAACTATGCATGCTCTCATTGGCCCTCATTCCGAGTTGATCGCTCGCTAGCTGCTTTTAGCAGCCGTGCAAACGCTATGCCGCCGCCCTCTGGGAGTGTATCTTAGCTTAGCAGAAGTGCGAACGAAAGGATCGCAGCATTGCTACAAAAAAGATTGTGCAGTTTCTGAGTAGCTCGAGACTTACTCTTACAGATGGGTCCACATTTATCTTGACCTTTAATAGGATTCACAGACTGGCCAGTCGGACTTAATCCCCTGCTGTAATGACTTAATCCCCTGATGTATTGTTCTCTGTATTGTATAAATCATGTTGTGACTAGGCACAGAAAACTAGTCAAGATAACCGTGGACCCATCTGTACCTTGCGATCACTGCAGACAGTTTTGTTCCTGGTTTGACCTCACAAACACGCCTTGCGTTCGGCCAGCCACGCCTACGTTTCCCCAGCCACTCCTGCGTTTTTATCTGACACGCCTGCGTTTTTACACACACTCCCCCGAAAACGGTCAGTTACCACCCAGAAACACCCACTTCCTGTTAATCACGCTGCGGCCAGCAGTGCGTCTGAAAAGCATCGCTAGACCTTGTGTGAATCTACATCGGCTTTTGTGAAAGTACGACGCGCTGGCGCACCATACGCATGCGCAGAAGTGCCGCTTTTTCACCTTATCGCAGCGCTGCGAACGAAAGCAGCTAGCGATCAACTCGGAATGAGGGCCATTGTTCTGTAGCCTGTTATGGTCACGTTTATCTGTGCGCACAGCGATGGGTGACCGGGTAATAAGCCAACTTCCCCCATGTGCACCGGGAGCAATCACACAACGTTAACCATTTCCACACTCACCTTCGCACCATACAAGTCACAGTACTTCATCAGTAATTCTGCCGACTTCTTCACGGTGATCCCCGTCGTGTCACATTGCAGCACGCAGTTCTCCAGCTCCGTCTTACCGCCGAGGACACCTTCAGTGGGAACACAGGACAGCTGGAGTAATTAGTCCCGACAAAGTAGAGACTCCAGAAACGGGCTACAAAGACCGCCTCCTGTGTCCCCTTCTGGGTCTACTTATTCTCTTAAAAACAAATGTAAAGTGTTCAAAAGCCCTCAAGACCCTTCTATTCAGGACATTTAGCAGAGGTAGGTGGTTCCCACGCAGAACAAGTGATACCCAGGTGTATACTCAGGGACCTGTTAGTCTCACCTGACACACCGCAGTGGACCACTCTGCTCAGGCAAAGGGGGCAAACAGACCAAACTGCACGGGCAGCAGGCAAAGGGGGCAAATAGACCAAACTGCACGGGCAGTAGGCAAAGGGGGCAAACAGACCGAACTGCATGGGCAGCAGGCAAAGGGGGCAAATAGACCAAACTGCACGGGCAGCAGGCAAAGGGGGCAAACAGACCAAACTGCACGGGCAGCAGGCAAAGGGGGCAAACAGACCAAACTGCACGGGCAGCAGGCAAAGGGGGCAAACAGACCGAACTGCATGGGCAGCAGGCAAAGGGGGCAAATAGACCAAACTGCATGGGCAGCAGGCAAAGGGGGCAAACAGACCAAACTGCACGGGCAGCAGGTAAAGGGTGGCAAACAGACCAAACTGCATGGGCAGCAGGCAAAGGGGGGCCAACAGACCAAACTGCATGGGCAGCAGGCAAAGGGGGGCAAACAGACCAAACTGCACGGGCAGCAGGCAAAGGGGGGCAAACAGACCAAACTGCACGGGCAGCAGGCAAAGGGGGGTAAACAGACCAAACTGCACGGGCAGCAGGCAAAGGGGGACAAACAGACCAAACTGCACGGGCAGCAGGCAAAGGGGGGCAAACAGACAAAACAAAAAGCCTCACTAGAGATTTTAGTAAATATGGAGATTGCTATAAAAAGCAGCAGGACTATTGCTGGGACCAGAAAAGTAGGTTTCTAAATTTGGAGATTAACAAACATACAGTTTATGTAAAAGCAGGGGTTCTCCACCAGCGATATGCCTACTGGTTATCACCCCCCCCATACACCTGGTTGTCTTACAGATACACGGTGATAAACGCAGCCAGACCCGAAGTGCTCGGAAGCTGCGGCACACTTACTGACAATGCCTTCTACTGCGTCGTGCTGGATAAGCTTCACGTTGGAGAATTTCACAGAGGCGCCGCAGCATTCGATAAACTTGTCGCCTTTTCCTTTCTTTTCTATAATGATGTCATCCGTCAAGCCATAGCCTGGGAGAGGAATACACTGTGTAATAATGATAATGACTATAGAGGAACAGATTTACAAAGAACGGCGTGGCCTGCTAGAAAGTCAAACATCTGGTATAAGGATTTGTGCCTGTATGT
Source organism: Pseudophryne corroboree (assembly GCF_028390025.1). Taxonomy (NCBI): domain Eukaryota; kingdom Metazoa; phylum Chordata; class Amphibia; order Anura; family Myobatrachidae; genus Pseudophryne; species Pseudophryne corroboree. The sequence continues at coordinate 355,722,227 of NC_086454.1, read as the reverse complement.
GTACAGCTGTGTCCTCACACTATTGCTACAGCGCCGCCAAACGGCTCCTCTTGGTGCGTCAGGTCTCGTACAACGCTGCCCGTGCAGAAGACTGCTGATTAATTTGATATATCTGTGTGCGCCTGAGTCTCCGTTGCATAGATACAGAAGTCTTGCATATCAAATTGATCAGCAGTCTCCCGGTACATCTTAATCACACTGCATTGCGACCGAGATTCATTTACAGATGAAAAAAGTAAATGCAAAAGTTGTACAGGACCTGGCGGTTCGCTCGTGCCGCATCTGCGTACATGCGTATGTTCTACTCCCATGTTGATGATTTGGCGATGAATCCAAACTCTAAGGGTGGGTAACCTACGCAGTTATCGGCACAGATTGTCGTTTCCAGCCAAATTGTGCGCATCCGGCAGAGTGTATGCACGACTGCAAGCTCCCGCGGGTCGCATGTAATCTTCCGGCTGGCAGCGCTGCACAGCCAATCAGAAGGTGCAGTTTAATCAAGGATGGAACGAGGGATCGCTCTGTCGGTCATTAAATCATTTTAGTGCGTACTGCCAATACAATATGTTGCTCTGATGGTTACCCGGCCTAAGTAGGCAAAATGCTGCAATCACTTGTACACACTAAAACATGCAGGTTTATATAGTACCGTGCAACATGGCGCAAGGGGCGTTATCATCACGCTTCAATAGAATGGCTAAGCAGACAAACCGTAACCACTACATAGTAGAATAAATAAAATCATGTGTGCACTTGGAATTAGATCAGCCCCAATCATACTGCCCGTGTAAGCGTGTAATCACAGCGCAATAACTCCACGCACGAGCGCGGCTGCCGTTACTGCTGCACAGCTAGATTAGCTAAGCAGGGAAGAAAGCGCAGTCTTACGGCTTCTAGTTATTGCATGAAAGAGGCAGCGGAGGGATTTTAAGACTGAATTTTATTTTTACTTAATCACATTTATTAAAAACTTGTATGGCGCCAAGCGAGTGCTAGCAACAGTGTTCAGTCGTACATAGATTTATTGGAAATCTCTAGCCCTTCCGTATATAGGGCCTCATTCAGAGATGCAGCAAAATGCCATCACAGCATAAGTATCGCAGCTGCTGGGAGTACCGACATTCACTGGAGGAGTCTCTGATCTGCGGCTTGTGCAGGAAGACGCAACCATTGGACACTCACCGGCCCTCTGTGTAATCCTATGGCCGTGCGGACTGGCCGACGGAACTGAGACGCCAGAGTAGTTTTGACTGTATACGGGATGGGAGTCGCAGGCAGCGACACGCCCCTAAACCCCCCCATTATATCCCTGATGGTCATCCACTTTGCTGATAAATCCTGACTGTGAACATTACCGCAAAAGCATTGCGGCACATGCACAGAGGCAAAATAACATATAGCTCCACTGCGTACAACAGCGACATTGCGTCTATCTGTGACTCAGCCCACAGTGACCTTCAGGAGGTGACGTAATATTCTATTGTGCGGTAGAGATTTTCATGGTATTTGCTTATATAAGGTTTTCGCTCCCTGTAACATTTGAACAGAAGATCTGTAGTTACTGCTCAGATATAATCACCTTCTAAGTGTAGCGAGTCCGCAATGCAGATCTGACCGTGCACAAAGTACTGGCCAGGACACATCAGGACCAGGTCCCCGTCATAGCACGCATTCACAGCCTCCAATAGATCCTGATGGAACTGCGGGAAGAACAAATCTGTATTACTCGCATCCTGGCAAACAGATTACTCAGATCACATTACCAAAAAGATTGACGCGCATTTATTCATACCCGTCAGCGAGCGCTACCCGTTCATTCATATCCGTCACCTAACACTACCCATTCATTCATTTATATCCGTCACCGAGCGCTACCCGTTCATTCATATCCGTAACCTAGCTCTACCCATTCCTCCATATCTGTCACCTAGCACTACCCATTCCTCCATATCAGTCACCTAGCGCTACCACCCATTCCTCCATATCCATCACCTAGCGCTACCCATTCCTTCATATCCGTCACCTAGCGCTACCCATTCCTCCATATCCATCACCTAGTGCTACCCATTCCTCCATATCCGTGAACTAGCACTACCCATTCCTCCATATCCGTGAACTAGCACTACCCATTCCTCCATATGCGTCACCTAGCGCTATCTATTCCTTCATATCCGTCACCGAGCACTACCCATTCCTCCATATCAGTCACCTAGCACTACCCATTCCTCCATATCCATCACCTAGCGCTACCCATTCCTTCATAACCGTCACCTAGCGCTACCCATTCCTTCATATCCATCACCTAGCACTACCCATTCCTTCATATGCGTCACCTAGCGCTACCGATTCCTCCATATTCGTCACCTAGCGCTACCCATTCCTCCATATCCGTCACTGAGCGCTACCCATTCCTCCATATCCATCACCTAGCGCTACCCATTCCTTCATATCAGTCACCTAGCGCTACCCATTCCTCCATATCCGTCACCTAGCACTACCCATTCCTTCATATCTGTCATCTAGCGCTACCCATTCCTTCATATCTGTCACCTAGCACTACCCATTCCTCCATATCCATTACTTAGCACTACCCATTCCTTCATATGCGTCACTTAGCACTACCCATTCCTCCATATCCATTACCTAGCACTACCCATTCCTCCATATCAGTCACCTAGCGCTACTCATTCCTCCATATCCATCACCTAGCACTACCCATTCCTTCATATGCGTCACTTAGCACTACCCATTCCTCCATATCAGTCACCTAGCGCTACCCATTCCTCCATATCCATCACCTAGCGCAACCCATTCCTTCATATCCGTCAATTAGCGCTACCCATTCCTTCATATCAGTCACCTAGCACTACCCATTCCTCCATATCCATCACCTAGCACTACCCATTCCTCCATATCCATTACCTAGCGCTACCCATTCCTTCATATCCGTCAATTAGCGCTACCCATTCCTTCATATCAGTCACCTAGCTCTACCCATTCCTCCATATCAGTCACCTAGCGCTACCCATTCCTTCATATCCATCACCTAGCGCTACCCATTCCTCCATATCCGTCACCAAGCGCTACCCATTCCTCCATATCCGTCACCTAGCGCTATCCATTCCTTCATATCAGTCACCGAGCGCTACCCATTCCTCCATATCCGTCACCTAGCGCTACCCATTCCTCCATATCCGTCACCTAGCGCTACCCATTCCTTCATATCAGTCACCTAGCGCTACCCATTCCTTCATATCCATCACCTAGCGCTACCCATTCCTCCATATCCGTCACCAAGCGCTACCCATTCCTCCATATCCGTCACCTAGCGCTATCCATTCCTTCATATCAGTCACCGAGCGCTACCCATTCCTCCATATCCGTCACCTAGCGCTACCCATTCCTCCATATCCGTCACCTAGCGCTACCCATTCCTTCATATGCGTCACTTAGCACTACCCATTCCTCCATATCCATTACCTAGCACTACCCATTCCTCCATATCAGTCACCTAGCGCTACCCATTCCTCCATATCCGTCACCAAGCGCTACCCATTCCTCCATATCCGTCACCTAGCGCTACCCATTCCTTCAAATGCGTCACTTAGCGCTACCCATTCCTTCAAATGCGTCACTTAGCACTACCCATTCCTCCATATCCATTACCTAGCACTACCCATTCCTCCATATCAGTCACCTAGCGCTATCCATTCCTTCATATCAGTCACTTAGCACTACCCATTCCTCCATATCCATTACTTAGCACTACCCATTCCTTCATATGCGTCACTTAGCACTACCCATTCCTCCATATCCATTACCTAGCACTACCCATTCCTCCATATCAGTCACCTAGCGCTACTCATTCCTCCATATCCATCACCTAGCACTACCCATTCCTTCATATGCGTCACTTAGCACTACCCATTCCTCCATATCAGTCACCTAGCGCTACCCATTCCTCCATATCCATCACCTAGCGCTACCCATTCCTCCATATCAGTCACCTAGCACTACCCATTCCTTCATATGCGTCACTTAGCACTACCCATTCCTCCATACCAGTCACCTAGCGCTACTCATTCCTCCATATCCATCACCTAGCACTACCCATTCCTTCACATGGGTCACTTAGCACTACCCATTCCTCCATATCCATTACCTAGCACTACCCATTCCTCCATATCAGTCACCTAGCACTACCCATTCCTTCATATGCGTCACTTAGCACTACCCATTACTCCATATCAGTCACCTAGTGCTACCCATTCCTTCATATCAGTCACCTAGCGCTACTCATTCCTTCATATCAGTCACCTAGCGCTACCCATTCCTCCATATCAGTCACCTAGCGCTACCCATTCCTTCATATCCGTCACCTAGCGCTACCCATTCCTCCATATCCATCACCTAGCGCTACCCATTCCTCTATATCCGTGAACTAGCACTACCCATTCCTCCATATGCGTCACCTAGCGCTATCTATTCCTTCATATCCGTCACCTAGCGCTACTCATTCCTCCATATCCATCACCTAGCGCTACCCATTCCTTCATATCCATCACCTAGCGCTACCCATTCCTTCATATCAGTCACCTAGCTCTACCCATTCCTTCATATCAGTCACCTAGCTCTACCCATTCCTCTATATCAGTCACCTAGCGCTACCCATTCCTCCATATCCGTCACCTAGCGCTACCCATTCCTTCATATCCATCACCTAGCGCTACCCATTCCTCCATATCCGTCACCAAGCGCTACCCATTCCTCCATATCCGTCACCTAGCGCTATCCATTCCTTCATATCAGTCACCGAGCGCTACCCATTCCTCCATATCCGTCACCGAGCGCTACCCATTCCTCCATATCCGTCACCTAGCGCTACCCATTCCTTCATATGCGTCACTTAGCACTACCCATTCCTCCATATCCATTACCTAGCACTACCCATTCCTCCATATCAGTCACCTAGCGCTACCCATTCCTCCATATCTGTCACCAAGCGCTACCCATTCCTCCATATCCGTCACCTAGCGCTACCCATTCCTTCATATGCGTCACTTAGCACTACCCATTCCTCCATATCCATTACCTAGCACTACCCATTCCTCCATATCAGTCACCTAGCGCTATCCATTCCTTCATATCAGTCACCGAGCGCTACCCATTCCTCCATATCCGTCACCTAGCGCTACCCATTCCTCCATATCCGTCACCAAGCGCTACCCATTCCTCCATATCCGTCACCTAGCGCTACCCATTCCTCCATATCCGTCACCAAGCGCTACCCATTCCTCCATATCCGTCACCTAGCGCTACCCATTCCTCCATATCCGTCACCAAGCGCTACCCATTCCTCCATATCCGTCACCTAGCACTACCCATTCCTCCATATCCGTCACCAAGCGCTACCCATTCCTCCATATCCGTCACCTAGCACTACCCATTCCTCCATATCCGTCACCTAGCACTACCCATTCCTTCATATCCGTCACCTAGCGCTACCCATTCCTCCATATCCGTCACCTAGCACTACCCATTCCTTCATATCCGTCACCTAGCGCTACCACCCATTCCTCCATATCCGTCACCTAGCGCTACCCATTCCTCCATATCTGTCACCAAGCGCTACCCATTCCTCCATATCCGTCACCTAGCGCTACCCATTCCTCCATATCCATCACCTAGCGCTACCCATTCCTTCATATCTGTCACCGAGCGCTACCACCCATTCCTCCATATCCGCCAAACTCTACTCATTCATATCCATTGAGTGCTACACATTCATTTCTATCTGCAGAGCGCTATCCATTTTTGGAAGCCATATTTGATATTCAAGTTGAAGTCTATTAGTGGGTTTAATTAAAACAAAAAAAAAAGTAATTGCTCAAATAACTAAATGGGTTTATATCTGCAAAATATAACAAGTAATTTACTGGATAGACTCTGGCAAGGAATGTATCTAGTGCTCGCCTTACTATGAAGATCATTTATATTGGGAAGGGCACATGCAACCCTCAACACGGCCTGATGTAACGAGTAAAGTAAGAAGCACTTTGTGCGGCTAGGTTTGTTTTTGGTTTTTTTTAAGTGTTGGAGAAACTGCAGGAAAAGCAAGAGCTAGATCCACTCCCTACCAGAGTATCTAGTAAACATTTCCCATAGAACAGGGGTTGAATTTGTAAAACACCAGAGACCCTTGTGGATCTAACTCTGCATATTAAATAACATCCAAAAATGTAATAAAAAAATAAAAAATAAAAACGCTTCAACTGTAACCCATCTCCAGACAGCTCTGACTAGGGTGGCTAATCCCGGGATCAGCGGGATCCCAGGATTTAGGGCAAAAATCATCCGGGATTCAATCCTGGGATTGGAAGCTCCAATCCTGGGGATTGAGCGATCAGGCGGCCCATTAATGTCAAGGACGCTCAACGCTGCTGCCCCCCCCCCCCCCCCCCTGCGCAGCATGACCTGCGACTGTGAGGTCACCAGCCCGTCACGCTGCCTGATGGAGTGTGGAGGAAGATTCCCACTCACCTGCCCCGCTAGACTGGCAAGTTATGTGTGCGGTGCAGGGTGGGGGGGGATGGCCGGACACATTAAAAAGGCCAATCTCGGGTATCCTTGGATTGACCGATTTTCAGTCCAGATACCCGGGATTGAAAAAAATGGCCCAGGATTAGCCACCCTAGCTCTGACCAGTAACGCCTTAACGCCTCTCATAATGAAAGCCATAGGAAGAAGGGCAAATAGAACACAAAAATAGTTTATATTTAAAATAAATGAATTCACGTTCACTAGATCTGTATGTTCCAGTGAATGTAAAGATGCAACATAAAGAAGAGAACTTATAAATGAGAGAATACAAGGCAATGTAATTTTGTGTGCAGGCAATATCAGGTGTTAGGTCAGGGTGGTAAAAGGAGTAAGCACTGTATTACTGAATGGGGGAAATGTTCCTTTGTACAGGAAGTCTAACCTGTATTTCCTGATTTTGGTTACAAGCCTCTGGCTCCAGTCGCTCCCGTGTCAGACATGTCAAAGTCTCGAAGGACATGCTTGTGGATACAACGTGAATGACCCTTCCACCCGCAGGACGTGGGCCTTTCCTTTTCAGGCTATAGGACCGAGGACTTTTATGGTAACAGAAGAGATACCTGCAAAAGGTAACAGAAGGAATCGGTGGCCTGCGCTACCGGCGTGAGACATTGTCTACCACATGGTGGCGCCACTCAACAGTTAGAACAGCCAGATACCTTAGGAGCGGATTCTCAATGAGTTTAAGTTTCCTTTTCAGAGTCTCCATCTCACCGTCCATCTTTATTCCTTCAACCATGGACACGTTATCCAGCTCACTGTCAGAGCCGGATTCTCTGTTGGACAGCGTGGTCCGGAGGTTATTGAACTGTGAGTAAACTTCCTCACAGCGAGACAAGATGGCGTGATATTCAGATACCAGCTCTGACGGAATGCGCTCTTCCAGGATGTCATAATGTCTGCAAACATACACAAGAGGTTGGGGTGTTAGCGGCCGGCCACAGACCTGGTCCCTCCAGCCCATGTTCCATTGAGCGACTCTTACAGGCGTAATCGCGGCTCGGCGCATCTTGTGAAATAATCAATATGGTCTTCTTCCTCTTCATCCCAGGAACGCCAGATGTGTTGGTAGAAGAACCTGAAAGAAACAACAACGCCAATGTTTGATGACTTTCTTATTGGACCCTTATGGAAGAGGTGACCAGGTACACTGATTAATTTGGGGTGCTATGTTTGTAGATCTGTGTGCGACAGTCCGAATCAGTGTACAAAGCGTTGCGATGCAGCAGCTGGGTCTTTCTCTCTCGCCAGGTTCCGCTGTGCTTCATTTGTACACGTGTAAAACAAATTCCTGTGCGGTTACAGGCACAGCCCATCGTCTCTCGTACACTGAGCGGCATTTCACTGCGTCTGCGACTAAGATGCAACATTTAAAGATCATTACAGTACGCTTCTCCTCTCGGAGTGTCTCAATTGCACCGGGAGTGTTACGCCTTATGGCATACGGACACCAGTAAGTGAGGACACATCTGTAAGTTTCAGCATGAAAACATGAAGCCGGGAGAACTTTGGGCAAAGTATTTCCACTAACCTGACATGTTCAATAACCATCGCGGTCTGATCGAGTTCCCCCGAATAATCAAACACCACGTAAAGTTCCTGGAGGGGGACCTTATGTTCCTTCACTTCCAACAGCTCGCGGATGCTCTGCTCAGTGACGCAATCCATACGGCACTCGCAGACGAACGGCTCACATGCCTGGACCACGGCCTTCAGGCTGGAGCAGGACACGTCCGTCACCTGGAATGACACGGGATAGAGTCAGGTGTGGACACCTCCACAGGACACATGGGGGAAGGGGGGAATCTGATAAATTATGACTATTTGAACAGATTATATGTTCATTAAATGAGACCTGTAATGAATATACCTCCAAAAGAACTTCAAAAATATCTGTGCGCCATACTGCCTTCCAGCCGGAGGGTACCAGGGCTTCTTCCAAATATTCCGATATAAACTCAGTCACTTCGGAGGGCTTACAGTCTCCTTTATAGGGAATCAGATAAGGAGACCGGTCAGGACTAATTGCAGACAAATCAGCATTTATCCTAAACAACATGTAACATTAGACGGGTGATGTCGGAGCGGGAAATGATCAACCGGCAGCTTTGATCAAGGTGAACTGGCTACGTGCGGTCTCCCCCACTTTCCTAAACACTATCGCCCTGTACTTAAATTGGGCACGATTCAGAGGCGGTCACAGCGCTGACACAGCCGCATTCCTGAGTGTCGGCACTAAGAGACAACGCAAGTGTAGCAAAGGTCCAACGAAGCCACCGCAACGTGCCCAGCAACTTCCTACTCCGTCACAATGCAAGGAACGACGGCTCCCTGAGTGCCTCCATGGCTGCGGGAGCCGCGACGCTGGCACCATGTTTTATGCGTGTGACATCACAGTCGCATGCGGAGACACGCCGGTGTTTTTGCAGACACTCCCCGCTACCTCCCTCAAACGGCCTCGTCCTGTCAATCCCTGTGCGACTGATTCCTCACTGCGAGCCGCAGCACAAAGGTACCACGGTGCGTGCGCACTGCAGCCGCGGATAATGCACAGTCTACTTATAATCGCTCAGTTGTAACACCATGGAAGTTGCGACCGTCGTCTTCCTGCAGTTACGTCGGTGACTTCCTGCTGATACAGCTGCAAAGCCCTTACCTGGCATGGACTGGGGAGTCTAGAGAGCGCACCGCAGTCAGCCGCAGTTTCTCCATATCGCCCCCTACTGTATGTGCGCAGTCTCTGTGCACACCCGCATCACTCTGGCGGACAGTGCGCCCTGGTTACTGACTGCGTTACACAGCGCTACACCCCCTAGTGACACAATTGTTTCTTTCCCTGCGCGGTTACCCACAACGCATGTTGGGAACTCTGCACTTACCCAGCAGATAATCCTTGTAGGCCTCAAATCGCTCATAGAAGAGCAGGTTCCTGGTCTGGAATAAATCCGGGAACTGCACGTGCCCGGCCAGCACCCGACGTGGAGACTCCTTCCTCAGCTTCTTGTGGCTGCCATAGTCACTGTCCTCCTCGTCCTCCTCCTGGAACAAGACTGGCGGGAAATGGAGACATTAAACATAGGAGAATGTTCTAGTAATCTGTTCTAGGATTCTAGTACAGGGCGGAGGTGGGCGGATCGCATTTCTACTACAATACATAAAATAGGAGAGAATTAAACAGAATTCAGTCTCTTCAAGAGGGATTATCCTAATCATTGTAGCCGCATATAAATAAAATAAATGTGCATTACACCGACTCACAGACTGACCTGTACCCTGAAAGTAAGGGGGATATTTATCAAATGGAGAAAGATAAAGTGGAGAGAGATAAGGTACCAATCAGCTCCTAACTACCATGCTACAGGGGCTGCGCTAGAAAAATGCCACATGCATTTGTCAGAATGGATCCGACAACCCCTATTCAACAGAGTGGCTAAATCCGACTGTCGTATTTGGCCGGTGTCCGTGCGGGTGTCAGCAGATCCCCGTGTGTGAGAACACAGGGAGCTGCTGGAGCCGCACATCACGGCCGTCCAGTGCCGCACTGCAGGGAGAGAGGTGCCTGGCCGGGGGATGCCGTCAAGGTACCTCTCATCCCCGCTCCCCGTCTCCTCACCTCAATCCAACTTTTTTTTAAAAGTTGGATTGAGATTGTCGGAAAGGGGGCGAAAGACCTGTCAGATTTGGCCCCGTTTCCGACAGAAGCACACACATCGGCCCGTGTTTTCCAACAAGTCGGGAATTCCCTACTTGTCAGAAAAAAACGGCACTTTTTAACTAGGTCGGAACCCCTTCCGACCGAAATCTGTCGGAAGCTGCTGTCTTTCCGACAGCTATTGGAGAGGGCTGGTTGGCATTTTCTCAAATATTTGATAAATCTCACCCTTATTATGCATCATCTGATTACTGTTGCTTTTTGAACACGTCCACCTGTAATTTCCACCCAGTACAAGGTTCTGCCATTCTGCCCGTTGCCCATAAACATGACACACATCTGTATTCTGGAACACGCGGTACCCGCTGCGGAGAGCACCGAACAGCTGCATGCTATATGCGTCACCCACATAGCGCTGTACATAGAACTCTGCACTGGAATATTAACCCCTACTCACCACAGAAGCACTGGGGACAACTTATTCAGACGTCTGCTACGTAACCATTTGGCCGTGGGAGGAACCTGAAGAACCCCAGACAAATACAGGGAGAACATACAAACTCTAACGTTTTTTAAAAGGTTGACTCATTCTTATCTTATTACATAGAAAATGCCTGGAATCCGTTGACAGCGCTGCCCTGCAGCCTTCAGATAAGGCAAGCGGAGACATGAGACGCCTGGGAGGCTGGGCGTGAGATACTGGAGAATTCGGGCAAGTATATAAACGCCTGCTCACTATTTCCCACCCTGAAAGCAGCGTCCCTAGTGATGATGTGTGGTTGTTTCATCAGGATCATGGCAGCAGACACAGGCCCAGATTTATCAAGCCTTGGAGAGTGATAAAGTATCAGCCAATCAGCTCCTAACTGTCAATTTCAAACACAGCCTGTGACATGGCAGTTAGGAGCTGATTGGCTGAACGTCATCACTCTCCAAGGCTTGATAAATGGGGGTCACAACCGGTAGATATCACGCTTGGATGTAAGTCTTCTCCCGGCAGCCCGCTAGCGCTCGTTACAGTGACAGACAATTGCTGCACCTGCTCAGGGGTCCGATAGGACTGATACCCCCGATGCCAGCCACTGCTTGGCCAGCCATGTTAGCTTGTGATACACATCTGCTCATGTAAAGATGGCGGGTGGCACCATAGGGGCGCAGGGGTTCGGAATATTTTGGTTCTCTTGAGCCAGTTCCTCCGGTTACCCACTGGTAACCCACTAGCACCAATAAAGCGTAAAGGAACGCATGTGACAGAATCGCACACATTCACAACGGAGGGCTGGACGCCCTAAACCAGGCAGCCGCCTGCAAACAGAAGCAGCATCAGACAATGGGCCGGGGGAGCCCACTGAACCCACCTAGAAGGATTGTCCGTTGGGCTACAGGAAGGGGAGTGTACGCCGGGCTTTTCCATGTGCAGAACGTGGAGAATACAGATCCATACTAGGAGATCATTAGACCCAGATACCAGCACGCCAGTGACAGCTGCGATTATCCAGAAGCACCAACGGAACCAGGACAACACAAACATTTCTCACCTCCTGACTCGTGCACAGAATCACACCTCCCCCCCCCCCCCACACACACACCCACACACACACAGCTGTGGTAACAGAGATCCAGCACAGGACACACACACACACAGCTGTGGTAACAGAGATCCAGCACAGGACACACACACACACACACACACACACACACACACACACAGCTGTGGTAACAGAGATCCAGCACAGGACATACACACACACACACACACACACACACACAGCTGTGGTAACAAACATCCAGCACAGGACACACACACACACACACAGCTGTGGTAACAGAGATCCAGCACAGGACACACACACACACAGCTGTGGTAACAGAGATCCAGCACAGGACACACACACACACAGCTGTGGTAACAGAGATCCAGCACAGGACACACACACACACACACACACACAGCTGTGGTAACAGAGATCCAGCACAGGACACACACACACACACACACACACACACACACACACACACACACACACAGCTGTGGTAACAGAGATCCAGCACAGGACACACACACACACCTGTGGTAACAGAGATCCAGCACAGGACACACACACACACACACAGCTGTGGTAACAGAGATCCAGCACAGGACACACACACACAGCTGTGGTAACAGAGATCCAGCACAGGACACACACACAGCTGTGGTAACAGAGATCCAGCACAGTATACACACACACACACACACACACACACACACACACACACACACACACACACACACAGCTGTGGTAACAGAGATCCAGCACAGGACACACACACACACACACACACACACAGCTGTGGTAACAGAGATCCAGCACAGGACACACACACACACACACACACACCTGTGGTAACAAACATCCAGCACAGGACACACACACACACACACACACACACAGCTGTGGTAACAGAGATCCAGCACAGGACACACACACACACACAGCTGTGGTAACAGAGATCCAGCACAGGACACACACACACACACACACACACACACACACACACACACACACACACACAGCTGTGGTAACAGAGATCCAGCACAGGAGACACACACACACACACACACACACACACACACACACACCTGTGGTAACAGAGATCCAGCACAGGACACACACACACACAGCTGTGGTAACAGAGATCCAGCACAGGACACACACACAGCTGTGGTAACAGAGATCCAGCACAGTACACACACACACACACACACACACACACACACACACACACACAGCTGTGGTAACAGAGATCCAGCACAGGACACACACACACACACACAGCTGTGGTAACAGAGATCCAGCACAGGACACACACACACACAGCTGTGGTAACAGAGATCCAGCACAGGACACACACACACACACACACACACACACACACACACACACACACACACACAGCTGTGGTAACAGAGATCCAGCACAGGACACACACACACACCTGTGGTAACAAACATCCAGCACAGGACACACACACACACACACACACAGCTGTGGTAACAGAGATCCAGCACAGGACACACACACACACAGCTGTGGTAACAGAGATCCAGCACAGGACACACACACACAGCTGTGGTAACAGAGATCCAGCACAGGACACACACACAGCTGTGGTAACAGAGATCCAGCACAGTACACACACACACACACACAGCTGTGGTAACAGAGATCCAGCACAGGACACACACACACACACAGCTGTGGTAACAGAGATCCAGCACAGGACACACACACACACAGCTGTGGTAACAGAGATCCAGCACAGGACACACACACACACACACACACACACACACACACACACACAGCTGTGGTAACAGAGATCCAGCACAGGACACACACACACACACACACACACACCTGTGGTAACAAACATCCAGCACAGGACACACACACACACACACACACACACACACACACAGCTGTGGTAACAGAGATCCAGCACAGGACACACACACACACAGCTGTGGTAACAGAGATCCAGCACAGGACACACACACACACACACACACACACACACACCTGTGGTAACAGAGATTCAGCACAGGACACACACACACACAGCTGTGGTAACAGAGATCCAGCACAGGACACACACACACAGCTGTGGTAACAGAGATCCAGCACAGGACACACACACAGCTGTGGTAACAGAGATCCAGCACAGGACACACACACAGCTGTGGTAACAGAGATCCAGCACAGTACACACACACACACACACACACACACACACACACAGCTGTGGTAACAGAGATCCAGCACAGGACACACACACACACACACACACACACACACAGCTGTGGTAACAGAGATCCAGCACAGGACACACACACACACAGCTGTGGTAACAGAGATCCAGCACAGGACACACACACACACACACACAGCTGTGGTAACAGAGATCCAGCACAGGACACACACACACACACACCTGTGGTAACAAACATCCAGCACAGGACACACACACAGCTGTGGTAACAGAGATCCAGCACAGGACACACACACACACACAGCTGTGGTAACAGAGATCCAGCACAGGACACACACACACACACACAGCTGTGGTAACAGAGATCCAGCACAGGACACACACACACACACACACAGCTGTGGTAACAGAGATCCAGCACAGGACACACACACACACACACACACACACACAGCTGTGGTAACAGAGATCCAGCACAGTACACACACACACACACACACACACACACACAGCTGTGGTAACAGAGATCCAGCACAGGACACACACACACACACACACACACACAGCTGTGGTAACAGAGATCCAGCACAGGACACACACACACAGCTGTGGTAACAGAGATCCAGCACAGGACACACACACACACACACACACACACACACAGCTGTGGTAACAGAGATCCAGCACAGGACACACACACACACAGCTGTGGTAACAGAGATCCAGCACAGGACACACACACAGCTGTGGTAACAGAGATCCAGCACAGTACACACACACACACACACACACACACACACACACACACACACAGCTGTGGTAACAGAGATCCAGCACAGGACACACACACACACACACAGCTGTGGTAACAGAGATCCAGCACAGGACACACACACACACAGCTGTGGTAACAGAGATCCAGCACAGGACACACACACACACACACACAGCTGTGGTAACAGAGATCCAGCACAGGACACACACACACACACAGCTGTGGTAACAGAGATCCAGCACAGGACACACACACACACACAGCTGTGGTAACAGAGATCCAGCACAGGACACACACACACACACACAGCTGTGGTAACAGAGATCCAGCACAGGACACACACACACACAGCTGTGGTAACAGAGATCCAGCACAGTACACACACACACACACACACACACACACACACACACACACAGTTGTGGTAACAGAGATCCAGCACAGGACACACACACACACACACAGCTGTGGTAACAGAGATCCAGCACAGGACACACACACACACACAGCTGTGGTAACAGAGATCCAGCACAGTACACACACACACACACACACACACACACAGCTGTGGTAACAGAGATCCAGCACAGGACACACACACACACACAGCTGTGGTAACAGAGATCCAGCACAGGACACACACACACAGCTGTGGTAACAGAGATCCAGCACAGGACACACACACACACACACACACACACACACACACACACACAGCTGTGGTAACAGAGATCCAGCACAGGACACACACACACACAGCTGTGGTAACAGAGATCCAGCACAGGACACACACACACACACACACACACACAGCTGTGGTAACAGAGATCCAGCACAGGACACACACACACACACACAGCTGTGGTAACAGAGATCCAGCACAGTACACACACACACACACACACACACACACACACACAGTTGTGGTAACAGAGATCCAGCACAGGACACACACACACACACACAGCTGTGGTAACAGAGATCCAGCACAGGACACACACACACACACACACACACACACACACAGCTGTGGTAACAGAGATCCAGCACAGGACATACACACACACACACACACACACAGCTGTGGTAACAGAGATCCAGCACAGGACACACACACACACACACACACACACACACACACACAGCTGTGGTAACAGAGATCCAGCACAGGACACACACACACACACACACAGCTGTGGTAACAGAGATCCAGCACAGGACACACACACACACACACACACACACAGCTGTGGTAACAGAGATCCAGCACAGGACACACACACACACACACACACACACACAGCTGTGGTAACAGAGATCCAGCACAGGACACACACACACACACACACCTGTGGTAACAAACATCCAGCACAGGACACACACACACACACACACACACACACACACACAGCTGTGGTAACAGAGATCCAGCACAGGACACACACACACACAGCTGTGGTAACAGAGATCCAGCACAGGACACACACACACACACACACACAGCTGTGGTAACAGAGATCCAGCACAGGACACACACACACACACACACACACACACAGCTGTGGTAACAGAGATCCAGCACAGGACACACACACACACAGCTGTGGTAACAGAGATCCAGCACAGGACACACACACACAGCTGTGGTAACAGAGATCCAGCACAGGACACACACACAGCTGTGGTAACAGAGATCCAGCACAGTACACACACACACACACACACACACACACAGCTGTGGTAACAGAGATCCAGCACAGGACACACACACACACACACACACACAGCTGTGGTAACAGAGATCCAGCACAGGACACACACACACACAGCTGTGGTAACAGAGATCCAGCACAGGACACACACACACACACACATACACACACACACAGCTGTGGTAACAGAGATCCAGCACAGGACACACACACACACCTGTGGTAACAAACATCCAGCACAGGACACACACACAGCTGTGGTAACAGAGATCCAGCACAGGACACACACACACACAGCTGTGGTAACAGAGATCCAGCACAGGACACACACACACACACACAGCTGTGGTAACAGAGATCCAGCACAGGACACACACAGCTGTGGTAACAGAGATCCAGCACAGGACACACACACACACACAGCTGTGGTAACAGAGATCCAGCACAGTACACACACACACACACACAGCTGTGGTAACAGAGATCCAGCACAGGACACACACACACACACAGCTGTGGTAACAGAGATCCAGCACAGGACACACACACACAGCTGTGGTAACAGAGATCCAGCACAGGACACACACACACACACACACACACACACACACACAGCTGTGGTAACAGAGATCCAGCACAGGACACACACACACACAGCTGTGGTAACAGAGATCCAGCACAGGACACACACACACACACACACAGCTGTGGTAACAGAGATCCAGCACAGGACACACACACACACACAGCTGTGGTAACAGAGATCCAGCACAGTACACACACACACACACACACACACACACACACACACAGCTGTGGTAACAGAGATCCAGCACAGGACACACACACACAGCTGTGGTAACAGAGATCCAGCACAGGACACACACACACACAGCTGTGGTAACAGAGATCCAGCACAGGACACACACACACACACACACACACAGCTGTGGTAACAGAGATCCAGCACAGGACACACACACACACACACACACACACACACCTGTGGTAACAAACATCCAGCACAGGACACACACACACACACACACACAGCTGTGGTAACAGAGATCCAGCACAGGACACACACACACACACAGCTGTGGTAACAGAGATCCAGCACAGGACACACACACACACACACACACACACACACACACAGCTGTGGTAACAGAGATCCAGCACAGGAGACACACACACACACACACACACACACACACACCTGTGGTAACAGAGATCCAGCACAGGACACACACACACACAGCTGTGGTAACAGAGATCCAGCACAGGACACACACACAGCTGTGGTAACAGAGATCCAGCACAGTACACACACACACACACACACACACACACACACACAGCTGTGGTAACAGAGATCCAGCACAGGACACACACACACACACACAGCTGTGGTAACAGAGATCCAGCACAGGACACACACACACACAGCTGTGGTAACAGAGATCCAGCACAGGACACACACACACACACACACACACACACACACACACACACACACACAGCTGTGGTAACAGAGATCCAGCACAGGACACACACACACACCTGTGGTAACAAACATCCAGCACAGGACACACACACACACACACAGCTGTGGTAACAGAGATCCAGCACAGGACACACACACACACAGCTGTGGTAACAGAGATCCAGCACAGGACACACACACACAGCTGTGGTAACAGAGATCCAGCACAGGACACACACACAGCTGTGGTAACAGAGATCCAGCACAGTACACACACACACACACACACACACACACAGCTGTGGTAACAGAGATCCAGCACAGGACACACACACACACACAGCTGTGGTAACAGAGATCCAGCACAGGACACACACACACACAGCTGTGGTAACAGAGATCCAGCACAGGACACACACACACACACACACACACACACACAGCTGTGGTAACAGAGATCCAGCACAGGACACACACACACACACACACACCTGTGGTAACAAACATCCAGCACAGGACACACACACACACACACACACACACACACACACAGCTGTGGTAACAGAGATCCAGCACAGGACACACACACACACACAGCTGTGGTAACAGAGATCCAGCACAGGACACACACACACACACACACACACCTGTGGTAACAGAGATTCAGCACAGGACACACACACACACAGCTGTGGTAACAGAGATCCAGCACAGGACACACACACACAGCTGTGGTAACAGAGATCCAGCACAGGACACACACACAGCTGTGGTAACAGAGATCCAGCACAGGACACACACACAGCTGTGGTAACAGAGATCCAGCACAGTACACACACACACACACACACACACACAGCTGTGGTAACAGAGATCCAGCACAGGACACACACACACACACACACACACACACACACACAGCTGTGGTAACAGAGATCCAGCACAGGACACACACACACACAGCTGTGGTAACAGAGATCCAGCACAGGACACACACACACACACACACACACACACACACACACACAGCTGTGGTAACAGAGATCCAGCACAGGACACACACACACACACACCTGTGGTAACAAACATCCAGCACAGGACACACACACAGCTGTGGTAACAGAGATCCAGCACAGGACACACACACACACACAGCTGTGGTAACAGAGATCCAGCACAGGACACACACACACACACACAGCTGTGGTAACAGAGATCCAGCACAGGACACACACACACACACACAGCTGTGGTAACAGAGATCCAGCACAGGACACACACACACACACACACAGCTGTGGTAACAGAGATCCAGCACAGTACACACACACACACACACACACACACACACAGCTGTGGTAACAGAGATCCAGCACAGGACACACACACACACACACAGCTGTGGTAACAGAGATCCAGCACAGGACACACACACACACAGCTGTGGTAACAGAGATCCAGCACAGGACACACACACACACACACACACAGCTGTGGTAACAGAGATCCAGCACAGGACACACACACACACACAGCTGTGGTAACAGAGATCCAGCACAGGACACACACACACACACACAGCTGTGGTAACAGAGATCCAGCACAGGACACACACACAGCTGTGGTAACAGAGATCCAGCACAGTACACACACACACACACACACACACACACACACACACACACAGCTGTGGTAACAGAGATCCAGCACAGGACACACACACACACACACAGCTGTGGTAACAGAGATCCAGCACAGGACACACACACACACACAGCTGTGGTAACAGAGATCCAGCACAGGACACACACACACACACACACACACACACACACACACACACACACACACACACACAGCTGTGGTAACAGAGATCCAGCACAGGACACACACACACACAGCTGTGGTAACAGAGATCCAGCACAGGACACACACACACACACAGCTGTGGTAACAGAGATCCAGCACAGGACACACACACACACAGCTGTGGTAACAGAGATCCAGCACAGGACACACACACACACAGCTGTGGTAACAGAGATCCAGCACAGTACACACACACACACACACAGCTGTGGTAACAGAGATCCAGCACAGGACACACACACACACACACACACACACACACACACACACACACACACACACACACACACAGTTGTGGTAACAGAGATCCAGCACAGGACACACACACACACACACAGCTGTGGTAACAGAGATCCAGCACAGGACACACACACACACAGCTGTGGTAACAGAGATCCAGCACAGGACACACACACACACACAGCTGTGGTAACAGAGATCCAGCACAGGACACACACACACAGCTGTGGTAACAGAGATCCAGCACAGGACACACACACACACACACACACACACACACACAGCTGTGGTAACAGAGATCCAGCACAGGACACACACACACACAGCTGTGGTAACAGAGATCCAGCACAGGACACACACACACACACACACACACACACACACAGCTGTGGTAACAGAGATCCAGCACAGGACACACACACACACACACACAGCTGTGGTAACAGAGATCCAGCACAGTACACACACACACACACACACACACACACACACACACACACACACACACAGCTGTGGTAACAGAGATCCAGCACAGGACACACACACACAGCTGTGGTAACAGAGATCCAGCACAGGACACACACACACACAGCTGTGGTAACAGAGATCCAGCACAGGACACACACACACACACACACACACACACACACACACACAGCTGTGGTAACAGAGATCCAGCACAGGACACACACACACACACACACACACACCTGTGGTAACAAACATCCAGCACAGGACACACACACACACACACAGCTGTGGTAACAGAGATCCAGCACAGGACACACACACACACACAGCTGTGGTAACAGAGATCCAGCACAGGACACACACACACACACACACACACACACACACACAGCTGTGGTAACAGAGATCCAGCACAGGAGACACACACACACACACACACACACACACACCTGTGGTAACAGAGATCCAGCACAGGACACACACACACACAGCTGTGGTAACAGAGATCCAGCACAGGACACACACACAGCTGTGGTAACAGAGATCCAGCACAGTACACACACACACACACACACACACACAGCTGTGGTAACAGAGATCCAGCACAGGACACACACACACACACAGCTGTGGTAACAGAGATCCAGCACAGGACACACACACACACACACACACACACACACACACAGCTGTGGTAACAGAGATCCAGCACAGGACACACACACACACCTGTGGTAACAAACATCCAGCACAGGACACACACACACACACACAGCTGTGGTAACAGAGATCCAGCACAGGACACACACACACACAGCTGTGGTAACAGAGATCCAGCACAGGACACACACACACAGCTGTGGTAACAGAGATCCAGCACAGGACACACACACAGCTGTGGTAACAGAGATCCAGCACAGTACACACACACACACACACACACACACACACACACAGCTGTGGTAACAGAGATCCAGCACAGGACACACACACACACACAGCTGTGGTAACAGAGATCCAGCACAGGACACACACACACACAGCTGTGGTAACAGAGATCCAGCACAGGACACACACACACACACACAGCTGTGGTAACAGAGATCCAGCACAGGACACACACACACACACACACCTGTGGTAACAAACATCCAGCACAGGACACACACACACACACACACACACACACACACACACAGCTGTGGTAACAGAGATCCAGCACACACACACAGCTGTGGTAACAGAGATCCAGCACAGGACACACACACACACAGCTGTGGTAACAGAGATCCAGCACAGGACACACACACACACACACACACACACACACCTGTGGTAACAGAGATTCAGCACAGGACACACACACACACAGCTGTGGTAACAGAGATCCAGCACAGGACACACACACACAGCTGTGGTAACAGAGATCCAGCACAGGACACACACACAGCTGTGGTAACAGAGATCCAGCACAGGACACACACACAGCTGTGGTAACAGAGATCCAGCACAGTACACACACACACACACACACACACACAGCTGTGGTAACAGAGATCCAGCACAGGACACACACACACACACACACACAGCTGTGGTAACAGAGATCCAGCACAGGACACACACACACACAGCTGTGGTAACAGATCCAGCACAGGACACACACACACACACACACACACACACACACACACACACACACACACACACAGCTGTGGTAACAGAGATCCAGCACAGGACACACACACACACACACCTGTGGTAACAAACATCCAGCACAGGACACACACACAGCTGTGGTAACAGAGATCCAGCACAGGACACACACACACACACAGCTGTGGTAACAGAGATCCAGCACAGGACACACACACACACACACAGCTGTGGTAACAGAGATCCAGCACAGGACACACACACACACACACAGCTATGGTAACAGAGATCCAGCACAGGACACACACACACACACAGCTGTGGTAACAGATCCAGCACAGTACACCACAACAACACCACACAGCTGTGGTAACAGAGATCCAGCACAGACACACACACACACACACACACACAGCTGTGGTAACAGAGATCCAGCACAGGACACACACACACACACAGCTGTGGTAACAGAGATCCAGCACAGGACACACACACACACACACACACACAGCTGTGGTAACAGAGATCCAGCACAGGACACACACACACACACAGCCTGTGGTAACAGAGATCCAGCACAGGACACACACACACACACAGCTGTGGTAACAGAGATCCAGCACAGGACACACACAGCGCTGTGGTAACAGAGATCCAGCACAGGACACACACACACACACACACACACAACACACACACACACACACACACACACACACACAGCTGTGGTAACAGAGATCCAGCACAGGACACACACACACACACACACAGCTGTGGTAACAGAGATCCAGCACAGGACACACACACACACAGCTGTGGTAACAGAGATCCAGCACAGGACACACACACACACACACACACACACACACAGCTGTGGTAACAGAGATCCAGCACAGGACACACACACACACAGCTGTGGTAACAGAGATCCAGCACAGGACACACACACACACACAGCTGTGGTAACAGAGATCCAGCACAGGACACACACACACACAGCTGTGGTAACAGAGATCCAGCACAGGACACACACACACACAGCTGTGGTAACAGAGATCCAGCACAGTACACACACACACACACACACACACAGCTGTGGTAACAGAGATCCAGCACAGGACACACACACACACACACACACACACAGTTGTGGTAACAGAGATCCAGCACAGGACACACACACACACACACAGCTGTGGTAACAGAGATCCAGCACAGGACACACACACACACAGCTGTGGTAACAGAGATCCAGCACAGTACACACACACACACACACACACACACACACAGCTGTGGTAACAGAGATCCAGCACAGGACACACACACACACACACACAGCTGTGGTAACAGAGATCCAGCACAGGACACACACACACACAGCTGTGGTAACAGAGATCCAGCACAGGACACACACACACACACACACACACACACACACAGCTGTGGTAACAGAGATCCAGCACAGGACACACACACACACAGCTGTGGTAACAGAGATCCAGCACAGGACACACACACACACACACAGCTGTGGTAACAGAGATCCAGCACAGGACACACACACACACACACACACAGCTGTGGTAACAGAGATCCAGCACAGTACACACACACACACACACACAGTTGTGGTAACAGAGATCCAGCACAGGACACACACACACACACACACAGCTGTGGTAACAGAGATCCAGCACAGGACACACACACACACACACACACACACACACACACACAGCTGTGGTAACAGAGATCCAGCACAGGACATACACACACACACACACACACACAGCTGTGGTAACAGAGATCCAGCACAGGACACACACACACACACACACACACACAGCTGTGGTAACAGAGATCCAGCACAGGACACACACACACACACACACACACACACACACACACACAGCTGTGGTAACAGAGATCCAGCACAGGACACACACACACACACACACACAGCTGTGGTAACAGAGATCCAGCACAGGACACACACACACACAGCTGTGGTAACAGAGATCCAGCACAGGACACACACACACACACACACACACAGCTGTGGTAACAGAGATCCAGCACAGGACACACACACACACACACACACACACACCTGTGGTAACAAACATCCAGCACAGGACACACACACACACACACACACACACACACACACACACAGCTGTGGTAACAGAGATCCAGCACAGGACACACACACACACAGCTGTGGTAACAGAGATCCAGCACAGGACACACACACACACACACACACACACACACAGCTGTGGTAACAGAGATCCAGCACAGGACACACACACACACACACACCTGTGGTAACAGAGATCCAGCACAGGACACACACACACACACAGCTGTGGTAACAGAGATCCAGCACAGGACACACACACACAGCTGTGGTAACAGAGATCCAGCACAGGACACACACACAGCTGTGGTAACAGAGATCCAGCACAGTACACACACACACACACACACACACACACACACACAGCTGTGGTAACAGAGATCCAGCACAGGACACACACACACACACACAGCTGTGGTAACAGAGATCCAGCACAGGACACACACACACACAGCTGTGGTAACAGAGATCCAGCACAGGACACACACACACACACACATACACACACACACAGCTGTGGTAACAGAGATCCAGCACAGGACACACACACACACCTGTGGTAACAAACATCCAGCACAGGACACACACACAGCTGTGGTAACAGAGATCCAGCACAGGACACACACACACACAGCTGTGGTAACAGAGATCCAGCACAGGA